>NW_025767634.1:2837500-4037500 GCF_003918875.1 Haliotis rubra
TAACTACAGGATATGAAGGATATATTGAAAAAAACCAAGCTCTGCTTCTTGAATATGTTTACTTATTAGATATATATCTGCAAAGTATATGTGTTACCAAGCATATGTGAAAATCTTTTGCCATCAAGAATTATAATGAAATTGAGCGTACGTGATCATATTTGTGTGACGCAAGAGTACATATATAGTTTAGTTTCAGTGTGATATGTCCATAATTATTACACGGTAACAAACGTTCATTAAAATTCATTTGGTAAAGCCGTTTCTCACATATCAACAATGACCAGGTGAATACATAAGGTGCTAGAGAACACAAACGCAGCAAGTGTCATTTAACAGCAATACCCTACCGTATATATATTCTAAAGTAAATATATTTCTTAATCAAGCTAGATAAACGAAAGAGCGTCGTTTTTCACAGAGATTTAGGAGTTTCCAATTTCATGCCACGACCAAATTATCGTCCAAACATCCTAATTAATGTTACGCTTTTGAAATATAAAAAAAGCATGTTGTACCTGAGAAGATGCTTTTTTCTGCATATGATTCCAATTGGAACAACAATGCTTTTTTTGACCTAAACTGTCAGGAACAAATCTGAATGCACAAAAGTCATCCTCTCAGTTATTCAAATTCCTTTCATTGTGATAAGAAAATCTTAAAGATTATTCAATTATTTAATAGTATTACAGATATATAATTATTTACATTTCAATAATTCAGAAACGTATTTGACATTTTCAGTTTTCAGAATGACGAACACAAAATGTAAATGTTTTAAAATACTATTTACAATTAAAATACAGCTTGTTTCGATTCTATCTGGATGTACAGTTCTACTAAAATGTCCCTCTTTTAAGGGAGAAAGGGTACGTTTAATGCATCCAATCTGCGAGAAGTCAAATCAAATTTAATGAAACGAAAGCGAAATAAACCGTCACAAAACAAAGATAATATTCCTGTGTATATACGAACAAAATATTAATGGATGTTTGAAAAGGTTTACAACAGTAATACAATAGAACAAAAACAAATGACCAGCGAAAGAACTGACGTCAAAACGTTATTAATATATACAAACACTTATACATCTGCTGCAGAAACAAACATAAAACACACCTAGAAGCAATCTAACAATTGATCATACGAGTCATTCGAATCATTGTCACTATTGATCTTGCTAACGTTGTGTATCCTCCAACACATATGTTCCTTCCATGAAATGTACAGTATACATGAATTATTTATCAGAACCATATTTGTATATATTTTGTTGAGGTAGACGATGTATTTGCACAAACAAAATGTTATTTAACGATTACGATTTAAACTGATATACCTTACGGACTCTTGAACTTGAGTGTTGAAGAAAAGCCTCCAGGGTGGTGTTCCTGTTCTTGCAACAAAAGCCAATACCAACAAAGCGTCAAACGTTTTTATAAAGCTATCCCAATCAAATAAAACACGATGAAAAATTATTATTTGAATTCATTATATGAATGACATGCGCGTCTGACCAATACACACACTAGTATTAATGAAATGGACGTTTTTGTCCAGTCAGTGGTCAAGCTTTTGTTAGTGTGAGCCATGACGGAGAATGACTTTGACACGCCCGTAGGACGATAGTTCCACATGATTACAGTATGCCAGCACCAACAAAGAGATTTGACAGCTGAATATGGACAGCAGTTGCATATTTGATGTACATCATCTGAGGGGAGACTAGTGGTTTCCCTATTCTGTTGATATGTGCCAGTCTTCATGAAAATCAGTTAAATCCCCTTCTTGCTGATCTCTTCGTACATGAATCAGAATGTCCGGTCGAAGAGAATAAAACATGGGAATTTGGCCAAGCCATTTACTTAGGCAACAGTTATGTAAATGATCCGATATTGTTCTATATACGTCAACAATACTGGCACGTGTTCTGCTCATGTATCCTGGAAATATATATGCTGCTATAAAGATTCTGAGTAACAACAAGCAATTAACAAGGCTCAATAACAAAAGTATGGTGGCTGATTAGGGCCATCGTTGTCTCGCGTTATCGCTTTCTCGTCTCGTGCTATTGCTTTCTCGTCTCGTGTTATCGCTTTCTCGTCTCGTGCTATCGCTTTCTTGTCTCGTGTTATCGCTTTCTCGTCTCGTGTTATCGCTTACTCGTCTCGTGTTATCGCCTTCTCGCTTTCTCGCCTCCGAATTTTAAGGCGAGAAAGCGTTGGCCCTAATCAGCCACCATACAAAAGGGATGACTACGACATTCCAATAGTCAACTTTCCCTTCATGTCGAACAATATTCAAGCAGGTCCAGCCGTTAGTGTCTACCTTTCTACAAAAATTACACGGAGCAATATGAAACGTTTGCTCATTAAAAGGCTTACACGAGATTACAGAATTGAAGGTTTATTACTAAGGAAATAAATGCTCTTTAAAATCTTATTTAGACATGGTTTGCATGTGCTGGCTATGAGGTGCCTAACTCTGAGAGTACGGATTCGAATCCCTGATGTATCAGGACCTGTACTTAACAGAGGAAAAACAATCTCAAATATAACCCGTTACATCCTTCTGATATAGTTGGGATCATACAACAGGGTCTATATTCGTTGGATATCTCAAAAGGGTTGGACGAAACTGTAGGAATGTCCGGAAGTGAAAGTAAAATGTGTGTGGCAAGAACATTTCCGAACAAACCAAGCTCCCAGACATGAAGTTCTTGACCTCGGACAGCAAGTGTAAGGTCTTGTATGCTATATTACTCGGTCGTGAGGAGAAGCACATTTGGATTGTAAAAGCCCTCAAAACACTTGTTCATCGCATTTGATCATTACGAACGTCACAATATTAGCCAGGCGACTTGCTGCTGTTGGCATACCACAGGTCAGAATGTTGCTGCATGTTTTTTCAGTGTGCTATCAGACGGCCTCATGACAACAAATACATAACGTCGATATCCCAGGACGGGATCGTTTGCGACAGGACGGGACCGCTTGCGACAGGCAGCTAGCAGATGAGTACATGCCAAGACGGCTCGAAATCGCCTGTGCACATGGTATTTGTATGCACGACGCAATACCTTTCTTCTTACAAGATGATAATGCACGTGTTCATCCCGCCAAGAATGTGACAATCCACCCAAGAGCAAAACGTCCATATCATGGCCAGCATCCATCCCTGACCTTTTCCAATGAAACAGATCTGGGACGTAATTGGCAGACGTGTACGTCAATTCACTGTCTCATCACCTTAGTTATGATCATAAATATTTGACATTTATAGAGCAAAACCTGCAATTGAAATGATGCAATCCTACAATATATTTCTCTGTATAAAATAATAGTTTCAAATGCTAAATTGTTCCGATCACTGCAGTAGGTATTTGCTTTGTTTAATGTCGGTAATTCGGCGACGGGGTAGTACACTTTTCAAGACATGAGGGGATCCCCCCACCAAAAAACTTTGAAAGAGTTGTGTCACTCCCCCAAAAATACCCCCAACAACTGAGTATTAAGGAAAATTTGAATGGGAGGCCGAATTAAAAAGGTAAAAATGTTTTTGAAATAAACTAAGCTGCAAAAGAAAGTATAGGTCAGAAAAAGTCAATTTACTGTGAAAGTGTTGATAGCTGGTTGAAAGTATGCATTCAGACAGTTGTCCCCAAGCACAAGGATGCAAAATCGCATCTCCCAAACACATCATGACCGGTGGTGCCACGCTGCACCAGAAAATGGTAAAACACGTGCAAAGGCTGCAGAGGGAGATGCACGTGCCGAGTTGGCGTATAAATAAGGTGAAACCATGGGTTGACAACACAGTTGACAAAAGCACACAATCGATATGCCTAGACTGACAAGAGAGGAGCGAGAGAGAGGGCGATTGGTATGCCCCAGATGGGGGCATACAGGTCCAGATTGCACGAAGGTACGGGTGCACGCCTTTAACGGTATCCAGGCTGCTGCAACGTTACCAACAGACAGGAAGGACTGTAGACAGACCCAGAAAGGGAAGACCACCCCAGGAAGATCGCCGAATTCGAACAATTCACTTACGCAACAGGTTCGTCACGGCGACGGCGACGGCGACGGCTGCAACAGCGCTGGGACATCGCATCAGCCAACGCACAGTACTCCGACGACTTCGTGCTGCAGGAATCAGAGCCTACCGTCCCTTCCGAGGAAT
The DNA here is from genome assembly GCF_003918875.1 of Haliotis rubra. Classification (NCBI taxonomy): domain Eukaryota; kingdom Metazoa; phylum Mollusca; class Gastropoda; order Lepetellida; family Haliotidae; genus Haliotis; species Haliotis rubra. Next base: position 2,841,683 of record NW_025767634.1, read on the forward strand.
GTTCCTGACAGCACAACATCGACGCCGAAGGGTACAATGGGCGAGGCAAGTTCGAATCTGGCAAATGCGAGAATGGCGCCGAGTACTGTTTTCTGACGAGAGTCGTTTCCAGTTGTTCCAGAACGACGGCAGACAACGAGTTTATCGCCGAAGAGGTGAACGTTTAGCTCCACCATGCATCCGAGAGGTCCATCCGTTCGGAGGGGGAAGTGTTATGGTCTGGGGAGGCATCTGTGGGGAACAGAAGACTGACCTGGTCATTGTGCAAGGGAACCTGAATGCTGTTCAGTACAGAGAGCAAGTTCTGCGCCCAGTTGTGCTTCCTTTCTTGCGGAACCAGCCACAGGGGATAGTGTTTCAACATGACAATGCCAGACCCCACACAGCAAGATTGACACAGGACTTCCTCAAACGCCACAATGTTGATGTTCTCCCTTGGCCTGCCTGTTCACCCGACATGAACCCCATAGAGCATCTGTGGGACCATCTGGGCAGACGGTTAAGGAATCGTCAACAACCCCCAGTGACGAGAGATGAGATGGAACGTGCCCTGAGAGGAGATTTGCAGAGAATCCCACCACCCGTCATCAGACGCCTGACGTCATCAATGAGACGACGCGTCATGGCATGCATTGATGCACGTGGGGGTCATACACGGTATTGAGACATGTTCTGTTTGTTGTGTAAACTTGGACAATGATTGACAATCATGTGTGGCTCTTAAAACATCACTGAAAAATGAGTTGTTGGACCCCACCATTGTTCAACTAGCGCCCACATGTAATGTGTTGCTTGTATTCCAATCATTTTGTGGCCTAATAATGATCATTAACCCTTCTTTCACGATATACACACGCTTCGCCAATTTGATTTGTTGTGTTTTGTTTGCCACTCATCAAACTCCACCTATACTTTCTTTTGCCGTTTAGTTTAGGTAAAGAGTAATGGAGATTTGGAATTTAATATAGATGTGGTGTAGTAAATTGTTATTGTTATTGTATTTTTTAACCAACCCATGTTTAAAAACATATTTATTAAGTGAATAATGATAAACATATAAAAGGTTAAAAAATAAATTTGATAAAAAGAGAGAACTGATTTGAAAACTTAAGTTAAAAGAACATATATACATATTTATAACTCTTTTTAAAATGGTACAACGTGGTATTATTGTTTTTGTTGCTAGATTGTTTGGTATAATTTGTATGAATGAAATATTTAGTGAGTGGTTTAATTAATTTGGGATTTGTTAGAATGTGCTTGAGATGAGACAAGTTAGCATTGTTGAGGTACTGTTTTAAAGCATTGGTAAATGGAGTTCTTTGTTTATTATATTTTAAGCAGTAAAAGATAGTGTGGGCTATTGTTTCCGGAATTTGGCAAGTGATACATTTGCCGTTTGGATGAAGGTTGATTTTGTGTAGATGGTGATTAAGATTGCAATTTGCTAGTCTTAGTCTGGTTATGGAAACATCAATTCGGCGTGTTTGGTGATAATTTTTGTATTTAGTGATTGTTGAATTTGGTAGAGTGGATAATGTTTGATAATTGAATTTATTTATTATTATATTGTTAACTTTATTTGTTAGGTCTGTTTTGGAGTAAGGTATTATTATTATTATTTTTTTGTTGAGTGGAGTCCAAGTTTGTCATGGACTCCGATATGTGACGAGACCCAGATAAAATGTATTTGATCATTTTTATTTTGGGGGTTTAGTATTCTTCTGTATATGTTATTTATTAGATCTGGTCTTTTTGTTGTAGAGTAATTTTTGAGAGCCTGTATGGAGCTTAAGCAATCCGTAAAAATGCAGATGTAGAGTTTGTTTGGTCAGATGTTATTTGCAAGGCCTGAACTATGGCTCCGAGTTCTGCTGTGAAGATACTGGAATTTGCCGATCACTGCATCAGAATTCATCTCCTTATATTATTGCGTATGTTTTAACTAAATCACCGGTAGGTCGTGGGAAAACGTGTGCACAGCTGATTGCTATTTTCGGCTCTGTTTACGAGACAAATACACACGGTAATCTTAACTCATGCATATAAGACAATGCCTAGCAAAACGAAATTAGAACTGAAGAGGTAAATAATCCTGGCTAGTGATGTTTAATTGCAACTTTGACACTTTACTGACAAAGTCGTATTCTGTTGTTTTCTTACCCCCCTGAAAAAAATTTGACGAAAGTTTGGGTTTTTTGGGTCCTCAAAATTCGACTTATCTACAGTAATATGTCATCGTGGCAGTGTCTACTGTAACGGACAAAAGTCGTCTAATCTGGACCGCATTACAATCCGGACAAATGAGTCAGTCCCAGGCCAGTCCGTAATAGACGGATTCCACTGTATATTTATATTAATTGTTGCCAAGTTACGACTTGTACATGTCTGGTTATAAATGTTTATTGGAACCTGTGAATGTTTGTACTCCCAAAAACTGATCAAAAGGTTTATCATCATGTGCCCTAACGTAATAGTGGATAGTTGACTGCGGATCACGATCTGTTTCTGGATAGCGTGTAATAGATTACTAGCGTTCACGATGGCATTATCAGACACAAACATCATCATCATCATCATCATCATCATCATGAAAACATTTATATAGCGCCAATTCCAGTCCAAAAGTACTGCTCAGTAGCGCTCTCCGAACAACTCAGGAATGAAAAGTTAGACACTGTATGTTTTCTTATAAAGGTATGTCTTCAGTTTGGATTTGAAAATCTTCAGGTTGTTAATTGTCCATAACTCCAGTGGAAAAAGTTGATTCCAGAGAGTGGGTCCTGCCACCTGAAATGATCGATCCCCAAACCTGGTGCTGGACCTAAAGTGTGGGACAACAAGAAGACCAAGATGTTCAGATCGGAGACTTCGGTGGGGCTGATATGTGGTGATCAGGTCAGATAGATACTTTGGAGCTAGGTTACTGAGACACTTGAAAACAAAAAGATTTAGTTTGTATTGGATTCTGTCTGATATGGGAAGCCAGTGTAATCTCTGCAGAACAGGAGTTATGTGAGAGTATTTCTGTGATCTGGAGACAAGTCTAACAGCATAATTCTGTACGCGTTGGAGCTTTCCTATTGAGGATTGAGGCAGGCCATAGAGTAGACATCTGCTGTAGTCCATCCGTGATGAAATATACGCATGGATCAATGAAGAGGTTGTCCTCTCATCAAGGTAGCGCCAGATTTGCGAGATGTTCCGTAAGTGGTAGAATGACTTGCTGCATACTGACTTAATATGAGCATCCAGAGATAAGTGGGAGTCACAAATGAAGGTGTAAACAACACAGACAGTTTATTTAAAAACAAATAAATGCAATACAACTGGCAATAGCACATTCAAACATACATTAAATGTACACTACCTTTACACTTGTCTGACCCCAGAACAGTTTTTTGTCATATATATAATAACGTATTCTAGACTTAGACACAGAATATAATCACTCGAATAATCATCTGTGGTGGACCCAGAGGCGAAATTCAGGAGTTACACTTTAAATGGAAAATGACGTGTAACATCACAACTACAGCTCGTCCTCAAGCTGGTAGTTCTATCTGCTGGTGGAATCCGGGTAGCTGGTTCATACTTTTAAGACCTGCCTTTTTTGTGTATCAATATGAAAGTTGTTTGAGGATAACACAATTCAACCATTTGGGTTATAAAAGGAATAAGAGACAAGAAACAGTTGATTTACAGTAAAACCACATTTCTATGATGGATCGGCACCTAAGACAAGACGTCTAACTTTCAATTAGCGGAAACTACTTGAGATAAGTCATAAATCATAAGTATCATAAATTGTAACTATGTAATGTGAATGACGGATTTGGAATTTGGTGCTATGACATTTTCTGTTTGTGGGTAATAATGTAAGGAATTAATTTGTTTAAAAAAAAAAATCATTTAAACTTTGTACCTAAAATGCATATGAATGCAGACTTAGTCTCGTAGCTATATGGCTGAAACAATGCTGATGCGACGTAAAACTCAACTCAACTCCACTCAACTCAATTAGTGCATGTCCCACAAAGGGGCAAGAAAAAGCCAAGAAACGTTGCGTTTACAATAAAGAAGAAGTTGACATCCATAACATTTTGTCTTCTACTTGAACTCAACTCAACTCAACTCAATTAGTGCATGTTCCACAAAGGGGCAAGAAAAAGCCCAGAAACGTTGTGTTTACAATAAAGAAGAAGTTGACATCCATAACTTTTTGTCTTCTACTTGAATACCAACTTCTATGGGCCTCTCAAGAGCCTCATATGTATTTGTAAGGTTTGTATTTCAAAAGAAACTTCAAACATCAAAGATCAAAGATGTACTTGAAGTAAAGGCACAGCAATATGTCCAGATAAATAACGAGTGTGCAGTTTCTTAAACAACGCACTGCAACAACATCGAAACTGCAACAACATTATTCATGTCAACCGAATATATTCTAGATCTTATGTGAAATTCGATCTACACAATATTCTACTTATACATAATTTCTACAATATTTTATTCAAAGATGCTTCGTCATTGTGTTCATCCATGTTTTCTGCAGTGTGACGTGAAGGAATGAACCTCATCTCGGCGACGTCTTCATTTTGACCATGATCTGCTGCAGCTTTTCTATATTTCTAAACACACCAATAGTTTTTGTAAAGCACCTTTGGTATGTATGTTAGTACAAAATCCGATACAGTTTCTCCATTACTTTACATTACAGAATACGATGGTATAAGTCGTTAGATATTTGCGGCGCACTCAGCAATGTTTCAGTTATGTGACAGGTGGTTTGTAAATAGGCCAGTTTGTACCAGACAATCCAGTGATTGATATCATGAGCCTCGATCTACGTAACTGGGAGAGATTACATACATCTACCAAGTCAGAGAGTCTGAGCACCCAATTCCGTTAGTCTATTCTTACGACAAGCATGGGCAGCTAAAAAACAATTCCGGAACTTCACGGGTCTATAATTCCTCAAAAGCAAATGAACAATATCATATGATTTATTGAGCACACGTCACTTAGACATGGTCTGCATCTTTATAGATGAAACAAAACTGTTTTTTAAGACAGTAGTGTTATTCTGCTAGATTTTCAATACTCACCCCTTCATGGTCGATGCCAAATCGGAGAGGTTTCAGAACACGTTCCGGTAAGAAGGGGAAGAGCTTGTCAAACAATGGACAGATCAGACGAGGATCTAAGGACTCGGGCTTCACCGGACCTATGGAGGAATGCGTCATGTAGTGTGTAATATAAATGTATGCCTTTGTTGAAATGTTAGTATCTTTGCAATTTAACAACAAAGGATGTGCAAGATAACACACAGTCATCTTAAACTTAACAATTCTTTATCATAAGAACAAATGTTGATACCAACAAGTGGTGTCCTGGAAAATAATGCTACAATGAAATCGCAACACAAAGCTTTGCAGACAATCGTGACGCTGTCTGTAGTGTGGTGTTTTTCCACTTCGCAGCAAATTAATATCAGAGGGGCGTTTCGATTGTGAGATTTGCATCACAATTTCACATTCTAATTCTATATGTCACATACCTGTCAATAAACTGACAGTGGAACCCAAAACGCTGACTACCACCGTAGCAACAAGTGAGTAGTAGAGGTAAGACAGGCGATACATCGGGGAAAAGGGATCTCTGTAAAAGCAATAAAGCATAGATGTACATCTCCAGGCAAACCTCTGTGAAGGAACAAGCCAAACATGTCTGTAAAGAAGCCTTATAGAACTTATATGTCGAAACTAGCAATCTTGTCATGAAAACGCTTTGTACCTTTCATAATGGAAAAAATGAAGACCAGATAAATGAACTTCTGAACATGAAAGTCCGCCTGCTCGTGTCATTAATCCAATACCAAGGACCTCAGAATGAATATCCATCTACTCATACCAATAATCCAAATTATGCAAACAGTCTCCACGTGGGCGCTCATCTACGCATGTACGTACTGCAATACTAAGCGACACCAGATAACTGCCCGCATACTCATATTAGTAATGCAAAACCAAGACCCTCTAGATAAAGGTCGATAAAAACAAAAACGTATAACCTACAGTTGACAAAATGAGAGAAATATATGAAAAATATTAAAACATGACCTGATTTATTTTGTTGAGTGTTGACAACATTATTTCTGTGTCACTACAAATATCTTGCCAGGATGATATACCTAAGATATACGTCTCTCATATGTCTAATGAGATGTTTGTGTCTATTGCATTTGCTTGCTTTATACCATTACCCTCCCAAATGAGGCGTTAGTTGATGGCAATGTGTTAAAGAAACTTACTCTGGCTTCACACTTGAAGCGTTCGTTGAATCATCTGACATCATGCTGACGTTATGAGAGGTGAAGGTAACGTTCCAGTTGCAGCCGTGAGTCAAGAAGGTAGTTGCATGCGACGATGGTGCATGGACGAAACGTCCAAAAGAAAACCATCCTGTGACGAATATTGCCACGAAGTAACCACTTAATGCTCCCTTCAGAGATCAGAGGATACAAGGGAAACGTTTCAGTGCAAAATCTACAGCAAACATTCATCATATAAGAAAATATATATGGTACAACATGAGTGCATTTCATATTAACATACTATTTCGAACGGGTGGGAAACGCAGTTTGTTCATGGATAGCATTCAGCTATGTTGACTGTAAATGTTTCGTAATGTAATAAATTTTTAATATGAATTGAAAGAAACTCGATCTTAAAATACATACTATTTAATCACACGTACATATGATAACGAGTCGCTGATAACGGTATCGATTAATACATAAAATCACGTATTTTGTGTAATGTTATCTTGCACAGACACACTTTTGATCATTTTCAAGCATATAGTGTCAATATATGTCAGACAGTAAAGGTAATACTTTTACCTTTTTATTTGCCCATGGGCAAAACATTCCAAGACAAAATATGCCGATCATTGGCCCAAGTAACACTGGAAGAGTGCTCAACGCTCCCTGAAATACGTAAATAAATGTAATGTGCACAATAACGTTCATGGGACGAGTATCCGATGTCACGATTTGTGTGGGAGAGAGTGAGTGAGTGAGTTTGGTATTATGCCGCTTTTAGCAATATTCCTGCAACATCACGGCGGGGTGTGGGGGAGATACTTCAATCCGTCAAAAGGGGGCAGCCCCAAAGAGCATAAATTGTACATTAAACGTAACATACAGGTTTATGTTTAGATTTCCACAGTTCTACATTTTCTACTATATGTATGTATACATGGTGTCACAGATACAGATTGAGAGCAAAGTGTAGATATTTAGCTGGATTCACAATCCATAAATATTGGCATTCTAGGTAGGACCTTTGTGATGAAATTTGGTTTGGTGCCTTTTGAAAATAATCATATGTAAATCAATAAGATGAGAAACAAATTCAAATCATAGCTTGGTTTAAATATTTTGCCAAAATCCTGGAAAAATTGGGGAAAAGATATTGGGAATGCCATAAAAACAATTTTTTTAATGATCTTGAGATTTGGGTGATTCACAATATAAGAAGAAAGATTTAGATTGGTTACATATTTAGTCTGGTTCGGTACATTATTAACACATAGATTAATTAACCAAATATTATCGCTGCAAAAAGAACATATCCATTTCTGTAATAGTAAAAGACAAACCGCAAATCAATCAATTATCTGAAAAATTTAAATACCAAAAAATGTTTCGGACTGGATACGAAAAAGTCATACGGATAAATTTAGTAGTAAATGGTTTCCATTACTACCAGTATTCAATCTTGGTATTACCTATTGGACTGAACATCTCTTAATGCATAACAACATACAATGTGTATGGTACGATCTAAACGGCTTACCTGAAATATGGCACCCAGCAGAGAGATGAAATACGATGTACAGATGACGACAAGTCCACAAACAAGCACTAAGTAAACAAATGAGAGACATATCTTAAATGTACAGACTGCATCCACACATTTATTATTTGTATCAGTATTTGTCGATCAAACAAAACAGACAAGCCATTAATCCACATCTAGGTGTAATGACTTGGATCTCAGGCGCTTCGAGGTGTTGTGGGACCACAATGTGTTTTGTATGTTTTCCGCTCCTGTATCTATACTTAAGATGAGGGTTTCAGTAAGTGATGTCGAACATGACCCCAGGCGAATGTTTCTAGTTTTGAACAGGATAGTTGAATTATATTTGAGAATTCAATAATTCTACAATACCTGCACTCTTAACCAATCTCATTTCTCCCTTTTCCGAGAGGTGCTTCATGCAAAATGGTTTGATAACGTCGTCGGGGATCACCATCCCTAGGGAGTTCAAGACACTTGAGATCGTGCTGTTCATGAAGAGAAGAATAGAAAGTCCACCACTCAACGATCAATCACATAGACATGAACCTGTTATTTGACCACAACAGATAATGTCTCGAACGCGTCTAAGTGGAAGTACGTCTAAAATAGGCGTGGTATTACTGGTGTAAAGTATGCAATAGTAACTACACACAATGCTCGACAAACGAAGCTGTGATCAAACGGCAATGTTAGTTACATTGAATATGAATTTGTACTGACATTAAATATGTATGTACTACCGACACAGTCTGAGCCAGAGACACTCACACAGTTTGGATGTTCCTGAGTCTCACACAGTATGTGTCGGAGACACTCACACAGTCTGTATCACAGACACTCCCACTGTATGTACCTGGGGCTCACACAGTGTGTACCTGAGGCTTCCACAGAGTATATATCGGAGACACGCACACAGTCTGTACCACAGACACTCACACAGTATGTACCTGAGGCTCCCACACAGTATGGCAGATATGAAGAGTCCAGGCATCCCTGGCAGATCTCCCAAGATGTCCATCACCATCAGAGGAAGCAGCTGCAGACAGACCATTTCAGTCTAGATACTCGCCTTAACATGCATGTTTATTACTAACATACATAAATATTTTGCATTTATCAGTAACCATTAACAACAATGTATGTTAATCTAAAAGCACCGGATTGTAAATAATAGTATGCTCTCATGCCCACTAAAACTTGCGATGGCGATTTAATTTGAAAGATGAGTTACCTCCCTTATCCTTTCCCTTACGTATACGTGATTGACAGGTAAAATTGTTTTGGACTGCAAAGGTATGGGGATGGATCCATAGATTATTGAGGAATTACATAATTGCTCGCTCTGGAGATATAAAGGATGATATTGGACGTGTGTGCTGACGTACCTGATCGTCTTTCTCGATGATGTTGAAGCTGACGGGGTGACAGTCGCTGTAGAAGGCGAACATGATGACACCGACCATCACCAGTAGGCTATAAACTAACACGTAGCCTACTGCATTGATTCCCAGAGCTCTGAAAATCAAAAGGAATTGTGTATAATTGTGTGTTTGATTCAGCTGATGTCATGATACATGTTACGATCCAGAAACACAGGCCAAACGTAGTTCTCGATATGGGTACCTGAAGCTCTGATAGTTTCAGCACTTCGAGAATTTCCAATTATATCCATTTGATTAAAACTCATACAACATGATTCATTTGGAAGACAGACATGTAATAGCAATAACAATGAAGAGGAAATGAATTCGCGGCTAAGACATTATCTTTGGGCGTCTGACAGAAAAACTGTGTCCAGAAATGCATACATATGTTTGTATATATGTGTGTGAGGTAGAGTTATAGTTTGCTATATATCTTAAGTCGAAGTTAGCTAAGACATAATTTTACCCGGAACCATACCCATGATGTATCTGCATTACAATGGTGACTTGCTATATCTCGAGTCTGGGCCATGCTCCGTCTCCTAGGATAGTGCTATAACGTTAGAAGTGATAACTATGCAATCCGACAAAGACATTGCTTCCGCAGCGTTATTACACCGATGGACCAATATATCAGCGTCTGTCAATAAACGTCTGGCTTTGTCATACACATGCCACAAAACATCCGGTAACTGTCTCTCTTGAATCTGAGTAGTCTCCCTTGAGACCCCCAGGATCTGCTGAGGTTCTTTGTGTTTCAGCACAGTACCCATGCTCGCAGGTTTTACCTCAAGAGTAACGATTCAGCAAACTAACATTATATAGCTGAATACTACCCAAGCTGGCGTTTATCCCAATCTTACTGATATAGATTCGCAGGCCATCAGTTCAACTTACATCTGGGCTGTTCTGAGAGTTGCACAAGACAGTGCCCTCTGGACCTCCGCTTGGTTGATTCCATAACTACCCATCCATAAAGTCCCAAACCCAAACAGAGATGCCCACACCGAATACGTCGTGGTCGGATCGAAGGTGACTCTAAAACAGAGGTGGCAAAAGGGGTTTAACTTTGCGTTAAAGATGCTTGTCTGCGTGTGTGCGTGCGTGGTTACGTGTATTTATCCAGAATCGTGTGTACTAACTCGTGGAGATGCCATGATACAGATTAATGTGAAGACCCCACTCAGGCACAGGATCCTGAGAAGAACAGTCATCGTTGTATCCTCTTAATTCTGAGTGAGTGAGTTTAGTTTTACACCACAGTCAACACTACTCCAGCTATATGACGGCGGTCTGTAAATAATCGAGTCTGGACCAGACAATCCACTGATCAACAGCATGAGCATCGGTCTACGCAATTGGGAACCGAAAACATGTGTCAGCCAAGTCAGCGAGCCTGACTACCCGATCCCATTAGTCGCCTCTTACGACAGGTTGCAGAAGATCAATTCTGAGCCGGACCTTCTGAATGGCAAGTGACACCTTTTAACGTCTATTGGTATAAAATGGCTGTAGATTTAACCACCGGCCTTGCGCTCCCAACGCAGTCACTGGGCAACTGAGGCCTAGAGAAGTATGATATTAATTTTCTGTAATTAGGAGATAACTGTACTGTGTTTGACGAATTGGGGACGTATACCAAATTTAGCTATATCGGCGACGCGTTTTTTTCGTGAAAGTAATTCTTTAATTAAACCAGGTAAAAATTCCTCAAGGTCAAAGGTTAATCATTTCACTCCTTGAACTTACACCATCGCCAGAAAAAGTAGTTCCCTTTTCAATCTTCAACATTTGTTGTGTGCACGCTGACTAAATCTGACAATGATGAATAAATATACAGCTAACATTGATGGAATTGCCATGAAACCGCCCTCACGTTATGAGAAATGAGCGGGCCGCTGCAAATTATAATGGCCCGCTGGTTCCTTAACGACGGGCCATTAACAGTGGTGTTGTCAAATGACGTTACAGTGTTGGACCAACAGTCCGTTGCGAGTTGTTTGAAGTAAACTTACAATTGAATTATGATACTGTTTTGACTTTTTTAGCACAAATTCCATCCAATTTGTTATAATAGGGGAGTTATTTGAAGACCTAGGGCTTCGGCAAACGGTAATGTCCCGAAAACAGTGTTACCCCTATAGTGCAGGGATACATTCAAAGGTTTTGGTGAATCGGTTTTTAAATTGCGGCCGTATATGCTGATTATACGGTCGGAAATTTATAGCATTGACCATTCAGAACTCGTGTTATACTACGTTGAATTAGAATCAAACAATTAAATGATAATTTAACAATTTCGTCCTCATAATCGGAGACAAGCGTTAATACATAACATAAAGCAAGAAATACGAAATTGCTCTGACACTAAGAAATAATCCCGAGGATGAAGAAAAAGGTTTATCAAAGACGAGACAACTGACACAGACAGGAAACGATTAAAATATACCAAGTGGGGTTCTACTTCAATCTGAATATTTTATGATTAAATACGTAATTAATATTCAAGTCCATCATACTCATCGAACTTGATACGGGATCTATTCTCGGCAATCGCCCAGGCCACACTGAATCCACCAACAGATGCAGAACCTTTGATAACGAGGACAACGCAGCCTATGATAATGATGCCAGCTTGGAGAGTGTCCGCCCACAGCACAGCCTTCATGCCACCCTAGAGGGAGGCACAAAGCACATGGGGTAATCGTGTACAAAGCATTTGCATACAGTGTAATCTATATCACAGCAGCGGAACCTATGAAGCCGCGAAGCCGCACTGCTTACAAACACAGGATTCAAAGTCCCTACTTTTGGAATCCCCACAGCTGACATGCATGTACCAGGGACCATTTTTCTTCTCAGAAACCCTGTGGATTGCATGCATTGTGTATTGGGAAGGGTTGACCAGGAGTCCATCTGGGTGCCATGCAAGGCGTAGTGTGAGGCTATATTTCTTTCTCCGAATCCCTGGAGGTGTCATGCAAGGTTACCTGATGAGGTTTTTGTCTTTCTGGGAATCCTTGCAGGTATAATGCAAAGTGGACTTGTGAGCTATATTCCCAAACAGGGTGATACATTTAGTGTATTGACAACTACACCGGACGGTGAAATCCGTGGCTCTCACGTTCGGATGCTAGTGCCTTTTCCATGGACATACTACTCAACGTTTGATAGGCATACTCATATATCAAATTTATGCTCAATTATACAATTATCATATTGTGCGAAGAATATTCATGGGGACAATTTCCAATGTGGAGTTGTCTATTTACATTTGCAATTTCTGAATCAGTAGCTCCGAATTCGTTATTTACATTAAGTTTGAATATGAAATCATTTTATATATGTCATTTTATTCAAACATACACGTATCATACTATGACAGAAATATTCATGGGGAAATTATCCATAGTTGCACTTCCGAATCAGTAGCTTCTTCATTTACACTTAGTTTCAATACGAAGTCATTCAGGCAATATAAATGTATGGAAAACTTATTCCCACCATCGCAGTGTATAATGTGCTGACTGATCCAAGGACTATGACGATTCCCCAAAGGTTGAAACCCGTCACTGAAAACACATTGGAGAGAGATACGAGAATTGTGTTACGGAGATTGCTCAGTCCATACGATTGACAGTTACTGGCTTGTTATTCAGATTAAGGAAGAGTAATAAGGACAATGTCACTCTATCACAGCATTACGTAGGAGACAATTGTATTATCCAAATACCGATAAAATACAAACAGCTTATGGGACATGAATCCTAGAAGGGACATTGTACCATTGTTGCATTGTCGTGTTGATGCCCTTACAAAAGCAAGAAAAGTGTCACAATCAAACGAGACAATGCCACATCCCAATTGAAAAATGAATTTTCTCGTTATGTGTGAAAATGAGCTCAGTCTGTTAAAAAGCTTGACAAACACTGGTATGTGTTTGTTGTTGATCGCAACTGATCGAACATTTGTTTACTGATCCTTACCTGCACTGACAGCTATGGATGGCGCATACAGAACTACCGACGTGTAGAATCCCTGTGTGGAAGTAGAATAACAAACTATAGGGGTTCATTTCTCTTAAAAGCCAGAGTCAGGTTTAACTACTAGATTCTTCCCCGAACCTATTGGTTTAATTACCCATATGGAGACACTATGGTGATACTGAGAGGCCGTTCCGGTATAGAGCTGAAAGCTAAGTAACATCACCTTAACTCTCGAAAAGTAATACAAGTGAAAGGACAACTGCTTTGACGGAGAGGCAAGAATGAATGCCTTGATGATTGAAATGTTAATTTTCTCTTGGATATTGAAAAAGCAAATCTTAATATGTACAGGCACAACTTTAGGCCTTGTTGTGATTAAACGTGTCCATGCATACGGAAATACACAATGAGAATGATAAAAGATTAATTTTAATGGCGTAAATTTTATCATAATTACCATATAGATGATGAAGAAGAAAATGACAATTGCCCGGACCTGTTTGTCAAATCTCATCTCGAGAAACTGAAAAGAATACTTCTATTTGATATTTTCTCAACATAATTTAATCAACAACTTTTGAAATAAGCATAGCCAATTTTCACATCTTGGTTTTTAGTCTTAAAATTGCAAAGTTTCAAACATGGTAGGAATCGGGGGTTTGCAAATTCATTTCTTAACCAAGTCTTCATTGAACCAATCTGTTTCTCCACAGAATAACCAGCCATGAATGAGTTATGGTTAAATAGACATAACCAAATTTAACAACAGTTCTTTAAATTATTAATTAGATAAACAAAATTGTTATGCTTTCTGTGGTTCCCCAGTTTATATGAACTATATTCACAGAATGTATGTTGATAAAGTTTTAGAGTTCCCTTGTTTATATAAACGATATTCCCTTAATGTATCTGATAAAAGTCTGAAAGTTCAAGAGGTTTTTTAAACTATATTCCCTGAATGTATCTGTTAGAAGTCTGAGAGTTCCTGAAGTTTTTTTAAACTATTCCCTTAATGTATCTGACAGAAGTCTGAAAGTTCCCGAGGTTTTTCAAAACTATATTCCCTTAATGTATGTTGATAAAGTTTTAGAGTTCCCTTGTTTATATAAACTATATTCCTTCATGTATCTGATATAAGTTTTATATTTCCCCAGATATACTTAAACTATATTCCCTGAACAGGTCTAATACTAGTTTCAGATTTCCCTTGTTTATGTAAACCATATTCATTGATCTATTTCTAGCGAAGTTTCAGAACTTATTTAAACTGTACTCCCAGACTATACCTGATTCCAGTTATTTTAAAACCTATATTCCCTGAACAGATCAGATACAAGTTTCAGAGATCCCGAGGTTATTTAAACTATATCCCCTGAACAGATCAGATACAAGTTTCAGAGATCTCGAGTTTATTTAAACTATATCCCCTGAACAGATCAGATACAAGTTTCAGAGATCTCGAGTTTATTTAACTATATTCCCCTGAACAGATGAATACAGATCTCGAGTTCATTTAAGCTATATCCCCAAACAGATCAGATACAAATTTCAGAGATCTCGAGTTTATTTCAACTACAGTCCCTGAACAGATCAGATACAAGTTTCAGAGACCTCGAGCTTATTTAAACTATCTTCCCTGAACAGATCAGATGCAAGTTTCAGAGATCTCTAAACTATATTCCATGAATATATAGTCAAAAAGGAATAGGAGTTAATTTCTACCTGAAACACATTGGTGATTCCGAGTTGGTAGAAGAAGGGCACGAAGGTTCTGGAAACTATTGCACAGCCAACAGCTAAAGACACACCAAACCAAACCACCATAGTGCTGCTTCTGTACACCTCCACTGGTGCCCCTAGCAACGATAAAGCCGAGAGGTACGTCACCATCATTGACATTGACACTGGGATGTAGTGCATGCGGCGCCCGCCTAAAAGATACTCATTTACGTTGCTGTGGTGACGGTCCTTGATGACGTAGAAGACCCCGATGGCGGCTGAAGACACTAACATGGCGGCTGTAATGGTGTAGTCAGCCACTCCGAAAGTTTGAATCTTTCCTGTGTTGATGCTATACCTTCCTTCGGTCTCCATGATGTTTTCTGGAACATTTGAAAAAAAACGTGTGCAATATGTATGTGTGTATGCATGTGCGTGCGTGCGTTCGTGCGTGTGGATGGGATGGATGAAAAGAGAAAGATTTTGTTTTAAGGTTATGATATGAAGGATATATTGAACAAAACCAAGCTGTGCGTCACAAAACAAACATAGCATTCCTGTGGATATACGAACAAAATATACATGGCTGTCTAAATAAAGTTTACAAAACTAATACAATAGAACGAAAATAAATGACTGGCGAAAGAACTAACGTCAAATCGTCATTAATATAATTATGTAAAGACTACCACTGCTGCCAGAAACACATAAAAACACACCAAGAAGCAACCTAACAAATGATCATACGAATCATTCGAATCATTGTCACGATTGATCTTGCTACCTTTTATATCCTCCCATATGTATGTTCCCTCTATGAAATGTACAATATATATGAATCATTTATCAAACCCATTATTGTATATATTTTGTTGAGGTGGACGATGTACTTGCACAAACAAAATGTTATTTAATGATTACGATTTAAATTGCAATACCTTACGGACTCTTGAACTTGAGGCTTGAAGCTTCCAGGGTGCTTTTCCTGTTCGAGCAACAATTGTCAATACGAACAGAGCGTCAAACGTTTTTATAAAGCTATCCCAATCGAATAAAAAACGATGAAAATGTATTATTTGAATTGATTACATGAATGACATGCGCCACTGACCAATACACATATCAATGAAATGGGTTTGGTTTTTTGCGCTCAATGGTCAAGCCTTTGTTAGCGTGAGCCATGACGGAGAATGACTTTGACACGCCCGTAGGACGATAGTTCCACATGATTACAGTATGCCAGCACCAACAAAGGGAGAGTTGACAGCTAAAAATGGACAACGGTTGCATATTTGATAATTAAACTTAGGTTCAGTTATATTCGTTACACTCCTGTACTGAATCAAACAAAACCTAGTAGAAAGTCGCGTCAGTTAACTTTTAGACTGACCAATCAGAACACAGCTTACCAAATCACGAAAATTAACATTCGCACATACCGTTTGAACCTTTACCTAAAAAACTCGAACGATTCCGAATGCTATTTTCCTCACGATCGCTTCCGAGTGATACACGAGATGGGTAAACAGTCGCTGAAAATAGCGTTTTTGTCAATATTCAAGGATGTCACCTTGCGGAAATAAGCTAATAGTAACCATGTCATTAGAAACCCTAAGAGTATCTACTGCAGGTCAAATATCTGTGTTTTATGCGGATTTTCGTTTGTTGATAGATCAGTGTCAGCGACCAGGGAAGAGAAAATCCAAAACCGTTTTGTAAGTCCCGCCGAACCCTAACAAGTAGTCGTTGTCGGATTGGTTAAATCCGTTTGGCCTTCTTGCGTTTGATTGGACGGTCAAAGGTCGCTCAAAAGTAAGCTGACGCGACCTTGTACAAGGTTTTGTTAGACTCAGCACAGCAGTGTAACGAATAAATACTGAGCCTAAGTTTACTTAGACCGCATATTTCATGTACTTCATCTGAGGAGGAGACTAGTGGTTTCCCTACTCTGTAGATTTGTGCAAATCCTCATGAAAATCAGTTAGATCTCCCTTCTTGCTGATCTCTTCTCAGAATGTCCGGTCGAAAAGATTAAACCATGGGAATTTGGCAAAGAGGTTTACGTAAGAAACAGTTATATAGATGATCTGACATTGTTCTATATAAGTCAAGTATCCAGCTACACTGACCCGTGTTCAGTTGATGTAGCCTGTAAAGATTCTGAGTAACAACGAACAGTTAACAAGGCTCTATAACAAAAGGTGTCCTCCCGTTACGCAGACAGCCAGTTCGCAGACACCTTAAAACAACAACATTTACGGTTCAGTGAACAGATTATCTACTACCTGTTACCTACACATTATAATGGAATAGTCCAAATAAAAACACAGGAACAAACTGAAGCTGTATTATTTATTTTGAAAGATGGACGAAAAGACAGTAATTTGAATTTTTATTGCTGCAATATAAAACAGTTTATTTTCATAAACACTTCGGTTTAACCTTCTAGTCTAACGGGAGTCGGCATCATCATATTGAAAACATTAGCTTAGCTATTAGAAATTGCGACACTGTTGTATCATATAAATCAAATAAAGACAAATGTGAACCTAAATATTATTCATATGGAATACAGAAGTTATATGTTTTGCACACAATGTTAAGATATATGACGAGTGCACTTAATTACGATTTATTTAGAATAAATATTTAAAATATGACGCATCATGTGAATGTGGCCATGGATGTGAGAATGTTTTTCATTACTTCCTTAAATGTCAATTGTATTCTACTCAAAGACATAAACTGATACAATTTTTAGAAAGTATTGTTAAAATTAGAACACTGATTGATATTAATCGTATCTTACATGGCAATGCAGGTGTCTCATTTACTGCAAATCAGAATGTACATATCTATATCTCTCCAACAAAACGTTTTCTCAGTGAACTTCTGTTGTACATATGCTATTATTGGGAGGGGTCTTTTCTATCAACAAACACAATCAAACCACTCAGTGACAAACCTGCAATATTTAAGCAGGTCCAGCTGTTAGCATCCACATTTCTTTGAAAATTACAGAGAGCAATATGAAACGTTAGCTCACCAAAAGGTTTACGCGAGATTACAGAATTCAAGGTCTATTAGTAAGGAAATACAAGGTCCTTAAAATGTTCGATTAGACATGATCTGCATCTGCTGGCTATTAGATGCCTAGCTCTGAGAGGTCGGATTCAAATCACAGGTGTATCAGGACCTGTACATAACAGAGGACATGTAATCCCAAATATAACACGTTACATGATTATGATATAGTCGGGATCATACAACGGGGTCTTCATTCATCGGATATCTCAAAAGGTGCAGAATGTCTGGAAATGAAAGTGAATGTATGTGGCAAGAACATTTCCGAACAAATCGAGCTTAGAGACATGAAGTGCTTGACCTCGGACAGCACGTGTAAGGTGTGGTGTGCTATATTAGCAAATTCACTCAGACTCGGTCGTGAGGAGAAGCACATTGTTTTGATTGGATCACAAAGAACTTCACAACATTGGAAATGATACTTTGTTACTTGTTTTTGGAAGCATGCCACAGGTTAGCACACGTCTGAATATTGTTGCTACAGTCTTTTTTCAGAGGGCCCCATGACAACAAGCACGTAACGTCGATGATCAACCTCCAATAAAAACTGAAGGCTGTGGGGTAGCCTAGTGGATAAAGCATTCGCTCGTCACGCCGAAGGCCTTGGTTTAATGTCCCGCATGGGTACAATGTGTGATATGTTCCCGCGGTGATATTGTTGGAATAGTACTAAAAGCGGGGTAAAACTAAACTCACTCACCCCAAGACCAATTACACCATCCGGTTGCGACAGGACCAGTTGCGACAGGCAGCTGACAGGTGAGTGCATACCAAGACGGTGCAAAATCATATGTGCACATGGCACTTGCATGCACTGGCCATCCCAGACTGTGCTGCCTCTCATTTGAATTTAAGGCGTCTGCGGTGTAACCGACGTCAGCGCTGAGATAATCAACGCTGGACTTATGATATGTTCCCTTTTGAATTAATGTTAACTCTCGACTTCCAAAATCGAAGGAATCAATTCATGAGAAAACCTTACAAGCGTTCTATCGACGTTAACATCGCACAGAACGGACTTGGTTTAGGGTGGTGTCGCCATGTCTGGACGAACTGTGTAATATATTGTCGATGGTAGAGTTACAGGTTTATACTGCAGGGCCCCGTTCCTCAAAGCGATCGTAGCGCTAAGATGATTGTAACTCCCATACTTTAACATAGGCTTACGACTGTCGCAGCGCTACGATCGCTTTGTGGAACGGGGCCCAGGACATCACGGTACCACATGTACAATTTCCTCAGTGCGTGGACTACCTTTCATCTTACAAGATGATAATGCTGGTGCTCATCGCGCCAAGACTGTGACTCAATCCATCCAACAGCAAAACATCCATGTCATGCCCAGCACTTCATGGGCCAGTGATCATAATTAGTGCGTTGGACTACCTTTCATCTTACAAAATGATAATGCTGGTGCTCATCGCGCCAAGATTGTGACTCAATCCATCCAACAGCAAAACATCCATGTCATGCCCAGCACTTCATGGGCCAGTGATCATAATTAGTGCGTTGGACTACCTTTCATCTTACAAGATGATAATGCTCGGGGCCATCGCGCCAAGATTGTGACTCAATCCATCCAACAGCAAAACATCCATGTCATGCCCAGCACTTCATGGGCCAGTGATCATAATTAGTGCGTTGGACTACCTTTCATCTTACAAGATGATAATGCTGGTGCTCATCGCGCCAAGATTGTGACTCAATCCATCCAACAGCAAAACATCCATGTCATGCCCAGCACTTCATGGGCCAGTGATCATAATTATCGCCCTCATTATGGATATTGTTGTCCGTGAATTGTATTGCTCTTTAATCGTTTTAATCGCATGCTTTCAGCATGCATTGTTTTGCTATTGGTTATCTGGTAAGGGTAGGCAAGCTTTTTCATGTAAAACTTTTAATAATAACTTTGAATTTCACACAGTAGCTGCTGTATCTACTACTATGGAGATAAGTATATATATTTATATTAATTGTTGCCACGTTACGACTTGTACATATCTGGTTGTAAATGTTTATTGGAACCTGTGAATGCTTGTATTCCATAAACTGATCAAAAGGTTTGCAATGACGTCTTAGTGGAGAGGTTGACTGCGGATCACTGTTTCTGTTTCGGGATAGCGTGTAATAGATTACTAGCGTTCACGATGGTCTGATGCACAAACGAAGGAATAAACAACACAGACAGTTTATTTAGAAACAAATGAATGAAATACAACTCGCAATAGCACATTAAAAATACATAACATGTACACCACTTTTACACTTGTCTAGCTTTTTGTCGTATAATAACACATTCTAGACCTAGACACAGAATATAATCACTTGAATCATCTATGGTGGACCCAGAGGCGAAATTCAGGAGTTACACTTTAAATGGAAAATGGCGTGTAACATCACAACTACAGCTCGGCTTTAAGCTGGAAGTTCTATCTGCTGGTGGAATCAGGGCGATTGGTTCTTGCCTTTAAGACCTGACCTATTAGTGTGTCAATGTGAAATTTGTTTGACGATAAAACAATTCAACTATTACATGATGATTCATTGGCCAACTGCTGGACAAGTACAAAATTATAACAACCGCTGACATTGTAGCCAAACAGGATTCTGGTCTAAAATACCTCACATTATTTGTTATTTTTCACAATATCAAGATGTAAACTAATATTTTGCGCTTTCAACACCATGTGCAATGTTGTAAGGTTTGTATTTTAAAAGAAGTTTGATTAAGATGTACTTGAAGTACAGTCCCAGTGACAAGGGAGCAGTTTCTTATACAAAACACTGCAAATCAAACACCATCGAAACTGCAACACTGTAGATGCAGCACAAGATTATTCATGGCAACCGAATATATTACAGATCTTATCGTATGTGACATTAATTCAATCTACACTATTTTCTAGTTATACAGATTCAATTATGTATAATTTCTACAATTTTGTATTCGAAGCTGGTTCTTCAGCGTGTTCATCCATGTTCTCTGCAGTGTGACGTAAAGATATGAACCTCATCTCGGCGACGTCTTCATTTGGACCATGATCTGCTGCAGCTTTTCTATATTTCTAAACACACAATAGGTCATGTAAAACACCTTTGGTATTTATGTTACTACAAAGTATGATAAACATGTAGTTTCTCCGTTAGATGTTTTGGGCGCACTCAGCAATGTTTCAGCTGTGTGACAGGTAGTCTGTAAATAGGCCAGTCTGCACGAGACAGTCAAGTGATTGACATCATGAGCATCGATCAGCCAAACTGAGCATCCAATTCCGTAAGTCGCCTCTTACGACAAGCATGGGTTGCTAAATACAACTACGTATCTTCACGGGTCTATAATTCACCAGTAGCAAATGGCAAAGATTATATGATTTAATGAGAACACCGCACTTCAAAATGGTCACCACCTTTGCAGATGACACCAAAATGATTTTCAAAGACAATGGTGTAAGTGTGCTATAGGTTTTCAATCGCAATACTCACCCCTTTATGGTCGATGCCAAATCGGAGAGGTTTGAGAATACGTTCCGGTAAGAAGGGGAAGAGCTTGTCAAACAATGGACAGATCAGACGAGGATCTAAGGACTCGGGTTTCACAGGACCTATGGAGAATCATGTTATTTCTGTGTGTATTATACACGAGGAACGTATTTCAGCATTGACTGATAGACAAGAAGCGACTTTAAATAAAACGAACATACAATGATGTATATGTCCTTAACCAATAGAGGAATGAGTCATGTAGTGTATAATATAAGTATAGGCATCTGTTGAAACGATAGATTCGTTGCAATTAAACAACAAAGGATATGCAAGATAACATAATATACTTGGCGTCATTAATGAGGGGTCAATCTAACACTAATACCTAACACTATTTCTTAAAAGTTGTACGTTCTTTAACGTACAACACACATGCAGTGATGCTTTTTCATTGTCATTCTCTTTTCAGTTACCTGTTTGAAATCGCAGCTTAAATTGAGACGTTTTTTGACAGTTACTAAAAGTGGTCAGGCTATAGGCCTTTTGGAATGTGGTCAAACTCAGCGACAGGTTGCTGTCCGCTTTAATGTGGTTCAGAGTGCTATTGGTAGATTGTGGCAGAGATTTCAAGCCAATGGGTCCGTGGATTGTGCACGTCGACCAAGTCGCCTCAGAGTCACAACAGTCCCAGATGATAGACACATGCTTAACACTGCGCTACGGAACAGATTCCGTAACACAGCAGATCTTCAGAGATCAATGTTAACAATATATGGATATCCAGGAGCACCGTTCGTCGACGTTTAAGGACATCCGGACTCCGCTGTAGGCGACCTGCAGTTCGTCCACTACTAACACCACGTCACAGGCAGGCGCGTTTGAGATGGAGTAGATACCATGGCTGCTGGAATCAACGTCAATAGTCTCGTGTGCTATTCACAGATGAAAACAGCTTCAACTTGTCCTTCGGTAGAGGATATATCGTCTCAATGGAGAGCGAATCACAAATGCAACGCATTTTGGTGGTGGTTTAGTCATGGTTTGGACAGGGTTAACGCCTACTTGATGTACTCCATTGCGCGTGGTCTATGGTAATCTTACTCGACAGCATTATCGGGACGAGATTCTGGCTCCTATAGCAGTACCCTTCCTGCAACCTATCCATGGCTTTTATGGTCGACCCTCTTTACTGCAAGACGAAAACGCTAGGCCACATAGGGCCGGGATCGTCATGGAATGCCTTAGGCAGCAGGGTGTAGAGCCGATGGAGTGGCCAGCATGCTCGCCAGGCCTCATCCCATTTGTACATGTCTGGGATGAACTCGGTCGACGTGTGTACACACATCACCCAGCACCAGTGGATCTTCCAGGACTCCGCAGAAGTAGCAGAATGCAATGCAAGGTGCACCTGTGTCTTGGACGCGCGACGAGTGTACACAAGATATTGAATGACTGAGTACTTCATGTCGTCATTTTTATTTTTGGGGGTTGGTCTATACAACTGATGTTTGCTACTGCTGTTTGAACTTTTTGTCTGTATGTCACGATGTGTCACGTTTGTCAACATATTAAACATTATGACACTTTTAGTTCTATTATTTCTGAGAAACATTTCTTTACATGTGCTATGTATCATTTGACCATGTTAATGACTCCTAGTATATAATATATACAGTCACCTTAACTTTAACAAACCCTTATAATAAAAACACACGGTGATTACATCAAACGATTTCCTAGGAAATAATGCAATTGCAACACAAAGCTTGGCAAACAATTGTGATGATATTCATTACGTCATTCACATTCGTGACGTCATTCACGTCGTCACAATGGAATGGAATTGCATCAATAGCCCCTCTGTCACTTAAGCTATTAGCAGTTTTTGTACACTGGTGATATTAGTTAAACCTGTTAAAGAGAATCTCACAACTGAGTCTCTTATTATCAAATGCACCAACATTGTCAGCCATTACTCGGTTAGTGTTAACGGTTTTAATACCAAAAGATATATTCGGTTTTCTAAAGGTGAGATGAGGTGAAGTTGGGTTTTACGTCGTGCTTGAGAATATTTCGCTCATATGACGACGTGCATGCGTGTGTATGTGTATGTGCGGATGCTTGTACTAGCCCAGACGGAAGCTGGTTTTATAGTGCTAGCCCACTGAGATACCATGCGGCAGTGAAGCATGAATACCCCACTCAGACACATTATACTGACTCCGAGCCGACCAGTCATTATTGTACCCATTAATGCCGAGCGTCAGGCAGGGACCAACAAGTACCATATTTAAACGTCGTTTGGTATGACGCGGTCGGGGATCGAACCCGCGACCTTCCGCTCTTCGGGCGGACGCTCTAACCACTACACCACGGAGGCGGTCGGTTTTCTAGAGAATAAAATGGTTTGTATGGTACTGAATAGCCTCATTTGTTAGTTGCATTATCATATAGTTTTACCGTTGCTGTCTGCGGTGTTTTTTACTTCGAAGCAAATTGGTATCAGAGGGCTGTTTTGATGGTGCGATTTGCATCACAATTTCACATTCTAATTCTATATGTCACATACCTGTCACGAAACTGACAATGGATCCCACAACGCTGACTACCACCAAAGAAACCAGTGTGAAGTAGAGGTAAGACAGGCGATACATCGGGGAGAAGGGATCTCTGTAAACACAATACAGCTTAGATACAGAATGTATCCAGGCAAACGCACCACATCTCTGTAGGGAAGCCTTTTAGAACTTATGTATCGAAACTAGCAATTCTTATGTTGAAAAAGCTTTTTACCCTCATACCAAGAAATGAAAAAAATAAAGGGATTCCAGATAACTGGCCGTCTTGTTAAATTAGTAATATAATGAGTTGAGTTGGGCTTTACGTCACATCGGCATTATTCCAGCCATATAGTGACGAGAACAAGTCTGCATTAATATACATT
Organism: Haliotis rubra; assembly: GCF_003918875.1. Classification (NCBI taxonomy): domain Eukaryota; kingdom Metazoa; phylum Mollusca; class Gastropoda; order Lepetellida; family Haliotidae; genus Haliotis; species Haliotis rubra. The sequence goes on from NW_025767634.1 coordinate 2,866,194, forward strand.
GTAAGTACAAAGTGGTTTCGTTTCAAAGACATACATTCATTACGTTGTCATTTTAGAACAGAGAATGTCATAGCACTAGATTGAAAAGCAGATACATTCGTTATTGACATTACACAGTTACATTTTATGATATAGATCGACTTCCCTCAGGTAGTTTAGTATCAGATGAGCGCTCACGCTGGAGAACAGATCTTTCAGATTGGTTGCGTGATAATGCGAGTCCCTTGCAGATGTAAAATCCACACAGTCAAGCAGAATATGCTTGACGGTGAGAGCCTCATCGCAGGAGAGACATATGGGGTCCATCCCCATCTGTTTTAGCAGATAGTCATGTAAAACCGACTATGGCCAATACGACATCGTCGTAAAATTACTTCATCACGTCTTGACTGGCAACCCAAGCAGGTATAACCGACTGTTGGCTTCAATTCATGGAGTTTGTTTCTTCCTACTTGGGTGTCCCACCTTTTTTGCATCAAGTCCCGAGTATAGCTTTTGATAGTGGGTTTGAAATCGCTGTACGGGATTAGCAGTGGAGATAGGGGCTTTTCAAGAGCTGCTTTTGCTGCAGCATCGGCCTAAGTGTTACCTGCTATGCCGACGTGACCCGGCAACCAGCAGAGGATGATGTCATATTGGCTAGTAGAAAGGTCGTTGTACAGTTCTAATATGTCCAGGATGATTGGGTGACTTGAAGTCACGTTTAGAAGTGTTTGAAGGCAGGATAATGAATCTGTAAATACGATGAAGTTTTGGGACTGATTTTGCTGTTGAATGTAGGTCAGAGCTGAGAAGATAGCTTTGGCTTCAGCGGTGAAAATGGAACTGTTGTCGGGGATCCTAGAGGAGACAGTCTTGGCTCCAATGACTGTAGCGCTGGCAACTTGGCCATCGTCCTTGGATCCGTCTGTGAAGATGGATCTGTGAGTGTTATACTTCGAACGTAACTGGTTGTATTCCTGTTTGAACAGCAAGGGATTTGTTTCAGACTTTTTGAGTTTGGTGAGGGTAAGATCGACCTGTGGTTTCACCATTTGCCATGGTGGTGAGGACAGAAGTCGGTAAGGCGCAATGATGTTGAGATCAATTTTAGTTGCAGATATGTGTGGTTTGATCCTTATTCCAAGTGGTGGAACCAGGCTTGGCAGTTTAGGAAATAAGTTTTCATAGAGCGGGTTGAAAACACAGTTGTATGCTGGATTGGACTCATTTGAACGTAATTTAGTGATATACTGCAGTGAGAGTTTAATGCGGCGTTGTTCAAGGGAAGGTTCATTGGCCTCCGCATATAGACTGTCTACCGGAGAGGTCCTAAAGCTCCCAGGCAGAGCCTTAGTCCTTGGTGGTGGATAGAGTCTAATTTTTCTAAATTGCTTTTGCAGGCTCCACCGTAGACAATGGAGCCATAATCCAGTTTACTGCGGACTAATGATCTGTACAGGTGAAGGAGGGTGGTCTGATCCCCTCCCCGCTCTGTATTTGAAACTACTTTTAGCAAGTCTAAAGCCTTCAGGCACTTTGTTTTCACATATTTTATGTGTGGTAAGAATGTCAGGTGGCGGTCGAATATGAGTCCAAGGAATTTGGCCTCTTCTACTACTTTGATGGGAGTACCATCTAAAGTTAGGTCTGGATCCTTGTGTGGTTTGTATTTACGACAAAAGTGAATACAATTCGTTTTGGATTTTGAAAACCTAAAACCATTTTCATTGGCCCATTTTTGGATTTTGTTAAGGCAGAGTTGTAGCTGCCTTTCTATTGCGTAATATAAAACCTAGACCACCTAGATTATACCGAAAAATATATAAAAGTAACCCATGACCTGATTTATTTTGTAGAGTGTTGACAACAGTATTTCCGTGTCACTACAAATATTTTCCAGGATGATACTATTAAGATACGTCTCTCGCATGACTAATGCGATGTTTGATTTCATTGTATTTGTATGCTTTACACAATCCCCTTTCCACCAGAGGCGTTAGTTGGTAGATGGACATATGTTAGAGAGACTTACTCTGACGTCACACTTGACGCGTTCGTTGATTCGCCTGATACCACGGTGACGTTAGGAGAGGTAAAGGTAACGTTCCAGTTGCAGCCGTGAGTCAAGAAGGTAGCTGCATGCGACGATGGTGAATGAACGAAACGTCCAAAAGAAAACCATCCTGTGACGAAGATTGCCACGAAGTAACCACTTAATGCTCCCTTCAGAGTTCAAAGGATACAAAGAAAACGTTTCAGTACCAATGTACAACAAACACTCGTCCCTTTAAAGAAAACATACAATACAGCATGAATTACTTATCAACAAACTATTTCGAAGGAGTGAGAAACGCAGTTTGTCCATACAAAGTATAAACTATGTTGACTGCAAATGTTCTGTAATGTATGTAAGTAACTAGATCGCTGATAACGATATCGATTGATATAAAAAATCAGAATATCACGTATTTCGCATCAAAATGATCTTGCATTGATCTTGCATGCACGTTCATACATACATTCAGACAATAAAATTATAACTTTCACCATCTTACCTTTTTATTCGCCCATGGGCAAAATATTCCAAGACAAAATATGCCAATAATTGGCCCGAATAACACTGGAATAATGCTCAGTGCTCCCTGAAATACAAAACATACTCTGTAATGTCACACATGGTTCATGGTAAGAGTATCTGATGTCACGATGTGTATGGGAGAAATATCCGTTAAAAGGCCACAGCACCAAAGGGCATACATTTTACATAACATAAAGTTTCATGTTTAGATTTCCACATTTCTACATTTTCGACCATATGCATACATACATGGATACAGTTTCAATGACTTATATAGATAATGATACATGCAGCTTTTGTAATGAAATGAACGAAATTATTATCATGTATGCCATGAAACCAATTGTCTTAATGATCCTGAGATTTGGATTATTTACTCTATAAGAAGAAAGACTTAGATTGGTTAAATACTTAGTTTGGTTTAGTGCATTATACACAAATAAATTACTTAACCAAATAATTATCACTACGAAAAGAACATATTCATTTATGTAATAATAAAATACAAACCTCAAATTAATTCATTATCTAAAAAATTAGATTTTCATTTTTCTGGTTGGATACGAAAATGTTGTATTGATAATGTTAGCAGTAAATGGTTTGAATTACTCCCAATATTCAATTTTGGTATTACCTACTGAACTTTTCTTAATGCATATCAACAGACAATATGTATGACAAGGCTTACCTGAAATATGGCACCAAGCAGAGAGATGAAATACGAAGTACAGATGACGACTAGTCCACAAACAACCACTGAGTAAACAAATGAGAGAAATATCTGACACGTACAGAATACATCCATAAATTAAAGATTTGTATCAGCATTTTTCGTTCAGACATGAATCCATCATCTAAGTTTAATGTCTTGGATCTCAGGTTTTATACGGCGCTTTGAGGTGTTGTGTGAACACAATGTTTTTGTATGTTTACCACCTCTTGTGTTCACTATACTTAAGAAGAGGGTTTCAATAAGTGGTGTCCAACATGACCATAGGAGACTGTTTCTAGTGTTGAACAGGATGGATGAATTCTATTTGAGAATTCAATAGCTATACAATACCTGTACTCGTAGCAAGTCTCATTTCTCCTTTTGCTGAGAGGTGCTTCAAACAGAATGGTTTGATAACATCGTCAGGGATCACCATCCCTAGGCAGTTTAAGACACTCGAGATCGTGCTGTTCGTGGGGAAAAGAATGGAAAGTCCTTCAGTCAACGTTTAAACATTCACAGAGAGAGAGAGAGAGAGAGAGAGAGAGAGAGAGAGAGAGAGAGAGAACAGGGGAGAGAGAGAGAGGGACACATACACACACACACACACACACACACACACACACACACACACACCTGCTATTTTGACAACAGAGACTTTATCGAACGCGCCCGTGTGGACGAGCGTTTCAAACAGAAGTGTTACTGGTGTAAAGTATGTAATAGTAAATACACACAATGTTTGACAAACGGAGCTGTGATAAAACGACAATGTTACATTAAATATGACATTGAATAGATATAAATGTACTACCGACATTGTTTCTCACCCAACTGCTATGTACCTGAGACTCACACAGTATGTTCTTGTAGCTCACACACAGTCTATACCAGAGAGACACTCACACAGTCTGCACCACGGACACTCACACAGTTTGTACCTGAGGCTCCCACACAGTATGGAAGATATGAAGAGTCCAGGTAGCCCTGGCAGATCTCCCAAGATGTCCATCACCATCAGAGGAAGCAGCTGCAGACAGACCATTTCAGTCTAGATACTCGCCTTAATCTGTATTTTTATTATTGACATACATATTTACATGTATTTATCAGTAACCATTAACAACATTGTATATTTATATAACGGACCAAACTTAGATAAACGGATGTCCTCATGTCCAGTAAACTTGCGATCGATAGGAATGCATCCTGGAAATAGTGACCCATTACCGAATTGTTGTACCTGGAGATAAATAGGATGGTATTTTACACATGTGCAGATGTACCTGATCCTCCTTCTCGATGATGTTGAAGCTGACGGGGTGACAGTCGCTGTAGAAGGCGAACATGATGACACCAACCATCATCAGTAGGATATATACAAACATGTAGCCTACTGCATTGATTCCAAGAGCTCTGAAAACCAACCATAATTATGTGTTTGATTCAACTGATGCCATGGTACATATTACAAGCCAGATGCACATACGTAGTTCTCGATCTGGGTACCTGAAACTCTGATATTTTCTGCACATTGAGCGGGTCAGGAATTTCTAATTATACCCATTTGATTAATAATAATGTAACATGATTCATTTGGGAGACAGAGGTGTAATGACAATGCCAATGACCAGGAAATAAGTTTTGAAAGAACTGTGTCCAGAAATTTCATATTTCTAACATAGAACCATACCCACGATGTATGTGCATTACATTGATAGCATTCTATACCTCGAGTCTGGGACATGATAATCTCCATGATAATGATAGGGCGATACCGTTAAAAGTGATAATTATGCTATCGGACAAAGACATTGCTCCCGCAACGTTATTACACCGATGCAGCAATGGTCATCAAGAAATGATCGGACCAATACATCGACGTCTGACAATAAACATCTGAATGTCATACACAGGTCACAAAACATCCAATAACTGTCACTCTTGAATCTGAGTAGCCTCCCTTGGATGCCAGGATCTACATTTATATTTCCGCACAATACTTATGCTCGCAGGTTTACCTCACGAGTAACATGTTTACCACCGAACTGACATTACATAACTGAATACTTTTCACTGATGTAGCCTCAAATGCCATCAGCTCAACTTACATCTGGGCTGTTCTGAGAGTTGCACAAGACAATGCCCTTTGAACCTCCGCTTGCTGGACTCCATAAGTACCCATCCACAAAGTCCCAAACCCAAAGAGATACGTCCACACCGAATAAGTGGTAGTTGGATCGAAGCTGATTCTAAAACAGAGTTGGTGAAAGGGGTTTATCGTTGCATTCAAGATACGTGTGTGCGTGCGTGGTACATGTACTGATCCAGAATTATGAAGGTCTTCTAAGCTAATCCACGGAGATACAATGCTTCAGTTTAATGTGAATACCCCACTCAGACACAGTATCCTGAGAAGAACAGTCATCGTTTTAAACCCTTAATTCTGAATGGCAACGTATCTTATAACGTATCTTTGTATGAAGTGGCTGTGGATTGAATCACTGACCTTGTGCTCGCAAGGCAGTTACTAGGCTACTGAGGCGTTAATCTCAAAGTATAATATTCATTTTCTGTAATCGAACAATTAAATGATAATTTAACAATTTCGTCTTAGGTTCTCAGTATCTGAGACAAGCATACATTCATAACATGAAGCAAGAACCACGAAAGTGCTCTGACACTGAGAAATACTCCAGGAGAAGAAGAAGAAAAGTGACAAAGACGAGACAACTGACAGTAAAATGGTTGAAATATACCCCGTGGGGTTTTACTTCAATGTGAATATTTTAACTATTTAATATGTAATTAGTATCATCCATCATACTCATTGAACTTGATGCGGGATCTATTCTCGGCGACTGCCCAGGCCACACTGAATCCACCAACAGCTGCAGAACCTTTGATAACGAGGACAACGCAGCCTATGATAATGATGCCAGCTTGGAGAGTGTCCGCCCACAGCACAGCCTTCATACCACCCTAGAGGGAGGCACAAAGGAGATGGGGTAATAGTGCGTAAAGCAACGTGAGATCATTTGTAGACAGTCTTATCTATATTAAAGCAGTAACTGGAACCTATGAAGCCGAGAGCCGCACTGCTTACAAACACAGGATTTTAGGTCCCTATTTTCAGAATCCCCACAGATGACATGCATGATGTACCAGGGACCAATTTTCTCAGAAACCCTGTGGATTGCACGTAATGTGTATTGGGAAGGGTTGACCAGGAGTCCCAATGCGTGTCATGCAAATCACAATGGGAAGCTATCTTTCTTTCTCCGAATCCCTGCAGGTGTCATGCAAGGTGACCTGATATTGTTTTGTTTTTCTCGGAATCCTTGCAGGTATAATGCGAAGTGAGCTATATTTCCAAACAGGTGATACATTAAGTGTATTGACAACAAATCGGACAGTGAAATCCGTGGTTCTCACGATCGGATGCTAGGGTCTATTCCATGGACATACTACTCAACGTTAGTAAGCATACTCATATATGTCATTATGTTCAGATATACAGGCATCATGTATTGTGCGAGAAAATATTCTAGGGACAATTTCCTAAGTTCACTATTCACATTTGCAATTTCTGAATCAGTAGCTTCTCATTTACATTGAGTTACCATATGAAATCATTGGAGATATGTCATGCTATTCAAACACACGTATTTCCTATTATGACAGAAATATTTATGGGACAAAATATCCATGGGTGTCATTTCTGAATCAGTAGCTTCTTCATTTACATTTAGTTTCAATATGAAGTCATTCAGGCAATTTAAATGTATGCAAAATTATTCCTACCATCGCAGTGTATACGGTGCTGACCAATCCAAGGACTATGACGATTCCCCAGAGGTTGAACCCAGTCACTGAAAACACAATGAAGAAATGTGATACTGTGAGTGTTTAGTCCACACAATAGGGAGTTACCGGCCTTTTATTCACAGTAAGGAATACTAATGATCACAATGTCTCTCTATCACAGCATTACGTTACAAGACAAGTTCAATTCACAGTGGCACATGGTGCATTCATACGTGGATAATGATACAATAATACAACGAGGCAACAGTATTCAAGTTCTGAAAGATTTCCATTGATATATTTACTATATTTACTTAGCTTATCAATAACTATGTATTTTCTTTCCGTAAAAGACTATGAAATTTAAAATAATTAGGTCCTGTGCAAGAATTCTTTCTAATAAAGAATTACTCTAAAATACATTGGTACATATCGTTATGTGTAAAAATGAGTTATAAAGCTTAACAAACTTTCTATTTGTATGTTATTGATCGTAATTGATCGGACATTTGTTTACTGATCTTTACCTGCACTGGCAGCTATGGACGGCGCATACAGAACTACCGACGTGTAGAATCCCTGTATGGAAGCAGAATGACAAACTATCGGGGATCATTTATTTTAAAAGCTAGAGTCAGGTTTAAGAACTATTGGTTTAATTACCCTTATGGAGACAAGAAGGCGATATTGTGAGCCTGTTCCGGTATAGAGCTTAAAGCTGAGTAACATCACATGAATTCTCTAGAAGTAATACAAGTAAAAGTACAATTTTCAGCAGAGAACAACTGACTTATGCATTGACTGAGAGGCAAGAATTAATGCCTTGATGATTGAAATGTCTATTTTCTCTTGGGTATTGAAAAGCAAATCTTAATGTATAGGCATCAGATCAACACCTTTAAGCCTTGTAATGATTAAACTTTTCCCTGCATACGGAAATACACATCAACGAAAATGGTAAAATATAAATTTAGTGCCGTAAATTTTATCATAATTACCATGTAGATGATGAAGAAAAAAACACAGTTGTCCGGACCTGTTTGTCAAATCTCATCTCGAGAAACTGAAAGAAAGAAATGCTACATACTCGTACTCTGATCCTAGAAATATTTAATTGAATTATTAACTGTACTAGTGCCTATTCGACGCCCAACGAATACTTCTATTTGATTTTTTTTCAACATAATTTAATCAACAACTTTTTAAAATAAACATTTTCACATTATACACAATTGCCGACATGTATCTTAGACATTTTGGTTTTAAGTCTTAAAATTAAAAGTTTCAAACATGGTACGAACCGTGTATTTGCAAATTCATTTCTGACCCAAGTTTTCATTGAATCAATCACAGAATTACCAACCTACGAATGAGTTATAGTTAAATAGACTTAACCAAATTTAACAACAGTTCTTTAAATTTCTATTTACAGAAACGAAATCGGTATACTTTCCGTCGTTCTCCAGTTTATATAGACTATATTCCCTGAATATATCTGATGCAAGTGTCAGACCCCCAGTTTTTTTCAAACTACATTTCCTGAACAGATCAGATGCAAGCGTCAGAGTTCCCGAGTTTATATAAACTATGTTCCCTAACATATGTTATATTTGGGATTACACTTTCTTAGTAAAGTACAGATTCTAGTACTTTTCTTGGGTTGAGTCCCATCCGGGATTTGAACCCACAACCTCAGTGTCAGGCACCTATTCGCCAGCACACAAGGTTTCGCTTAACCCGCTCAGCCACCGCGACTTCCACAAATGAAAGTCAGACAACTGGTAGTCTAGACTGCGGACTTTATGTACCCCTCTGATAGTGTAAATTGGCACGGCTCCCACGGCTGAAAGCTATGATTACACAATTTATAAAGTAATCATATCTTACCTAAATGTATGATCAAAAAGGAATACGTTCAAATGTTTTTACCGACTTACCGAGTTTATTTAAACTATATTCCCTGAACAGATCAGATACAAGTTTCAGTGATCCCGAGTTTATTTAATCTATATCCCCTGAACAGATCAGATACAAATTTCAGCGATCTCGAGTTTATTTAAACTATATTCCCTGAACAGATCAGATACAAGTTTCAGAGACATCGAGCTTATTCAAACTTTATTCCCTGAACAGCTCAGATACAAGTTTCAGAGATCCGCAGTTTATTTAAACTATCTTCCCTGAACAAATCAGATGCAAGTTTAAGAGATCTCTAAACTATATTCCATGAATATATAGTCAAAAAGGAAAAGGAGTTAATTTCTACCTGAAACACATTGGTGATTCCGAGTTGGTAGAAGAAGGGCACGAAGGTTCTGGAAACTATTGCACAGCCAACAGCTAAAGACGCACCAAACCAAACCACCATGGTGTTGCTTCTGTACACCTCCACTGGTGCTCCTAGCAACGATAAAGCCGAGAGGTACGTCACCATCATTGACATTGACACAGGGATATAGTGCATGCGGCGCCCTCCTAAAAGATACTCATTTACGTTGTTATTGTGACGGTCCTTGATGACGTAGAAGACCCCGATGGCGGCTGAAGACACTAACATGGCGGCGGTAACGATGTAGTCAGCCACTCCGAAAGTTTGAATCTTTCCTGTGTTGATGCTATACCTTCCTTCGACCACCATGATGGGATATCAAGGCACAGATATGTTTTCTGGAACATATGAAAAAAAGATCTCAAATCAACCTGTCAATCATATAACATGAAAAAAACCCGAAATAAACCGACACAAAAAAACATGACATCTGCAAACCAAATATACATGGATGCCTTAGAATGATCCCAACAGTAATGCAATAGAATGAAAACAAATGACCAGCGAAAGAACTAACGTCAAAACGAGATCAATATATACATGGACAAGTGCATATAAATACAGATCATTAGCGTCTGTTGCAGAGTTACCCAACCAAGAAGTAGTCTATTGTCAATACGAGTCCTAAGAATCATTGCCATTATTGTATTTGTCCCTTAGAATGTACAATATATGTATGAATAATAATATATCTGAACCATTACTGCATATACTTTGTTAGGCGAACCATGAACAAAAGACGTATATATCGTATGTTTCTGCAGAAATGTTATTAACGACTACGATTCAAATCGACATACCTTACGAACTCTTGGACTTGGGTGTTGAAGCTGGACTAAAGCTTCCAGGGTACTGTTCCTGTTCCTGTTCCTGTTCGGGCAACAGTTGTCGATACCAACAAAGCGTCAAACGTTCTTTAAAGCTATGTAAAGCGAATGAAAATGTATAGCCCTTTTTCATTTGAATTTATAATATTCATGCCATGCGCGTCTGACGAATACGCAGTCATACGTGAATATAATATTTTCGGTACTGAATCTGATTAGGTTATTTTCGTTCAAAAATCAAACTTTTGTTAGCCATGACGGAGAATGACTTTGACACAGTATGCAAGAACCAGCAAGGGAGAGTTGACAGCTTATATAATATAATGGACAGCAGTTGTATATTTGATGTACTTCACCTGAGGGGGAGACAAGTGGTTAAACATGCCTACTCATCACGACAGAGGCACGGGTTCGATTCCCATCTTTGGTTACGTGTGTGAAGCCCCCATTCTCAATCGTGATGTTACGGGGAAATGGTTTAAGGGATGCATGTTGTACTTTGTAGGCGTGGATAGGCGTTGTGGGGTGTCTTTATGAGCATCAATTAAATCTCCTTCTTGCTGATATCCATGGGATTTTGACCAAAAGGATTACTTAAGCAACTTATATAGATGATCTGATCTCCGACAACAACTCCATCGCGTATTCCACTGATGTGCCCTGGACATAAAAGCATCCTGAGTAACAACACTTGAAACTATTAAGAAGGCTGTAAGACATGAGGGATGACAGCAACATTCCAAAGGTCAACTTCCCAAGCAGGCCAAGCCGTTAGAGTCCATAATTCTACGACAATTATAGAGAGCAATCTGGAACGATGGTACATTAAAGTATTACTCAAGATTACTGAATTCAGGGTCTGACAGTTAGGATTTAAATTCTCTTTAAATTTGTAATTTACACATGTGTTTGCATTTCAAAACCGCGTCAGTGGTAAACATAGGTCCTATGGCAACACGTGCTTATGATAAAATGTAACATATGATGCATGCTGAAATACACTTTCTCAGTAAAGTGCATACTCCAGTCGCATGTGGAAGCTGTTGAGTGGGTAGGATAGCTGGCTTTGTGTGCAGGCGAATAGCTGACTTTATCTAAGTATGGATCTGAATCACGCCAAACAATATCAGAACGTGTACTTTACACGGGTATTGTAATCTCAAACATAACACGTTACATGTTGCTGATATAGTCAGGATCGTCAGTCTAAGTAAACTTAGTCTCAGTATTATTGGTTACTCTGCTATACTGCGGAGTCTCTGTATAGTAGAATAAGTTTACTGAGACTGGCAGGATCGTACAACGGAATCTGGTTTCGTCGGAGATATCATGCCCCATACCAACAAACACATCAGGTCGATGACCAATAACCCCATCGGTGGGCAGTAACTCCGGATCAGGACTTATCAGTAACACCGCTGGCATTTCGAAACTGGTTGCAAAATGCCACTGAGATAAGGGACCGGTTGGGACAGGCAGTTGGCAGCGGAGTACCTGCCAAGACGGTGCGAAATCATCTGTGCATGTGGCATGTGCAAGCATGATATCCACGTGTCATCCCAGACCGTACTGCCTCTCATTTGGATTAGTAGTGTTGGGACGTCAGCGCTGAGATCATCGACGTTGGACAAAATGTTATATTTCCTGACGAATCAGGGTTCACTTTCGAGTCTATGACAGAAGGATTCAGGATATGCGACGTCTTTATAAGAGTTCTATCGACGTTAATATTGCACAGAAGTATCGTTTTGAGGAAGGATCTCTCACACAAACGAAGGAGGAAAATGACATAGACAGTTTATTTAATAACACATAAATGAAATAAAACTGGCAACAGCACATTACAAATACAGTAAACTCTAAAAACTGTACACCACATTTACACTTGTCTGACTTAAAACAGACTTTTTACATAACAACGCATCATAGATGAAGACACAGAACATAACCTGAATAATCATCTATGGCGGATCCAGAGACGGGATTCGGCGCGTTACTCAGGGTAATGGCGTGGACTCTCCACAGTAACATCTCAACTATAGCTCGGCCTCAAGCTGAGAGTTCGATCTGGTGGTGAGATCAGGGCAGTTGTTTGTTGTCTTTTAGATAAATTGAAATTACATATGAAGGTGCAAATACGAAATGTGTTTGACGTATTAAACAATTCAATAGGTCTCTTTCAAGCCTAAGGTATGATTTTAGCTATAAAAGGAACAGGAGACAGTTTGTGTACAGTATATTCCCGTTTCTAAGAATGGCTAGTAAAACTGCATAGTCACTGGACCGACTGGCTCGTGAAGTTTCATGGGGCCATTTTGTAAATATATCACTCTCACCGACATGTTACGTTATAGTACACTTTTAAATCATGCAACGTTATGGCCTGATAAAAATGTTTATCACATTAGCAGCTTAACGATGAAACCCGTGTAAAAGCATCATGTGTTTCCATAGGACCGTGTAAAATATCTTTTTCCCATCTATTTTTTTAATCTTTTGCCTAGTTTCTACATTCAAATGTCGGGCAAGTGAATTATTTTGTGGACTGGTAACTTTCAGGCATGGCTAGGCCGAGTGGCTAGCAAAATTTGGAAACTATTTCGCACACTGGTTCTAACGGATATGTCGTCAAGAATATGTCATCCCTATTGGGAAGGCTGAGAACGACTGTTGTAACATGTTAACGTCAATTTGAAGGATATCACCGTAGATAAGCGTGATTCACCTGGGTGCTGGATAACGTTGAGGAAGGGGGCAAACGCTCTCTTCCTAGCTTGCTTTGTCATTTAAAGCAGCGGTATGTGAACCATGTAACTGCTCAATAAGTCAACTCTGCAACACATCTGAGGCAATTTTATACTTGTTTAAAGGTCACATGCAACGTAAAACACAACTTTGCAGATTCTGATACCTTTCGGTATGGACATAGCGAAACAAATCGTCAAAAATGCAAATTCAACTTATAAAGTTGAAAAATAACGCAATGAAAAAAAACGCGCGAAATCGGAGTTCAAACGTTTCACTAATTTTCCCCAGACTTTTCTGGGGAATACGGGTTTCAACAGCTGGGCTGCGCTCATAGCACGTGCGCAAGTAAATAGGTTCGCGCAGCTTGGAAGCGGGTTGTCGGGTGAATACTCGGTGAAGGCTTTGGTGTGAGCTATTTTTCTAATGTTTTGTTGATATCTCACAGGCGCGAGCTTTTTATGTTATGACAGTAAATAAAATGTTTATATAATTTCAATTGTCTATTTCACCACACGTTCTTCTTACCGCGTCACTTTCTCAGTTCGATACTTAAAAGCAATGTCATTATTTAGCGACACAATTTCTAACTGTGATATAGATATGTCGTTGTCACAGACAAAACTCAATGTCTTGTTTTATTGACACCTGTGTGTCTGCCTGCCTGTCTGCTAATGACAATATTCAATACACAACTGCGATCACTGACCACATGCAATTTGAACTTAACACCAATCAGGCTATACACCATAAACAAAACGCATTGATTTATGGCCCGAGTTCTGTCTCTGTCACATTATGTAATTACATAGACAGGCAGGTGTGATACTTGAACACATGACATGTTATGATGTCTGTTGATTGCAAAATGTTATACACAAAAATTTAGCATGTATTTACAAAACCCAACATCTCTACACACACATCATGAGCCAGCCGTGAAGGCGGCATCTGCTAATGAACCAGCCGTTACACTTGAGTGCACACCCACCCGCTCTGACTGGGTTCGGTATCCCGGCTGCTTCGTTTCGAGGGAGGTTAACCCAAGTACACAATATTGCACTTTTGATTTGCGATAAGTGAAGCCTTTAAAATGTTTTTGTTTTTTTATGGTAGACAAACGGATGACATTTTCAGATTTGTCGCATCAGTGAAAGAAATGCTTTCGGATGCACGTCCCTATTTGACCTGTACTATTTGTTCCTGTGTTGCTTTTTCAGGGACCAAATGAATCATATATATGAATCACGCCAATAAGGATCAGAATATGTACTTTACAGAGGTATTGTAATCTCAAACATAACAGTTACGTGTTTCTGATATTGTCAGGATCGTGGAGTCTGCTTTCATTGGAGATATCATACCCCAATGCCAACAAATCCATCTTGTCCATGATCAATAAATCAAATGGACAATAACTCAGGTCTAGGAATGGTTAGGGGAATGTTTCTTTTCCTTGGACCAAATGTCTTTCCTTTGCAGTATATGTGGCGGTTCCCACCTGACGGTCAGGATACACTTATCATTGTCTCCAGTCACCTGGTGCCATTACTATTAAATAGTATTTCATAAACACTTGATCATGATATATTAGGAACAATGGCATGGTTTGTCGCTTCTATTTGGACGTGCTTGAAATAAAGGCTAAGCTGTCCAGATAAATAACAAGTGGGCAATTTCTTATACAATACAATGCAAATCAAACAACATCGAAACTGCAACAATGTAGACAAGACCCTTCGCAGCTCAAGATTATTCATGGCAACCAAATATATTCCACTTCTTATGTGAAATTCAGTCTATACTATATTCTACTTATACAGGTTCCGTTTTGTATATTAACTTCTACAATCTTTTATTCCAGGTTAGATCTTCAGCGTGTTCATCGGTGTTTTCTGCAGTGTGGCGTAAAGATATGAACTTGTCCTTCATCTCGGAGACGTCTTCATGTTGATGATGATCTGTTGCAGTTTCACTATATTTCTAAAAACACCAATAGTCCATAGTAAAACATCTTTGGTAAGTATGATTCTTCAAAATCTTACATTGTTGCTCCATTATTATACAATGGTATGATTTGTTTGTTCTTTAAAGCCGCACTCAGCATCTTTCCAGCTATGTGACTGTTGTCTGTAAATAATCCTGTCTGCACCAGAAAATCCAGTGATTGACAGCATGATCACCAAGTCATCAACCAAGTCAGCAAGCCTGACCACCCAATTCCGTTAGTCGCCGCTTACGACAAGCATGGGCTAGTTAAGACCACTTCCGGATTCTTCAATAGCAAATGGCAAATATTTACATGAATTGTTGAGCACATGTCACTTTCAACTTAGTCTGCACCTTTGCAGATGAAACCAAAACGATCTTCAAAGACAGTAGTGATATTGGTTTTCAATCGCCATACTCACCCCTTCATAGTCAACGCCAAACCGGAGAGGTTTGAGAACACGTTCCGGTAAGAAGGGTAGGAGCTTGTCAAACAATGGACAGACCAGACGAGGATCCACGGACTCAGGTTTCACTGGACCTATCGAGGAATGCGTCATGTAGTGTGTAACATATAATGTGTGCCTTTGTTGAAATGAAATTAACCGTAACAAGGATGTACAAGATGTCATGAATACATACAGTCATCTTAGTTTTAACAAAGCCTAATTCTGGCATAAAGCGATGTCATGGAAAATAATGCTACAACGAAATCGCAACACAAAGCTTTGCCGACAATCGTAACGTCATCCATTCCACCGCAATAAAATGAAATGAAGCCAATACTTCTCTGCCACAGAAGCTTGTTATCAGTATTGTCACACTGAAGATATTAGTTATAAGTGTTTGCAGACTAAAATAATAGGAAGAATAAGTTTGAATGATAAGGAGAATAACATCATCGCGTTTGTTATCATCAAATGTTATCATCAAGCCAAATTGATAATGTATTGATACTCCTCGGTCTCATAACATTAATCAGTTAGTATTAACGGGTTTAATGTCCAAAGGTTTATTGGTTTGTTAGAAAAGAAATGCTTTTCCTTGTACTGAATCGGCTTTTTAGTAGGTAGTAGTCACGAGGGTAGTTATTCTCATATATTTCATCCAGAACCGCTGGGGAGATTTAGAATCCCAATCCCGTAACATAAATCTCTATTCAAAGGTCATACATGTCACATACCTGTCAACAAACTGACAATGGATCCCACAACGCTGACTACCACCGTAGCAACAAGTGAGTAGTAGAGGTAAGACAGGCGATACATCGGGTAGAAGGGATCTCTGTTAACAAAATACACGTCGGTATGAATACAAAGCATCTCTAGGCGATATTCTGTGAAGAAACGAACCGATCTTTAAAATATCAGGAGTCTAATTAAACCATTTCTAGATGACGTTCTGTTTACTTTTATCACACGTCTTTGAAAGAACGTATGTGTACTATTCGTAACGAGAAACTTAAAGAAACATCTTTGCATGCAAGAATGTCTGCTACTTACATCAAGAAACTGAAAGAAGAATCTCCGCATGCATGTCTACATACAGATAATATCAAGAAGTATATCTATTTGAAAGCTTGTCTACCATTTTTCTAAAGAAACCGATAAACCCACCTGCACATAATCAAGTATGTCTTTTTGATAACAAGAAACTCAAATAAGCATATCCACAATGTCTAAACTCAAATGAAGCATCTCCACAAAGTATGTCTACAAAGCTTGTCTATCTTTTCTAAAGAAACTGAAAACCCATCTGAAGAATCAAGTATGTCTTTTGATAACAAGAAACTGCATCTCCACAAAGTTGTCTGCTCAACAAAGCTAATATCAGACTGTCCAACAGCTTATCAGACTGTCCATTTGAAAGTACGTATACAATTATTTAAATCAAGAAACTTAAACACCATTTCCAGGGGGCAATATGTCTGCTTTTGCTTTTTATCTCAAGAAACAAAGACCAAGAATTGTCTGACATAAATGAACCTACTCATAATACTATTATTCATTGAAGGCTATTTGTTTTGGCTGTGCAAACTCGATATATACTCATCGACATACAACTTTAGTCATGTTAACATGTCTTTTTCTGTAACATATGTGTCAAGATATTGTAAACAGATGACATGATATCATATATTTGTAAACAAATCTTAGAAATAGATATAGGTTGGTTGATCTATGTTACAATCAAGTCACGTACTGTGACTCCGTGTGTGACGTGTTTGCTGAAACATGTGACATCATGGCCTCTGTCGTAGTGTCTGAGGTTACGTTATTGGAGGAGAAGGTGAGGTTCCAGTTGCAGCCGTGAGTCAGTAAGGTAACTGAATGTGATGGCGATCTGGTCGCAAAGCTTCCAAAGCAGATCCACGCTGTGATGAAGATCCCCATCAGGTATCCGCTCACAGCCCCCTTAAGAGTTTAAAGAAAATTAAATGCGTGTATTTTAAAAAATTAAATATTTCGCTCGAAAGCAACAAATAGAATAAATCCTGGAAAGAAACAACTATATGAAATGAAGTATGAAAGATTTACATCTTATAAACTAGTCTATAAAGTATGGCCTTCATGGAATGTACAGTGTATGTTTGATTCGCAATGCCATAGACAAGTTTCCTCTGAAATGAATTGTATTGTATGAAACACCGGGAATCTTTCTTATTGTTGTTTCACATTTTCACTCTCAGTGATGACCTACCATGGCGCCTCCAACGACTCATGTTCACCACATTACGGTTTTTGTGTAAACAAACGCCTTAATTTTGAAATAAGAGCAAACTATCCCATTAGAAGCTTTTCAGTGCGAGTTTACGGATTTCCTAACAATGATGAAGACATGCTTCTATAGCGTCAACGATGAAGAGGTTTATTTTTATATGATTTTACTGACAACTTCGAACCATATAATCACAGTTAACCGAGCATAATTACGAAATGTAAGAGGGTTTTTTCATTTTGTTGAATATTAATTAATCAACATTTCACAATCTTATGATGTATCAAAGTCTTAATGAACATAATTTCCTATAAAAACATACACTGAGTAAATCTCTGGCCTTTGACAAAGGAGTGAGTGGGCATGGTTTTTCGCCACTTTTAGCAATATTCCAGCCATATCACGCTTTAACCATTAGGCCACCTCACCGACCCTTTGCCAAAGGATGGAAGGAGAATATCATATAACGTCTTATATACAAGCATTAACGGTGCACCATAATGGTTTCACAATAGTCTACCAAAAACTGTTTGGGAAATCTAAAGCTTGTAATCTCTTATATATCATCTCCACGTGTCTGCGCTATTTTATAAATGGTCCTGTCATATGTCAGAATGATATCGACATCGAAAGTACATGTGATACATGTTACCTTTCTATTTGCCCATGGGCAAAACATTGCAAGACAGAATATGCCCGCCATGGGTCCGTGCAGAACAGGAATTATCATCATCACACCCTGAAACACAAACCATTAGATAAGTGAGTAAGTGAGTGAGTTTAGTTTTACGCCGCACCCAGCAATATTCCAGCTATATGGCGGCGGTCTGTAAATAATCGAGTCTGGACCCATTAGATAAGTATTTCACACAAATCGAAAAGGATTAATTGAAACAGAATCATTACGATTACACAATGCCATGAAACAGAACTGTTTGTTCATAAGGAACCTGCTATTAATATATGCTCACCTGAAATAATGCACCAACTAAAGAGATGACGTATGACGCGCAGATTACTACCACCCCACAAATAAGCACTGGGTGAAAAAAACCAATGTCAGACAACTTGATAATATACAAAATAAATATGCTACTCGAAATTAAAGAATATCATATTCTTTCATTTTACAATAATGTATTGGGATGTGATAATGTAATATGAAAACCCATGGTTTTCATATGTGAGGAACAGCAGAGGACTTAGGGATACATTCATCAACTATGGTGTTCAGTTCATCAGAAAACATTTTATGGGATCAAGAATGCCCATGAAATGTTCAGGTTTCAATTTGTTAATACACATAGTTCCATATAAAAGCCAGTTTGGTTCCATCCACTTCAAATTTCAAATGAAAAGAGTCAATGTTAAGATTTAAGAGGTTGATCTACCCCACCTAAGCCTAATATATTACCTAATTAAAGGTCACTTATCTGCATATTGTCCCATTTTTGGAACGGTACTTTGGCGGAAAATTGAGTATGGAAAAAATGCAAACCATTTTCATTTTAGTTTTCTGTTTGAACGACGAAAGTTTTAAACACATTCTAATGAACTTACATAGTTGAAATAGGGATCAATAAAAAAATCATTTTACTTCACACATCGCCGAACTGGAAGTGGCCATGCTTAAAGAACTTAAACTCTACAAGAAAAATAAATGGTTCAACCACTAAACAATTTATTCAGCTTCATTCACGTCTATACTGCAAGTTTCTATCTTCAGCAATAAGAGAAAATGCTTTTTTGAAGTACTCGTCCCTGAGAGGGACGATATGCATAAATGTTAATACCTGAATATATAAGGGATAGTTGTATTGTACAGGGGTCTTGTATGTAGTAACATATGTTGTATCTAAAATATGTCGAGGCCAGAATGACAGTTAACTTAAACTTTTCATACATTACCTGAAAGTTTAGCAAGTCTCATATCTCCTTTATCTGAGAGATGCTTCAGGAAGTAAGGCTTGATGAGCTGATCCGGTATCACCGTTCCCAGAGCATTCAAGATGCTTGAAATTGTGCTGCAGATAAAGAGAAACACGGAAAAAGTGTGTCAGTCGGATGTTTTATTATGAGTACACTGTTGATCAAAATTATCAGCTCGTAGTTTGTTTTCCACAAAAGTGTTGTTATGGATAAATGTATAATTTTGTGCAACAATGTCATGATATAACATCGATCAAAGGAATCTGATCTGACAACCCGCATAGTGTACAGTGTTACCAGAAACACAAACGTCCCTGTGAATACCCCAAAGTATGAACCTGTGACCGTACAGCATGTACCTGAGATTCAACATAATTAACATGTTCCCGTTCCTTATGAACCTAGGGTCCCACTCCCACTTTATGTTCCTGGGACTCCAATGTTAACCAAGGATAAGTAACTACCTAAGAAGCACACATTATGTACAAGAGGCTCCCACATTATGCACCTGTCACTCCCACAGCATGTTATGCATCTGATGTACCTGCCACACACAATGTACCTGAGGCTCCCACATTATGTTCATGAAAGTCCTTTCCCACATTATGTACCTGTCACTCCTACAGCATGTAACACCCATATTATGAACCCGGGACTCCTACATTATGTACCTGTACCTGAGACTCCCACGTTATGTACCTGAGACCCCTACATTGTGTACCTGAGACTCCCACTTTAAGTACCTGAGGCTCCTACATTATGTACCTGTCACTCCTACAGCATGTAACACCCATATTATGTACCTGGGACTCCTACATTATGTACCTGTACCTGAGACTCCCACAATATGTACCTGAGCCCCCGACATTGTGTACCTGAGACTCCCACTTTATGTACCTGAGGCTCCCACATTATGTACCTGTCACTCCTACAGCATGTAACACCCATATTATTAACCCGGGACTCCTACATTATGTACCTGTACCTGAGACTCCCACGTTATGTACCTGAGACCCCTACATTGTGTACCTGAGACTCCCACTTTAAGTACCTGAGGCTCCCACATTATGTACCTGTCACTCCTACAGCATGTAACACCCATATTATTAACCCGGGACTCCTACATTATGTACCTGTACCTGAGACTCCCACTTTATGTACCTGAGACCCCTACATTGTGTACCTGAGACTCCCACTTTAAGTACCTGAGGCTCCCACATTATGTACCTGTCACTCCTACAGCATGTAACACCCATATTATGAACCCGGGACTCCTACATTATGTACCTGTACCTGAGACTCCCACGTTATGTACCTGAGATTCCTACGTTATGTACCTTAGACTGATACAATATGTATCTGAGACACCGATGTTGTGTAGCTGACATACACAGTATGTACCTGAGACTCCCACATTATGTACCTGTCACTCCTACAGCATATAACACCCATATTATGAACCCGGAACTCCTACATTATGTACCTCAGACTCCCACTTTATGTACCCGAGATTCCTAAGTTATGTACCTGGGACTGCTACAATATGTATCTGAAACGCCGATATTGTGTATCTGAGACTCCCACTTTAAGTACCTGAGACTCCCACTTTATGTACCTGAGACGCCTACATTATGTACCTGAGACTCCCACACTTTATGTACCTGAGACTCCCACTTTATGTACCTGAGACTCCCACTTTAAGTACTTGGGACTCCCTCATAATGTACCTGAGACACCTACATAATGTACCTGAGACTACTACATTATGTACCTGGGACTCCCATACTACGTAACTGAGACTCCCGAACAATATGTACCTGAAACTCCCACTTTATGTACCTGAGACTCCCACTCTATGTACCTGAGACTCTCTCATTATGTACCTGAGACTCCCACTCTGTACCTGACATTATGTACCTGAGACTCCCACTTTATGTACCTGAGACTCCCACATTATGTACCTGAGACTCCCACTTTATGTACCTGAGACTCCCACTTTATGTACCTGAGACTCCCACATTATGTACCTGAGACTCCCACTTTATGTACCTGAGAATACCACTCTATGTACATGAGACTCCCGAACAATATGTACCTGAAATTCCCACTTTATGTACCTGAGACTCCCACTCTATGTACCTGAGACTCTCTCATTATGTACCTGAGACTCCCACATTATGTACATGAGACTACTACATTATGTACCTGGGACTCCCATACTACGTAACTGAGACTCCCGAACAATATGTACCTGAAACTCCCACTTTATGTACCTGAGACTCCCACTTTATGTATCTGAGACTCTCTCATTATGTACCTGAGACTTCCACATTATGTTCCTGAGACTACTACATTATGTACCTGAGACTCCCACTTTATGTACCTGAGACACCCACATTATGTACCTGAGACTACTACATTATGTACCTGGGACTCCCATATTATGTAACTGAGACTCCCACTTTATGTACCTGAGACTCCCACATTATGTACCTGAGACTTCTACATTATGTACCTGGGACTCCCACTTTATGTACCTGAGACTCCCACATTATGTACCTATATTATGTACCTGGGACTCCCCATACCTACTACTACATTGCCTGAGACTCCCATATGACTACAATATGACTGGGACTCCCATATTACTTTATGAACTCCCACTATGGAAGATATGATGCCCAGGCAACGCTGTCCATGTACCTGAAAACTCCCACTTTATGTACTGATACTCTCCTGACTTTATATACCTGAGACTCTCTGAGACTCCCCATTTGTGTACCTGAGACTTCCACATTATGTACCTGAGACTACTACATTATGTACCTGAGACTCCCACATTATGTACCTGGAGACCCACTTTATGTATATGTACCTGAGACTACCACATTATGTACCTGAGACTCCCACTTTATGTACCTGAGACTCCCCTGAGACTCCCACATTATGTACCTGAGAACTCCCCACTTTATGTACCTGAGACTCCCACTCCCACTTTATGTACCTGAGACTCTCTCATTATGTACCTGAGACTCCCACATTATGTACCTGAGACTACTACATTATGTACCTGAGACTCCCACTTTATGTACCTGAGACTCCCACATTTATGTACCTGAGACTCCTACATTATGTACCTGAGACTCCCACATTATGTACCTGAGACTCCCACATTATGTACCTGAGACTCCCACATTATGTACCTGAGACTACTACATTATGTACCTGGGACTCCCATATTACGGAACTGAGACTCCCAAACAGTATGTACCTGAGACTCCCACTTTAAGCACCTAAGACTCCCACATTATGTACCTGAGACTACTACATTATGTACCTGAGACTACTACAATATGTACCTGGGACTCCCATATTACGGAACTGAGACTCCCAAACAGTATGTACCTGAGACTCCCACACAATATGGAAGATATGATGAGTCCCGGCAACGCCGGCACATCTCCCAGGATGTCCATCACCATCAGTGGAAGCAGCTGAAGACAGATAGGTTTCAAATTAATAGATACTTTACAACGTGTTCAGGGAAGATTGAACTTGTTGACTTGTCATCATTCTCAGCATTACTATAAGGTCCATAGAGTTGTTTTGTCAAACATGGTATTTCGGAAATGCAAAATAGCTCTATAAGTCGCATCATAAAACAAAACCGAAAGTTGAATCCAGGTGTTTGTGATCAACAGTTCTTATTACCAAGACATCATGAGGTAATCAAGGAGTGAGTTATTTTCCATAAATGTAGATCCTTCATTTAATCTTATAACAGAAAAGGTAATACCACACACAATGCATTTAATACACAGATATCCAACGCTTCTAACAACATAATAATATAGTCATACTCATTCTTGCACTTCTGGAAATATACATACTGGCTTTTCCTTCAATACATGACACATATACTGTATCCCATATGTTTCATTATCTTGGGGTAATGCTGTTCAGCTACTAAAATAATGTATGCACTACTGTGTTATATGTGCGTAAAATGAAACAGAGCGGTTGACAGTTGTTTGTTGGCAAGCTATACGATTTAAATATTACACTTTTAAGGACAGGTATAGAAATACGTTGAACTGAATTATTCTGCCAAATGTGACGTGTGTGCTGACGTACCTGGTCGTCCTTGTCGATGATGTTGAAGCTGACGGGGTGACAGTCGCTGTAGAAGGCGAACATGATCACACCGACCATTACCAGGAGGATATAAACTATCATGTAGCCTACTGCATTGATTCCCAGAGCTCTGAAAACCAACAAGAACTGCGTATATGTGTTTGATATAAGGCCATCTACATTTCTCATCTCCAAACTGGTGCTGATGAGGGGCGGGCGGGCGAAAAAAAAAGCTGGTGACAGAAAATGACCCTCCTACAATACCCAGACCATAAAAAGAGGCTTTTCTTATTGTGAGAATCTTTTTTCCCCTCAATTTTAGACAGTTCATATATCATTAAACAAAAGGAAACTATAAGGAATCCTGAGAGAAAGCATGTATTGACCCTTAATTAAATTAATTATGCTACAAACTTTTAATAGAGCCTCTTTAAATGTCACATTGGATCAGAATACAACAAAGTCAGTTCTTCAAAACTGGCACTTTCTTTTGTTTTGGAGATATTTATCACTTTTTGTCGCTTTTTTTGGCCACCGGTCAAAGGCTGTCGTCCACTGGCAGCACACTGGTTGCAGGTCCACAGTTTGTTTAGTTTCCAAGCGCAATTCGAATTGACACGATAGAAGATAACGGGAAAACGCCATGAAAAATCGGTTTATTGTCACGGCATTTCGTAGGACAGAACACGAGACAGTGTAAGTCTCGGGTGTCATATCATCTATGAAAAAATGTAAACTCACTTTATATATCAGCCCTTATGTTATTTCCGAACTATTGCCGCATTCAAATTTCACTAATAGTTCTCATACTACCACCGACCTCAACGTAAAAAGAATCGGAGATACACCTCCAACCAATGGACCTGTATCCCCTGGCAGACCTTTATCGCAAATTTGTGATTATTACACATCCCTGACAATTGAAGAAATTCTGTGTAGAATGTAACCTTTAATTATAAAAATGAGTAGTACGTTTTGATCAGCATTTCTTCACACATTTTATTTTGTTGTTAAATTCTGACACTATGTTTCTGACGCATACTTATTGTACCATACACCTATTATCCAATTAGTCGGTTGCAGCATAAATACCAGTCAGCATAGTTTGAAATAAAAGATTTAGCCCTTATAAAATGATCCCATCAGTCAGTGCTGTGAGTCATTATATATGTTAATTCATTGATCCATTTCATACAAAAGTTTAGCACCATTCAACCTCTAAATAAGTACCCTTTTACAGAGATTAGTCTCAACAAACAACGGATCATTCTGACCATTCAAAAGAGGATGTGTTAACATAGAAAATGTGTTTAAAATCAAATATGTTTATGGTGACATAAATTCCATGTAGATATGTGTATGCATTATTTATATTTTTTACAAATTTAAAAGATAAATACTTATGTACAATGACTGAATAAAGTCATGCATGTGCAATATAATATTAAAGTACACACGCACCATCATACAAAAATATCAGATAAAATTCACGACGAAATTCACACGTTGCATAACAATGTTTCCACATTTCGCGCACAATATCAGCTCCCGACCATACTGAATTACATGAATGTAGCCTTATCGGCATAATACGATATAGATTTGAGTACAAATGCAAAATTACACTGCAGGCTTAAAAGTGTGATATTCAGACATCTTGTGCCAGATTTGAATTACCAAGTGCAAAACGTCAACAAAACGATCAGTTGATTCCACCGCCTCTCTACGAATGGCCATTTTGCGATTCATTAATGGAATATAAGCAGTCATGGCTATCCCCGGTGTATCATGGAATCACATAACAAATATGTCAGGATAACACACACGTTAACGGTGATGGTGAAGGCTGTACAGGTTAACTGTCTCGAAGTGTTTAGTAACAAGTACAGCTACCACCGCGCATAAGACATGCGCTGTCAGTTTAAGGTTGGACCGTCCAGATTAGCGCTCCAAGCGGATTAGTGAAGGGAAGAAAATAAAAAAGATCGCCCATTTAGATGTTTGAGAGACTTTTCAAAATATTATATTTTAAGGCACATTTTTCCTTTGATCAGGCTGAAATTATTGCTGTCGGCGACATTTTGTAAAATAAAAAAAATAATTTTTTGTTCCGTCGGAAGGAAAATTTGGGTCGGTCGGGAGATGAGAAACACAGAAAAAATACGGACGGCCTAACAGATACCATTGGATATTCAGGTTACAAGCTAAGTGTTCAGAGTGCAGTACATGTGTGTCATTTCCTGGTGAAAGCTAATCATACGGGTATGGTGCTTTGGAACCTTCTGTCATAGCTCCATTCCACCTCATAAACTCTCCAAGGTCGTTTTTCTCATGTCTTGCTGACCCGTGAAGATCCGGCTTAGAATTGATCGTCAGTAACTCATGCTTGTCGTAAGAGGGATCGGGTGGTCAGTCTCGGTGACATGGTTGACACATGTCATCGTATGCCAACTGTGTATATCGATGGCTTTTTTACAGTGCTTTACGAAAGAAAGAAAGTATGCACGTGGCATTTGGGGGATGTTTCCAAAATGTGTACAAACGCATTAAATAGGTTTATGAACAAATTTCAAACGTAACCATCTAGTTTGTATCGTTAGGAAAAATCTAAGAAAGCTTTAATGCGATGTGCGATTTTTTGGAAGTCATTAACAATATGAACGTTTAGAAAGAGCACACCAGTAAAATGCCAAGATTGCCATCAGCTCTGCGAGTGTGCAAAGAACGAGACTTCGGCCATCCAAAGTGCCAGCACCTTTGTCTTACCAAGGCACACAGAAACGTATCAACCAAACTGTCCAGACGTACCTTAGTAATTGGTCAGCAAATCAGCAGAAACACAAACAAATTGGTTTGTCCGGCATCATTTGTGCCAACAAGAGGAACATTACCTGCCAGGGTCCGCAAATCAAGTATTCGATTCCCTGAGTAAACCCTTCATTTCACTAAATTACAAACGTCAACGGCCTCCACTCCGTAATGTTCCTGAAACTCACTAGCCAATTACTCCAACTTACATCTGAGCGCTTCTGAGACTTGAACAAGACAGTGCCCTCTGCACCTCCGCTTGCTGAGTACCATATGTCCCCACCCACATGGTTCCAGCTCCAAACAGGTACGCCCAAACCGAGTGCGTGGTTTTCGGATCGAAGCTGAAGCTACAAGGGTAACGAATGGATCTTTCACTGTCTACTGCCGTAGGTACACGTGTATTTTTGAAGATTGAATAATACAGATAAACGTCCATACACGAACATAACATCGCGATCTGAAACTGACCAAATGATATCAGATGTATTCTCAAGGGAACAAAACATATAGCCTCATAAGGTGACCATATAATCCAATGTCAAGCGTACGACACATCAATGTTTTTGCATAAAGTAGTGGTAGTTTTGGGTTTGTTTAAAACATTAAAACGCATTTTGAGACGATAAAAAGTCAACTGTATCCTACTCATCTATCTTGATCCGGGATCTGTTTTCGGCAATTGCCCAGGCGTTGCTGAATCCACCCACAGCCGCAGAGCCTTTGACAACGAGGACAACGCAGCCTATCACCATGATGCTGCCTTGGAGAGTGTCCGTCCACAACACGGCCTTCATACCACCCTAGAGAGGAGATGCGTAAAAACAACTACATGTGATCAATTATAGACAGTGTGGTGGATACAATATATATTTCTGGCTGAAAATTCATAAACGTTTTATGCATGGTGTCATATACAGATGATGTAATCTGCTAAAAGAATCCGGCGGATGGTATGCATGGTGTAATGGGTGCGTGATCTACCCTGGGAATCAAGCGGGTGGCATGTACTGGATATAGGGGACTTAATTTTCACGGGAAACCAACGGGTGGCATGTACTGGATATAGGTGAATAGAAATTGTCACGGGAATCCATCAGGTGGCATGCACTGGAAATAGGAGACATAATTTTCACGGGAATCCAGCGGGTGGCTTGCACTGGATATAGGAGACATAATTTTCACGGGACTCCAACAGATGGCATGTATTGGATATAGGTGAATAGAAATTTTCACGGGTATCAAGCGGGTGGCATGCACTGGATTTAAAGGGGACGTATTTTCATGGGAATCCATCGGGTGGCATGCACTGGATATAGGAGACGTAATTTTCACGGGAATCCAGCAGATGGCATGTATTGGATATAGGTGAATAGAAATTTTCACGGGAATCAAGCGGGTGGCATGCACTGGATATCACGGTGACGTAATTTTCACGGGAATCCATCGGGTGGCATGCACTGGATATAAAGGAACGTATTTTCACGGGAATCCATCGGGTGGCTTGCACTGGATAAAGGAGAATAGGAATTTTCACGGGAATCCAGCTGACTGCATGTACTGAATATAGGTGAATAGGAATGTTCATGGGAATCAAGCGGGTGGTATGTACCGGATACAGGGGACGTAATACTAGGATCTACCCTAAGAATCGAATGGATAGCATGCGTTGTACACGGGAGACCTAATTTTCACAGGAATCCTTAGCGTGGCATGTATTTGGAAGTGGTGCTTTTCACTTCTCCGCAATACGAATTTTACACCATATATAAGGTGTTGCCTGCAAATACCGTCTGTCCCACGTGAAGACACTTAGACAAATGGCTATTGTACTCACCAGCGCTGTGTATATAGTGCTTACTGCTCCCAGGACAATGGCGATTCCCCAGACGTTGAACCCCGTGACTGTAAGAATACAGAGCTGCCAATGCCATTGTTGCAAGACATGGTTCGGTTGTTACTCTAGTGTATTAAAATGCAATACTGAATAATGGACTACCAACATTGTCAAGGTCCAATAATGATACTTTAAGCAAGTCCCTACATGTTGACCTAAAAATTATCTCCAGAAAGTCATGTCTTGTTTGCTTCAATAAAACGTAAATATTACAGAAGCGAATGTATCATCTTTGATGGTCAAAGTAAAAAAAGATACGGGGCTAAAATACTACTCGTTTAATACTTGCTGTGACTTGCACAGACAAGATACTTCGAATTCATCTTTTTAGGAGCAACCGAACTCAGACTAGTGTTCATACATATTCATAAAATGTGTCTTAGTGACGCTTAAATCTGGTAATGAAACCGAGTTTTAAAAAATACAATTTTCGGATTCATTCCTACCTGCACTGACAGCCAGTGACGGGGCATAGACAACTACAGACGTGTAGAAAAGCTGTGAAGAAAATAATAAATGGAATGAAAGATCAGGGTATCAGATATAAGCTACTGTAGGGATACGACGAAGGCCGAATAAAATTCGAACCTGGGCATTTTGCATTAGTTTTTACGCGGGCTTTCAGCCGTATTGATATAGTAGTTGGGAATGAAATCTGATGTGGCCAACGAAAGCCTTATCTTCCACTCTGAAAGTTAAAATTTAAATTATCCATTTTCCTACTGAGAAAAATAGTGTAAGTGACTCTGAGGAATACTCTTGTTTGTCGTACATGCATAAGGAAAACGCCATTATAACCCATTTACATTGAAATACGAAAGTTTATTCCTGTTCAAGGTGTTTGACGATGCCTTGACGATGTCTAAAAAGCAGAGTAACATCAAACTCGCTACTGTTTACTGTTTACTGTTTACTGTAACTGTACATTCGTACGTGGTGAAAACCAGTGTCTTAATTATTCATCTGTGTTATAACTGTCTATTTGCATTCATCGATTGCCTTATAAGGTGAGTGAGTGAGTTTAGTCTAGTTTTACGTCGCACTCAGCAATATTCCAGCTATATGGCGGCGGTCTGTAAATAATCGAGTCTGGACCAGACAATCCAGTGATCATCAGCATGAGTATCCATCTACGCAATTGGGAACCGATGACATGTGTCAACCAAGTCAGCCATCCAGACCACCCGGTCCTGTTAGTTGCCTCTTACGACAAGCATGGGTTACTGACGATCAATTCTAACGCGGATCTTCACGGGTCGCCTTATAAGGCATTGCAAAAGTAAGTGTGACTTGGTGATTACCGCTTGGATGAGGAAGCAGGTCAACGCAAGTGTTCGGACTCGCTTGCCAAATCTCTTCTCTAAGTACTGAAAAAGAAAAATGGGTACACATGTTTTAAGTTCCACAACAATGTAACCATGCCATGCAAGACAAAACCATCATGAACTATGACACTAGTGAGTGAGTCAGGGTTTACATCGCTTTTAGCATTATCCAAGCAATAACTGTGGATAACACTAGAAATGGGCTTCACACATTGTACTCATGAGGTACGCCATAGACATATGTGTATCTTGTGTCTGTGTTCTCCTGTCATTCACCAAGGAGAACAAATATTTATTAGTGTCACTGTTTTATTACAAGAGTATTTGGATGTAAACAACATCGGTTAAACTTGACTTAAATACAATGACTTAGTTGGAGATAACTAGGGTCATACCAAACATAGAGGGACCACTAATTGTAATTCGTTATAACCATAGCTCGTTAAGCATTTCGACTAAAGTATAAGGCAAGTGGACAGGATGACAACAAAAATTAGTTCAATATATCCGCCTGTTCGATATAAGCGTAGTTTAATTCCATTTCAGCAAGGCTATTATAGTTCACCTGGAAGACATTGGTGATGCCGAGTTGATAGAAGAAGGGTAGGAAGACTCTACCAACTACCGCACAACCGATAGCAACAGAGATTCCAAACCAAAACAACATGGTGTTGGTTCTGTACACCTCCACGGGTGCTCCCAGCAATGATAAAGCCGAGAGGTACGTCACCAGCAGTGACATTGACACTGGGATATAGTGCATCCGGCGCCCTCCTAACAGATACTCATTTACGTTGTTATGGTGACGGTCCTTGATGACGTAGAAGACCCCGATGGCGGCTGAAGACACTAACATGGCGACTGTAATGGTGTAGTCAGCCACTCCGAAAGTTTGAATCTTTCCTGTGTTGATGCTATACGTTCCTTCGACAGCCATGATGGTATTGCCAGTTACAGTTATGTTTTCTGCAACATGACAAAAAGTGTGCAGTATTGTGTGATTATATATTCTTTTTACTGAATATACCTTTCGACAACCTGCAGTTTACATATGCCAGAAAATCAATATAATTTCACAGTCTTACCTTGTAAGTCAATGAAGTTTATACTCGCTTTTCAAAAACAATCTATAAATTTTAAATAGTTGTAATTTTCTGTTTGGTATTATAATAATTTATACGGATATGTCGCATCATAATATAACAAAGAAGTTGTCCTTAAAGAATCATACCTTTCTCGGTTATTATTTTGCAATTTCTTGTAAACGTTGTGCAGTTACAATATCGACACAAAATGAAACCCAGCGGGCACAAAACGTTGAGTCAACGTTTAATCAATGTTGACTTGTGGTTGTTTGGTTGATCAACCTTTCATAAGCGTTGATTCAACGTTTATCATGCGACCAAAGAAACTTAGTCGAGATTCGTTTAGTTGTCAACGTTGTTTCGACGTAAGGAACCAACGAAATGTCGACTAATTGTTTCCTGGGTATATTTGTTACATATACATTGGTAATAGGTATCCAGCTTAGCAACTATCATTTCTGAACATTAATTTGATAAAAGATCCAGATCGACCTAGGCCAAGATATAATGTAATATATTGTATGATTGTGCATCGATCAACGGACGGAAATGTTACGTAAATCATAATTGAAAATGAAAAAAATCAATGACTTTAGGTATAAAGTGACCAGTTATCCGAATTGCATTAAATGTCATATTTTCCAACAAAACTTTCAAAATCTTATAATTCCCGACAATTTGCTGTCAAACACATTCCAGATGTTGACCTTTCGATCGCCTCTGTTGATCATATCCGGACATGCGTACATTTATCGCGCGCGCAAAGACAGTAGATCGTTGTCAGTTCGTCGTTTCACTTTGGCGAAGTTCACCGGAACATCGTTTTATTTTCAATAGCTTCTCAGCATGATGGTGTTTATTTGGTAAGTATTTCATTCATGTATAATGAACACGCAAGAATGTTGTTTAAATCTAGCATGTTCATGTAGCAGGAAACTCCGAATTAGGGCTCATGGTTATCTCACAAGGTTACCGGTATGTCATGTACGTGTTTCTCAATTTCGTGGAAGCCCATGTTTTCCATGAACTTGTTTTGTTATTTTTCAAAATATCTGCATGCATATATTTGGCATTTTATTATATCAATGCTATACGAAATCAAATAGAATCTATTAATATTTTATATTATATCACATTAGTACGAAAATCTGTTCGTTTGAATAGATCTAGGAGTAAATTGTGCATTGAGCAGTGGACGTTCTGAACTCTGTCAGCGTGTGTATATTAATTGTGGGTTTTGGGGTGCGTGGGGTGGGGATGGGGATGGAGAATGGCGAAAGGAAGGAAATCTTTCTCAGATCATGCAACGAAAATTCACAATAAAATGTCTTGTGCATGTCATTGTGAAGGGTGAAATTGTATATAATTTTTTAAAACTTTTCTTTATTTACAAAATGTAACTTCATTAATGATTCTTTGAAGGGACAGTTAACAAAACTGCACCCATAGACTTTAATTCTTACACTGATTTGGAAGGGATTGTGATCATTTACATCCTTAATGGTTAAAATGTTACATATAAAAGAAGTAATTTATATAGGAACGTTTAATTATGAAAAATAAGATTTAACTTTAATTGAATTTGAAGAAATCTCATCTTCGATAATTGAGTGGCATCAATTTTGTGGATCACATGAAGAGAGCAATGCTAAAATAACAAGTTTTTAACATTTCACTTGTTTACCAGTATCTCCATCACAAAGATTAAGAGAACGATGATAACGCACTTTTATTACCAACCACTTTGTTTTCTCATCCTTTAATGTAATAAATGGCTTTTGTTCCAATTTATGACTCCTGTTAGCAAAATTCCTACAGCAGTACAACACCTATCTAATTTTTAAATACTCATCTCCGGGCATCTCTAAAGAAAACTAAGTCTGACAGAATAACAACAAACTTCCATTGTTTTACAGGACAATGTCAAACAATTTGATGTCAAGAATGAATGTTGATGGGCGAAACGGCAAGTTTTCTTTTAAGAATACAAGGTTGTATTCAATCATCTCTGGTAAGTTAATTACCAAGTGCTCTTTGTCAGCATTTTCATCATGGCCATAGCAAATAATAAATGACAGTAAAGCATCGTTTAAATCAATCTAATTCATAGTATAATTGAATAATCAGTTTGCAATTGAGGATTTTCTTTGAAAATTTTAGAACACTTCGATTCATTTACTTGAAAATATAAATTGTTTACATTATAAAAGTACTTTTCCTCATATATTGTGTGGATGCTGTATGTTTTTACATGTCGAGTTACAGCAGTGAAGTGAACCTTTCTTGTGATTGAATTAACAAATACTTGAATCATTTAAGACAATATAGCTTCCATATAAAATTTATGTATTTTTACATATAAATATTTCAGAATGTGTCCTATCTCCCGATGGGAATGTAACCGAAGCAAATTTCAAGAAAGAGTTAGGAACCTTTCTGAAGTGTGCACCTGACCCTCATGGTGGGAGTGGCAGAAAGAAGAGGATCTATTAATTGTGTGTTTTGGAGTTATAATTGTGTTTAAAGATCAGAGGTGTGACATTGAAATTGCTGGCGTGAATGTTAGTTTAATGATAAATGCAGATGATATTGTGTTATTATCACCAACAGAGCTCACCTACAGAATGTCATGTACGAAGATTTCATGAAAAGTGACTTGTTTTATGTTCTGTCTTCAGGTATAGTTCATGGTCATCTTGGATTCCTTGCATGGTGAAAGTAATTGCATTGTGTTTATTCAGGGGTCTATCTAATAGCTGAAATTCAGCACAAATGTCTTCTCGGGGCAATTTCCACCTTTTCAAGATAACAATACAACAGTAAATAGTTTTTCTTAATTTGGAATACTCTTTCCTTCTTACTGAAATTATATCCAACTGACATAAAACTTAAATGAACACTATATTGAATGTGAAATAAAGTATTTTATGAGGTAAATATTTTTACTGTAATTTTCTGTTTCACTGTTTATTGCAGGTAGCCTTTTTGGGGTATTTTAATTGGATGCAAGAGTTAAGTGCTACCTTAGTGTAGTTTAAAGATGAAATGCGAGGTTATTTAGAGGAATACGGAATACATGTATTGTAACCTTGGTTGAATTTTCACGTGTTTACGTTAGATTTCTATATAAAAAACTCCCATACACGACCACGGAACAACCCATTTTCAACGTTAATAATATGTCAAACTTCAACATTGATTCCACGTCGGATATCTACGTCTAAAAAACTTTCACATACAACCTTTTTTCAACGTTAATAATATGTCAAACTTATACGTTGATTCCACGTCGGATATCTACGTCTAAAAAACTTTCATATACAACCTATTTTCAACCTAATTTCTACGTTGAGGACCAACCTATTCTCTACGTTGGAACAACGTTGATGTGCCCGCTGGGAAAATAAATCTCGTTTATCCATCATCAACAGATTGGACTGGACTGGACGAAAGGCATCATAACAGGGAAACGTATACAAATGTTTATGTGAAATGCATAACAAATTATATTAATTTTATTTATTTTCAGATGCCGCACAATTCTGTCATGCAATAACATCCTTTAGACAATCGATCGATGGACCAGAAAATCAACTGCTCAGTTCTGTTTGCGTATTTCTCTTTTCTTTCTAATGTATGTCGTATGTAAGTCCTCCCGTGAGTAGGCTATAAAAGTGTGAGCGATAAATACGATATTTAATTTAAACTGGAAACACTTAAACTCCTCATTCACCTGATGAAGGGGGCGATGAAAAGCCCAGAAACGTCGTGTATATGTTACAGTGAATATGTCAAATCAAAGATTTTGTAAAATCACTGAAACTTTCAGGGATTTTATAAAATTCCTGATTCACTCAGTGGTTTCACAAAATCCCTGGAATTCCAAGGGATTTAACAAAAAATTGTGTAGAGAGATGTGGCACACACATCAAACTGGTTGCGTGAATACTTTCCACACAAGACACCGGCTTTTACAGCAAGTGTGTACATGCCGTTGTCAGTAATGGCCATTGTATTGAGTATTGTTCACTTCCTTATATTGTTCATCTTTGGTTACTGTATATACATGCAATATTTACAAGCAGTATTGTCAAACCAAACACTGAGAATGCGATATATTCATTTCAGGGAATATGTCCAAAAATTGTCGTGATTTTCAGGGATTTTGTGAACCACTGAGTGAATCAGGAATTTTATAAAATCCCTGAAATTTTCAGTGATTTTACAAAATCTCTGATTTGACATATTCACTGTAACATATACAATAAAGAAGAAGTTGACATCCATAATAATTTGTCTTATACTTGAATACCAACTTCTATATGCCTCTCAAGAACCTCCTTATGTACTGTTTGCGCCGATCTTTGAACTCTTATCGCTAAGAAGGTTAGTGATTCAAGCGTTCCATTCCCAGCAACCAAGAAGACCATTTCTTGTGTTCCGCTGCTGGATTATTCCTGAACGTCAGTCACCTCTCGGTGACAAACGTAGTTTTGAAATAGGGTGAAACTAATATCTACATGACTTGGCGTATTGTCAACCTTGAATAATTTATCGGAAACGTTTAGGTTTTGCTGTTAAATTTCTGAATTTGTAAAGAGGACGGTCAGAGACAATGGCGATGACAGCGTTGAACGTACATTTGGCGCATACAAATAATAAAGCATCAATAAGAGAGCAGTTATGCTATTGTTTTACGATCTCATTTGTACCGAACGTTAGACATGCTCGAGTATTCCGTAATTATTGACGACTGACATTTAAATACGTATATTCCACGAGTTGTATTAATGCTGTGAATGTTGGTAATTATCATTTAAGTGATCAATTCATATCAATTTCACTAATATCCTTTTAGACAGGTAATCGGGAATTATTCATCTCTGGCGTTGATTTATGGGATCCTAGATTTGCAATACAGCAAATTTGCAGTTGCAATATGCCACACATAACAATACGCCAAAAGAAAGGGTTCAATTATATATTGAAGAATCTGCTTGGATGCAACAGAAAACAAAAGAAATCACAAACTAAGTCTGTTGCAATCTCTATGTCAAACATAAATGAAAACCTGTTAAATCTGAACACGATGGGTGATTGGATGTGAAATATATTACAACGACGCTTCTTTGAGAGAGCTTCATTGTTCACCGGGGAATTATTTCACATAAATATATCCAGTTTATTATATAACTACTTTAATAATAACAAGGTCTTGTCACATGTATGAATAAAGGATAACACCAAACTGATTCTAAAAACGTGGGACCTTTACCTGTCAAACAACCATCTCAAATAAGATTCAGCAACTATCACCGAAAACAATCTGTATTGTCTCAACAAAAATAATGTACTACTATGAAAAGGATGAAAAGTTAGGCTCCATTAAACGGATGTTCACAAACTGCGTTAGAACCTTTAACACCTCTCTTCCACGGTTTGATATATTCTAAAGAATAAACACGAGGTGACCCACGTCCCGATACATATGTTTGGAAATGCAATCATGTTTTACAATCGGAACATGGTTCATTTCAGTAAATCTTGCGGGTGTTTTAAATCAACTGTAAACAAAGTTAGGCTCCATTAAACGGATGTTCACAAACTGCGTTAGAACCTTTAACACCTCTCTTCCACGGTTTGATATATTCTAAAGAATAAACACGAGGTGACCCACGTCCCGATACATATGTTTGGAAATGCAATCATGTTTTACAATCGGAACATGGTTCATTTCAGTAAATCTTGCGGGTGTTTTAAATCAACTGTAAACATGATTTAATACATAACATATATTATGACCAAATACTGCTCTGCACAGATTATAACCTACTTACCTGTTAATGAAAACTGAAACAAGCAGACAACAAAGTGTATTATTTCCTTATTAAACACGTAAGTATGAAACGACATAATTACTAATAGAATGTTTAAACCTGATCATTACAGTAGTCATACTTTCTTGAAGCTGTCCTCCTAGTAACATTTCAACAAAAATATTATTTACATTTTTATGCTGAAGTTGTCAGAAGAGCTGTATTTTTGTCCAACGAAATGTACAGTATATATGACATCAAGTTGCATAGACTGTCAAATATTCTAGAAGCTTAAGTCTGAACACTGAGACAAAATACTAGGGAAGATTATTGCATAAATGTTGATCATCTGATTGAGAAGGTTTTACCTCAGTGACTCTTGGGGTGGCTTCCTAAAGGCTGCTGGCGTGCGTGTGTATGTTTCGGATGGACAACCTAGTGTATGTCACATGGACAGTCAAATACTGCAGTGAATCATACCGAGGAATGGAGTTGTTATCCGTGACAGTCTACACAGCGAAATATATATGTATAGAACATTAAAAATGAACTGTCCCTTTTCCAAAAACACCATAAAAAATAAAAAATATGGTAATAATTGTGATTTAACACAATTGTCGCAGTTGGTTCTTTTGTCATTTTAAGTCACATATAAAAGCATCCTTTCATGAGACAACATCTGTGAGGACAAATGATGTACTGGGAAAAGCATGTACATATTATATGTATTTACGGATTATTTATTCATTTTAGTCCTTTTGAACACGTAAAATGATAATCAATACTGCTCCATTCCATACAGCCCAAATCCCACTGGGCGTGAAAAGCAACATGGTGAGAATTGTGTTTCAAAGGACAGATATGTGGTGCAGATGAATGCTTGTGATCCGATTGGATGCTGTGTACGGAGATTAGTTGTTGATACCCTCCCTCCAATAACCAATGGCTAAAGTCGTACTTGTCAGATCTACACTCAGTCTGTACATGTACGTACATATTTGTTTGACTTTGAGTTAGACCTTTGCATGATGACATAGAAGCAGCAGTGATACTCTTAGGAATGGTTTAGGAAATTAGATGTAGTATATCAACAGGACAAAACCAACATTAATATTTTTGTACTATTTTCAAAAATAAATATGATAAACATTTTGAAGCTTCTGACACAACAGTAAATTATGATTTTGTGATGCAAGTTCCTATTTTCACTGGCACCAAGTGATGTTACATTATTTTTCAGGTACACCATTGACTTGCCTTTACATGCGTGTCCGAAAAGGACAATCAATGGTGTATGATACGCTTATCCTTTGGCCAACACCTGGTTTTATCACCTTGTTTGTAGTGATTTATATATGAATTCTTGATATAGTCGGACGTACTCGACTCAGATGTGATGTCTAATGAATAAGGAAAGGGTTTTAATTTACATAATTGAATAATGAAGGAGATAAAACTAACCAGTGGAGTGTAAAACAAATCGAAGACTAAACACCCGTAATGAGCGATCGGTACTGAAGGTTAACAAGTTATACGAAGTGTGGATTTATCAGCAGATAATGAACTGGTATACACCAGGACGTCGACCTGTTGATCAGCATTCACACGACGTCCCAGTAGGGAATCAGAGACGAATACGTTGACCACCGTTCTGCAAATTAACCAACAGCAATAAATGGCGTAGATCTCCGATTGTAGCCAGATAACACTGGTGATATGCAGGCAACAAACATAATGCAGAGTTGAAATAACAAGTTCCAGGAACTGATACAAGACCATTTAGTCACTATGTTTGGCTAGTATCATCTCGTGGCTTGGGTCACGCTTGCATGTGACAAGTACCTTCTCGTAAATTGCGTGTGTTCATTGGTGAAACTCTGGGGGACTGTGATGAGAACGTACACCAGACTTGACAGCCTAAACCCCGATAGACGTACTTTTAAGATTTTTAACTGAACCGAACAGATGGCATCACGAAAGAAAAAAAGACGCTTACACGTGAAGCTGATATCACTAAACTTGACTGATTTAGAAGAAGTTAATAATGGATTACGTGTGAAGGAAGTTGTACACAAAGTTCAGAGGGCAGTACGAGAGAGATGTTATGAGAACTGGAAGAAGAAGATAGATTGCCCGACCAGTCGAGATGGCAAGGGAGGTAATAAACTTCGACACTACAGAACTTTTAAGACGAACTATGGAGCGGAACGAGTGTGCGAAATAGCCACTGGCCCGCCTGGCCGTGGCTCGTAAAAATCCAGTAGGGCCAGTAAATCTGGCCTGACTGGCTAGTGAATTTTCATTTTGTAAATATATCACTCTCTCCTACTTGTTAAGTTAGAATACACTTATAAATCATATAAGATTATGGCCTGATAAAAATGTTCATCTTATCAGCAGCTTAATGATGAAACCTGTGTCATGCCGACAAAATCTTATTCTCATCTATTTTTGTAAACTTTTGCTTAGTTTCTACATTCAAATTTAGGGATAGTAACTTTCAGGCATAGCTAGCCCGAGTGACTAGCAAAATTTGGAAACTATTTCGCATACTGAGCGGAACGCTACATTTCTGGTAACATCCCACGAGGCCACAGAAGAGCGATAGCCATGTTTAGATGCGGTGTTGACCCCTTGTTAATAGGAACTGGGCGCTACAGTAATATGTCTTTAAATGAAAGAGTGTGTTTTAACTGTTTGAATGTTGTTGAAGATGAAATGCACTTTATATAAGTCTTTTAAAAAATGTTTGTTGGATAAGTGCATAGTTGTAAATGGTAATTTCATGAATTCTACACATGTGGAAAAGTTATCGTATTAAATGTCTAGTCCCATTTTTAAAAAATAACAGCCAAGACCTGCGTGGTATTTTAAAGGAACGGAGGGTTCACCGTTATCATTAGTTTAATATTTGTAAATTATGTTTTAGATTGTGTATGTTTTTATATTTGCGTTTGTTCCATGGGCCATGCATGCATGTAGCAAGTACATTGCACCTTCGTGAGAACTTTAAGTACCTAGGATTTTTTTCTTTCAGGCCATGAACTAAAATGATACACAGAGACATGTGAATACAGGCAATGACGCATAGCTGGTTATAGAAACTGGCGCTGATTTAGCTGATTGCCTATGCATCATTGCCCGAGAATTGAAGTTTATTCCATTCTAACCAATGAAGGTTACATAAACTAGATCATGTTATCATAATTTAGTTTAATACATAAAAAATATTAATTATTATCAATAAGTGAAATAAAAATACGTTAAGACTAGACATAATGAAATCGGAAAACATGTACAGAAGCACAGTACACCAAAGTATATTCCTCAGTCCCAACCTATTTCTCTGTATCGTCTCAACAATAATGTTATTTAACCTTTAACCCTGTTATCCATGTTATTGTAAACTGGAGTTAATTCACTCCTAAACTCGGGAGTCTTTTTCTATTTCTGGTGTCATCAATTACTTCAGTCATCCAATGATATAATTTCATAATTAGTTTGCCTTTGGAGAGACACAAAACTGATGATCTTCTAGCATTTATATGTTTAATTTGTTTACATAATTATCTCAAGCAACGTCACGGGGAAGGTGGCTCCTTGGTCAGAAAGATTATTGAGCAACACCGGTAAACTGAGAACCTATCGTTTAAAAATGAGGCACAGGTATAGAAACCTTGAAGGAGCATTATCCACAGAATACTAGAACGTAAAAGCTTAAACGACCGGAAGCTTCAGAAGCGCTCTTGCTATATCTAGGCGCGGTGTTGCTCCCATTGGAATTAAAACCAGAGGTTTTCAGAACCTTCCTGTCCACCAACGTACATGTAAAAACAGTTTGATAGAAAATCTGTTTAATACTTACTTGTCCTGCTTATGTTGACTTACGTTTTAATCTGTTGCAAAATATTTCTAATGATATTTAATTAAAGTTTAAGTAACTTCACAAGGAACGGTCCATGAACTGCAGTTCAAAGGTCTGATGTTAATGTAATTTTAATGCACCTGGGAATGAAACTATAATAAACAGTCTGTCTGACTGCTTGCCTGGACGTCTAAACTTTGTAG
Organism: Haliotis rubra; assembly: GCF_003918875.1. NCBI lineage: Eukaryota > Metazoa > Mollusca > Gastropoda > Lepetellida > Haliotidae > Haliotis > Haliotis rubra. Next base: position 2,906,943 of record NW_025767634.1, read on the forward strand.
TCTGGAAGACCACGGGGCGTTTTACATAGAAATTATACACAGCTGTGAAACGGAGATGAATAAGCTTTTGACCTTTCACCATTACCATAAAATTGATTTAGTAAAGGTTATTTTATTCAAATATGCTGACTTGGTTCTTTTGTTCGCACTTTGGTTGAGTGATGCCGGTGAATGTTTCCCGACACGGAGCACGAAGCACTCGTCGGCACACAATATTCAAAGGATTATTACACGAGAGGCCCTCAGGCAAAAGGCCAGTGGCGCATCAGGAAATAACATTTAAATAACAAAAGTGCACCTCGCTCCTTTGATATACAATGTCTGAATGCATTGTTGTTATTTTGGCACACGAAAGGAATGTCCACAACAGGAAAGCTCATGCAACGAGATGATTATCAAATGCATGTGTTCTGCCTAACTGCAGCATATATCGTATTCGTATCAGGAAGGATAGCTGTATAAATCCATTTTGAGGCTGGACCCATTGCACTTTGAAGGTCAAGCAGCTGATCTAATATTCGTTTTTACCGGCTTAGGTAACCAGGTTGTTTAAGCGTCACGACTCGTCACGTCGGAACCCTGAATTCGATCCCTATTCAGGTACATTGAGTGAAGCCCAATGTTTGTATCCTCGATGTGTTGTTATTAAGAAATTGCTGGCAATGGCGTAAAACTAAACGTTAGATGTGCAACGTTGTTAATACTAACCAGTACACGTGTCGTTCTTTTAACGCTACCCTATGGAGGCACCCGCATGGTTTAAGGCTATTAAACAAGGTTCACTTCGTTAGTTAACTATAATAGATGCGTTTGTGTTTTGCGTTACCATTTATATCATATATCGACTAATATTCTTGTTTAAAGAACAAAATCATTTGTTGGAACTATATACACTATTTATTTTTATAACGCCTCTGACAGACATTCAATCAACGCAACGTGACATTCATTACAAGTCGAAGCACACAATTCGTGCTTTCAACGGATTCAAGCTACAGTTGCTTAGTTTCTGACAAATTGCGTATTCCATTTTCCTTCAGCATTGTTATCCCGACCAGTAGCATCAACAGCATTAAAGATGTCACGGACGTCATCAACATCACCATTTCCACCATCGTCGTTAACTGAAACAGAAGAATGTGTCATCTTTGATGTCATTGCATACTTTCGGATGAAGGAATAATCCATTTGCACGAATCTGATTCCCAACATTGTGAGTGAATCGTTGTGTGACCCAACGCAGTGACGAGAACCTTAAGTGTTTGTTTTTTTATTACACCGTGGTCGGTGGTCAAAATTTGGTAAAATTTGCCCTTTTCCAAATTGAAAAAAAGTCATTTATTCTAAAAACAAATGATAAGTGATAAGCACAATGAATAACAGTTAAGGGTGGTCTTCAGAAACAAGAAATCGAAACTGGGCTTTAGGTTTGGTAGGATCTACAAACCTGCCATTGGCACTGTTGTTATTTGCTAGAAAGGGTAAACAAGTAGTGGATATAAAAAAACTCTTGCACCCGTCGGCAGCATTGGTTGCATACTGCCCGGAGAACGTTGAAAATGAAACCTAGAATGTGTACGGATCCACTGGTCGTGGAACAAATAAACTGCATTTGAACAGATGCTTCAATATGAATAAGCGAGGTATATGAACATTTGATAAACTCTTCAGTAAAAGTAGATTCTAGTGTTTTCTCGGGGTTGAGATCCATCCGGAATTCAAAGACAGCCACCACAATAATGGGAGTCTGACAACTGCTAGCCAACCTAACGCATTGTCTACCCGTCCAACAAGAGTACATTGGCACGGCTGGAAGCTATGGATACGCACTGCGATTTAGAAAGTGATCAAATGTAGGATATGTTATATTTGGGACTGCACTCCCTCGATAAAGTACAGAAACTAGTACTTTCTTTGGATATGTCCCATCTGGGATTCTACCCACACTCTCAGAACACAAAGTTTACTAGTAAGAAAAAGATGTTTTTCAAAGATATGTGCTTCTGGTACAAACAACTGGGGCCTCCTTGAGAAAACGATTCGGAATTACTGATGTTCTCAGCATTTTCTGTCCGTAAATTTAAACATGCCCATTGTGCCATTCCGACTTCTCGTCTCTATTTCAAATGAAGTAGGCATAAAGAATGTCGCCCTCATCTGTCATCAGTGACTACACAGACTACAACCCACCTTGCAGTATCTGTCGAACAGCTGCAACGTGTAAAGCACAATATGGTCTCCACTGGTATGTTCGCTTTGTGCGTCAGCGTCAATATCAACGCCAGGTTCTGCTCTTGTAGAATCAGCGGACGCATGGCAACTAAAAAGCAGGGCTGTTATGATTAAACTCGGTGTCTGAAAATAAGCATAGATCACATTATATATCAGATTAACAAGGGAAAGTATTCGCTTTTTTCTGATAACTTATAGAGGGTTCTCGTGTACAAGCTTTTATGGGATAATACAATCACTTATATTTGTAAGCGCATCGCTCGGTGCTTCCCCACATGCTCAGAAATGTGACACGTATCACCTACATTTGACTCCCATAATATCTCGTTATATCAACAACATACCACCGACTCTTAAATAAATACATCTTGTTCTGTGAAGCCACTACTAAACCCCCAAACTAATCAACGATATGTTTCTATAAAATATTTTCGCGTATTGGATCATAACAAACAGGATTATTTCCTACATTACATTATATATTTATATTCGATATTATGTGAAGCCTATTTCTGGTGTCCCCGCGGTGATATTGCTGCAATATTGCTACACGCGGCGTAAAACTAAACTCACTTACTCATTATTGTGTATACTAATACCACATATTCTACCTTAAACAACAATGATCCTGAAGAATTAATGTGCTCACATTCAAACAGATTATATAGATGACACACGATAACATTAAGTACGAGTTGGGTCATTTTGACCTTTCCTTAAATATGAAGCTACCAAGCCCTGATATAATCACGTTAATATTAATCAAAGCTGGGTTAATCATGACATTCGTTTAACATTATATATACAAGGTGAGTAATGCAATGTAACACAATAGTACAGATGGTCAAGTGTACTTGCCCGTGTCATTCTTGCTTCGTTGGTCAGAGAGACTGGTCAGAGTGACACCCAGGAAAGATAGCGATGGTCAAACGGTCAACGTGACATTCAGTATGATTTATATCCGTGGCTCGAAAGCTCACTGGTTAAGGCTATGGAGTTTGCAATAAATGTCATCTCTTTCTTATCCATTGTGACAGATCATGTTTACAATAAAAGCTTTATCATACACATAGTAATACCATCATGTGCCGAGGTGACTATTTTCCCCCGTATTCACAACAGACACAAATAAATCACCTTCGATATGAACGTAGGGGTCCGTTTGACTAAGTCCAGCTCAATTATCTAACAAAACTATACCCATAAAACATGTCATATGCATCTTCATCGCTCGAATTGCCACTATGTTGCAGAATATATCTGCAAAATAAAAAGTTGTTTAACAAAATTTTAAAATATTCATGAAATTGTTACGAGGGAGATGTAAGAAGCAGATTTTGCACATCTACGATAAACATAAAAAACTTTGGTGAAAATGTTGTAGATATGGGGTAGATATATGCCTAACTGTAGTATTTTTACTGACCAAAGCATGCATGAGACATACTTGAAATAGGATACGGTGTGCCGTAAGATGTTAGTTGTTTCTCGCAGTGCCTGGAAACATGAAACTTCATCAAGTTCCCCTTCCTCTGATTGACCGGTGCACAACTACACAGTCTCACATTTTCATCATAAATCACAATATGCTTTAACTTTTACACTTCATGTGTAATATGCTTTCTATCTCATGACGAACACATTCTCCTATTATGGGAATACGCCTGGCGACCAACTTATAAACCCACGTTACGTTACTTATAAACCAACGATTAAAGGGATTGGGTGGTCAGGCTCGCTGACTTGGTTGACACATTTCTAGTGTTATCCACAGTGATATTGCTTGGATAATGCTAAAAGCGGTGTAAACCCTGACTCACTCACTAGTGTTATAGTTCATGATGGTTTTGTCTTGCATGGCATGGTTACATTGTTTTGGAACTTAAAACATGTGTTACCCATTTTTCTTTTTCAGTACTTAGAGAAGAGATTTGGCAAGCGAGTCCGAACACTTGCGTTGACCTGCTTCCTCATCCAAGCGGTAATCACCAAGTCACACTTACTTTTGCAATGCCTTATAATACCTTCATGTGAAATACTTTAATTTCATTGGTCAATGACGCTTTAACAAGTTTCCGTGTCACCCCTCCCAGGAGGGTGACAACTGGAAAAAATATTACCCGCCGCCACGGTAACCGCCAAACTCTCCGCCGAGAAGCTGTATCGCTAACAATCGTATGACGTCATAATATGACGCATGCAGTGTCCGGAGTTCTAAAACCGTTCGATTAGCTGTTTTTCAGTTCACTATGTACAGATTTATTTTACCGACTTTCACTGCTTTATTTAAAGTATTTTATACATTGAATCGTTTGCACACTCAACTTAAACATAATTAACCATTTTTATAGCAGTTTTAACCTTGTCAGAATATGTTTCACTGATTTAAAAATCCAGTCGTGGGGCAGACGCCATTTTGTTTACATATCATATAGCGATCTTTAAAATAAAATAAAATGATAGTTTGTACATTTAACATGGCGGTAAGATAAATACATTGTATGCTTCTCCCTCGGGTAATACGGTCTGATGACACTGCTGCAAAGAGGCGTACATCAGACCGTTTTACCCTCGAGAGAAGCATAGGACTTATAATATCATCATTCCAAGGCCAAGGCCACATTGAGCAACACAATGGCCGCTAAATGTTCACCAGAACGCCTGTTGACCCTTTGTCGACCTTAAGAGGTCTGCAGAATGAACCTGAGGGTTCTTTCACAAAGCACTAAGGTGATCGTAAGTCACTAAGCTTACCTTACTAGAATGTTAAAGAATGGGAGTTAAGGTTATCCTTAGTAAAGGTTGCTTCGTGAATGGAGCCCCTGGGTTTCTTTGTGAGCAGTACACTGTCACAGTTTGTATACTGTACCATAGTCTGTCTCACGGTCTCTGAACCGCATTATCTACGGTTGAACAAATATGCGAGGACTTGATATTTTAAAAATTCATTGTGTGCTATCCACATTTAAACCCACGCGTTTGAGTCTCATGGTTCCATATGATCATCCAAACTGTGCGCCATGCATTAACATGCATGCAAATGCACATTGTGAATCAAGACCATAACGTTAAGGATATGGCTTCATGAATATGGACTGAAATATGCATTATTCATGCTTCTGAATACATTAACTGTCACTGATTTTTTATGAAGCATTGTTATCTGTGTATATAAGAGGGGCGGTGTTTTTAAGTACACAATTCATTCATCAGATGAATCTTTGCAATATTCACTGAATTATTGTGATTGCATCGACTCTCATCGCGGCATCGTTAAACCAAGAGTTATCCCTCGTTTAACAAATAACTTTGCTACTTTTTCACGTTAACGTTTGTTTGTTATGTCTTGACAACAAATATATACTAATGCTAAAAACCCCATTCCATTATATTCTAACTGTGCGCGTGCTGTCGGAATATAATCTGAAGCCACCACATGACTGACGTGTCATCACAGTCACCACCTCATTCATCAACCCTCTTTGAACTTTAGGCTACCCCTGGGAATAAACAAAAGCCACTCAATATAACCTTCTCAAGAACAGTTCATGACTTCAACACGAACGTCATGACTGAAATGTATGGTAAAAAACACAGAATCGCAAAACCTCATTAATCCAGACGACTGAAATGTATGGTAAAATACACAGAATCGCAAAACCTTATTAATCCAGACGACTGAAATGTATGGTAAAACCACGGAACGGCGAAACCTCATTAATCCAGACGACTGAAATATATGGTAAAAGACACGGAATAGCGAGCAGAGGGAATTGTGAACAATTCGTGTCACGTGTCTTTCGTTGTGGGGCAAGACTGAAATCGTAAAACTCTCAGGAGTCAAGCTGCAGAACACACCTCTAATGGCTTACATTAGGGATAATTTTAGATTTGATTGTTTAGAAATATTTTAATGTCAAGAATACGTGGTTTGTATTCAGTACATTAAGCATCTGGATTTAGATAGTCAGTATAAGGTTCATGTATTTACTATTGTGCACATTTTGTTAGTGAATGGTATTATTGGTACGAATATTTGTAACACGTGTAAAACATGTGATTGTCGTCATATTTCGATCGCAAAGACGTGGTGAACGTTTTCTCTGTCAAAGAAGCCAAATCTATCACAGAAAAAAAAGATACTCATGTGTTTTGTGTATTTTGATAAAGAACCATCTACTTCAGCAAACAAAATACATCCCTAGGTTTCTTATTTACCACATACACGCAGCTGGCGTTTAGCGCAGGGAACATATTAAGATTATAGAAGGTTTAAATGCCAAAGATTTGTTAAAAAGTTATGTAATTGAACTACTGTTTACCCCTGGGCGACTACGTATGTATTTACCATTTTCATTGTAGGTGTGACGTGCCACGGCTATAGTCTACTAACAAAAGCCCCTGAAACGGACATATAATAATCATATACTATTTCACGCGATCCACAAACAGTTTCCAAATGCACAAAGCGTATGAACCGCAATGAAACTGTATAGACACACACACGCACGCTAGCACACACACGCACGCGCGCACGCATACACACACTCAAATATACAACAAGCAAAAATTGAGACGGAGGTGTATTCCACGTCTGTCCTTGATTATCTCCCTTCTATCGAGGTATATGTGTATCGGTATATGTGTTCATCATTTACAATGAGAGGACTGACTGTAGGGCTGGGACGGGTAGGAAAAAATGGAATCGAGTACCCGCATGTACTTACCCAAATCGGAATCGAGAACCCGGAAATGTAAGGAATACAGCACTTCTGTCAACTTTCTGAATATTCAATCACGAGTTGACAGACATTTTTCAAGAAAACTTGAAATGATAGCAATAAGGCACTGAAACTGAACTTAGGCTATATAATTTGCGTTGGTTTAAACAATATAGAGAGTAACACCATTACTTACATTCCTCCTTAAAACACAGATTGAACTTTTCGCTCCTGCTGTTACTGTAACTTGACTACTCACTGCTCATGCGCAGATATATTATAGTCGTTAATAATATTCTCTATTAATCGGACAATACCAATGATGCAAATGAGTGCTACATCAATCATGAAAAATACAAGTTATTATCTGTCCTTGCCATTACAGATTTCTCTCTTTTTCCGGGTACTCGATTCCTAGAAATAGGACTTTATTACAGCTGTACCCGACCCGGATTCGAATACCCGAGTACCCGTCCCAGACCTAACTGACTGATTGACTGAGTTTAGTTTTACGCCGCTTTTAGCGATATTCCAGCAATATTACGGTTGGAAATGGGCTTCACATTTGTACACATGTGGGGAATCTTTGGCGAGACGAGCGAACGCTTTAACCACTAGGCTACCCCACCGCCCCCACAATGTGAGGAAGGGAGGGTGTGTATAGCATGTTCTGTTTATCACTCAAAACGAAATGAGGGGGTGGGGGTGCATAACTTGTACGCTATATTACATGTACATCAATCAGAACGATGGAAGGGAAGGGGCTGTATATCGCAAGTGTTATACATCACTGAGATGGATATAGGCAGGAGGGGTTGTATCGGATATACCGTATCATATATACCTCAAAATCATAACACGTGTATCTTCGTAGCAGCTAAGAATCTGTATCGTAAATAAATGATGCAATTGATGCAAGGTCAAGGGTTTCCTGTGCAAACTTAAATTAATAGATATGAGGAGGAAGAGTGATATATGACAGCTCATTATACATGCGCCAGTAACCTTTGTGACATGCGTGGTTACGTCGTAGTGTTTCAGGAAGCAAACAACTTCAATCCAAACGCTTAGCATTATTCGGAATATACTTACCTACAAACATGTAGATAAAGTATGTTCCCGAATAATACCGCAATAGGTCTACTGAAGATTAGCATGGAACCAAGTCGATATTGTATATATAGAGCCTTAACCTATGATGATCTCTAGACAGTCCAGTGTGTACATCAACGTTGGTCACAGGTGAGTGAGTGAGTAAATATTCCTGACGGAAGCTGGACAGTATGACATAAATGTAATATTCCTGATGGAGGTAGGAAAGTATAACGTCAATGTAACATTCCCAATGGGAGCTGGATAGTATAACTTCAATGTAATACTACTAACGGAAGGCCGATAGTGTGACTTCAATGTAATATTGCTGACGGAAACTGGACTGTATGACTTCAATGTAATATTACTTACGGAAGGTGGACAGTATAACTTCAATGTAATATTACTGACGGAAACTGGACAGTATAACCTCAATGTAATATTACTGACGGAAACTGGACAGTATAACTTCAATGTAATATTGCTTACGGAAGGGGGACAGTATAACTTCAATGTCATATTACTGACTGAAGGTGGACAGTATCACTTCAATGTAATATTACTGACGGAAGGTGGATAGTATAACCTCAATGTAATATTACTGACGGAAGGTGGATAGTATAACTTTAGTGTGATATTACTGACGGAGGGTGGACAGTATCACTTCAATGTCATATTACTGACTGAAGGTGGACAGTATCACTGCAATTAATAATACTGACGGAGGGTGGACTCTGTGACTTCAATGTAATATTACTGACGGAAGGTGGATAGTGTGACTTCAATGTAATATAACTTCCGGAAGGTGGATAGTATGACTTCAATGTAATATTACTGACGCAAACTGGACAGTATGACTTCAATGTAATATTACTGACGGAAGGTGGATACTGTGACTTCAATGTAATATTACTGACGGAAGGTGGATAGTATGACTTCAATGTAATATTACTGACGCAAACTGGACAGTATGACTTCAATGTAATATTACTGACGGAAGGTGGATACTGTGACTTCAATGTAATATTACTGACGGAAGGTGGATAGTATGACTTCAATGTAATATTACTGACGCAAACTGGACAGTATGACTTCAATGTAATATTACTGACGGAAGGTGGATAGTGTGACTTCAATGTAATATTGCTGACGGAAGGTGGATAGTGTGACTTCAATGTAATATTACTGACGGAGGGTGGATAGTGTAACTTCAATGTAATATTACTGACGGAAGGTGGATAGTGTGACTTCAATGTAATATTGCTGACGGAAGGTGGAAAGTGTGACTTCAATGTAATATTACTGACGCAAACTGGACAGTATGTCATAAATGTAACATTCCGAATTAGGGCAGGAAAGTATGTCATCAATGTAACATCACTGGTGGATATTGAACAGTATAACAGTGTGACTTCAAAGCAATATTACCGATGAAAGAAAGTGTAGTCGCAATGGTAACAGATAAATGGTAGGAACAAATAGAATATATGCATTCCTTTAACAAAAACATAATTATTATTACAACGGGATTACAGATTACAGACTGTTCACAACAAGCTTGTTGCATACTACTAGTATATTAAAAGTAACACAAAACGAATCTTGAAAATATTGTAATGTACAGAAAGCCTAAAAATCGTCAAAAAGTAATTTAAATGAAAACATCATGATTCAACAACTTTGGCAAACATGAGGCAATGTGCTAATGTCTGGTGCTCTTGGATTACGTTTTTAAAACACTAGAGTTAATATTGTTGAAAAGTGTTTTGACTGTGACTTCACAAACATTGTGTACATGTTGTCACAGATATCGTATATATTGTTGTCCGTTTGTTATCATGAAAATCATGATTTTGTTGAATCGCACGTGCATGATATGCACCTGTGTGTACTTTCTCTTGCGCGTGAGTTAACATTAACATTTTGTCACTACGAACACTAAACAGATAACACATGTTTATCTAGATACGGTTAAGATCTTTCTGTAAGCAATGCAGTGTATCTGACTAATACACGTAGAGCTGTACAAATTTAGTATGTACAGTCCTTTGTAATAATGACAAAAAACAATGACAAACTGAATTGGAAAAAACTTTTACAATGACAGAAAGGTTATTTTAGCTTTAAAATGCCCTGGATAATGTCAAACAATCCTCTTCCACAACGCTTAAACGTGTGTTACCAATTCTTCCGCTTTTTAGGCTTTCGCTTCTATCGGTTCAAATCCTTGATTGATGATGCCACCTGTCAAGTCATCTGCCTCCACGTCATGGGGCGGCTTCATCTCAACACCGTTGTCATCGACTGGCTGGATCTTTTCTGGTAGCTCGTCAGCTCTTTCATACATCTGATTCCTCTGGTACTGGAAGTTAAAAGAAATGTCTTTATATTATACTGAAGTGTGAAAGACTGAGATTTCCGACTTTGAGAAGTAATACTTTCACTGCTTTGACAGAAATGTGATGTATTCACTTAGGTGAAATATTTTTGCTTTGCCCGAACTTCTTCATGGCTCAACAAAGGTTTCTGTCCAGGATCTTATCACACGACACAATGAGTGACAATGTAAACATATGCTTTTCGACCCGTGAAGATCCGGGATAGAATAGGTCTTCAGCAACCCATATATGCTTGCTACAAAAGGCGACTATGCTTGTCGTAAGAGGCGACTAACGGGATCGGGTGGTCAGGCTCGCTGACTTGGTTGACACATGGCATCGGTTCCCAATTGCGCAGATCGATGCTCATGCTGTTGATCACTGGATTGTCTGGTCCAGACTCGATTATTTACAGACCGCCGCCATATAGCTGGAATATTGCTGAGTGCGGCGTAAAACTAAACTCACTCACTCACATATGCATTTCACCAAATGCATTTGGTCAGCAAGCATGGGCATCGGATGACCAGTCCCCAGCAAAGAGAGCTTGCAACATCAGCAGATTGGCATTGAGACCATTGGCACTGAGACTGTGAGCGACTGTCCCTCATTGTGTGGAGTCCTCGCTTCGCGCGAGCTTAACTCTCTATCGATCACTTAAGTTAAATTTGGCAAACTGACATTTTATGTACAAGTGACTTTATATCATTCGATTGGCAAATGTCATGACATGTATTTATGCTTATTGAGACTGTATATAGTTTATTTTTGTACTTTAATCGAGCTCTTCTCTATCTCACGGCTCACCATGTTTGTCAGTGTATTTGTGCGCCAGCATGGAGTTTTGACCAAAAGAATCTTTGACATTATTATCAGTATTGATCTTGTTCATATGATAACAATAAAAGGATAGCAGCACAAATATGTGTCGGTTGAATTTTCGAAGACCAAACGTTGTCATCTCTGTGCTCCTGATCAGGGATATGAACAGTCCTTAGATTAGAGTTTGGAGAATTTTGATTTCGTTGATGGAAATAATAGTTTATCGAGTTTAAGTTGTCGTTTCTTTTCTCAGAAAGGGCAACCAAATACGTCGAGAACATCCAGCATGTCAAGATGCAACGGCCTGTCTTTGGGAACATCCAACCTCTCATCAGCATCATCATTACTGATGTGATTAACACCAAACAGTGTTTTAAGCCAACACATTGTGGAACGTTTTATGAAACTGGCCAGCATACAGTGAGTGGGTTTGTGAGTGAGTGAATGAGGATAACTTGGAGGATAAATAAAGAATATATACAGGCGTCTTTATAATAATTGAACAGCTCTTCCGACTCTCTGGATAATGTAGAGTGAGTGAATGAGTTTAGTTTTACGCCGCACTCAGCAATATTCTAGCTATATGGCGGCGGTCTGTAAATAATCGAGTCTCGATCACACATTCCAGAGATCAACATCATGACCATCAATGTATACAACTGATATACAATGACACGTGTCAACCAATTAGGCGAGCCTGACCGCCCGATCCCGTCAGTCCAGTTCTAATCCGGATCTTCACGGAGCATACAGATAGCAGATGAAAAAGTGATGACATAAATGCTCCTGGGGTATTGTGCAGGATGCTGAAGTACGCCCACAGAGGCGGCGTGGCTTTTTGGTGTCTTGTGGCTTTAAACTGTTTCACATTGCAAATAATATGGTATTTTAACATATGTAAGTAATACTTTTCAATAAAACGTTTTACATATAATGGACTTTTTTATGTCTGGACTTGTTGCTATTTCGCTGAAGTGATCCCGATGCAACGTTGAATTAGAACTCTCTCCAATAGGCATTTTTAGTAGATGTGTTCGTCTTTGGGTGTAGAGTGTCATTAAATCCTCGTGTCCAAGGAATGATCTTGCTCATGTGCGTACGTTAAACACCTAACTGAATGACTGAATGCACGATGGTATTAAATTTGGTATGGTGTGACCTACCCTATTGTGATTCACGCCACATCTGAGAGATCGGAGCATCATCTCCAACATACAGGGGAAGAGGCGGTCAAACAGAGGGCAGATCAGGCGAGGGCCAATACTGTCCGGGCGTCGCAACCCTTAAACATAGGAATAGTGATAAACGTCTGATGACACTAATTACAGCAAATGTCGACATGTTTAACACATTCAATATATTTGATAAGCAATAGTTTTAGTAGCAGACCAGTGATGAGGCTGATGAACATTCCCACGATGACGAGCGCTGCCATCGCCGTCGGCGTGTAGAAGAGATAGGACTGCTTGTACATCGGTATGAACGGATCGCTAGAAGTAGGAATACATCGGTATGAACGGATCGCTAGAAGTAGGAATACATCGGTATGAACGGATCGCTAGAAGTAGAAATACATCAGTGTGAACAGATAGCTGGAAAGAAAGGAATACATCGGTATGAACTGATTGCTGGAAAGTAGGAATATATCTGTATGAACAGATAGCTGGAAAGAAAGGAATACATCGGTATGAACTGATTGCTGGAAAGTAGGAGTACATCGCTATGAACTGAACACTGAAAGAAGGAATACATCAGTCTGAATTGACTGCTGGAAAGTAGGAGTACATTGCTATGAACTGAACACTGAAAGAAAGAGTACATCAGTCTGAATTGACTGGTGGAAAGTAGGAGTACATCGCTATGAACTGAACACTGAAAGAAGGAATACATCAGTCTGAATTGAACATTGAAAACTTGGAATAAATCGGTATGAACTGAAGAAAATAAAAATGTAAAATCATGATATGTGTTGTACCTTGACGCTGCAACAGTAGTCATCTCGCCATTGTAGACATCTGTGTCGTTGTGACGGACCAGTTGCAGCAGTGAGTAAAGACAGGGGGCAGTTTGGCAGTGGAAACCTTACTGACAAATGCACCAAATCCAATCCAGCTCATGAAAGCTAAGGAGGTCACAATACCAACAAGAGCTCCCTAAAATGTGTGAATATGGCCCATTCTTAGCGTTTAAACACATAATTTAACTATAATGTCTATGCGCATCTTTATAACTATAGTCTTGAAAAAGAACCTTGCTCCTCACAATCCCATACAACAAGTTAGCTTCCATTTTATTACAACAAACTCATTTAAGAATAGATACATCATTCTTCTCGTAAACAATGAATGTCAGATTTAACTAAATTTATTATTTGACACTATATATGAATAATATTCATTTTAATGTGCTGTTATACTTTCTATATTCGTTTCTAACTTTTGATATAGTTTTTACATGCATATATACACAGAGTAAACGGGGTTGTGTAAAACACTGAGCTGTATAAAGGAAGTAAGAAACTATTTACTTCAAAATTAACATAAGTGTTATTATCTTTTCATTTTACAACAAATGATGCCTTACCGAACTTAAGTCACACTTTATCGATTGATACTAAATAGTAATAAAATAATTCAATGACAATTGTATCAAAATAAGCTTAATTACGATCTGGATATTTATGTTATTTATGTGCCAGGAGGTAGAAGTGCCAAAGCTCTTTTGGCTTTCGTCTCACACAAGGGACCCGTCCAACAGAGCGGTCGTATCGCTACGAGTCTCGGAAGTTCATGCTAATGTGGGGAAGTTGCGAACGCAAAAGGGCTAAGATAGTTTCGTGGAACAAAACCCAGAATTACACGAGATAACACTGCACGATAAGTTAAGGTCCTCCATATGGAGTCAGCTTGTGGCAACACTTACCCATGCGTTTGCCCAAGGGAAGAACATGCCCAGAATAAACAACCCGAACAACGGTCCATTGAGAATGCTGTACACGCTGTAGGAAGACTGGGTATAAACAAGTATATTAGACAGCCATTGGAGTTTTCTATACCATGTGTTTTTATCGAGAGTTACGTTTGTTTGAAAATTGTTTGAACTGGAATGAATAATAACTGCCTCACGCAACACCAAAACTCTTTCAGACATTATCGTGAGGTGAGGTGAAATTGGGTTTAACGTCGTGCTTGAGAATATTTCGCTCCTATAACGTGTCAGACGTTATCGATAGTCTCATATCACACTCAAGCAACTGATACGTATACTACTCTTCATATCAAAATACACGTGTACAACATACTCTTAGTTTCTTTTTTGTCAGCTTCTTATTCAATACTGATTAATGATGCAATTCTAATAACACATAATTTCATTTCGTGAAAGGTGCTACCAGGAAGGCAGGACATGCTTATGCCTTTCACGAACACTGAAATCACCTTTGATTTCCCCAATCATGTTAGATTTTTAGCCAAATGAATTTTCGTCGGACATTCGGGACTGGTTATTTTCTGGTGTTCATGTTTTAACTGTGTGGAAGTGACGTGTGCATACTATAGAATAATCTTCTTGAGCAGTGGATTATTTTGTATTATGATCTAATATGTTATTGTTGTATCCCATGTCAGAAACACAGGGAAACATTGGTAATTCACCATCGTTACCAGTTTCAGGAGAGGTTTAGTAGGACATCAACATGTGTGGAGGCTTCTTAGTTCACGTCACTTAGTAATATTACACTGCAAGGTTTATCATGATGGCAGGTCTGTGGTCAAACCGAAGTCGACGGTCGAACAGTGACACACATCAGATCCTCATGTTAGCCAGGTATTGTCAGTGGTACCCGGCTTTTATACATTGCAACATGTCTCTTCACCTGGCTTTCGGTCGATGCTCAGGCACCGGTTTGCTTACCCAGAACCGATTGGAAACGAAAGCCTTTGGATTCATACCAGTTAAAAAACAAGCATGGTGGAGTGGGGATCAGTTCTGACCTTTGAGTTTCCAGAATGTTTTGGGGCATTTTTTTAGCGAAATGGGAAGAGAGAGATTTTTGTATATTCTTTGCGGTCTCTGTCTTATAACAAATAAATATTTCGTTACACTAACACTTCCCACATCAAGTTAAAATTGGCACAAACTTGTGTAAAGTTACCAGCAACACAGACCCAAGTTGAGACACGAGGAAGGCGAGGCCGATAAAAGCTTTCCCAAATATGAAAACCACAAAATACATTAGGAAATGCTAGACACTGTACATACAGATCCATGTGGTAATTTACACACTTTCTGTATTACAAGTAAACTTGTTATTGTAAAATGTTAATATGTTTAGTAAGATACAGTTAGTAACTGAATGTTAGTTTTTGTGCCGCAGTCAGAAATGTTTCAACCAAGTCAATGGACTGAGGGAATGGGTCCGGAAATCAACGCGTGAGGATTCGAACCTGGGATTTCAGCGTGACATGTCAACGCTTCGATCACTTATGATAATAACTTGGTCAGTTGTTTAAACCCATCTGAAACACACGTTCAAGATCCTGTCGTCCCTCGTCTGTCCACTGGGGTATGTTTCCTCACCTCGAGGAAGGGCCTTTGAAGTGTCCTGGTGTTGTGCGTGAGATTACACTTCATGCGGAGTTTTATGATAATAAATTGTGGCTTAAGAAACTATATCAATGTATATGGTCTCTTTTTTTACTACATATATTCCAACCATGAATGTGAATGTGCACACAGAAACGGCTTTAAAGCACATTAGGGATATACGGGATTCGTAAAGACAACAAGGATTCGTAAAGAGGAAAATATACATTTTCTGCTTACCTATAACCTTTGAAAGAATGGTGATGGACATATCAGAAAGGTTCGGGCAGCAGTACGGCTTGATGATGTCGCAAGAGATGGTGGCTGCCAGGGCGTTCAAGGAGGATGATATGGTGTTGAGGAAGGGTAGAAGAAGATGTAAATGAACATGGAAGAAATGTGGTAATTGTGTGCACTGAAGTTTCATTATTCAATAATTCTGTTGAAACACCCCAGTCCAGTCAATTCAAATTAGGTACTATTTCTTTGGCCGGTCATATGGGGACCAGCTGCTTCAGCGGTCAGCAGAGGATGGCTAGATGGTCACTGAAGTATGTCAGTGAGGATGTGTGATGCTAGAAGTCTTCTTAGAGCCTGCCTTTGAATTGACTAGGAGCTGACAGTAGTATGCTTTGTGTCTGTGGACAGCTGACACAAGGTATATGCAGTTAGTCTGATTTACGTTTGGATACATCTCCCGATCTTGTACGATGGGTGGCAGAAAAGTTGAGAACCTAGCTATAGTGATTGTATGGGTGGAGTTGGTTGTTCATGATTCTTTAACATAATCTTCCTCATCTTTAACCACCTACGAATCTCTCTTCCCATTTTCATTTCCACTGTACATGTATTAAATATGGCAACCGAAGGAGCAGCATTCCATTAGAGTTGACACAATGGTTGTTGTAGACACTGTTCCATGACATTGTCCTGTTACATCAAGACTGACTGACTGACTGAGTTTAGTTTTACGCCGCTTTTAGCAATATTCCAGCAATATCACGGCGGGGGACACCGGAAATGGGCTTAACACATTGTGCCCATGTGGGGAATCGAACCCGGGTCTTCGGCGCGACGAGCCAACGCTTTAACCACTAGGCTACCCCACCGCCCCATTACATCAAGAGAAATACCTAGCTAACCATGTTTATGCCTTCGGACATATGCTGCTTGGTTGTATATATGATTCAAATGCAGCCTTTAAGCATAGAAAGTGCATGCTTTAAGGGTTTAATACTCATCTTTTGTAGATAACCGCAGATGTGCTCATCGTATGTGTACATTATTGTAATACAAATGCAATTGAATCATCAGTCATTCCACGGATCTGGAATATTTGTAATGGTTCCCTTATTTGTAATAGTTCTCTTATTTAACTTTAGAAGGGTAGGATATCCAACGTGGCATACCAGGCTATGTTCATTTACTGTGGAAACACTATGTTTATCAAATTCTCTATGTAAAGAGTGTAAATACACAGTAGTTAAACAGGGTGGTTGTGTAAAACAGGGAGTCAATTGAAACCAGTATTGTTCATGTTGTTTCGAACATGTGTGTGCTCATTTAGCATTATGGGGAAATTGTTATACTGTACATTAAATAACAAAATTAATTGAATAAAGACATGCCACTATGTTGGGGACGTGTTGATGACTTGCATCTAAATCACTTATGTTGGGTTTTTTTCAAAATACTTTGGTTGATGCAACAGAAGATACGATGACTCATTATAAACTGTGAAGATTTCTAATACAGGGAATTACTCAAACATCCGCTTTAAAGAGAAGACACAAACACTCCTGGTAATCCGGCCTGGTAATCCGGGAACATGGCCCAAGATATGCATTACAAAAAAGGGCAGGAGATGAATTTGTAAACTATATAATTAAGCAAGAAATATTTGTTTAACATTTAATCATTTTGTAATTTATGTTCTTTTCTCTTATTCCAATGTTATACACTCGGAGAGATTTACAGATATAAAGATTGTTCTCTGACTTCAAATGACCTAGTGGGTGACAATTCTAGGCTTTAAATGCGACTAACCCCATAGTTAAACTTGGCGGTAACAATTCTGTTGTAACACAATGCTTTGGAATTTCTAATGCGTAATAGAAATATCCCCATAGATCAAATCCAGTCACTTAAAGAAAAATCAACACAAGGTCTACAGATATGCTCAAACATTCAACATACGGTTGGGTTATTTCACAAGCAGGGGTTAATCATTTGTATGTTATGAGCAAAATTTGTTGCAGATATATGTTGCAATTTTTTTGTTTAGTTATTAATGATGTAACTTTCATCAATAATAAATACCATAAGTAACTATAAGGTATCAGCTATTTTTTAACCACGAAATCATAATTTTTATTTTAATATATGTTTACTTTATATGACTTTACAAGACCTTTTGTAAAACATACCCGCATTCAGTGAGTGAGTTAGTGAGTAATATTCCAGCTAAATGGCGGCGGTCTGTAAGTAATCGAGTCTGGACCAGGCAATCCAGTGATCAACAGCATGAGCATCGATCTGCGCAATTGGGACCACCCGATCCCGTTAGTCGCCTCTTACGACAAGCATAGTGGCCTTTTGTGGCAAGTATGGGTTGCTGAAGACCTATTCTATCCCGGATCTTCACGGGTCTACCCGCATTCAGAGCCAGGGAAGGAGCGTAGAGGACGAACGACATATGCGCACTCTGTAAATATAATCACATAAAAAATATTGCATTGTCTCCACTTGTACCTGGAATATTGCTGAGTGCGTAAAACAAAAACAGCAATACATTTTTTATTCCTCCACGCACGTTTTTATATTTCAACAGTACCTAACTATTCTAAAACAGTTTTCTACTAATATTGTAACCAAGTAAACATCACTTAAAACGTAGTCATCAGAATCGTTTACAGCATCACATCATCAATAGCTCCTAGATGTCAGCATCAATCCACGTCGTCGGCATGAATGACCATCGAGTGCCGAGACACCGACATCTTGGATTATCCAGTGTATGATATTGGTACCCTAGTCATCTATCTACTGTGGGCCCATTCGTGAAAGAAGAATACTAACGCCATTTTATTTTTCATAGGGGTAAAAGCATTCTAAAAGTCACCTTCCATGATTAAAATTGAACAAAAAGTATGTACAATGGCTATAAACACTAAAAAAACGCACTTGTATTTCCGCCTATTACAGAAATACCCGACAGTTAATGAGCAGAAGCAGGTATCACGTGACATGATGCCATATGTGCCTGTTGCAGAGGGCTTCCTCTTTGATTTTACCTGACAACTTGACAGTGAGCATGGGTTCTGAAGTAGTAAAACATTTTCCCGATGTCATTTTTGACATGGTTGTTAGACCGCACCAGTACGAGACGATTTTACATCTTGCAAGAGAAACTTCCTGTAAAGATGAAGAAAAACTATCAAGCGAATCGGAGGCAATTTCATCTTGTTTGTTACAGGTCCTCGATGCAAACTGTTTTGAACCGCGATATAAAGATGAATGTGTCTATCCCGAAAATGGCATAACGGTACCTTAATAATGTACATTGTATTATGCATTTGAAGTACTGTTTTATTGGACTACTTTATTAGCTCAGGAAGCGCTTTGAGCATATCCCTTCTACGTGGAAAGGCGCTATATAAATGGCCTATTATTATTATTATTATTATTATTATTATTATTAATAAAAAACTGGTTGTCTGGTGTTGTTGATCGAACACAAGGCGCTCAACATCACTTTCTAACCACATGCTGCGCGTGTATTCGTCTCGTGCGGCTCGTGATGACCTTTATTTATACCCGTACAAATTAATACCGGGCATATCCTTTCCGGTTTGTCGTATTCTCCTATTTCATTAAAGCCGTTATTATTCATCCATACAATTCAGTGTTGCGTGCGATCTTCGTATTCTATTACAGCTGTAATGCCTTTATCTTCACGACTGTTTCCATTAAAGTTTAGCTTGGTACCGACATCTAGATAACATGAAAAAATGCACAATAAATAAACTACGTGGTCATAAAGTTACTTATCAGGAAGTTTAAAAAATGCTTATTTTGTTTCATGTTAATTTCGTGTAAATTAATGCAAACAATAAGAATAATTCCACCTGCAACAAGGAAGCCAATGAATCTATAAACTTTCTCCTGCCTAGTACTGTCTTTTTGTTCGATGACGCCGTGTATGCCTAGGCAATACAATGAATATAGTTTTACGCCGCACTCAGCAATATTCCAGCTATATGGCGGGCAATACAATGCACCATCTTACCATTTAAAAAACGACAGAAAAAGCGGTTTACATTATTGTAGCGCTTAGTCTCAGGCAGTATGGCCGACTTTATGACGTCACGAGTGAAAAGGTCACGTGGTTGTCAGCTGAGTATGCGCAATGGCCGAAGCTGAGTTAACGAAAACTGTTTGCATTAAAAAATTGGGGTACACGTTTCTGATGACTTTATCTTTCACCCAGTCATTTATTGCAATTTGCTAATAGTCAGAATCTCCTTTTATAATGTCAATGTGTGAGTTCTGTGTAGGTTAATTATAAGAGTTGGACGTGATGACGTCACTTCCGACATGAAGGGAGAATAAGTCCAGGGTATATATCAAAATGGAATGGGATACTTTTCAGATGCTAGTGTACATGCACTCAGTAAATTGCACACAACACAAGTATTATAGATATATCCTGTCACCTAGTCAGTGTTGTAGACACTGTGGACTTACTGTTTCCAGAATGTAGATTAGGGGAGGCGAGAACACGGACAGGCTTGCTAAAACGCAGCGCCAGATACTGAACACGCAGAAATATGCATTCGTAATACGTTCTCAGGTGTATGATTGATTGATTTGTGTTCAGACATGACGTCACATAAAGATATCTCTAACTTGCCATCTTGTGAATTTTCGTATGTATATTAATGTTTGCATCTCTTTGTTACTCGACTTACACGACTATATAACCACAAGGAGGTCTGTGTGTACGTAGAAAATGAGATCAGCTCACATTACTGTACGTTTGCACGAAGATTAACGTACCTTCCTGCATGTACAATGGGAGATCAACGTACCTTCCTGCACGTATTAAAGGAAATCAACGTACCTTATTTTACGTATCAAAGTAAGCAATGTAATGCAACACTGTAAATGCAAAAGGAGACCAACGTACATGACTGTATAATGAAGAACAAAGTACCTTCCTGTATGCATAAAATCGAGATCAACGTTCCACATTCAAGTATCCAACGTAAAATGGTAAAGGTGATCAACGTACGATATTCAGTTGTTTTTATTACGTTGGTATATACATTCGTTTACTATGTTAGTTAACACTGCGCTTTTAAATACTCTTTATAGAACAAGTTTTATGGATAACAACTTCTTTATTTCGTGAGTGTGACGTTTCGATACAGATTCTTGTACCGTTGTCAAAGCAAGAGTGACTCTTGCTTGACAACGGTACAAAATCTGTATCGATGGTGCTATATTCTGTATCGAAACGTCGCACTCACGAAATAAAGAAAGTTGTTATCCAAAAACTTTGTTCTATAATATACGTCTCAACTTCTAAAATGCCACTCAAACAAGTTAAATACTCTTGTTGTGTTTTACAAATTAAGATGAAAAAATGCAGCAGAGAGGGTTCGGGTGATCATTGCACAGTCAGGCTGGTAAGGCTCGTCATCAGCTCAGGGCCCTTGCCCCCTCTACATGCAGCCCAGACAGCGAATGGGGTTTGTCCCAGGAAACGCTGCCTTGTCGAACCCACCAAGAACTTTCCGGAGAATATGAAGGCTCTCCAACATTGCAGACTTCTACATTACCCTACCCGTGAAGGTCCGGGTTTGAATATTGATCTTCAGTAACCCATGCTTGTCGTAAGAGGCGATCTTCAGTAACCCATGCTTGTCGTAGGATCGGGTGGTCAGACTCGCTGACTTGGTTGACACATGTCATCGGTTCACAATTGCGCGGATCGATGCTCATGCCGTTGATCTGGTCAGACTCGATTATTTACAGACCGCCGCCATATAGCTGAAATATTGCAGAGTGCGGCGTAAAACTAAACTCATTCACTCACTCCTACATTATCCAGAGAGTCGGAAGAGCTGTTCAATTATTATAAAGACGCCTGTATATATTCTTTATTTATCCTCCAAGTTGGGAGAGTACAAGTACAAGGTGCAAAAGGTTGCACATTGTTATGTGACATAGAGTCTCTCAGAAATCTAGCTGCACTGCTTAGTACTGTGTGACTTCTCTGCACATTAGATGAATGTACCTTACAGCCACACTAATAAATGTTCTCTGGTCCTCAGTGTTAAGTCCATACTGAGGCCTACATGACAGAAGACACAACACCATCTCAATGTCTGACGAGTTATGGAACCATACACTAAAGTCCACAGGACCAATATTGATCAGTTCACACCACAGCTGATCTCTCACAGAGAGTAAATTATCACACTGCACGACAGCATGAACACACGGATCACTATATATCCGACCACACTTCTCACACATGTACACAGTATCTTTTAATGTATCTGATGCTGGAACATAACTGCACCAGGAACTTGGACGAGGTTCGGTACAGGTGGTCTTCCCCCGTGACAATGTCCATGCTGGATGAACACACAGATCTCTGTGTATCTGTGCGAACCACTGGAGATCTGGTTCAACTGTTATCCTATCAGTCCAAGAGGAGGAATGGAACTTCCAAACAACGGCTTTCACACTTTGTTTCCAAGAAGCCTTACGTGGAAATATGCCAGTTGACAAGTAGTTTTCTAGCACATTTGTCAACTGATACTTTTGGAGGAGTCTCATCAGATCAGCAATGTAACCTCTCGGTTGTGCACACACACACCATAAACAAAGCACAGTAGCCTTGTCAGAAACACCAGTTGTGGAAGGTAGGCTGTGCTCATGTTTATGTGGTTTCCAAGCAAACAAGAGTTTCTTTATATCTATCTCTGCTTCCAGAGGTAGTAAACCCAGGAGACCAAGGCACACATCAGTCCTAGTTCTCTTTGGGAGGCCTTGGATCGTCTTTATGACATGCATGCCTGTAGGGACGTTCAAGCATAATATTATTATTATTTATTAATAAAACTGGTTGTCTGGTGTTGTTGATCGAACACAAGGCGCTCAACATCACTTTCTAACCACATGCTGCGCGTGTATTCGTCTCGTGCGGCTCGTGATGACCTTTATTTATACCCGTACAAATTAATACCGGGCATATCCTTTCCGGTTTGTCGTATTCTCCTATTTCATTAAAGCCGTTATTATTCATCCATACAATTCAGTGTTGCGTGCGATCTTCGTATTCTATTACAGCTGTAATGCCTTTATCTTCACGACTGTTTCCATTAAAGTTTAGCTTGGTACCGACATCTAGATAACATGAAAAAATGCACAATAAATAAACTACGTGGTCATAAAGTTACTTATCAGGAAGTTTAAAAAATGCTTATTTTGTTTCATGTTAATTTCGTGTAAATTAATGCAAACAATAAGAATAATTCCACCTGCAACAAGGAAGCCAATGAATCTATAAACTTTCTCCTGCCTAGTACTGTCTTTTGTTCGATGACGCCGTGTATGCCTAGGCAATACAATGAATATAGTTTTACGCCGCACTCAGCAATATTCCAGCTATATGGCGGGCAATACAATGCACCATCTTACCATTTAAAAAACGACAGAAAAAGCGGTTTACATTATTGTAGCGCTTAGTCTCAGGCAGTATGGCCGACTTTATGACGTCACGAGTGAAAAGGTCACGTGGTTGTCAGCTGAGTATGCGCAATGGCCGAAGCTGAGTTAACAGAAAACTGTTTGCATTAAAAATTGGGGTACACGTTTCTGATGACTTTATCTTTCACCCAGTCATTTATTGCAATTTGCTAATAGTCAGAATCTCCTTTTATAATGTCAATGTGTGAGTTCTGTGTAGGTTAATTATAAGAGTTGGACGTGATGACGTCACTTCCGACATGAAGGGGAGAATAAGTCCAGGGTATATATCAAAATGGAATGGGATACTTTTCAGATGCTAGTGTACATGCACTCAGTAAATTGCACACAACACAAGTATTATAGATATATCCTGTCACCTAGTCAGTGTTGTAGACACTGTGGACTTACTGTTTCCAGAATGTAGATTAGGGAGGCGAGAACACGGACAGGCTTGCTAAAACGCAGCGCCAGATACTGAACACGCAGAAATATGCATTCGTAATACGTTCTCAGGTGTATGATTGATTGATTTGTGTTCAGACATGACGTCACATAAAGATATCTCTAACTTGCCATCTTGTGAATTTTCGTATGTATATTAATGTTTGCATCTCTTTGTTACTCGACTTACACGACTATATAACCACAAGGAGGTCTGTGTGTACGTAGAAAATGAGATCAGCTCACATTACTGTACGTTTGCACGAAGATTAACGTACCTTCCTGCATGTACAATGGGAGATCAACGTACCTTCCTGCACGTATTAAAGGAAATCAACGTACCTTATTTTACGTATCAAAGTTAGCAATGTAATGCAACACTGTAAATGCAAAAGGAGACCAACGTACATGACTGTATAATGAAGAACAAAGTACCTTCCTGTATGCATAAAATCGAGATCAACGTTCCACATTCAAGTATCCAACGTAAAATGGTAAAGGTGATCAACGTACATTATTCAGTTGTTTTTTTATTACGTTGGTATATACATTCGTTTACTATGTTAGTTAACACTGCGCTTTTTAAATACTCTTTATAGAACAAGTTTTATGGATAACAACTTCTTTATTTCGTGAGTGCGACGTTTCGATACAGATTCTTGTACCGTTGTCAAGCAAGAGTGACTCTTGCTTGACAACGGTACAAAATCTGTATCGATGGTGCTATATTCTGTATCGAAACGTCGCACTCACGAAATAAAGAAGTTGTTATCCATAAAACTTGTTCTATATTGTACGTCTCAACTTCTAAAATGCCACTCAAACAAGTTAAATACTCTTGTTGTGTTTTACAAATTAAGATGAAAAAATGCAGCAGAGAGGGTTCGGGTGATCATTGCACAGTCAGGCTGGTAAGGCTCGTCATCAGCTCAGGGCCCTTGCCCCCTCTACATGCAGCCCAGACAGCGAATGGGGTTTGTCCCAGGAAACGCTGCCTTGTCGAACCCACCAAGAACTTTCCGGAGAATATGAAGGCTCTCCAACATTGCAGACTTCTACATTACCCTACCCGTGAAGGTCCGGGTTTGAATATTGATCTTCAGTAACCCATGCTTGTCGTAAGAGGCGATCTTCAGTAACCCATGCTTGTCGTAGGATCGGGTGGTCAGACTCGCTGACTTGGTTGACACATGTCATCGGTTCACAATTGCGCGGATCGATGCTCATGCCGTTGATCTGGTCCAGACTCGATTATTTACAGACCGCCGCCATATAGCTGAAATATTGCAGAGTGCGGCGTAAAACTAAACTCATTCACTCACTCTACATTATCCAGAGAGTCGGAAGAGCTGTTCAATTATTATAAAGACGCCTGTATATATTCTTTATTTATCCTCCAAGTTGGGAGAGTACAAGTACAAGGTGCAAAAGGTTGCACATTGTTATGTGACATAGAGTCTCTCAGAAATCTAGCTGCACTGCTTAGTACTGTGTGACTTCTCTGCACATTAGATGAATGTACCTTACAGCCACACTAATAAATGTTCTCTGGTCCTCAGTGTTAAGTCCATACTGAGGCCTACATGACAGAAGACACAACACCATCTCAATGTCTGACGAGTTATGGAACCATACACTAAAGTCCACAGGACCAATATTGATCAGTTCACACCACAGCTGATCTCTCACAGAGAGTAAATTATCACACTGCACGACAGCATGAACACACGGATCACTATATATCCGACCACACTTCTCACACATGTACACAGTATCTTTAATGTATCTGATGCTGGAACATAACTGCACCAGGAACTTGGACGAGGTTCGGTACAGGTGGTCTTCCCGTGACAATGTCCATGCTGGATGAACACACAGATCTCTGTGTATCTGTGCGAACCACTGGAGATCTGGTTCAACTGTTATCCTATCAGTCCAAGAGGAGGAATGGAACTTCCAAACAACGGCTTTCACACTTTGTTTCCAAGAAGCCTTACGTGGAAATATGCCAGTTGACAAGTAGTTTTCTAGCACATTTGTCAACTGATACTTTTGGAGGAGTCTCATCAGATCAGCAATGTAACCTCTCGGTTGTGCACACACACCATAAACAAAGCACAGTAGCCTTGTCAGAAACACCAGTTGTGGAAGGTAGGCTGTGCTCATGTTTATGTGGTTTCCGGCAAACAAGAGTTTCTTTATATCTATCTCTGCTTCCAGAGGTAGTAAACCCAGGAGACCAAGGCACACATCAGTCCTAGTTCTCTTTGGGAGGCCTTGGATCGTCTTTATGACATGCCTGTAGGGACGTTCAAGCATAAGTATCTCAGTCTGACTGAGAGAGTTCCACAGCTCACTACCGAAAAGACACTTTGGTAGAGCTACTTTCTGGATCAGTTTCAGACAAACAATGGGAGACACAAGAGATGGATTCAATCCCTTCCTTGACATTGAGTAAGCATAGGATCTGGTCCAGACTCGATTATTTACAGACCGCCGCCATATAGCTGGAATATTGCAGAGTGCGGCGTAAAACTAACCTCATTCACTCACTCTACATTATCCAGAGAGTCGGAAGGGCTGTTCAATTATTATAAAGACGCCTGTGTTAATAATGAATCTGGACCAAACGAGCCATTGATTTGCAACACGCGGATCGATCTGTGCTGTCGTGCATCAAACAAGTCAGCAAATCTGACCTCCTGATCCATTCATTCGTTCTTAGGTTGAAGAAAATCAGTTCAAACCTGTTAACGTGAAATCTTAACAATTTTCATCTCATGTCAAAGTTGATATCTGTTAGAATGCCAGGTAAGACGGCTGTGCAAAATTTAACAGTTTTGTTGTCATGGCGACCAAATATACAAAAACATATTTGGACTTTTATAAATAGATTCTTTAGAGCGGCAGATACGTATGATTAACTTTGCGGTATCTAGCAACGTACAAATACTTTCTTTGGGAACTAGAAACATATTATGCACATTATTCATTTAACGCAGGTACACAACAAAAACCTGTCGACAACAAAAACTTGTTACGACACGGATGACTTCCCCGGTATAAAGAGAATGTCTATGTTGCAGGTAAATGAAAGTATATGTAGAAGTTGCCCAGACATCTTTCGTCAAGGTTTGATTGAGTCTGTATGTATTTTTACCTTTTGTTGTTGTCTGTTAACTTCCATTTCACTTTTCTATTTCAGCTCAGTTACAGTGAAACTGTTACGCCCTATGTTCATTTAACTACTTGACAACTAACTCACCTGAAATACGCTTGTCAATTGCAAGTTAAAGAAGAATGGGATGAATACAACCGAGGCAATGACCATTGCAAAAACAAATGCAAGGCATAACCACCAAAACATTGTCGTGTGGTCGTAATATCTCCGCAGGCGTCCCCAGAAACGTCAATGCAGATAATGCAGCGACATCGCCACTGGAAGGACATACATATCTTTACCTCCCAAAAACAACTCCTTAGAATTAACTTTGTTTCTGTCTTTGACGGCATAGAAGAGTCCGATCCCGGCCGATGTCGCTAAAGTAAGACCGAACAAGACATAGTCGGGAATAGTGAAGGTCTTCTTCTGTCCAGTGCGGATCCTATAGTCCTCAAACATGATTGGAGGTCAGTGGTGTACACGCAGGTTCCTCGAGTAACTCAACACTCCCCAAGTCGCCTGTGGACGTCCCTTTGTGAGTCTTTCTCGAGGAGTTCTTGTAAAGAGGAAATATATTTTCTGGGAAGGAGTTGACTGTCACTGGTTCCATTGAGGTTTAGGTGTTACATGTATGTAAATGTGCATGTTATTGAACTTAGGAGAAACTTTAGTTTCTCACATTGTAGTACATGACTATTAATGTGAATGCAATACTTCATTATATCATGACTATTTACAGAATAGCAATGCTAAGTCAATCCGTTTATATAACATGGCCTGTAAAAGAACATTGGTGCAAAGGCAATGCACAAGACTACAGGCTATTTTAAAACTGATGTTTATCAGAAAACCCAAAGTTTTGGCAGAAATGCCTTTGGTTCTTTCAGAAACAAAATTATCCTGCGTTTGTTACAATTCATCTCGTGTTAATTCCACTTGTTGCAAATATTTGCTGTGAAATATAAAGAAAGTTATTCCTTGATTTTATAAAGGGATTTGTTTTATCTTTGAGACAGGAATGTGGTGCTGGTACATTTGGGAGACACAGCTATGGATTTCTAAGGGCGTCTTGAATACACCGACGATACTGCAGCCGGTGAATGAACGTGAAACGTTCCTGTAAATCGTACTTATATTTTCATTATGAATCATGTCATCTCAGCAAATGCGTCATTTTCGGGAGCGAACCCGAGCTACTGAGGTGACAAGGTTTGTCACTCCGTGACCCAGCGCATGCACACGCTGCAATACACACGTTCCATTGCACAGGTAAATCCCGGTAATATCCGATTTCAGAACGATATAGCGTTCAATTTATACATATCTGGAAGCTAAATTCACTTGAAAGATGGTTGTACATTCCGATAGCCCCTTTTTGTGCTAAATACAAACATTCTTTCCCTAATCGACCGTTTCTTGACAAGAACGTTCTTAAGTCACATTTTGATGGACCAGGGACCACAACGTGGTTCTCGAGACACTGCGTCAGTATTGTGTGGCCTTTGTGACCATGATCCGTCTTTACACTGGGGAGTTCAGCGCACTTTGACTGAACCGGGCTGAAGTCTTCTCTTCTTTCAAATATTATATATGTATTTGTTTTGTTAGTTTTTGTATCTTTGCTTGCCTTTGGGACACAATAAGAAACTGAAATTCCTCTTCTGACATTTGACACACACAGGGGCTATCCGTGATATATCTAATGGTAATTTATAGAGTCGCATTTTCTTTACTGTCGAACAAAACTATCCAAATATGACTGCAATACTCGAGGACTGACACGAATTGAGACACGTACAGATTTTCTGTGGATTTGCATTTCACGCACTATTTGAGACAACGTGGACGATTCCAAATGAGGTTTGCCTTTGCAACAATGCAATCAATACAGACATTCCATAAGTAATCATGTTATATGATTGATCAGGCAAGTGCTTAAGCATTTCTTATTCAGTTATGAACATTTCTTACATTTAGAGACAAGGCGAATCGGTAGAAATAGTCTAATAGATTTTCTGTTACTTGCCATTTATCATCAGCCTTTTGAGATTGATTAATTCGAATATTATGAAGTACATTTTGGTGGTGTTTCGATCTTATACGATTACATGCACATAAATGTCATCAGCTAAAATACGTGTTTTACTATGCATGTCATCAAAGTACAAATGGAATATGTAACACAACACGTTTTCGCCTTTTGAGGAGCTGCAATAGCTCTTGCTTTGGGTTCTCATTCGGGAGCCTTCCACTTTGTGTGGCTGGTAATGCCGCCAGTTCAACGTCTCAAAGAGACTGCCTGTTTCTTCCCTCCGTCTGTCGTCTCTACTGACACCTTCGTATTTTACATTTAGCAGGGTCTGTCGTTTGGACTCTGCGATACCCGTGAAGATCTGGGTTAGAACTGGTCTCCAAGGTCGCGTTTCACAAAGCAATCGTAGCGCTACGACTCTCATATCTCCTATACTTTAACATAGATTTACCACAGTCGTAGCGCCGAGATCGGTACGGAGCAAGTAAGGAGTACTTAAAAATATTCCAAGGGCCCAAGAGTTAGCAAAGATACAAACACTCACAAAACATAGCAAACATTTCAAAGGAACGAAGCCCTTAGCCTAGTTTCAAGTTAAAGTACGTTGGACTCCTCAGTGCGAAGCCGGGTCATGGTGACATAGCTGAAATAATGCTGGTGCAGCTACTCGAGGAAAACGTGCTGGTCCGTGACGTCAAAATGTGACTGAAGGACTATAGTGTCTTTTCAATAAACAATCGACTGGGGAAGGAAGAGGGGCTCACTGAATGTACAACCCTTATTCAGGTGAGTTTTGTTTCCAAATAAAATAAAACTCACTCATTCATGTTTGCTCTATTTTCCCATTGTCAAATTAGAATCATTGTGCAATGCAACGTTAATTATTTTGGGCAATTATACCAAACCATTTGTGCTTGTGACGGGACCATCTCAAAGCGAGGTGCTATGATCACTATATGATAAACGCATGGGATCGTACAGTTGGAATTGTACAATCGTCCCTGCTGTCAGAAGGGATTTACTGTGACTATGGAAAGAGTTTGGTTGTTTGCAGCTGCATACATCAAACACCTTTACCTGAGAACGGATTCAATTACCTTACCTGTATAACTTGCCATACAGGTATAGTTGCAGTTCACAAGTACTCACAGTCGCCGGAAAAGACTAACAATGGGAACGTTAACAGCCGACTACACAGACAGAGATGAAGAGAAAACTAACATCGTATACTGTCACTCCAGCACCAGCGTGGACACAACTACCCTTCCATCATGTCTGGTGATTACAGCATCTACACTGGACAGAAGAAGACCTTCACTATCCCCGACTATGTCCTTTTCAGTCTTACTTTGGCGGTATCGGCCGGGATCGGACTCTTCTATGCAATCAAAGATAGAAACAATGTTAATTCTAAGGAGTACCTTTTGGGAGGTAAAGATATGTATGTCCTTCCAGTGGCGATGTCAATGCTGGTGACGTGTATATCTGCACTGACGTTGCTGGGAACACCCGCTGAGATGTACAACTACACGACGATGTTTTGGTGGTTATGTCTTGCATATGTTTTGCAATTGGTCCTGGCCTCAGTTGTATTCACCCCATTCTTCTATAACTTGCAAGTGACAAGTGTATTTCAGGTGAGTTAGTTGTCCAGTAGTTCTTTTTCCATCAAACATCGTAATTGTTTTATTCTCGTAACAGACCACGATAAAAGTGAAAAGTACGGATAGACGTCATCAGTTGCGGTGGGTTAGCGTAGTGATTAACGTGTTCGCTCGTCACGCCGAAGACACGGTTCGATTCCCCACATGGATACACTGTGTGAGGCCCACTTTTGGTTTTCCTCATCGTGATTTTGCTGGAATATTGCTAAAAGCGGCGT
Organism: Haliotis rubra; assembly: GCF_003918875.1. Taxonomy (NCBI): domain Eukaryota; kingdom Metazoa; phylum Mollusca; class Gastropoda; order Lepetellida; family Haliotidae; genus Haliotis; species Haliotis rubra. The sequence continues at coordinate 2,938,054 of NW_025767634.1, forward strand.
AAAACCATATGTACTAGACGTCATCATATCTTCACCATCAGAAACCTGTATGGACAAAGTGTACACTTATTTTCACATACATGTATGTACATGTGCAACAAAGACATTCTTCTGAATCAAAGTTTATGCTGGTAGCATATTATATCGTGAATAAAAGTTACAAAAAGCTTTGAATGACATAATCAAAAGAATAGACTATGCGAAACCGACTCTATTTTAAGCATGGGTTTATGACTCACCATCAAATGGAGATGATATCAGGTGGGGCCGCGTACATCGGTGTCATCAGTCATTCATGTCGTAACTGTCGACAACCAACATACCTGCGTAACATGAACTCATGCATAATATACACCTGGGAAACTGTTAAGCAGACTAAATATTGTGACTGCTAACAGAACAATGTTCAAGTTCAGCTTGTGTTCTATGATATGAATGATGAAAATGTTCATTTGAAAAATACTTGCAAGTATACTTAGTGAAAAGTGTCTCCCAAACACACCCTTTGGAGCATGTCCAGAAGCAAACCCACGGATTTCCACAAGTGCAGTTTGTGTACGTGCCACATGTCTCTATTTGATATGCATGGGTTACAATGTTCAATCATTTTTCAATCACTTCGCAACTATTGCACAAAGAAGCTTATCAGATAGCCAGAGATGGCAAATTATTGGTATGCCTAACTCTGGCATGTCATTCAAAGCAATTGGTCGAGGAAATGAATGTGCACGTCACACATCACGATGAAGGATCGCCCACGTTCTGGACGACCCAGGGTGACGTAAGATCTTGAAGACAGAACAATATTGAGGCTCACTCGACGAAAACCACTGGCCACAAGCACTTTTTCTGAAGCACCCCTGTTTACCATTTTTCGAGTCTCAACGAGAACAGTCCGAATTGGCCTAGGAGGGCTGTGTACAACTTTCAAAGGGTTATCAAACAGAGCGATCATCACCCATATCACGTTTGGCTTGGTGTCTACCACGTCAAAGGGTTATCAAACTGAGCGATCATCACCCATATCACGTTTGGCTTGGTGTCTACCACGTCAACGTTGAAATCTGAGGACTTGGTGAAGAATACATTGGTCAGATGAAAGACGATTCAGGTTCAGTCTGCTGACTTGATTGATGCATGTCAATAGGCCACGCCTGCGCAGATCGAGACTCATGTTGTGATCCAGTGAATCGACAGGTCCAGATTCCGTTGTATATCAGTTAATATGAAATACTGAGATTTGCGTAAGGTAGTAAACTAATGTTTACACGGTGCTGTAAAAAAGCCAACCAAAATATAATTAACCTGACCTTTTATAAACATAAATAGAGATTATTAACCGAGTGTGTTTCCGTATCATTAATATCATATATTGGGAATAAAACATGTATTATGCGAGCTTTTGGCGAACATAATACATTTTTATGTCAGGCAGATTTCACGAGTGATCACTGACGGCATCGATTCGTCGTCTGCTTTGTTGTGATCGATATATCGAAATTCTTGGTTGGTACCTTTCTTAGACGATCGCCTTTCACTCGTGCCTCATAATCCATACCTTCAATTTGAACGAAGTAGTCCGTTTCATGTTTTCCAAAGTCAGTTACTGCAGTAACGACTCGAGAACCATTGTCATCAATTATTACAGAATCCCTAATTTTGATCATGGAGACAGCCATGTTTGTATATAAACTCGCCCACGCAATGGAAATAACCCTGTAAACTCGCGACGACGTAATCAATGAAATATTAACGTAGTAGGATTCACATGGCGTTTATGGAGTTTTGTGAAAGTAGTCCTTGTATTGACCTAATTTGCATATTTATCAGATTTGGATACCAAGTTTATGAGATTGCTTTATTGCACCGATAACACCCTCCATTACATGATAAAACATAATGAAGACGTCTTAAGAGCATGGTTGCACGGTTCACATGAACGTTTCGCGTTGAATTACTGACTGCAGTATGGCCGGTGTATTCAAGACGCCCTCAGAGACGTAATGCTGGGTCCAGCAAATGTACCACCACAGTCCTGTTGCAAAGATAATACAAATCCTTTATACACTCAAGGAAGTATGTTCTTTATATTCCAAGAGAATATTTGAGACAAGTGGAATTAAAACCAGATGAATTCTAAACAACACAAAGGAATTGTTACTGAAAGAATTAAGTACACGTTTGTGCAGAAGTGAGTTTTAGTGAAAACATATTTTATTCAAAATAAATTGAAATAGGATTGGTAAATAAGCCGCAATGGCTTATTTGAATACCTCTCCATTTCATTGATACATGAATAAAACAAATATTAAATAATATGCAGCATGATAGGAAAGCAAGCAACCTGCGTATTAAACATTATTAATCATTTATCAAACCTATGCGATTTTATTATAAAAGTATGGACAGATTGTAGTATGAAAGATTTAAAAAGTTCATTTTTGTTTGGATTACCATTTAGGACAGAATTTAAATTAAATCCATGTTCGTAAAAATACATGCGATGTCTGATGTTAGAACAATTAGGACAAGTAAAGAAGTAATGTAAAGTATCCTCATAGTTTTGTGAGTTTTGCTTCCAAATACAATAAACCTCACTCATTCATGTCTGCTCTACTTTCCCATTGTCAAATTAGAATCATAAAAAGTGAAAGCCGATATTACCGGAATTTACCTGTGCACTGCAACGTTCATTATGTGCAATTCTACCAAACCATTTGTGCTTGTGACGGGTGCCATGCCAAGGTCAGGATACGCTCACCTATAGTGCTATGATCACTATATGATAAACGCATGGGATCGTACAGTTGGAATTGTACAATCGTCCCTGCTGTCAGAAGGGATTTACTGTGACACTGGAAAGAGTTCGGTTGTTTGCAGCTGCATAAATCAAACACCTTTACCTCAACGAGAACGGTGACAGCCTTACCTATATAACTTGCCATACAGGTATAGTTGCAGTTCACAAGAACTCACAGTCGCCGGAGAAGACTAACAAAGGGAAAGTTAACAGCCGACTACACAGAGAGTGAGAGAGAAAACTAACACGATAAAGTGTTTCCCCTGTCACCAGCGTGGACACAACTACCCTCCGTCATGTCTGGGGATTACAGCATCTACACTGGACAGAAGAAGACCTTCACTATCCCCGACTATGTCCTTTTCAGTCTCACCTTGGCGGTATCGGCTGGGATCGGACTTTTCTTTGCAATCAAAGACAGAAACAATGTTAATTCTAAGGAGTTCCTTTTTGGAGGTAAAGATATGTATGTCCTTCCAGTGGCGATGTCGCTGCTGGTGACGTTTTTGTCTGCACTGACGTTGCTGGGAACGCCCGCTGAGATGTACAACTACACGACGATGTTTTGGTGGTTATGTCTTGCATTTGTTTGTGCAATGGTCTTGGCCTCAGTTGTATTCACCCCATTCTTCTATAACTTGCAAGTGACAAGTGTATTTCAGGTGAGTTAGTTGTCCAGTAGTTCCTTTTCCATAAATAATCGTAACTGTTTTATTCTTGTAACAGACCACGATAAATGAAAAGTGCGCATAGACGTCATCATGGGTTAACGAGTTCGCTCGTCACGCCAAAGACCCGGGTTCGATTCCCGACATGGGTACAATGTGTGAAGCCCATTTCTGGTTTCACCCGCCGTGATATTGCTGGAATATTGCTGAAAGTGGACTAAACCCATATGCACTAGACGTCATCATGGCTTGACCATCAGAAACCTGTATGGACAAAGTGTGTACACATTTTCATATATGTGCAACAAAGATTCTCATGAATCAAAGTTTATGCTGGTAGCATATTATAACGTGAATAAAAGTCGCAAATAGACTTTGAATGACATAATCAAAAGAATAAACTATACGAAAACCGTCTTATTATAAGCATGGGTTTATGACTCACCATCAAATGGAGATGATATCAGGTGGGGCCGCGTACATCGGTGTCATCAGTCATTCATGTCGTAACTGTCGACAACCAACATACCTGCGTAACATGAACTCATGCATAATATACACCTGGGAAACAGTTAAGCAGACTAAATATTTTGACTGCTAACAGAACAATGTTCAAGTTCAGCTAGTGTACGATGATACGAATGATGAAAATGTTCATTTGAACAATTATTGTATACTTGGTGAAAAGTGTCTCCCAAACACACCCTTTTGGGCATGTCCAGAAGCAAAACCACGGATTTCGACATGTGCAGTCTGTGCACGTTCCACATGTCGGCATCTAATATGCATGGGTTACAATGTTCAATAATTGTTCAATCACTTCGTCACTATATATGGTTACGAAGATTATGACATAACCATGAAAACATTTAAGAACGTATTCCGAATAAATAATTCTGTGTTTTCAGTATCTTGAGCTGCGTTTCAGCAAGCCTGTCCGTGATCTCGCCTCCCTGATCTACATTCTGCAAACAGTAAGTCCACAGTGTCTTCAACATTCAGGACAGGTGACATGAGGTGACAGGATGTATCGATAATTCATATGTTGGTGTACAGATTACATTAGCATCTGGAAAGTATCCCTGATAATCCAAAGCATCATATGTCCATTCCATTGTGATATATACACTGTCCTCCTCTTCATGTCAGAAGTGACGTCATGAGGTCCAGCTTTCTTCTCACCAACCCCACACAAAGTTTCGTTCACATGTTGACGAATGGGCCCACGGTAGATAGCTGACTAGATATAATTCGCTGGTTACTTCAAGATGTCGGTGAGGTTGTCAAAACACTTGATGGCTACTGTATGCCGTCGATGGGAACTGATGCTGGTATTTTGGGGTTAGAGGCGACGTGATGCTGCAAATGTCGATGATTCTGATGACTACGTCTTAAAATGATGCATACTTGGTTACAATATTAGTAAAACAACTGCCAGTGTTTCATAGTTTAGAATAATTGGTTATTGTTGAAATATTAAAAAAGAACGCGAAGCAAGGAAGATTTAACAGGGGCGTAGCTACCATTACACATGGTTGTTGCTTAAAAGGCTGGGCAAGCCCTCCATACTATCTTAATATAAAGCTTTGCGACCTATCGGGCTTACACGAAACAATGGCTTGCTTCGCGCCGGTTTCATGCATTACTGTTTTTGTTTTCTGCATTCGGATTCAGTACAACGTTGTTGTTTATAGCCGCAATCAGCAATATTCCAGCAATATTCCAGCTATGTGGTGGAGACAGTGCAATAGTATTTCAATGTGATTATATTTACAGAGTGCGTATATGTCGTTCGTCCTCTACGCTCCTTCCCTGGCTCTGAATGCGGGTATGTTTACGAAAGGTCATATGAAGATTTAATGCGCTTAAAATATATGACATGAAATGTATGACTTCGTGGTTAAATGATATATTTTTATTATTACTTATATTTATTATTGATGAAAGATAAAACTTTAACTAAACTAAATATACTAGTTACAACAGATATCTATATTCATAATATGCAAATAATTTATTCCTGCTTGTGGAATAATTCAAGCGTATTTTGATCTGTTTGAGGAAATATATAGACGCTTTGTTGATTTTCTTTGAGTGACTGGATTTGATCTGTGGGGATCCGTATCAGCTGTTGGGATCGTGGTGACGTTGTATACAGCTCTGGTAAGTCGCCTTTTGTTTGCGTTGTTAAAATATTGACAGCTTTGTACAAGGGTGATGCATGAGGCGTAAACTGAAAGTCATCATATGTATGAATGTGCGTGCGTGCGTGTGTTGCATGTTTCACGCCGCATTCAGCAATATTATAGCCATATTACGGTATTCATCAAATATTCGAATAGGCAACCAGTGATTGGTTTCATGAGCATTGATCTACTCAGTTGAGATACTATGACATGCACCAACCAACCGAGTGCCTTTTACGACAAGCATGGGTTGCCGAAGACAAATTCTAACCTTTCTCCATCATCATGGCCAGAAAGCGTAAAGCAGCCAACACGACCCTTTTATGATACATTAGAACCATTGCCATTCGAAGTAAACGTGTCACACATTTTTTTCATTCATATCACGCGCGCCATATGAAGGGTGTAAATCTTTTACTCATAACACCGGAGGTAGGAGCCCCGCCATGTATACACTGTGTGAAGTTCAGTATCACCTGATACTGTGGTGATATGTCTACATCGAACTGGTTACAAACCTGGAGAAGTTGTTTTGGAGATGTTAATCGTGGAGAGAAGTTGGATATAGTAATTGTATTCAGCAGCGTATTTCATGGGACTTTTGAAGGCTTTGCCTCCGCCCCAAAGTAAAACACCTTCTGAAGCCTAGTACAATGTTATAGAATGGGATGGAGCACCGTAACTGCTAATCGACTTGGGTAATAAGGTTAGTTAGGGTAATAATTTAGCTCCTGAGCATACTTGAAGGGATGGACGTATTTGAATACCCAGTAATTACATACTGGTTTTTAATGAAGCTTACCGCCTCCGTGGTGTAGTGGTTAGAGCGTCCGCCCGGAGAGCGGAAGGTCGCGGGTTCGATCCCCGGCCGCGTCATACCAAAAGACGTTTAAATATGGTACTTGTTGGTCCCTGCCTGGCGCTCGGCAGTAATGGGTACAACAAGGACTGGTCGGCTCAGAGTCAGAATAATGTGTCTGTGTGGGATATTCACGCTTCACTGCGGCATGGTATCTCAGTGGGCTAGCACTATAAAACCAGCTTACGTCTGGGCTAGTACAAGCAGCCGCACATACACATACACACGCATACACGTCGTCATATGAGCGAAATATTCTCAATCACGACGTTAAACCCAATTCCACCACGCACCTCTGTAACATCTGTTCCACCAGTCACCTCTGTGTTCTAGGGAGGAATGAAGGCAGTGCTGTGGGCAAACACCTTCCAGGCTTTGGTTATTATGGCGGGGCTGTTGGCGGTTCTCATCCAGGGTTCCATCGTCATGGGTGGCTTCCAGAACGCCTGGGACATCGCCGGGAACAGATCAAGGATTTACTTCCACGAGTACGTATGGTTGTTGGTAGAAGCATCTCTCATTAGATATCCATCGGTAGTTGTGTAGATAGTCCACCGACCTCATGTATTGTCTTTGTTTCAGCTTCAGCTTTGACCCCACTACCCGTCACTCTTTCTGGTCGGTTGTAATCGGCGGGTCCTTTTTCTGGACGTCACTGTACGGAGTTAACCAGGCTCAGGTCCAGAAAGCCCTGTCTTGTCCATCTGTGTCTAAAGCCCAGCTGTGAGTGCAAAATACTGTGTTACCAATATGTCAATGTTTTTTCGTGTTTATAGTGTTTCCAAGTTACTAAAATGAAAAGCGTTTGGTTCTATTTAAGATATATGCAGCTAAACTCTTTCCCGTAATCATAATAAATGTCCATGCTACGATCCAGCGTTATTATTAATTTTGTTTATAAATCAAACAGTGCTGTTACGAGGTGTTCGCGATAAGGTGAGCTTATTCTGTCCCACTGTCGGTACACGTCACAAACACATGCAAAGACAAGTCAATTCTTCACCTGAAGAAAGAGAGACTTATACATGGGCACGGAATGGACAGATACAAATCAAGCTGGTTATTTGCATGAAACAGACCTTACCGTGAACGCCACTACAATGATCATATCTCCTTACAATTGGTCCGGAAAATAACTTACAATGATCTTAGCCTACATTTGCTTTGTGCAAGTGGATGGCGATTGTAGCCGTAGCCTAAGATCGCTATCTTAAGGATTTACAATAATTGTAGCGCTAAGATCGTTCTGTGCAAGTGGGCCCGGGAATCAAACCCATCGAACATTCTCCACCTTCTCCACGTTTCGTATAGAACCTTTCAATAGTTGAAATTGAACAATTGAACACCAAAAGGCTACTGTAATATTGTTTGACATAAAATGAAAGGTGAGTAGTATGAAGTTGAAGGCATTCCTCTTGTGGATTGTGTTTTTGTCATTTCGAACTTTATTTACAAACGATCATAGAAGCAACAAGACACCTACGATATGATCTTTGATCTGTTAAACATAAGTGTTGATAAATGTACACATGTTCTCCGACAGATTTAGCTCAATTGATTGTGCTCCGGAAATGCAATATGAACAATTTGGTCAAGTAATTTGTTGTTTTTGGGAAAGTAACATTACTCTTTCTATAGTAAAAACATCTCTGCTAAAAGCAGTGATCTAACATTATCTATATGTAACAGCAACAAAACGCGTTTTAAAAATAATGAAGAAATATCTGCTAAAAGCTTAAAGATCCTATTTTGCGGACGTATGCAATGTTTCTCTTTAAAAAAAGAATCATAACGTATTCCATGTTCTGTTTACGAACCTTTTAATATTGTTCATATGTGAAGCCCATTGCTGGTGTACCCCGCCGTGATATTGCTGGAATATTGCTAAAAGCGGCGTAAAACCATACTCACTCACTCACTCAGTTTAATAATGTTCGTTAATTTCAAAGGGCATTCTTTGTATCCTTGCCTGGTCTTATGCTCATCGTCAGCCTGTGCTGCATGATCGGCATCGTCATGTACGCCTTCTACGCCGACTGTCACCCCATGGCATTCAACAACCTCATCACCAACTCAGATCAGGTACTGTAGCAGGGGAGTCCAATGAACGGTGCTATCAAACAACTAAATATACGCGTTTCCAGTAACCTCACCTCTTTATTTCTTCACACTGGTAATATAACGCAATATTTTAACACACCGGTCACCCGTCGACACAATATCTACTGACACTGGTAACAAATCAACACTTTGTCAACACACTTTTTAATACGTCATCCCTTTCTTGACATACCGATAATAACAGCTGTTTGTCTACATACTGGTAAAATGTCAAATCATAACTAAGACATATTAGTAATATAAAATCGTTAACTCCAAGCTTCAATATATGTCGTCAAAACTCTCGTCAATACCAGTTAGTGGTATTAAAACCCAGAATTGTTCCCACCCCATACCCCACCCACCCCGTCTTCAAGTCATGTTAACAAATAGTGCAAAAAGACCTCAGTCAGAAACACTGAAGACAGCTAGAGGATTTGTCAACTGGCATTGAACGTCAATCGATGTTTTTTACATAAACGGCTGAAAGACATTAAAGGTGCCACAGAGTTCTTTTGGATACTTTCAGCCAAATAACACAAAAATGGTTTAATGTTAATAAAATATACTTGACCCAGTTACAGTAAGGTCAATACCTCGGCCACATAGATATTTACATGTGGTTTTGATTCACAGAAGGACGTGAGTTGAAATCATAAAGGCTAGTAATTCAGACAGTAAATGACCTCAGTTATACGATCAACAATTTTGAAGTAGCGCTATATATACATAGACATAGACCAATAGAGATTATTGATAAATTGTATGCAATTGTATGCTCATGTCAGAGCAGTTTTCATACATGTCAAGAATTGAAATATTACACGTCAAAGCCAGAGAATAATAACTTCCCCGAGTATCTACCAAAACAGCTTCGTGTTGAATACACGGAATATACAGTGGGTGAATAGATACCTGAAAGTCAGCGAATAACGACTGTATACTTGTCACGTACAGAAAATTCACAGAATATATATCACTGAACTATGCAGCAAGAACATTAAATTGCAAAATTGTAAAATAGAAAGTTTAAACTAATATTTCTTGCTTTATTATATATTTTACAAATTCAGCTCCTGCCCTTTTTTGTAATGGATATTTTGGGCCATGTTCCCGGATTACCAGGAGTGTTTGTGTCGTCTCTCTTCAGCGGAAGTTTGAGGTAATTCCTTGTATTACAATTTTTCACAATATAAAATCAGTCATAGTAGCTTGAATTTGTATCTACCAAAGTATTTTAAGAAACATTAGAAACTTGAATGCAGGGTGTCAACACCTCTGCACAATAGTCCTGTATCTTTAGTGTTATTTAATGTACAATATGACTATTTTAATTTCCCATAATGTTGAATCAACACAGGCAGGTTTAAACAATACTGGTTTCAGCTGATTCCCTGTTTCACACCACCAGCCTCTTTTAACTACTGTGTATTTATTAAAAAATAGTATCTCAACAGTATTTGGGGTCATTTGAGTAAACTGTTACAAATAAGGGAACCATTACAAATATTCCATGGCCACGTGCCCTCGATGGGAACTTTTGTGGAGACGCAGCTCGTTGTGCGGAGTTACGCGTGCCAGAAATCTAAGGTCGTGAGTTCGAAGCACATATCCAGCCTGGCTGTTTCTAGGTTGTTTGTCTGCACCATAACATGCTCGGGGCATTCACCAAAGTGCTTGCAGTCTGTGTCCGGACAAACCGTGGTGTTGATCCTTTTTGCATAACAATCCACAGACACGAACCGTGTCATAATATCAGCAGAAAACATGTTAGTCGTTATTGTCACTGTGTGTACATTTTCGAGCAAACGGTATTTGTTTTATCACACTATTGTTTGTTGTGTAATTTGAAGTTAAAATATTCAATAAAACTGCTGATCAGTCCACCAACGAAATTAACCACATCCCGTTGTCCACTTATTTTGTTAGGCTCTCAACTTGTTTGTCACCTATCGTACTTGAGAGAGATGTGTGTATCCAGGCGTGAGTCTAATTGCATGTACCTTGCTTCCACCTGGGTCGGTTCTCGACAGGCACTAAGCATACTACTGTTAGCTGCAATGCAAGTAGTCTCTATGAAGAATTCTACATCTGACATACTTCAGTGACCATCTGACAATCCTCTGATAATCACTTGTGCGGATGTCAGTGCACACAATCATCGTTCAATCACTACGTTTCTTACATGTTTCATCCCGCCCTTGTCTCTCCTTCCTTAGCACCATATCATCCTCCCTGAACGCCCTGGGAGCCATCATCCCTAGGGACATCATCAAGCCGTACTGCTGCCCAAACATTTCTGATAAGTCCATCACCATTCTATCAAAGGTTGTAGGTAAGTAGGAATTTAATATTTTGCTTCTTCAAATATGTTGTCTTTACGATTTTCCGGGGACAACTAAAGCGTAATATACTTTAAAGTACAATAAGTATGTGGAACAAACTTTATGGATAACAACTTCTCTTATTTCTCTAAGATCCGGGGTAGAATAGGTCTTCAGCAACCCATGCTTGCCGTAAAAGGCGACTATGCTTGTCGTAAGAGGCGACTAACGGGATCGGGTGGTCAGGCTCGCTGACTTGGTTGACACATGTCATCGGTTCCCAATTACGCAGATCGATGTTCATGCTCACTCACTTATTTCGTGAGTGGGACGTTTCGATATAGATCCTTGTACCGTTGTCAAGCAGGCACAAGAATCAACAGTACAAGGATCTGAATCGAAACGTCGCACTCACGAAATAAAAGAAGTTGTTATCCATAAAGTTTGTTCCATATATTGTACTTCCAACTTCTAAAATGCCACTCAAAGAAGTTACTTTATACTTTACTTTAGTACTTAAAGAGAGACTTTATACCATGATGCAGTTTCTTTAACCACAATTTACCATCATAACGTGCCCTATCACTCACAGCGTTATGACACTTCGAAGGTCCGTCTTCGATCAAAGTGTTAGGTCTAGAAAAAAACACCGGACGTGGGACGTAATGGCTTTTGAACGTAATCGCTTAAACAACACCTTATGTTATCGACCTTATGGTTTGCATGTCAAATGTTCAAATCCTCACACGTTTATGCTACTCTGAACCTATTTCTTGTGTGTAAAGATGCGGTTGAAATGATTCTAAATGCAGCCCAAATAAACAAGACTCAGTTACTAACTGTATCTCAGTGATCATATTAAACTTTACAATAACTTTTTATTTGTGATATAGAAAACGTATAAATTACCACAGGTACCTGTGTGTACAGCCTCTAATATATACATATGTGTTTTTGTAGTTTTCATATTTGGGGGAGTTGCTATCGGTCTCGCCGTCCTCGTGTCTCAACTTGGGTCTGTGATGCAGGTAACTTGACACACTTTTAGTGCCAATTTTAACTGGATGTTGGAAGTGTTAGTGTAACAAAGTATTTGTTATAAGACAAGATGCCAATATATGCCCCAAGAGTTCATGGAAAGCTTGAGGGTCAGAGCTGATCCCCAATGCATCATGATGACTCTGGTTTGAACAATGTCACCAGCCAACGACTTTCGTTGCCACAGCGTAATGTAAATAATCGAATATGGACAATCAAACTAGTGTCTGATAGCATGAGCAAGGAACGAAAGCCATGTTGTAAGACCGTCGATAACGGCTGAAGGTGTATTGGTGTGGTGTGAGTCAGTTATTATACACTCCAGTCTAGTTTTCAAACAAACTAACTATCGTTACAACACTAATGCCTGTTTGAATAATATACCTGTTTATTCCCAGTCTGCCTACAGCGTGTACAGCATTCTCAATGGACCGTTGTTCGGGTTGTTTATTCTGGGCATGTTCTTCCCTTGGGCAAACGCATGGGTAAGTGTAGCCACAAAGCTGACTCCATATGGAGGACCTGAACTTATCGTGCAGTGTTACCTGGTCTAAATCTGGGGTTTGTTCCAAGAAGCTGACGTAGAACCTTCATGATCGTAACTTCCCCACTTTAACATGAACTTCCGAGAGTCGTAGCGGCACGACCGCTCTGTTGTACGGGTCCCTTGTGCGAGACCAAGTTCACTGTTTAAAATTGTTCAAATTAGAAACGTCAAAACATCCTGGCACAAGAAATATACATATCCTTTTCGCATTTAAGCTTTGAAAAAATGTCATTAAATTATTTTTTTTCGATGAGGTGTGACTTATTTTTACAGATTCTGAGAGTTTGGGGAAGCACTACTTGTTATAAAATGAAGAGAATGTAATAACACACATCTTAATTTGGAAGTAAATAGTTTCTTTATACATCTCAGTGTTTGATAATACACCCCATTTATCATGTAAATATTATGCTAAAAATATAATATATATAATAGAATTTAATATAAAACATTAGTGAAACATATAGAAAGTATAACAGCACAACAAATTTGGTTTCAACCATAGCGTCAAATAGTTTATTTAGTTAAATCTGACATTCATTGTTTATACAGAGAATGGTATAAGTTTTTTATTCATATATATGTTTGTTGTAAGAAAATTATAGAAACTTGTTTCATTTTGGTGCAAGTTTGTGAGGTGTGAGGTTCTTCTTCAAGACTTGGGCATGCTGAAATGAAAGTAGTAATATTGAATATTCATACATTTTAGGGAGCTCTTGTTGGTACTGTGACCTCCTTAGCCTTCATGTGCTGGATCGGATTCTGTGCATTCGTCAACAGGGTTTCCACTGCCAAACTATCCCCTGTCTTTACTCATGGCTGCAATTGGTCCGTCACGACGACAGCAATGACTGTCACGACAACGTTAGGGACTACAACATCAGGCTCCTCCGAGATGACTACGGTTGCAGCGTCAAGGTACACAGTATAGGATCGGTTTGTATCTGATTTTCTCTTTCTGTGATGAAAATATAGGAATCAGATGGGCTGAAATATTAGAAGGGGAGTTAAACCGCACTTATTCACTCCTTAACTGACAATTCCTTGTTGCACACAACCCAACTATCTTTAAATTTCAGACAGCATTATTATCGAAGATTGCAAAATCCCCAATATTCTGTTGCGTATCATGCATATAATATATATCTCATGCTCATGTACAAGTTTCCGTTCATACCAGTGTAATCGTACTATTCCTACATGTATTTCTTTCCTGTGATCCCTACAGACCGATTTATTAATGCCTACTTACCACCGATCAGTTCATATCAATACTTCCTAGTACGTTCCTGTGATAAGTTTATAGTGATGCATTCCTACTGTTCTCTGATATGTTCATAGTGATGTGTTCCTACTGTCATGTGATCAGGTCATAGTGGTGTATTCCTACCTTTCTCTGATAAGTTTACAGTGATGTATTCCTACTTTTCTCTGATCAGTTTATAGCGCTGTATTCCTACTTTCCATTGATAAGTTTATAGCGCTGTATTCCTACTTACCTGTGATCAGTTCATAGCGATGTATTCCTACTTTTCTCTGATATGTTCATAGTGATGTATTCCTACTTTTCTCTGATAAGTCCATAGCGCTGTATTCCTACTTACCTGTGATCAGTTCATAGCGATGTATTCCTACTTTTCTCTGATAAGTTCATAGTGATGTATTCCTACTTTCCATTGATAAGTTTATAGCGCTGTATTCCCTGTGACTACATGCCGATTTATTAATGCCTACTTACCACCGATCAGTTCATATCAATGTATTCCTAGTACTTTCCTGTGATATGTTTATAGTGATGCATTCCTACTTTTATCTGATATGTTCATAGTGATGTATTCCTACTTTCCATGTGATCAGTTCATAGGGCTGTATTCCTACTTTCCTGCGATCAGTTCGTAACGATGTATTTCTACCTTTATCTGTTCATACTGATGTATTTCTACCTTCCAGTGATCCGTTCATACCGATGTACAAGCTGTCCTATCTCTTATACACGCCGACGGCGATGGCAGTGCTCGTCATCGTCGCACTGTTCGTCAGCCTCATCACTGGTATGCTACTAAAGATATTTAGTAGCTGTTTATCAAATATATTGTACATGCTAAACATGTCGACACTTCCTGTGATTAATATATGTAAGAAACTTCTATGTATCAACTAAAGACCAATATTATTCCTTGACGAGTAATATTAAATAAATACTTGTACAGTATGTACCAGAATCTGTTTAACAGTACCTTCTTTCTGAATTATTTCACAGGTGGTACGGTAATATTAGTAAATAGAAGTAATATAAAAAAACCGTTATTACTACTCGTGTTATAGGCTGCAGGGACCCACATACCATGGACCCTCGCCTGATCTGCCCTCTGTTTGACCGCCTCTTCCCCTGTATGCCGGAGATGATACTCAGACCTCTCAGATGTGGAGTCAACCACAATGTGGTAGGTCCCACATACATGCTATTTAATGCATTATGCATACAGTCATTCAGTTAGGTGTTTAATGTCCACACATGAGCAAGTTCATTTCTTGGACGCGAGGATTGAATGACACTCTACACCCAAGGACGAACAGTTCTTACTGAAAATACTGATTAGTGAGTAAAATTCTAGAATCGGCATCACTTCAGCGAAATAGCCACGGTACCAAGCTTAGACATATGTACAAAGCTATTATATATATAAAGTTGTACTTAAAAGCAACTTCGGTGCATTCATATTTGAACATAACACGGTCTATATCAGCCACCAGATACCAAGAAGCCATTCCGCCTCTTTGGGGATCATGGGGACTTACGGTGCCTCAGTTTCCTGCACAATACCCTGGCATGATTTAAGTTTGACAGGTAGTGAATGTACTGGTACGTGTGATTTTGGTTTACGGTAGACAGTGTGGATGTTGTTTTGACTTTGTACATTGAGGAAGGCTAATTGGTGGTGATTTTTGTTGATTCTATGGTGTTGTAGGTTGAGGTGGTAAAGTAGGGCTTCGGGGTCCTGGTCTTTGTCTGGGATGGTGAAGGTGTCACCTACTTTTCTGTACCAGCATGGGGGTTTGAAGGGGGAGATGTCCTTCAAAGTTGGTCATAAGATTTCTGTAACAAATGGGGACAGGGTGAAAGCTACAGGGAGTATATAAGTATATAATGCATAAGTATGTAATATGTTTCTTTCTTTTAACTTAAAGGACTACAGGAATAAGGTGTATGAGAAAGCTGACGAGCTACCAGAAAAGATCCAGCCAGTCGATGACAACGGCGTTGAAATGAAACCATCCCGTGACGCGGAAGCAGGTGACTTGAAAGGTGGCACCATTAATCAAGGATTTGAACCGATAGACGCTAGGACCTCTGAACCGGAAGAGTTTGTAACACATTTTTAAGACTTGTGTGGAAGAGAATTTGAAACTAGAAGAGGATTGTATGAATTATGACAATTTCCAATGCATTTTCGAACTATATCTCTCTGTCCTTGCTAAGTGGTTTCCCAATTCATTAGTGCATTGTTTTATGCTGGTTGCCTGTGCTCCATTAAGAATGACTGTACTTTATAAAGCTGTGAAAATATGTCTTCTGTTGATTGTGCATATTGACAGTAAACTGACGCAAAAAAGAAAGTGCACACATCATATCAAACGCTCAACGCTGTAAAGGATATCTGTGGCGTTTTGGCAACATGTACACACTGTTTGTGATTTACTTAAGTCAGTCAAAACACTTTTGAAAATATCAACGTTGTGTTTTGGAAACTAATCCCAAAGCACAAGAACCTAAAACTCTACGTGTAATTAAACTTATTTGTGTCACTCTGAAACTGTAGGCTATTTGATAATTTCGTTCATTGATTTATATAAAACAATGATATAATACGTATTACCTACAGTGAAAGACCCTACAGTTGATATATCAATAGTAAATACTCATGTTTAAGAACGTTTTGAAAAAATAGACACTTTTTTGTTAATAAAATGTTAATTTAAATTATTTTTTGACCATTTTTAAGCTTTCTGTTCATTACAACGTTCCCAAAAGTAATTTCGTTTTATGTTACTTTTGAAATTTCACGTGCCAAGTATGTTGTGAACAGTCTTATTTGTAATGAATAATTAATCACTTCTTTATATTTTTGTTAAAGGCATACATATATTCTGTTTGTTGATATTACCTATGTATTACCATTTCGACTATATCGTAAGTAAGTCGAAGACTTGACACCAGATGGTCACGAAAAGGACAGCGTTTTTCACCTCCACACGGGGGCTCTCGCCATAATGACATGCACATGCAGGTGAATGACACAAGATTAAAGATACAAGTCACCTAAAACAGCACAAGATTAAAGATACAAGTCACCTAAAACAACACGGGATTAAAGATACAAGTCACCTAAACAACTCGGGATTAAAGATACAAATCGCCTAAGAGAATTCATTATGGCATTAGTTATGTCACAAATGTGTCACATTTTGAAATGACCTCCACATGGTTACCTTAAAACTTTTAAAAAATCGTTCTTTAACCCTGAAAGCTGAAGCAATTCCTCTTTTCCTACAATCCTGTGGAGAGCGTGTTGTAATTTTGGAGTATACACAGGTATTTATGTGAAATATGTCTATATATGTCTAACTCAGGTCGGTTGGAAGCGACATGTGTTAGGATGATTGTTGAACGACATCAATGGGTGCGAGTACTGCAACAAGTATGAGACAATTACTTTGTTTGCTAAAAGGCTGTAAATAGCAGACAAAGAGATGGTGGGTGAACCCTTTCTTCTCAAAAACACAAATTTGGAACCTATGCTCGTTTGACGAGAGAACTGAAACACCAAAGGAATTCAAGGGTATTTTGGACTAACTCCACAACAGTTTGACGATGAATACATCTCCATTAAAACACAAAGTTTGCCATACATTCGACATCTCAAAACAGTATGCAGTTTGCTGTACTCACATGTGTTTTGTCATGAAATATAGTAGAAAGCAAGCGTTCTTTATCTCTATAAAAACAAGTTGAAGGTCAAACGTTATTTAATTACACCTAAAGTGGTACAAGATCAAACGGTTTTTCTTAAAAAATCAAATACAAGACATTTTGTGGTATCCAAAGCATACTTGACAACGGTTTTCTGTCGTCCTTTTCAACGCCATTTGAACGAACAGTATTGGTTAAAGAACAACTGGATGTCAGAGTTAGAACGGATCTTCCGCAAACCATCATCATCACAATAAACAGGTGCTTGTCGTAGGAAGCGACTAACGAGATCGGTTGGCCAGGCTCGGTTACAAAGTTAATACATTCCATGGCATTCCAGTTGGGCAGATCGTTGTTAATGGAATCAGTCACAGCCCTGACTCGATTAATTACTTCGTTATACTGCTGGAATATTGCCAAAATTCAAACATGCCAAAGTCTCCATTCAGCTACAATAAATCCTATATGTTTCATTTTTCATCAAAATAGTGGTGTTGCTTCTTTTACCATCTTATCATTATTGAAACATTTTAGCAGCTACTATTTTGACTAAACAAGGACTAACTTGGTGAACTAATCGTAAACTAAATGCACTTTGAGAACTGTTTCTGTATTACATCAACCTATTCATGAACTGACAACAAAAACTGATTTTCTGTGTCTATATTCACGTAAATATCAACACAGAATTTATCACATACGAAAGATATACTTGCAAAATATATTAACTGTAATAACAAAACGCATTAATTTGACAATACACTTTAATCAAATCACTCAAGAAAATAAATATTTAAAACAAACTGGGTACATATTTGCAAACTAATATAAATTACACAATAAATTATTGCTCACGTACAGAAAGTCTTAACAATTGTCAAATAGATAATCCAAATATAAATATGTGGAGAACAAGGAGTCAACACTGTCATCTTTGGCATAAATATGGTAACAATGTGCTAATGTCGCATCAAAAACAATACAACCTTCAGGAAACGTTTACTGAAGAGCATAATATAATGCTCTTGATGTGTCGTCTTAAGGGCTTCAGATCATTGTCAGTACTGTTGTTTACATAATCCTCCAAGAAACCTACGATCATTTCTGTTCCATAATGAACATTTGTTTTGTGTTAACTATCTGCATTCAACTGAAGGAGCACAACACTAGTATGGCAAGTTAAATACAATTATTCCACGAATAAATGTAACAACCGGGCAGTATGTTGTATGCATGTCCCCAGCAGCCAAGTACTGTTCTCAAGACACTATTCTAGTACCACGTTATGGTGAAGATTGTCAATCTTTAAGCAATATAGTTCATGCAACAGTTGTACACTGCAAACGTCTGTGTGTATTGGGTTTTTGTCGCCTTCCAGTCCAAATCCTGGATTGACGGCGCCACCTTTCACATCACCTGCATCCACACCATACAATATGCTGGTTCTTAACCGCTAATTCGTCAGCTTCTTCATACACCTGTGTCCTGTTCTTCTGGAAGTTAAATGATAGCCACTGTGAATCCTGCTGCACATGGGGAAAGAGCATATTGCCAAGTTTCATCGGCTGCTGAGGGTTTTTGTTTTTGTTTGTTTGTTGTTTAACGCCGCACTCAGCAATATTCCAGCTATATGGCGGCGGTCTGTAAATCATCAAGTCTGTACCAGACAATCCAGTGATCAGATTATCAGCATCGGTCTGTGCAACTGGGATTCCCGAATTTCAGTTACTTAGGGGCTGGCCATAAGACATTAATAGGCGTGGGATTTAACTGTCAAATGTTTCTTGAAAATGCTGATAAAAAACAACATTTCAGACAGTTGAAAAAGAAGGAATGGGTTGCCGCAGAAATGACACCGTTGCAAGACGTTTTATTTTCTGTTCACATATTGGGCTTTCACTTTTAGTCAAAATGAGAACGGGTGTAAACGATTGTTTAAGTGAATAACAGATGGACATGAACATGTTCAACTTCAAATACCTTTACTTAACAGAGTTAAGTGCCCTTGACTGGTAGGAGAAGTTTCCCGGACATCTCCAGGCAGCTGAAACATACATCGAAAATGTTCGGAATATAGAACTTGACACGAATACTCGTCAAACGTAACGTGTGTATTTGCGAATACATTAAGTCTTTCTCAGTAATGTGCAATTGTGCTTTATTGGGTTGAGTCATATCTCGGATTCGAACGCCACACTCGGAGTAGACACCACATCGCCAGTACAAAAAGCAAGCGATCTAACTCACTCAGCCACCACAAAATGGAAGTCTGACAACTCGTAGTTTAGGTCACGTAATGTATGTAACCTTCAGACAAGTGTAATTTGGTACGACTGTCATGGCTGAAGATATGAATACACAATGCCATCTTGTAGCCTCGATGAAGCAGTGTCGTAGTCAGTTATCCCAGGACAGACCGACGACTTCATGATGCTGTTGAAACTTATAAAGTCAATCATGATAATAACAAGAAATATGTTCGACTTCCAACGCATATATATCGAACAATGCGTACTACCTGTTCAGAGCACACAAAATTGTCAGGAGAGAAACAGTGACAACATACGACATGTAGGTCAAACGACTTGTACAGTCAATCGAAACAGTGATGGCATTGCGAAGAAAGTGGATTTACTGGAGGCTATTTCTTCTCATACCGGCCCCGATTTCACAAAGCGATCTTCGACAAGGAGACCTTATTGGACGCAACACCTAGTCATTGACCGAAACAGCTAGACGTCAGCGTTGGGCGTGCGACGACGAAGCGGTGACAGCAGTTGGTCTGATTGAAGAGCGAGCGAGTGACTGCATTTCGGTAAGTTCAAAAACCCCAACTGATTAACACTGGTATGATGAAGATAGATACATAATGAGAGCGAATGTTGAATCGAAAAAACATGTCTTCCTTTAAAAACATTCAATTTTCTGGTTGCACCCATTATCTTTCGTAAATTCGATTTCGTAAAAACACTTGATGTAACGAGAAAATAATCGAACCAACGAGACAATATTTGAAATGTCCAAAAATGTAAGGAAACGTAAAATAACTAGTAAATGATCGATGCAACCAGAAAATAATCGAAAGTTAGTGGGATGTATTTCCAGAAACTTTAAGGAGAAAATATTCGTAGCAACGAGGAAATACTTGAAATTTCATCAATACTCAAAACGCCCAAAATGACTTAATGACTGCAAAGGTTTTATTGGGATAAATGACCTACCCTATTATGGTTGACTCCACACCTGAGAGGTCTGAGTATAACCTCCGGCAAGAACGGGAAGAGGCGGTCAAACAGGGGGCAGATCAGGCGGGGGTCAATGCTGTCCGGGCGTCGCAAACCTTAAACATGGAGCAAGGTGATATCATGAATTATGTTTACTTAAATTCTCGTGTCTGTTATGAAATAATTGGGATGCACTCTTCTTCCCAGTTTCTCCCTGATGTATTCGATCAGGTTTAAGTCTAAGTGAGTGAGTGAGTTTAGGTTTACGCCGCACTCAGCAATATTCCAGCTATATGGCGGCGGTCTGTAAATAATCGAGTCTGGACCAGACAATCTAGTGATCAACATGATGAGCATCAATCTGTGCAATTGGGAACTGATGACAAGTGTCAACTAGGCAGCGAGCCTGACCACCTAATCCCTTTAATCGCCTCTTTCGACAAGCATGGGTTACTGAAGATCGATATTCTAACCCGGACCTTCAAGGGTATTTAAGTCTAAGGAACGGGAAGGCCAGTCCATGACATCAACACAATTGTTACAGAAGATGTTGTGCATCAGGACTGCAGTATTGGGTATAGTATTATCATGTTGAAATGTCAGTCCAGGTTCATGTAACTGAATGAATGGCAATATAATTATGGTCCCAACTTGGTCCCGATTCTGTAAGATTCCATTGAAATCGATCGATAGCACAGACTGATCTCCAAACCATTACGCTGTCCTCTCCAAATCGGATAACCCCCGCACAGCACATAACACTGAGCGGACGTGCCCCCTCCTTTGCTACACCCTTACCCTGCCATCAACCAGCGTATAACTTTTGAAACAAACCAGTGATGAGGCTGACGAGCATTCCCACAATGACGAGGACTGCCATCGCCGTGGGCGTGTAGAAGAGATAGGACAGCTTGTACATCGGTATGAACGGATCACTGGAATGTGGGAATACATGTACATTAGTTGCTGGAAAGTAAGAATACATGGGTGTGAAGGGACATTTGGTAGCAGCCATACAGTAGTTCTAAGACATGACGGACAAGCATGAACACATGAGTATCAACGGGAGTTCTTGAAAGTATATACACATCGGTTTGAATGGACTGCTTCAACCCATAAATATACGGGTATGAACTGATCACCATTGTTAAGTGGCAGTGATGTTTATTGTGTAACACTGTTCCAAGAGTAATACATGGTACACTAAACCAATAACGAAATTTCAGATGTGTTTCTTTATGTCCCATATAAAACAAGGCACGAAGAGTTCTGCCCCGAGCATCCCATACGTGTTTGATGGGATTGAGGTCAGGTGTCCTCGAGTACCACTCGATGAAGCCAATGCCCGCATTTTGCAGGAAACTTAGCCATTTGCAGGTGTAATTATACCCTGCAGAGAAGCTCATTACAGTTCCGCAAAGAGTATGCCCTGTGCATGCTAAAACGGAAGTTGGTCGTCATCAACTACCATTTGCCGGATAGACAGTCGATCCCGATAGAGAATGAGTCCCAAACTTTGTAAGATTTCCAAGTAGTAAATGCTTATGAAATCGACTTGTCTCTGAGCTTACCCCCTGTGAGTTCACCTGTGTCAGAAATGGCCCAACATAAGGACTCCGGGCACAAAGATGGGCAGCGCACAATCGGTTTCGTAAACAATGGGTTACTGGTTGACGTTGCAGTCGTGAAACGATTGCGCATATATGACGTAGCCGAATTTGATTGACCTACGACAGCTGATAGGCTGCACGAATTTATAGAAAGTAATACCGTCACAAAACCCTGACTGCAGATTTACCATTCCCAACAAAAATCGTCTGAGTGAGTAGGTTGGATGTTGGTGTGAATGAGTACATTTACACGTGTTAGACAATGTTCCAGATATCAGAGAAAGATTCTATTTTGTATACCTTGACGCTGCAACCGTAGTCATTACGGAGGAGCCTGTAAAAGATGCCGTTGTAGTCCCAAGTGTTGTTGTTGTTGTCATTGCTGTCGTCGTGACGGACCAGTTGCAGCCGTGAGTAAAGACAGGGGACAGTTTGTTATTGGAAACCTTGTTGGCGAATGCACCGAAACTGATCCAGCTCATGAAGGCTAAGGAGGTCAGAGCACCAAAAAATGCTCCCTGAAAAGATTGAAAAGGTCGGGTGATTTTGTGACAGAAAAGTGTTGTGGGGAACACTGTAAGGATAATGTGGGTCGCATTAAGGAACGAGGGAAACATGAGCATGTCTAGTAACGGCACGAGGGTGAATTAGCCTTCGAATCATTACTGAACAAATGTTGCGTGTGAAAGTGGCTTGAGTGCAAGTGCCAGGCCAATTTCCATTAGCCCAAAATGTCTACATGACACAATTTCATCGTGTACTTTCGAAGTTTTTGGTCTCCCGTTTTTGTGTAAAAAAAAGTATTAAAAATGCAAAAGGGAAAAACAACAAATGGCACTCATGCATTACACAGGACATCTACCTACTATATTGGGTCCCTTACTCTAACCCTAACCCTATACCTAGCCCTAGCCCCTTGAAATAATCATTATAAATAGAATACATTGACCGAACCGGCACGAAAATTGCTTTTGTGTCCAGTGTAATGCATTCTTACAAATAATATTAAAATATAATACTAATAAACTCCAATTCTGTGTAATAATGCAAATTACTGAATGAAACAAAATATATTTGCATATTAGTTCTCATTTATAATTCAGTTAGTCCTAAGAGTTTCGTTTAAACCGAAATATAAAATATATTTAAACAATTAAATTGAACAAAACCGCGAATAATAGAATATGGCAGAGTGTGATCGATGTAACGCATTCCTGCAAAATTAAACAAATACAAAATACAAAAATACACAACATATAACACCTCAGCACCTCTTAATACAAACAAAATATGAGCGTATAAGTGAAAAAAGAAAAAAAATATTTTAAACTGGTGCTTGCGAAACATTGCACATCCGCAGGTAAACAACTACTGGAAACTCTCAACATCGTTGGGCATAACTAGTTGAGATGAAACATCAGTGAGCGGAGCTTATACGCACTCGCTAAGCTATGCAACCGTGTTGCTATGCCGGCGTCATAGTGCATTGTTTCCTGAGCGTGTTTTGGAACAAAATTACATAAAATTACGTAAAAGGGTATTATGACGTATTATTACAGTTTGTGGTGCGGTATTCTAAAGACAGGCCGAGAACTTTATATGACACAATATTCTAAGACAGATGAAAAAAAAAAAATTTTAACTTCAGCTTTAAATAATCGTTCAGATCCTTTATATGGGCTCAATCTGTGGCAATACTTACCCATGCGTTTGCCCAAGGGAAGAACATGCCCAGCACGAACAACCCAAACAACGGTCCATTGATTGTGCTACACACACTGTAGGAAGCCTGTTTGTAGACGAACATATAGTGTTGAATATGGATAGATTATATGGTTGGATTTTAAAGTGTTTTAACCATTGTTCGTTCCTGCCTGATATTTATTTCAAAAATATTTATCATGGTTTTAACATTAACGCTTTGGTATGTTAAAGACAATCAGAGGACGCTACATATTACTATATACATGAATCTAACAGTTTCACACCCGATGTTTCAATTATATGATTACAGATACACTATTCAAAAAAGGAAACGCATAGTAGATAATGAGAATGTTGCTTTTCGTCATGAATCATTCAATACAAATTGAACATTTGTGACTGAACGATGCCAAGTCCAGGACTGCAGTTGCACCTCATTTTCTGAACAACAGAGAACAATATATCGGGTTATCGGATTGCTACACCCGCCACAATTAAACCCAGAATAGACGAGAAGGGTTTTCCAAGAGTCACCACCCATGCTTTTCTGGGTTTTATTCTACCACCGAGGTTGCAATTACATATTTGGTCCCATCCAATCAGGAATCGTCTGGAAGAGATGGGAAGAAGATTTAGAGCACCCGTATCTGTTTCTGTACTGCAATGTTGGAATCCAAGACAACGTATGCAATGGAGCATTGGGATGGACCCGGAAACTGGCGACGAGTTCGTTTTGTGATGAATCATGATATGTTATTCGCTGCCGACGTTAAATGAACTTTTTTCCACAGCTGTGTCCAGAACTGTCATGTTGCGGGGACCAAATCCTACAACAGGAGATCTGACTTGGTGGTTCAGGGGAATCTGACTGCAAATCGTCACTTTCTTCTGATTATCAACAAAGGGGGTCATTTCAACATGACAACGCTACACCACACACATCTTGTCTCACTCTTGTCTTCTTTCATAATTCAAACCTCAGTGTAATGCCATGTCACAAGAGATCCCCGGATCTGAACCCTGCATTTGTGGGATCAATGTGTACGTCAACGTCAACATAAGCTACATACACTGACCAGCGCGTTCAGGAAGTATGAAAAGATATCCACAGGAAGAATCCCAAGACATATTCAGTCTCAACCAATTGGACGAAAATAATCAGAGGTAACAGCTCATGGTAACTACTTTAAATTCAATATTTCTAGGGAAGGGTTAGCCTATGCGTTCCCTAATTTTGAAGAGTGTACTTTTTTTACACGAACAGCTTCCTATACGTAGGTTCAACTGTTTCCAAATGTATGTTTCCCATTTCAGGAATACTGGGTACCATAGTGACATTGGTAGCTCGTACCAGTTCCAAAAGAGGTTTCTTAGGACATTCATTTAGGGCGGAGATATGCAGGTTCACGTTAGTTAGTATTATTATACAGTCAGGTACAGATAAGTGGGCTTATGAGTGTGTGAGTGAGTGAGTTTAGTTTTACGCCACTTTCAGCAATATTCCAGCAATATCACGGCGGTGTACACCAGAAATGGGCTTCACACAAGTGAACCCTTTAACCGCCGAGTTACCCCCAGCGCCCCTGGTCATGGGAAGAACAGTGACACACATTCAACAGACATGTTTAACATGGCTGTCTATCGTCGCCCATGCTTTCAGTCACTGATTTGAATGCCCAGACCTATTCATTTACAGGTCCGCGGGTATAGAAATCATTTGAATTATTGCCTTAAATGATGTAAAAGTTCATACCAGTCCCAAACACAAGATATATTGTTGATCAGCTCTGACAGTGAATCTTCCGGATTTTTTCTGGACATGTACAGGCAGAGGCATCTGTCTTATAACAATGATTTCGTTTCTCTAACACTTTTGACTTGCAGTTAAAATTGGCACTCTGTGATTCGTGGAAATACCTGCATCAGAGACCCAAGTTGAGATGCGAGGACGGCGAGGCCGATAGCAACTCCCCCAAATATGAAAACTACAAACATACACATTAGTACATATTAGATAGGGTACATAAGAAACCACATTGTAATCTACACACTTTCCTAAATCACAAGCGTACTTGTAGGTAACCTGATCGAACTAGCTTTCGTGAACGATAGTCAGAGATTTAGGATGGTTTTACTCACAAAAATATTTCAAACATATCTTCGAGGTGGACACTAGACACGTTTTTCAAAATGATTATAATTCAGCTGTTACAACCATCAAAACGCGGTTTCAAGGGACGTTATTCTATGGATGTCCTTCTGTGATCTGGCTAGTGTAAATTCTACTCCTTTTACTTTCATTGGGCGTGTTCCGATGTTGCGTTACTGTGGCAACTTTATGTGGAGCTTTTACTTTATTTCCACTACTTGTGACTGAGGAAATGCAAAAAAGACATGTGAAATGAACATACAGAACGGCTTTAGAAATGCAATAGCAAGGTTAGTTGTTTCCAGATACATAGGGACAACATGCCTTAGAGGAACTTCAAGCCAAATGTCTTTTCCTCCTTACCTATAACCTTTGAAAGAATGGTCATGGACCTATCAGAAAGGTTTGGGCAGCAGTATGGTTTGATGATGTCGCAGGGGATGATGGCTCCCAGGGCGTTCAAGGAGGAGGATATGGTGCTGAAGAAGGGAAGAGGGAGATATAATGACACATGTAAGAAATTTAATGATTAAAATTTCAAAGGCATCTGTTGAACCTTTGTCAGATGCTAATTTGATAATGTTGAATTAATGGTAAACGACAATAATATTGAGGTGAGGTGAAATTGGGTGTAACGTCGTGCTTGAGAATATTTCGCTCATATGACGACGTGCATGCGTGTGTATGTGTATGTGCGGCTGCTTATATACTAGCCCAGACTTTAATAGTGGTTTTATAGTGCTAGCCCACTGAGATACCCTGCAGCACTCAAGCATGAATACCCCACTCAGACACATTATACTGACTCCGACCAGTCCTTGTTGTACCCATTAATACCGAGCGCCAGGTAGGAACCAACAAGTACCATATTTTAACGTCTTTTGGTATGACGCGGTCGGGGATCGAACCCGCGACCTTCCGCTCTCCGGGCGGACGCTCTAACCACTACACCACGGAGGCGGTCGACAATAATAGTAATCAAAACTTTTCGAATTACCTCCTTTTCTCCTCTATAAAAAGTTGAACCCTTGCAGTGAAATACTGTTCTTCCAGTCTTGTATATTGGGCATTTTGAACGTTGGTTAATCAATGAAAAATTAGCATGGTCACATGACTCTAAGCAATGAATATACTGCATAACGTACTGTGGAAATTGTGACCAGGCACGGCACAGTGGATGTTTTGCTGAAGACAATTACGTTTGTGAGTTAGTTTCAACGGCGCTTTGAAGAATATATATTAGCAAGGCGTGTCGGATTCATGCTCAGGAAACCCCAGAAAGGTGCTTAAACCCACACCACCACCGCCTCATCCAATCCGCACACATCTCAATCCCACACAGAAACAGGGACCCATCTATTCAAAGCGATTTGCCTTTCCTCAGATGACTTGGTCGCTCGTGGCTTTATCTTGAAATACGTAGTAATGCAATTATTATACTATACCTTGTGAAAAGTGCTAAAACGGCGATTTACCTTAAACTCCCGCTGAAGATACACGACACAAACACTCCTGGTATTCCGGGAATATGGCCTAAGATATCCATCACATACAAGGGCAGGAGCTGAATGTGCAAATAATACAATCAAGAAAGAAAATATTTATTCATAATTTATCATCTCTATTTAAATATTTTGTCCTTTTATGCTCTTGTAATTTAATACCAACGTAATCTAATTTAATGCCTATGTACATTTAAATAATATACACTTTGTGTGTTGTCTTTTGATTATGAATATACCCTTTCATTCAGTGATCCATTCATAGGATTTCACCTGGCTATTATGCCAGGTCAGGAAGATCATTGAAATTGATTTTTCTTTGGCGTTGACGTTGAATATTTCAATTCTTGATATATAAATTGAATGTGTTCCGGCGATCGAGTACAACCTGTCAACATGTTGGTCTATCATGATGAATAACGGTTCTTCAGGTTTGTGTCGACCGTATGAATAACGTCACTGACATGCCAAATCTGAATGATAAGCTAGTGAAATATGATTACAAGTCACGTCCACCTGTGAATCAAAGCCAGATAAATGTCTCTCTGGCTGATTGTAACTGGGTTATGGATATTTTATTAACATTTAACCTGTGCTGTACCAAGTGACTGAAAGTATCCAAAAGAACACAGTGGTACCTTTCAGAAATTTACATAACCATTGAATAACGTTATCGTTGACGGTTCCCAAGACACAGCTTCTGGTTGTCTTCGCGTGTTTCTGACTAAGGGCATTATCACTATTTGTTGATCATTGACAGGAAAGCGTTGACACTTGCGGGTTTCAAATGTGCCCGAATCTCGTTAACCTCGAATAATAACAACCCAAGTGCTACTTAGAGCTTGCCATTTTACAGAAACCGGAATGACAGATCTGACACAATACTAGCGTGTCGAAATACAGAGTTGACATAGTAGTTAGATCTTTATTCATGAATAATGTATGTGTATGTGATATATATATATATATAAAGAGAGAGAGAGAGAGAGAGAGAGAGAGAGAGAGAGAGAGAGAGAGAGAGAGAGAGAGAGAGAGAGAGAATGTGAGTCCTCCTCATAAAGCAATTTGCATACATTAAATAATATATCATATATATATAGCCAGGCTACCGTAGACATTCACGTTCGTTGATGCCAAACTATAATTGCATTTGTTACGTGTAGGGTATGATATAAATTTAGAAAATGGTATCATCTTCGATGTAGCCTTCCTTCCACAGAGAGCACGGCCTTGTATCTGTCGGAATATTAAACGATCTCCCTGTTTCTAGTTTTAGACCATGGGAACTGCAGCAAACTTACGCAGTGATCATGGTGAATTGTGCAATTGGTAATTGTTTGAGGTATAATTTGGTAAAGGAAGTATAATTTTAGGTTAGTGCTGAAAAGTTAGGAGTACCTGTCCTGTTCAAACGAATATTTTCATCTTGCCATAGGTTCCCCTACAAAGGATGTTTTACTACTCACTGTTTGTGACGCCCATACATAGCCAAGACCAAGTCGAAACAAGAAATACTTCAATTTGGAGACCTAATTATTTTTGCTATTATTTGTTGCTTGTACACTCATCTTATGACATAGTACCTGTGTATGTGCTGAAATATAGATTCATGTGTGAATGCACTGAGTCTGTTTTCACGGCACTCTTACAATACCTGATCTGATCTGCTGATGAGGCTGTTGAACTTGATGGGGTGGCAGTCGGCGTAGAAGGCGTACATGACGATGCCGATCATGCAGCAAAGGCTGACGATGAGGATGAGGCCAGGCAGGTTTATGAGGTATATCCTTAGAAAGCAATGGAAACTGAGGGCCATAAACAACATACGAAGCAAACATGTCCTATGATTTTCAAAAGGTATTTGATGTTTTTACAAACATGCCAACATATCTTAAACACGTTGCATTCACTGAAATTTCTGAAGAATGTGCATGTGTACATTTTCAGATTTCATATGATACATATATTATTTTGAAACCAATTCCTTCATAAATGTTTACGTATTTGGTCAATGGAAATATGGTTATATTACGCTAAATACCCTTAAAACATTATCTGTGTGTCGAGCAGTATTCCAGCAGTTCCTGCATTTGGTGTCCACATTCCATAACTTTGCAATACAATCTTTCATACTTCTCAGCGTCATACAATAATAAATGAATGTTGTTTTATTGGGGCTACTTCTGTCCTGGTCAAAACGTTTTGCCAGGACATTTCCAAATTATACGCATCAGTGTCCAAAATAATGTTCATGACACTTTGTATGATATGTTACTGAAATTTTGGTGAACAATTTTGATTTCGTATTTGGGTGCCATCTCAATTACAAGATAATAAATCCATATTATATGATATATTTCTGCATACTCACAGCTTGGCTTTAAATACAGATGGACAAGACATGGCTCTCTGGACCTGAGCCTGGTTAACGCCATACAGTGACAACCACAAGAAGGCTCCTCCCACCACAACCGACCAGAAGGAGTGGCGGGTTGTGGGGTCAAAGCTGAAGCTGAAACAAAGACAATACACTGGGTTCAACGTACGAAAGAATGAATGATGAATGACTTGACTCCCTGTAATTATTATATAAACATTATGATGAATAATGTGAAAGGAACTACAAGTACTCGTTGAAGTAGATCCTTGATCTGTTCCCGGCGATGTCCCAGGCGTTCTGGAAGCCACCCATGACGATGGAACCCTGGATGAGAACCGCCATCAGCCCCGCCAAAATGACAAAAGCCTGGAAGGTGTCAGTCCACAACACAGCCTTCATTCCCCCCTGGAACACAGAAATGGTAGACGGTATGGATACAGAGCTGTAGCAGGCGTTGATGGATGTTGCCGGTCGGCATTTTACCGGTGTTGGTAAACATATCGGACCCACATCATTCAAGTTTTTCCTTCCACACGGAGTGTGATACATACATACATGCATGCATACACACATGCATACATGCATACATGCATGCATACATGCATACATGCATACATGCATACATACATACATACATACATACATACATACATACATACATACATACATACATACATACATACAACCCCCAGCCAGCATGTGTTTCCGTTTGAGATAAGACCAAGCCCATAACAGTCTGAACACAGTCATCCGTCCACCTATGGACCTGTTGCTGTGGACATTACTAGTAGTGGGAGTCCAATGCTAAAGAAATCCCGTACGTCTTACAACTGCAATAAGTGAGATCAAGAATTTGCTCACAAGTCGAGTTTGCTGCGACACAAGCGAACCACTCATAGACAGGAAGGATTTTACTGTTTTCTACCACTACTATTACTCCTCAACATCATGGCAAGGTATAACAAACATATACTTCATTCATTGTGCCAAAGAGGGAATCGAGTCTCGGCTTTCAGTGTGAGGAGTGAACACTTTAATCACTAAACTACTCAGCTCCCATCCTGCCTCGTTAATCTAACGTGATGTGATTTAACTGAAAGACCAAAGTCACTCTTCCAATGTGAACTGTAATGGTTCTCACGGTATATCGCATAGGGCCATGCAAGCTGATTAAGGGTTGCTGGTCATTGTGAAAGACATACTCGGTACATCTCATGCATCACCCGTAAATACAGCTGTCAATTGGTCAACAACGCAAACAAAGCGCGACTTACCAGAGCTGTGTACAGGGTCACAATGACTCCAGCAGCAATCAGAGATCCCCATAAATCAAGTCCGGTCACTTTAAGAAAACCAACACAGCTTCAACAAATATGTTCCAAAAGGTGTATTATTAGCGAATGTCCTTCTGTAGAATCGCACAGACTAGTTTATTCAATTTTGTTAATGTTATCACTTTCAACAGACATCAGTAGCAAAGTCTCTTTTAAGCAAAAAATGATCGTTTAAATGGTGTTATATTTTCAAGTTAATATGTTCACATTAAATTATTTTTACGAGCCCTTTTGTAGTCAAAGACATACCCGCATTCAGAGCCAGGGAAGGAGCGTAGAGGACGAACGACATATACACACTCTGTAAATATAATCATACTGAAATAATATTAACTCAATCATGTAGAAAGAAAACGGAAACATTACATCGGGAGTAAGGTAAGATACTTTATGGGTAGCAACTTCTTTATTATATTATGATGCGACGTTTCGGTACAGATTCGTATACCGTTGTCAAGCAAGAGTGACAACGGTTGACAACGGTATAAGAATCTATACCGAAACGTCGCATCATAATATATCAATATAGAAGTTGTTACCCATAAAGTAGCATACCTTTCTTAAGATTGATCAATTTCTAAAATTCCAATAAAACACGACATTACATAGTACAAATACATTCTTGAGGTCATTCAAATCTTTCTCTGACGTCATGCTGGAATGACGTAACACGAGAAATGGCAATTGTCATTTTAAGACGTGACGTACGCGTGATAATGAAGAAATCTTTATGTTCACATAAGTGTCAAACATATCTTAAGAATCTCGTTTAAGATTTCACGTATTACCCACGTTAAAAAAACATGTTTGATAGTGGCTTGAAACAAACAAGAAATAGATATTCGACTGTGTTGTGTTTGATACGGGTGTCACAGGTACTTAAGGAACTTCAGGTTGCACTGTTTCTGCAACTGCATGGTGCCTAGCAACGTTTTGATAACATTTGGAAATCTCTTTTATCGAGTCCAGTTTATGAGAGCAAACTTTCTTTCTCACGTTATTTTATCACGATGGAATGGAGCTGTGATGTCCTGGATCAGCGACAAAATGTCCAGAAGGTGATGTACATGCACACAGTAAACTGTACACCAACACATTACCGATACATCCTGTCACTTTGTGTCACACTGTGGACTTACAGTTTGCAGAATGTAGATCACGGAGGCGAGAACACGGACAGGCTTGCTGAAACGCAGCTCAAGATACTGAAAACACAGAAGAAAATCACGTGGTAATTCTTCAGCCAGCAGACCCGTGAATGTCTGGGTTAGAATGAACCTTCAGTAACCCATGCTTGTCGTAAGAGGCGACTAACGGGATCTGGTGGTCAGGCTCGCTGGCTTGGTTGACACATGTGATTGGTTCCCAATTGCGCAGATCGATGCTCATGCTGTTGGTCACTGGATTGTCTGGTCCAGACTCGATTATTTACAGACCGCCGCCATATAGCTGGAATATTGCTGAGTGCTGCGTAAAACTAAACTCACTCACTCACTCTTCAGCCAGCATGTAATCTACCGCCTATTTGTGTTACGAAATGACGTCTCATCAACCTGTATCTACAATTACATCTTGAGATGTATTGTGTTGTGCATGTGCTGTTGAACTATGTATTATGATTGCCACGAAAACAGACAGTTACATGAAAGACGTTAGATCAGTAAAGTACGCGCTTGTGTCAGTCGACGTACCTTACCCGAGGAGAGGATCGGCGTGTGTAGTTTTTACATTATGTTTAGGTTCATAGCCATGTAAATTTTATATATAGCTTGTTTTTTATGTTTTTTCTTTAATGCTGCACTCAATGTTCCAGCTGTATGACAGCGGTCTGAAAAAACCTGAATCGGACCGGACAATCCAGTGACTGCAATTATGAGCATTGGTGTACGCATTATTGGCACACGCTGACCTGCATCAACAAAGTCAGCGAGTCAAACATTCCTATTCCCGTCAATCACCGTATGATAAGCATGGATTGTTGAATTCAAAATCTATACAATCTATGTACAGATTTCACAATTTGGTACCTGTTAACCTGTTAACCTTCTCACAAAGTATACACTCTAAGAATTTTATAAATACAATAGCTAATGTAAAGCAGGAATATTCCTTTTAGATAATAAATACCAGGTGAGATAATTATGAATTCATAAAGTGGCCCGGTTTTCTATTTTCGTTAAATAGGAGGAACAGATAAACGTGGGCTCACACTAGGGCCAAACTAGTTTCTCTTTAAAGTAACGTAAACCATGAATAGTCTCTGCCTATGCTACCTTGTCATTTAAGGAATTACTGGATCGAAAACTCACCTGAAATACACTTGTTACGTTGAGATTATAGAAGAATGGAATGAACACTACTGAGGCAATTCCCGTTGAAAAAACAAATGCAAGGCATAACCACCAAAACATCGTCGTGTAGTTGTACATCTCAGCCGGCGTCCCCAGCAACGTCAGTGCAGAGAGAAACGTCACCAGCATCGACATCGCCACGGGAAAGACGTACATATCTTTACCTCCCAAAAGGTAATCCCGAGAATTAACTTTGTTTCTGTCTTTGATGGCATAGAAGAGTCCGATCCCGGCCGATACCGCCAAAGTAAGACTGAAAAGGACATAGTCAGGGATAGTGAAGGTCTTCTTCTGTCCAGTGTAGATGCTGTAGTCCCCAGACATGATGGAAGGTCAGTGTTGTCCACGCTGGTTCCTCAAATGAGCCCCTAGAACCAGTTTACGCCTCCCAGCTCTCTCTCTTTCCCACTCAGTTCACTCGGTCTTTGTGAATCTTCCCCGGTCACGGCGAGTGCTTGTGTATAAGACATGTTCTACTATGACAGTGTACCAATTCGAAGGCTGTTACTGCTCCTGTCAAGGTAAAGGCCTTTGATGTATTCGAATGCACTTTCTTTGGGAGTAATATGGCTTCTTACGTATAATTACATGACTATTTATGAAA
Source organism: Haliotis rubra (assembly GCF_003918875.1). Lineage (NCBI taxonomy): Eukaryota > Metazoa > Mollusca > Gastropoda > Lepetellida > Haliotidae > Haliotis > Haliotis rubra. The sequence continues at coordinate 2,972,406 of NW_025767634.1, forward strand.
TATCAATGCGGGGCAATACGCAAAGATTTAGGCGATTTCAATAATTTAATGGATTTGTGTTAAGACCGGTAAAGAGATATCTCCCAGCGGTTTCAATGTTTGGAATCGAAACGTATAAAATAGTCCTGTGTCGAATGAAATTGATAGATATGGAATTCACGTTCCTTTGAAACCTGTCAACTGCCAAAATATGTTAATTCCGCAATGGTTACAAACCACAGCTCAGAGTGAAAACACTTTGGGATCCTTGCTAAGCAAAACTTGGGGGCATAAAGTAAACACGCTTCAGGCAAAATATGGGCACAAAATGAACACGCTTTGGTACCACATTACAAGAACCTGGGGATAAAGTGGACACACTTCAGATATCGTACCAACAAAACCTGGGCACCAAATGAACACACTTCAGATACCATACCACCAAAACCTTGACACAAAATGAATACACTTCAGATACCATACCACCAAAACCTTGACACAAAATGAACACTCTTCAGATACCATACCACCAAAACCTTGACACAAAATGAATACACTTCAGATACCATACCACCAAAACCTTGACACAAAATGAATACACTTCAGATACCATACCACCAAAACCTTGACACAAAATGAATACACTTCAGATACCATACCACCAAAACCTTGACACAAAATGAATACACTTCAGATATCATACCACCTAAACCTTTCACAAAGTGAACAGGTAGCGTCACAAAGAGCATCTATAACAAAACCCTAAAAATCAAAACACAGATCAGATTTACCATCTGGTGGAAACGGTCTGCACAATGCCTTAATCTATATGCACTGGCAACATGCTTTTATTGTCATTATCAAACCAACAGAAACACCCACTGAGATAAAACATACATTTGGTTATATGCAAGAATGAACATATACATGTAGCTTTTCAAACGTATTCAAACATTCTTCAGCACTTTTGGTACTCGGCTTCATATATTTCAGACGCCGTGCCGAGTTGTGTCCCTTTGATTACCAGACACGTTTGTTAGTGGCTGTGAATTGCAGTTTCGCCTTAGTCATGTTTTTGAAGAACGTCAGCACCAAAGTTGTTGATGTCGAGGGGTCTTTTTAACTTTTGTTAGGAAATACGCAAACATACACCCTTACAGAAAATGAAAATATGTATTTATGTTAATAAAACTATATGACATATAGTGAATGAATAAATATTACTTCACGTTCCATCATCCATTTCAATGTCAAATATGTTCTCGTCACGATATGGCTGAAATATTGCCGATGTGACGTTCAATATTAACTCACTCACTCACGTCACATCGGCAGTGTTCCAGCTATTTGGGTCGTGAAGCAGCTACTATGAGGTCTAACATGTGCTCATAAAGAACAATCCTAAAATTATGATGTCAAAGAAGCTGTTGATCACTGGATTGTCAGGTTCAGACTCGATTATTTACAGACCGCCGCCATATAGCTGCAATATAGCTGCGTTTAACAATAAACCAACCAACCAAACTTCGATAAGTAAATGATTTCAATGATCATACTCACAAGTCACCAAGCCACTTTGTTCACCATGTTTTTTTTGTTATTTTTTATTGTTTCTTTTGGAAATGAAGAAAAGCTCTTTACCATCCCACTTCACATATTTTTATTGGAAAATTATTTATTGTGTACATTTAATCTTTCTTTCAGTCGAACCTCTTAATGAATGTCAAAGCAGTCAAATGTACAATTTGTAACATTAATACGATTCACGAGATACACAGAGCTCAAATATGAATTATTACAGAGAGTGAGTTTAGTTTTACGCCGCACTCAACAATATTCCAGCTATATGGCGGCGGTCTGTAAAAAATCGAGTTTGGACCAGACAATCCAGTAATCAACAGTCGATCTGCGCAATTGGGAAACCGATGACATGTGTCAACGATGTCAGCGAGCCTGACTACCCGATCCCATTAGTCGCCTCTCATGACAAGCATGGTTTGCTGAAGACTTAACGCACAGTTGTCGTTTGTTGAAAAGTAGGTGGCTGAGTGGGTTGGATCGCTGAATCTGTGTGTTGTGCCTAGCTAGTTCCGAGAGTGTGGATTCGAATCAGGAATGAGACTCAGCCCTAAAGGCACTAGAATTTGCAATTCGCTAAGAAAGTGTCTGCCCAAATGCAGCATATCTTACATTTGGACACTTTCTGAAAAGCATTTTCTATTCATATCAACACTTAGATTCAGATTTCAATTCCAAAATGCGAAAGAATTGGTCACATGAGTTGCAACACCAACGTGAAACAAGCTGACTAATATGTCAGTGCCTTTATCAATGTCTGCAAAGATGCATATGTTCCATTCTTGAAAACTAGAAAAGATATGAGTCGGATAGTAAACGTCCCTGAATCGCCCTTGCGTTGCTCATATATTCATGAGACTGCCTTTCTAAAGCCTGACCCATCTCGAATTTTCTTGAACAGTCAAGCTGGTCCGTGTTGGCAACAGCCAAGGGTTAACTCATATCCACTCATGTTACAATCTGGCAACAAAAACAAATGATATTTTACGCGTGTTTCGGTCACTTGATGATACGAAAATTCACGACAAAGAGATACCAATCTCTCTACTATCACATAACAGGTTCTATAATTCCCCCATACAACTGTTCTGATCGACCGGCAGAGCGAGTGAGAATACCAGTGACGGGATGTTACTATTAAGCTGAAAATAGATGAAGATGGCAAACATCCAGGTAATGTTGAGTTTCAGGACATGCATAGGCTGCTGTGCACCTGACCTTTTAGGCTTAGCATATGGTACCAGGTACGTAGCATATTAAGGCATGCATAATCTACTCGGCAGTGGTCCTTTTAGGCCGAGCATATGTTACCAGGTACGCAACCTTTTAGGACATGCATAGGCTGCTGTGCACATGACCTTTTAGGACAAGCATAGGACGCTATCCACTGCTAAGTCATAGATTGTTATTATGATGAATCAATTTTGGATGAAATACATTTCAAATCAAGGTGGATCTGATTATTAAACTGAATTTTCATGTTTTATGTCATCTGAACCAAACACAAATGAAGATCCGGGATCAAGCAACCCATGCTTGTCGTAAGATGCGACTAACAGGATCTGATGGTCAGAGTCGCTGACGTGGCTGATGGGTGTCAATCCCAATTGCATAGATCGATGTTTATCATGCCAATCATTGGGTTGTCTAGTCTAGACACGACTATTTTACAGACGTGATATATATGGCGCGAAACATAGGAAAGGTCGACTGTTGGAATTTTGAAGCGAGTCCTCTGGTCAATAGGAAATTAGCACACAACGTTGAATACACTGACTGTGTCAAGTCAAGTGCAATACCATATAAACAGACGTTTTCTGATAGTATACAAGCAGTCGACCTACCGACGGAGACTAAAGACTTTTGTAGAATAGGCATTCAGGCAGGTGCACACTCCATGTTCTTACAAATACAGTATATACATAAAGCTGCAAGCATTCATAAGCCTGTCCCAGATCACTCGTGACAGATAGACTGGGTAGCAGGGACTACATGCCTCTGCGTATACGGAGAAACAGTTCCTCGCAATGTCTGGAGACTACAGCATCAACACTGGGCAGAAGAAGACTTTTTCCGTCCCTGACTATGTCGTTTTCGGTCTTACTTTGGTCGCATCGGCTGGTATTGGGCTCTTTTACGCCATCAGAGACGGAAAGAGAGCTTCCTCCGATGAATACCTCATGGGAGGGCGAAAAATGTACATTCTGCCCGTAGCGATGTCTTTAACGGCAACGTTTCTGTCTGCATTGACGTTGTTGGGGACGCCGGCTGAGATATACTTGTATGCAACAATGTTCTGGTGGATATGTTTGGCATTCATTATTGCCATTGTCATTTCTACCCAGATTTTCATCCCTTTCTTCTACAAGCTCAACCTGACAAGCATGTTTGAGGTAAGTCTCAAGGGAACTGTTACCTTACATTGCACAATATGAATGCATGGCGCGGTGGGCGAGCTGGCTAAGGCGCCAGGCTGGTGATCCAGCGAGGTTGAGGTGTTGGGATCGAGCCCACATGTGACCGGGTGTAAATTCTTACAACTCTTTCAGTGTTGTCACAACCCCCTAGTGTACAGTACACAACCCTGCGCACTTTAAAATCCACGAATCCGTTGGTATATGACCAGATGGTGGCCACATGAATACGTGCAAACACCTTATTGCGGGTACAGCAACGTGCAATGAACTTGGACAAAGTACTTTGACTATGTGTCCCAGTCCACCCAGCTGTGAATGGGTACCTCGTTAGGATGAGAAAGCCACAATAACTCGGTGCGCCTAGTGGCTGCAAGAGTTGTATACTCCCCAGGGAGTTGAGATTCATAATACGATGTGACTTTGAGATTGACATCCAATGATCGAGGGAACAAATAAACATAATTTAAACATATTATACAGATGTACATTTAGCTAAATTGACAAATATTTTCAGAATCAATTCTTACCGAAAAGATATACATTGAATGTCAACTTTCTAGCACGTTTTGTTCATAAAAAGTTTCAGACCCGTGAAGAACCGGGTTAGAATGAACCTTCAGCAACCCATGCTTGTCGTAAGAGGCGACTAACGGGATCGGGCGTTCAGGCTCGCTGGCTTGGTTGACACATGTCATCGGTGATCGACGCTCATGCTGTTGATCACTGGATTGTCTGGTCCAGACTCGATTATTTACAGACCGCCGCCATATAGCTGGAATATTGCTGAGTGCTGCGTAAAACTAAACTCACTCACTCACTCATAAAAGTTTCATCACTTACAAGTACATTTTATGACATATGTGTATTGCAAGTTCAATAAGCAAAATTCAAATGCTCGCGTATTGTATGTATCTCTTTTGAACGATATGCTAAATAACTTGAATTGAATGCGAAATCGTACAAATCAATTGCTCAAAGGCGCAAGACATATTTATTCAACACCTTTTAAATCACACAAAAGACTTTTTATAAAGTGGTGGTTTTGAAAAAAAGCTTTTTATTCATCAGCGTGCTACGGACAATCATTTTGTACTTTTCATGGTCAGTGAGCAAAGCGATACGTCAGAGGGCATCAGATTGTGTGACTCTTTCGTCAACTTTGTATCCAGTATTTGAATGCTCACATGTTATTATACACTTGACGAACTGATATTGACATGATCATAAATGAGAACACTTTGGCAGGTGTAAATTATATATTCATATGACTAAGATCTTCCTTTCAATTTTTTTTTTCATCGTGTTCCATTTTTCATTATTTGCTTTCATGTATGTGTTTTGCAATTGTAGTATTTAGAGCTACGATTCAGCAAACCAGTCCGCATTCTCGCCTCTGTCATCTTCGTCATTCAAACAGTAAGTAAACAACAAAATGTTTATTGTCTGACACCATAAAAGAGAAATCTGTTCGTTAATAGCAATATGACATCAGAAAATAAATGTATGAAACTTTTACTTTTGTTTCTCTTCTATGTTGTTCTTGTGTATTTTTTGTAACAACCTCCCATATAATGCTATCAATTTGCCATTCAAGGTCAATCAAATACCGTGTTAATGACCTAACACCTTATCAGCCATGTGTTAATGACCTAACACCTTATCAGCCATGGCTTACTACACACAAGTGCCACTCAGGGACACACCAAACGACCAAGATCGATTAAAATCTCATAGGCCACATAGGGAAGTGCCACAGAGGCAATAAACCCATTATTGACGTTATTGATCAGAAAAAGTCTGTTTCATACTTTATTCAACATTTGATTTAATTGTCATAAAGTGGCTACATATATCATCAATCTTTTGGAACTAAGAGCACTATGATAATGAAATATATATTATAACGGTTCTGTTCCTTTTCAGATTGTCTACATGTCATTTGTTTTGTACGCACCCTCCCTTGCGCTCAATCAAGGTACGTTTCAAGCATGCACTCACACTTAAAGGATACAAAATAATAAAAACGACATCAAAGGATATGATACGATACTGAAGTTATATTATGTAAACCATCTCAAACAGCGTACACATGCGACGGTGCTTGTTAGTGGCAATGCCTGAACTGGAAGACAGCATGAACATGATTGCAGTTACATGTCAAACGGTTATTAGACACGGATTGTGCAAAGTCATAATTAGTTCATTGTTCATTCAAAAGTTTATTGAAGTAAGGATGTTTATAAGAACGTACGTAAACATTGGTATATTTTGGACATCGGTGTGTTTATTGAGGCTGCCACAGAGAGTTCGTAAAACACAAGGGAGAACATTATATATTAAACATACAGTCATTTCTTTATTACAATGAGTGTGACGCTTCGTAAATATTTGACACCTTTATTAACAAGTTATATAGCGGTGTTATCTTCACCGTCGTGTTGCATTCATTGTAATAAAAGAACTTATAAAATTATCTCATTTGTCCATCATGCCAACTCCTAGTTTTGAACAACGCCAACGAAGAACGTTGAACGTTTACTCTATAATCCGATCAGTCATGAACTTTCCCAGCAGGATCTCGATGCATTTCATGTTCCCTTGAGTTAATATTAAGAGAATCAGACTCAGAGAGTGGACCTTTTGTCTCCATATTTTTAAGAATGTATCTTTGTGTTTCATAAAATACATTGTCAAAACGTGATTAAGATATACAGGCTTACTTACTGGCTTATAGATGAAATTTAACTGCTCTATATTTCAGTGACTGGGTTTTCTTTGTGGGGATCGGTTGTTGCAGTCGGTGGGGTTGTTACTCTGTATACTACATTGGTAAGTAAATATGTACACTCTCTGTCGGTATACTTCATCGGTAAATAAACAAGACATCTGTAAGCTACAGTGGTAAGAAAACAATGTATTTATATACAACAATGGTTAGGACACAAGTAAACAGTATCTGCGTATACTGTGTAAGGAAATATCAACCATGTCTCATTATTGCGCTCGCAGGTTAATAACTACTAACTAATAAACAGTTACATATTGTGTGCTTCAGGTATTTTAGAAACGGGTTGAAAAAACGCAAGTTTTCTTTGAAAGGTTGAAGATCATTTAAAAAAGAAACTAAGCTGATATACGGAATTATTAAAACCTTTTCTTTTTTAATACAAATTATTGTTTACAAGACAATTGCATGTCTTTTTACTTCTTTTGTGCTTCAGAAAGTATGAGTAAGGGAACACAGATGTACATGTTCTTGGATGTTAATGGATATGTTATATACATGAATTTGCTGTTTGAGTATATAGAGTGTTTACACTGTCGTCTCCACAACTCTATTTGTGAACAAAAATACAAAAGTGACAATAATAGGCTTATGATACCACAGCAGATCCCATTCAGTAAAGCGTATATAAGTGATCGGTCAGTTTATACTCACGTACCGTTGTATTAAACGAGCTTATCGACAGGATGTTAAAATGTTGGAGTTACGATCACGTTAGCTTTGAGATCACTTTTTCACAACGACCCTTTCGTAATAAACACGGGGCCCAAGAGTATCATCCAGGTATTCACATACCAATAAGTAGACACACTTTAAAATAATATAACAAACAGGGGCCCAGGAGTATCATCCAAGTATTCACATACCAATAAGTAGACACACTTTAAAATAATATAACAAACACGGGACCCAGGAGTATCATCCAAGTATTCACATACCAATAAGTAGACACACTTTAAAATAATATAATAAACAAGGGGCCCAGGAGTATCATCCAAGTATTCACATGCCAATAAGTAGACACACTTTAAAATAATATAACAAACAAGGGACCCAGGAGTGTCATCCAAGTATTCACATACCAATAAGTAGACACACTTTAAAATAATATAACAAACAAGGGGCCCAGGAGTATCATCTAGGTATTCACATACCAATAAGGAGACAAACGGAAATTATAATTAATGCATTCATCAACCTCCCCTCTATTTTGCAGGGTGGTATGAAAGCCGTGTTGTGGACAGACACCATTCAGGCACTGATCATGTTTGCCGGGTTGTTTGCGGTTCTCGTCCAGGGTTCCATCGTCATGGGAGGCTTCCAGAACGCCTGGGACATCGCCGGAAGCCGTGGCAGGATTTACTTTCATGAGTGGGCATCTTTTGTTAATTTTTGAGCGATTGGTGACTGTGAGTTAGTGAGACGTGTATAGCATCAAAATCTTGACCCTTTGTATGTGAGAAGATGAATCCCATATTGTCACAGTAATATATGTCTGTCACATTTGTTCACGGATGTGGTGCATCATAATATCGAGCAACGTTAGCTCAGATCAACATTGGATGACAATTCTTAATGATGACTATGTCACATTTGTTACAGTTTCAGCTTCGATCCGACTACTCGACACTCTTTCTGGTCGGTTGTGATAGGCGGAGCGTTCTTCTGGATGTCGCTGTATGGCTGCAATCAAGCCCAAGTACAGAGAGCCATATCCTGTCCGACTGTCTCCAAGTCACAAATGTAGGAGTAAAACATGACTAACTTTATGGAATCGGCCCGTTAAGATCGGGTTTGAATTGTCTTCAGTGACCCATGCTTGTCGCAAGAGTCGACTAACGGGATCGGGTGGTCAGGCTCGCTGACTTGGTTAACACATGTCATCGTTTCCCAGTTGCGTAGATCGATGCTCATGGATAGTCTAGTTTACAGATCGATATTCACATATGGCTTAAATATTACTGAGTGCGGCGTTAAACAACAAAGAACATCAACAACCTTTATTGAATTATCGAGTTGTTGTTGTATTCCTTTGAGTATTCGCTCATATCTCAGAGGACCCTGGGTACAATGTGTGAAATCCATTTCTGGTGTGCCCCGTGTGATATTGCTGATATATTTCAAAAAGCGGCTTAAAACCTCACTCACTCCACAAGTAATAATAAAAATAACAACAATTACGCCCTTCGAGGCACAGAGCATAGACGGATGAGCACATGGCTATATAGGGAAACGCTACACAGAAATATGGATAATGGATACGTTATAATGGTTATTGTCTCAACGTGTTCGCTATTTATGTAAGAGGACACATTTATTACTTTCGGCAACGGATGATTTCAGAGTGTGCAAAGAACGTAGTTTTCTTACCAAAGCTGTTATTTGCACGACAGTGTGCTTGTACATTAGCTGAAGTATAACCTAATCTGTTACACAGTGCAATGATCCTGAATCTGTTTGGCCTCATCGCAGTTATCACCCTTTGCTGCATGATCGGCATCGTCATGTTTGCCTTCTACAGCGACTGTCACCCCGTCGAGTTCAACAACCTCATCAGCAAAACAGATCAGGTAGGAGCTACGTGTACAATAAATTACCAACCATTTCTGAAAATGCCAACTACATTAACGGATATATGTAGGCAATATCGTTGTCAAGGTCAAACTAAAAAGGTCAAGGTCACATTCTATAGGAGGATACATTGCTTTAGACTTACAACTTGTCTCTGAAATGAACATATCATTATATCTGAAGATGTTGATGTTTTAGACAGTGGTGTTGTAGATTTATGTAAAAGTATAAGTGACCACAAAGGTACGTATATCACCGTTGATGCTCATGTAAATACCAGGTTAGCCTACAAAAGAAACGTATTATGTTATGAAAGAGGTGACTATGAGAAACTCAATGCTATGATTAATGAGACAAATTGGTATAACATATTTAGTAGTTGCAGGAATGTTAATGAAGCCTGTCCACTGTTTTATAAGCATCTCAACCGTTTTATATTTGTGTGTATTCCTTCTAGAACGGTCACCATTCGACCAACTGATAAACCTTGGTTTAATTCAGAACTTCGGAGAGAATGTAGAAAAAGAAATAGAATGAGAAAAAAAGCCCAAAAGACAAACCGTCTAGTACATATTTTGGCTTATAAGAAACAAAGAAATAAAATAAATAATATGAATTGTTATGCAAAGGATTCATTTTATGCCAGTCTCACAAACGATTTTTTACTTGATCTGTATTCTAGTAATAAAAAATTCCTATTGGAAATTACTTCGGTTTTTGATTAATGATTCAGGATCAGTCACTTGCATTCCGTCTTTAAGACAAAATGATGCAGATGAAAACCCAACGTTATTTACTGATATGCAGAAAGCAGAGAAACTTAATCAGTATTTTCAGTCTATATCTAGTATTGATGAAGAAAACACAGATATGCCATTCTTTGACAAACGCACTGATTCTGTTTTAGATAGTGTAACAATTGATGTAAATGAAGTGTCCGATATAATCAAATGTTTACATCTTAAAAAAGCTTCTGGCCCGGACAGAATCAGTCATAAGTTTCTTAAAAATGTTGTACATTCAATAAGTATCCCACTGTGCATGTTATTTAATCAGTCATTAAAAAGTAGTATATATCCAAGTGTGTGGAAAGAAGCAAATGTAATGCCCCTATTTAAAAAGGGTGATCCCTCAATGGCCTCTAACTATCGGCCTATATCCTTGATCAGTTGTGTGGGCAAGGTGTTTGAGAGAGTGATGTTTAAACGTCTGTACAACTATTTTCATGCAAATCGATTATTGTATAAGTATCAATCAGGTTTTCAGTCTGGTCACTCAACTGTCCATCAATTAATTGAAATATATGACCAAATCTGTGCGGCTTTAGATGATAAAAACACTATTGTATGGTTTTCTGTGATGTCTCTAAAGCTTTTGATCGTGTGTGGCATAAAGGTTTATTGTTGAAATTAGAAAAATACGGAATTCATGGTTCATTGTTAAATTGGCTAGCAGATTACATAAGTAATCGTTCACAAAGCGTCTTTGTGAATGGAGCCCTATCCAAGCCGGAGTATTTACAAGCTGGTGTCCCTCAAGGGTCAGTCCTCGGTCCCTTCTTATTTCTTGTTTATGTCAATGATATTGCTGATGATTTAAACTGCTTGACACGATTATTTGCTGATGATTCGTCTCTTGGGTCATCTTCTCATGATCGTCTATTCATTGAAAGAGATTTGAATTCAAACTTGGAAAGGCTGCAGGCTTGGGCAAAGCGGTGGCTTATAACATACAATCCTGATAAAACTGAGGCAATCTTTTTCTCCTTGCAAAAGAATGTTGATGCACTAAATCTGTACTTTAACGGGGTTTGTGTCAAAACAGTTAATAATCATAAACATTTGGGATTAACATTTTCAAAAGATTGTAAATGGTCTGACCATATTGATAATATTGTAAAAATAACTTCAAAAATGATATCTTCTCTACGTAAACTCAAATTTTTATTACCACGCTCTGTATTGAATAGAATTTACGTAATGTTCATAAGACCCCATTTTGAATATGCGTGTGAAGTATGGGATGGATGTGCTAAATATCAAGCAAATAAATTAGAACAACTGCAATTAGAAGCAGCAAGAATTGTAACAGGTTTACCTAAATATACTCATCATGAACATCTGTATTATGAAACTGGTTGGGAATCTTTAGCAGAACGTAGGAGAAAGCGTAAACTTCGCCTTTTTTTACAAAATACAGAATAATATGGCACCATCGTACCTTATTGATCTTGTTCCTGGGGACGTAGCATCTAAATGTAGCTATAATCTTCGCAACTCTGATGATATCTCACTTCCTTTCTCGCGATTAAAATTTTCCTATGATTCTTATTTTTCATCCACAATTAGAATGTGGAATGAACTTCCAGTTGAAGTGAGAAAAAGCGAGTCATTGAATTCTTTTATATCGAATATTGTTATAAAACATAAAACTGCTCCTCAATACTTTGATTCTGGACCGAGAATCACTAACATCATCCTTACAAAACTACGTTACATCTGTAGTCAGTTGAATTATGATCTATTCCGTGCTGGTTTAAGAGATAACCCAAGTTGTTCTTGTGGAAATGTTTGTGAAAATTCTTATCATTACTTATTTGACTGTCAATTATATACAGTACAGAGAACTATCATGATGACTAATTTACGCAGTATTACAAATGTGGATATAACCTATGAGTTACTATTACATGGCAATGCAGATCTGACTGTTCACATAAATCAAAACATATTTAAAATTGTTCAAACATATATTTGTCATTCAAAACGATTTTCTTAATTGTTGCAATTGTTCCTCTTTTTCCATATTTCTGCTCTGTTCTTCTCTGTCCATCTTGTAGAATGAATGTAAATAATACTATGTAAATACTACGGAGAGGGTGTTCTAAGTTGTATAACTTGTACCCAATCCTTTTCTCATGAATAAAATATGTTTAAAAAACAGGTGCCCCTGTTTGTGATGGACATCCTTGGACATCTTCAAGGAATTCCTGGAATATTCATTTCGTGTATTTTCAGTGGAAGTCTCAGGTAGGTATCTTGTTCTATGACCCTTCTATGACCAATCTCTTTAAGTAAGTAGAACATTACAAATACACCATAATTTATAGATTTTTTGTGCCATATATTAAATGATAAAAAGAATAGTACCCGATACAATTTTCTTACAATGTTTTCTGTCATTGAATATTTTTGGCTGTTTCAAACTGCATCAACGGTAGGTGTTTGAGAACAACGGTAGGTATTCTGACGTCGCAGACAATGTACTTATATTACCTGTTATATGACGTTTTGTGTCAAGAATTAAGTATAATTATTTACCTTTAATCCAGCTCATTGTCTTCCGGTCTGAACGCACTCGGGGCAGTGATCCCGTACGACCTCATCAGACCATTCTGTTGTAAGAAGCTTTCCGACAGAGGCATGGCCATTCTCTCCAGGGTTATTGGTGAGAAGATGTATCAAAGGTTTCATTGTAAATGGCATAAATTTACAAATAGAATACACACATAGCTGTTTCATAATGACACACAATTTACAACTGAAGACAGGGGACTGATTTCAAAGAATCTATTTTCAGTTATTATCTGCGGTTTATTGGCAATTGCCCTTGCTTTCGTGGTGTCGCAGCTTGGAAGTGTGCTGCAGGTGAATATGCTTTAGAATTATATAAGTACATTGTGTAGCTGTTACAGCGTTATGTCGATATGTGTCGAGCATACGATTGTCTCGAAGCTTGTGAATTCTTAACTTAGTCATCATTTAACGGTTGTTTGTGTCTGTCTGTCTGTCTGTCTGTGCCTGAGTGCGGCGTTTATAAAACAAATATCAGTTATTAACTAAATTCAGCCGCTTTATAGGTCCCCGCTTATCCAAGCATATTGGATGATTCATGCTGAACGCTGACCAGTGCCAAAATGCCCTTTGGGTTAGAACTGGTCTTCAGTGAGCCATGCTTGTTGCAAGAGGCAACTGACGGGATCGGATGGTTGGGCTCGCTGACTTGGTTGACAACACGTCATCGTAGCCAGATTGTGTACATCGATGCTCATGCTGTTGATCACTGGACTGTCAGGTCCAGACTCGATTATTTACAGACCGCTGCCATATAGCTGGAATATTGCTGAATGCGGCATTAAACACCAAACCAGCTAACCAACTGTAGGACATTAGCATAACTAGGACGGACTCTTGTTTGTTATCATTATTTTTTAGGATGTCGTGTACGTCAGTATTGTTGAGGAAGAACTACCGTGCAAGCAGCCAATACCATAGGACGTGTATAATTTTAAACAGAGCTATTTCTTCAGAGTCCATTTAATTATACGGCTTAATGTAAAGTGGCAAGTCAGTCTTATATTCATAATTCTTGTCAACCAATGAATCTTTGTTTCCAGGCATCTTACACAGTGTACAGTATTCTAAACGGTCCAACATTTGGTCTGTTTGTGCTGGGAATGTTCTTCCCTTGGGCGAACTCATGGGTATGAATTTATGTGTTAAGTTCTTGTTTTTTACAAAACTTTAATATAAAACTTAAAGTGGTTTCGGCTTCTAATTTTCGTTGTGTTTATGCTATACAATGGTGAAACATCATGACCCACTGGTTGTTGATGATTGATCGAGTGTTCCGTTTCAGACAATCAGACAGGTCAGCGATGTAGCTTTTCATAATTTTAATCACAGGATTATCTGATCAAGACTCGAATATTTATAAGCCGTATCAAAGATAGGTATATACACGTGTTTGGCCGTATACACACAGATGGAATGTGACTGAGTGCGACGTGAAAAAAACCCAAAAATGTTCTCTCAATGAAATAAAACCTAACCTTAATGCGTTTACTTACAGGGGGGCGGTGGGGTAGCCTAGTGTTTAAAGCGTGCGTTCGTCACGCCGAAGACCCGGGTTCGATTCCCCACATGGGTACAATGTGTGAAACCCATTTCTGGTGTCCCCCGCCGTGATATTGCTGGGATATGGCTAAAAACGGCGTAAAACTAAACTCACTCACTCACTTACAGGGAGCTGTTGTTGGGTGCTTCTCGTCGTTAGCGTTCATGTGCTGGGTAGGCTTTGGTGCGTTCGTTAACTCCGTGCGTACAAGGACACCGCTTCCAACGTCAATTGACGGATGCAACTGGAACGTCACTACGACGATGACGCCTCTTACGTCAACCGCTGCTACAATTGTTACAAGTTCAGTTGAACCAGCGGGGTCCAGGTGAGACGTGTCTAAATCGAAGACTATATGCTTATATTAACGGTTCCTGATATTTCGGAACCAAATAACCCCCATTAACCTTTATGTTTAGCCGCTATCACTTCACATGAAACACTTACACCAACAATATATGTTCTGAATTTCCAGTGACCTCTTCTTCCCGCTGTACAGATTGTCATATCTGTACTACACTCCGATGGCAATGGCCGTGGTGGTCATCGTCGGTATGGTTGTCAGCCTAATTACATGTGAGTTGTGTCTTACTTCAATGATGTGAGTTGTGTCTTACTTCAATGATGGAACCATGTATAACAATTTCTATTTGTGTCGTCATCACTCACTCACTAACTCACAATGAGTTAATGTGTTCATGTATGTTTAAGCATCTTTCTAACTTCCCTGACCATGTATCTGAAATAAAATTTATAATATTCAAATACAACTTCCATTTACTTAAAATTTAACGTACTGTTTAGAAGAATGTGTTAAAAATCAGCATACACTTTCAAACCAATATCATGATATACAATACACATAGAAAATTTGTCTGATTGATTGAGGTTGGTTTTACGCCGCTTTTAGCAATATTCCAGCAACATCACGGCAGGGGACACCAGAAATAGGCTTCACACATTGTACCCATGTGGGGATTCGAACCCAGGCCTTTTGCGTGACGAGCCAACGCTTTAACCATTAGGCTACCCCACCGCCCCTTGTCTGACAATAGTAGGCATCTTATAGGCTGCAGAGACCCTAAGACCATGGACCCTCGCCTGATCTGCCCGCTGTTTGACCGCCTCTTCCCCTGCATGCCGGAGATGATACTCAGACCTCTCAGATGTGGAGTCAACCATAGACGTCATGTAAGTGTATATGCAGTAGTGCTGAGGTTCTAAAATGAATTATCTCAGATTGTTTGTCGTTAGCACCCTAAACTAGTCCAGCTTCATTGATAAGAAATCAAGCGTTACCAATTTGTATTTAAGCAGATTACAAAAGACTCGTATAGTCATTCTTCATTCAAACAATGTGGCATTGTTACTCACATATCGTCAGATCTGGTTCTTTGTTGAAGGTGTCTTACCCGTGTGTGCACAAGCAGTGAAACATGATTCTTGCAACAAACTTTAATTCAAACCAATTTCCATACAAAGCTGAACTATAGATTCCAAATGTTAAATCGTAAGAGCGATTGTGTTAGGATTTTGTCACATCGACATCGTTCAAGCTATGTTTTGACTCATTATGGAAAGAATTTATTTCTTAGAGAATAACCTACGGGCTACATTTAATAACTTGTTACTTGTCCCAGGTAAATAAGTTTCGAGCCTTGGCCGGATTGTTTATTGCATAATGGAGTCTTCAGGCCACGCGTTGAGGCCTCTTATCAAGCGACACCGTAAACCATTAACGATTTGCGACAATGCATAAATATGACAACACGTTGCTATGGGACACGAAGCTACCAGTGTAAAACAATGAAACGACTGACACAAACCAGTCAGTTTGCATACAACATAACATGCCGATTGAGAATAACTGAAGATATTTACCGATAACGATGTCATGGGGATAATCTAATATTGTGTTCTGTATTAACAGGAAAACACTCCTCACAAGATGCCCCAAGAAAGTACTCCTCACAAGATGCCTCCAGAAAGCTTTCTCCACAAGGCGCCTCTAGACAGCACTCCCCAAAAGACGCCTCCAGAAGGCTTTCTCCACAAGACGCCTCCAGAAAGCTTTCTCCACAAGACGCCTCTAGGCAGCACCCCTCCCACCCCACCCCGGTGAAATCCCCGCGCCTTGGGGACATACATGTGAAGGGAAGTACTGAGAGTATACCTCAGAGGGGAACTACGTTTATAAACCTCGGCTTTGATACAGAAACGGAGTCTGCAGAACAAATTTAAAATGTTTCATAGAAATCAATTTCTATATACATTTGTAAGTTCCAATCCCGATTTGTTCAAGGTCTCTCTTCTGTCTCACAATTACTTGAAATATATAATAAGATTGTTGTATAATTAATCATTTCTTGGCGGAAATAAAGGTATTTGTAAATTGTAATTTTGAGATAAACATCATGTGTTGGCCAATTTCCGGGTGTTATTGATTATTTGAAGCACGGGAATTCATTTGGAACCGTTACTTAATAACACTCGAAAATTGGTCAGCACATGATGCTTATTGTAAACACAAAAGTAAACCAAAGGGTCAACACGCGTTTTTCTGTCTGCACTCATTGACATCGAGTACGGGTACAGTAGTGAAGTGCCATCAGCCATGGTTCCCATGGTAGCATCATTAACTGCTCATTTGTAACGTCATTCCGACTTTACGTCACAGTGACTTTTGGTTTACAATTGTCTATAAAATTCATCTAAGCTGGTTCTGTCATGGGTCCCTTTCCATTACTTATTTACAAAAACGACATGGCTGGTCATCATAAGAATTCAGCTCGTTTAATTTATTTGCTGGTAACACTTTCATACCTGTATTGACTGCTAGAGTTTAGTTTACCTTGATAACCCTGGTGAACTTGAAAAGGTTCTGGAAGCAGCTAAATAATAAAATGGTTATTTGTTTTCCTAAATAATTCATATATATATATGTATGTTGAAATAGGATGTGAGACACTCTCAAACAGATAAAGACTAAAACACTGTGTACTACACAAAATGTTTAACAACCTAGGTCAAGCCTATTGAAATGGCGTATTTTTCAGACACACTTTATTTAGGCGAAAACCTTTTTGAAGAATATAATATTTCTTCACGGTCATGTTCTAAATGTAATATTAAATCCGAAAAGAACTTTCCACCGCGTTACTACTAATCTGGAGATTGAGGAGTTAATATAATTCACAGTCGTTTAAGACATTCTTGTCCCTAATTATGAGGTCATCAGAACTGCACCCTATAACAATATTTTATCAGTGGGAGGTATGTACTGGATCCAGCCTTTCTTCATATACACTTTGTTATTTACATTAGTTACATTATGTAATTTTATTAATTACTAACGTTAGTATTTCAATAGAAGCATCACGCGTTTTTCTTCACAGTTCAGTCATTGCACATGTGTCCAATATCTGTACAAAGGTTTGGGGAAAGGGCGTTTTAACTTCTGCCTAATCCATTTGACATTAAATATATTTATAGCTATTATGATTTATTTACTTTTGTAGATGTTTAATTATGAGTGTTGTGAGATTTCTCTTTGTCAGACGTACATATTTGCTTCACTTCGTGTGCGTTCACACTGTCAACAAACTTAAACTCTCGTTTAAAATAAATGTCATATAACAGATTTTTTCGTATATTTTATGAAATGACAATACGCTAAGATTTGTCCTTATTTGTCATTGTCACGACCACATATACATTCGCCTTCTGCATGCGTACGGTATGGGCAATAATACTTGAAGATAACAGTTACTTCAACTGAGGTATTGCCGATGTGACGATACATTTTAACTAACTTAACTCAACTGAGGTATATTGTGGTTTCGTAAATTATAAAAAAGACATCAGGTATATGTCATCCATTTTAAACAAAGGAATTTTGTGTGGAAAACATATGTGACACAACTGTTACATAACAGTGTTTGGCATCATACTTTAATGTTTGTTCTTTACGTGCACATGTTAGAATTTATAGTAACTGTTTCTTCGCACCGAATAGATGGAACATTGCCGATGGGTCTTTGTGTATCGACAATTTTCCACACACACACACACACACACACACACACACACACACACACACACACACACACGTGCACACACACACACACACACGTGCACACACGTGCACACACACACACACATGCACACATGCATACATGCATACATATACATACATACATACACTTCAGATACCTGAGTATAAAGTAAACACTCTTCAGATAACATACCAGCAAAAGCTGGGCACAAAGTGAACACACGTCAGGTATACAATAATATATCAGAAATCCAGATATTTCTTTTTGTCAAAACTTATTTCTCTACACCAAGACCTTTCACCGTTCAACGGCTCGTCAGGTGTACAATGAAAACTAAGTGTAGTCATAGGCGACGCATAACGGTATAACGGTATAATGGTAGTATCTATGTCTTCATCATGCGTATGACGTTACAGTTAGCGACAACAGTAAATGTCTATTAGCTATGTAATTAGCTATTGCTACTAACCGTAAATATTTGAACTCGTCGTTTATATATTTATTGCTTATACACCTGCAGAAATCACTTGTTTATGTTTACTACTAAAACAATGACTGAATATATAATATAATACAGTTGTCGTTTCTTCTATTTTCTTTTTTCTGTAAGGGTGTATGTCTGCACAACGTATGCAGCCCCTTAGAACTCAACAACTTCAGTTCTGACGTTCTTCAAAGACACACTCAAGGCGAATCTGCGATTCAAAGCCACCATCAAACGTGTCTGGTAATCTAAGGGACACAACTCTGCACGGCGTGTTAAACGTCCGATATGTGAAGCCCAGAGCCAAAAAGCTGAGGGGATTTGACTACTTGTGTTCATTCTTCCGTATAACCATTTTGTTGTGTATGTAGATTGTATGAGTTTCTGTGGATGAGTGAACGGATGAGTATTTCTGTTGGTTTGATAATGACAATGAAAGGTTGTTTCCAAGGGTAGTTTCCAACATATGTTTGTCTGATGTATGTTTTGGTGTGTAGGGTATTATTAAAGGTGCGCTTTGTCACTCATACCTGTTTTGCCGGTTTTATGTGTATATAGTTTGTCATCTTGTTATTAATAATATGATGTAATGATTTAAACCAGATGTATTTTTCCGCCAGTTAATAGTGCGTCATTCTGGGGTTTGTTAACATCAAGAATGTTTGAACGTTACAGCATGTGTCTCGATCGTGTTGACACCTGCCTTACCTCAGATTTTGATATAGTATTGCACCTGTGTATCTTCAAAAACTCCTCTCTCCTTACATGCCAACAAGAACTCTGCGTTCATCCTCGTCTAATCTGCTCTGTGTACCAAAGTGGAATCTCATATCATTTGGCTACAAGTCTTACCAGAACATGGCATTGGTTAATTGGAATTCTCTCCCTGATGAACCTAAGCTGTCTCCAACCCTTGGAAACTTTTAGCATCACCTCAAAACCTTTCTCTACAAAAAGTTCTATGGACTTCAATAATGCCTTATTGATTGTTAGCGCTATGAGCATACCTGGTGTGGAGTTTGGCGCTATATAAATGGGCACATTATTATCATTATTATTATTAGAGTACTTCGTATGTGTTCTCAGTGTGAGAATGGTTTTCGGGTACGATACCTGACGTGTGTTCACTTTGTGCTTAGCTTTTGCTGGTATGGTATATGAAGAGAATTTACTTTATGCTAGAATTTGGTGGTGTGGTACCTGAGCGTCTTCACTGGTATCTTCCCATAAGACAGGCCTCCCAAAAGACAGGCCGCTTAAAACAACACATTTTATGGTTGGTTGCATAAGGCTTAATTAGCTGTACCCTTGATAATAATGGTATGAGCCCAGATAAAAAAGACAATATTAGGTTTTAACTATAGTTTTATCAATTCATGTAATGAATTATGATTTTTATATTAACATACACTTCCAAATACAGTTCCAAAAGAAACGCGACATTCATGTTTGTTTTTGAAATTTTTATAATTGTCTTATCTACTTTACAATCATAACGACTGTGCAGGTTAAATGTTCTTTGAAACCAATTTTCGAAATTAAACTTCTGAAACAAGACTTTTAACGTCAGATTAGCCGTAACAATTGAATCTAATTATTGAACATTTTTATGGGAAAAAATAACAGAAACGAATCACATAAACGCATGCCCTGACGCGTTGTGGACGTGAATTTAATGATACGACACTTTCTTCAAGAAAAACGCGAGAAAGAACCCTTTAAAAGATGCGAAGGCAGTTTCTGTTGTGTTCTTTTTCTGAATGGTTCAGAATACAATATGCCACGTTTGAGCAGTGAAGCATGTCTACGTGTTCTTGGGATGATTGATGCTGGCTCCAGTGTTGTCAACGTTGCACAACATACGGGAGTACGACACTTTACCGACTGATTGAACGCCAAAATCAAACGAGTTCGGTGAGGGATCGACCTAGAGATGGCAGGCCACGAGTGACGTCACACAGGCAAGACCGTTACATCGTAACGTCACATCTTCGCAACTGTTTTCTTCCAGCTACTGTTACAGCCCGTCAGACAATTGGGATTCACAACAGGCCAATTTCAGGAAACACTGTGCGTCGACGTTTGAGAGCACACCGGCTACACTGTAGGAGACCCTATGTTAGACCGCTTTTGAGGCCATGGCACCGTCGTCTCTCGCTTAGCATGGGCTCGCCAATACCAGCATTGGAGATATGCACAGTGGCAGAACGTTGTTTTCTCAGACGAGTGTCGGTTTTTTTTGTCCACGTTGCAGATGGGAGAGTGAGAGTATGGCGTCGACGAAATGAACGTTTCAGAGACTCATGTGTTCTGGAAAGTGACCGCTGAGGTAGGCCATCCCTTATGATGTGGGGTTGAATAAGCTGGGAAAGGCATGTACTACCTGTAATCTCCATTTACTTTGTTTTTCTGTATTTTACAAACACTACTTCACTTTCATTTTCTCCAGTTATTTGCAAAAACTAATTTAAAAACTGTTATAAAAACGTCCTATTCTCCAGTCATTTATACTTGTATGATCTTGAGTGTTTTCCTTATGAACATGATGTAACTGGACTCGAACATGTAAATAAGCTTATTGAGGACCAGATTGGTATCTTTATGAGATTGTTGATATTACTTTACGCTGACGATACTGTCATATTAGCTGAAACAAGTGATGGATTGCAAAATCTTTGAATATGTTTGACCAGTATTGTAAAGTATGGAAACAGTGTGAATGTAGATGTCTGTGATGAACTTCACTTGTTATTATACTCTCCAGCACTAAATGCCCTCAGAAATCAATTTCTTCCCCAATATTTATGTAAACATCCTACTATTGAAAAATGTGTTTATCTAATGAAATGTGATTATTCACCATTTAACTCAAAGTGCCAAATTTATCAAAACTGGACTTTGTTCAATGTTTCAATATGTATCAATATGCTGTATGTTCTCTTTGTCACTATATGTGATGTTTGAGAATAATATGTTACTATACTCTGTAATGACTCTGGGTCAGGTAAATAATTAAGTAGGGGTGGACAGCATGGCTCAGCTAATTAGTGTACTCTCTGAGTCTGTCTTTTGGGCGGTCTGTCTTTTGGGAGTGAACCTCTTCACTTCATGTCCAGGTATTGGTGATAAGTTATCTGAAGTGTATTCACTTTATGCCCAGAATTTGGTGGTGTGGTACCTGGGCGTCTTCACTTCATGCCCAGAATTTGGTGATGTGGAATCTGAAGCGTGTTCACTTCATGTCCAGGTATTTGTGATAAGGTATCTGAAATGTATTCACGTAATGCCCAAAATTTGGTGATGTGGTACCTGGGCGTCTTCACTTCATGCCCAGAATTTGGTGATGTGGAATCTGAAGCGTGTTCACTTCATGTCCAGGTATTGGTGGTAAGGTATCTGAAGTGTATTCACGTAATGCCCAAAATTTGGTGATGTCGTACCTGGGCGTCTTCACTTCATGCCAATGTTTTGGTGATGTAGCTGAAGCGTGATCACTTTATGCCCAGAATTTGTATTGTGGTATCTGGGCGTCTTCACTTCATGAGCAGAATAAGGTATAAGTGGTAAGGTATCTGATGCGTGCTAACTTTATGCTCATGTTTTGGTAGTAAGGTACCTGAAATGTGTTCACTTTATGCCCAGGTTTTGGTGGTAAGGTATCTGAAATGTGTTCACTTTATGCCCCGGTTTTGGTGGTAAGGTATCTGAAATGTGTTCACTTTATGCCCAGGTTTTGGTGGTAAGGTATCTGAAGTATGTTCACTTTATGCCCAGGTTTTGGTGGTAAGGTATCTGAAATGTGTTCACTTTATGCCCAGGTTTTGGTGGTAAGGTATCTGAAATGTGTTCACTTTATGCCCAGGTTTTGGTGGTAAGGTATCTGAAGTGTGTTCACTTTATGCCCAGGTTTTGGTGGTAAGGTATCTGAAATGTGTTCACTTTATGCCCAGGTTTTGGTGGTAAGGTATCTGAAATGTGTTCACTTTATGCCCAGGTTTTGGTGGTAAGGTATCTGAAGTGTGTTCACTTTATGCCCAGGTTTTGGTGGTAAGGTATCTGAAATGTGTTCACTTTATGCCCAGGTTTTGGTGGTAAGGCATCTGAAGCGTGTTTACTTTATGTCGAGGTTTTGGTGGTAAGGTATCTGAAGCGTGTTTACTTTATGTCCAGGTTTTGGTGGTAAGGTACCTGAAATGTGTTCACTTTATGTCCAGGTATTGGTTATGTAGTATCTGAAGCGTGTTTACTTATGACCAGTTACTGGTGGTAAGGTATCTGAAGCGTGTTTACTTTATGTCCAGGTTTTGGTGGTAAAGAATCTGAAGCGTGTTTACTTTATACCCAGGTATTGGTGGTAAGGTATTTGAAGCGTGTTTACATTATACCCAGGTACTGGTGATGAGATAACTGAAGCGTGTTCACTTTCTGTCGAGGTTTTGGTGATGAGGTAACTGAAGCATGCTCACCTTGTGCCCAGGTTTTGAAAGTGTGTTCACTCTTAGCTGCGGCCATTGTGGAATTAAGAGAGTTTCTCAGTTGAACGAATTCAAAGGAACGTGAACTCCATATCAATAAATCTCATTCGGTACAGGACTATTTTACACGTTTCGAATTGAAGCCGTTGGGTAACATCTGTTGACAGTTCTTAACAAAAATCAGTTATTGAAATTGCCCAAATAGTTGTACATTGCTCCGTATTGATGTTCTATGAATACTCATGTAATTAATAGTAAGAAACCATAGTCTCTCCTACTTCCAATAAAACGTGCATTCGAATACATCAAAGGCATCTACCTGAACGAGAGCAGTGACAGCCTTCGACCATGTCCACTGTCATAATAGTATATTTCTTATACATAAGCACACGCCGTGACCGGGGAAGATTCACAAAGGCCGAGTGAACTGAGTGGGTGAGAGAGAGAGAGAGAGCTGGGGGGCGTAAACTGGTTCTAGGGGAGTGTGGACTCATTTGTGGAACCAGCGTGGACAACACTGACCTTCCATCATGTCTGGTGATTACAGCATCTACACTGGGCAGAAGAAGACCTTCACTATCCCTGACTATGTCCTTTTCAGTCTTACTTTGGCCATATCGGCCGGGATCGGACTCTTCTATGCCATCAAAGACAGAAACAAATTGAATTCTCGGGATTACCTTTTGGGAGGGAAAGATATGTAC
Source organism: Haliotis rubra (assembly GCF_003918875.1). Taxonomy (NCBI): domain Eukaryota; kingdom Metazoa; phylum Mollusca; class Gastropoda; order Lepetellida; family Haliotidae; genus Haliotis; species Haliotis rubra. The sequence continues at coordinate 2,996,350 of NW_025767634.1, forward strand.
GTTTTTCCTGTGGCGATGTCGATGCTGGTGACGTTTCTCTCTGCACTGACGTTGCTGGGGACGCCGTCTGAGATGTACAACTACACGACGATGTTTTGGTGGTTATGCCTTGCATTTGTTTTTGCAATGGTCATATCCTCAGTAGTATTCATTCCATTCTTCTATGATCTCAACGTGACAAGTGTATTTCAGGTGAGTTTTCAATCCAGTATTTCATTAAACGTAAGATGTAACCTAAGCATATGCTTTATCCTGTTTATGTTAACTGAATGTGAAACCGCTGTTTTCTTCAAACATACGCGTCATGAATGTTAACCCTGACGGTGCTGCCTTAAGCCCTAACCAAGAAAAGTAGGGCCGGGCTAACCAAGCGGATAATAACAAAAACGGATCGCAGAATATTGAAGCGAAACATTCAGCATTCATAAATGTATGTTTTCGCCAAAGGAATGAATTTGGATCAAAATATATATTCAATTATATAATACAACTATGACTACATACCGAGATTTCTTTATGCTCTTTCTTTATGCTCTTTCTTTTTGTTTGACATGTCAATGTGACACGGTATCTTACTGTTCTCAGCCTATCAGATGGGATTTCCTGGGCAGGTGACCCGTGAAAATCCGGGGTAGAATAGGTCTTCAGCAACCCATGCTTGCCACAAAAGGCGACTATGCTTGTCGTAAGAGGCGACTTACGGGATCGGGTGGTAAGTCTCGCTGACTTGGTTGACATATGGCATCGGTTCCCATTTGCGCAGATCGATGCTCATGCTGTTGATCACTGGATTGTCTGGTCCAGACTCGATTATTTACAGACCGCCGTCATATAGCTGGAATATTGCTGAGTGCGGCGTAAAACTAAACTCACTCACTCCTGGCAGGTAGTGAGAGTGATTGGGATTCCTTTTTTCCTAAATTAATTCTCTAATTAACCTTTTTTGATTCATGCTGAAACAACTTAGGGTGGTTATTCTAACACATTCAGCATTCATAAGCGTGTGGTTTTGGAATTAAATTGGATCAAAGTATATATTCAATAATAAATACAATTATAATTACGACTACATACCGAGATTCCTTTATTCTCTTTCTTTTGTTTGATGTCAGTGTGACACAGTGGGACTTCCTGGGCAGGTAGTGACAGTGAGTTGGATTCCCTGCTTTCCTAAATTAATTTTCTAATTAACTTTTATTGATTCATGTTGAAACAACTTAGGGAGGTTATTCTCTGTAAGTGCTATTGGTGAATGTCAGTAGGACTGACACGACATGATTTAACATAGGTTAACACCCTTCCAGTACTGTTAAAGTTACTAACAATTCAATTCAATATTCCCGCAAACCACCCTCGGTGGTACAGGAACATTGTACAGTATGAATATATAATATGTAACATGTGATCAGTTGGGTAAATAAATATATTACGCTTTTACGGTTTCATTCACAATCCGTATAAATTTTGATAGAGACTTTATGATAGAGTACTTACAGGTGGACAAAAGGTTTTTAAATTTTATAGTGAGTGAGTGAGTTAAGACTTAAAGTCACATTTTAAATTTTATAAGATTTGGCCATTTATAGTAATAGTCTTTAATATAGATATACCTGACATTATCGAGGTACGTACATTTAAACAGATAATGAAACTCGTCAGCTATCGCTGGGGAGTTACATAGATGGCATTTTCTTAACTGTCCAGGTATTTGTTTCAAGCGACCGGTCTCTACTGGTAAATAATGATTAGAGGTTCTACGCCGCATTATTGGGTTTGAAATTTGTTTTGGGAGAAGCAGATATAGTTCGAAAGTTGGCTTAATAAAGAACATAACCCATGTGTTGATTGAACATTATTATATCTTATACTGTAGAATGTCACAATGACAACATGACCACTAAAATGACACCGTGTCGAAACACTCATTACAGTTTAATCTGTATATGTTTGTAAAGGATTGTCCCATACCGAAGTGTACGGCAGGACTTTTATACCTAACATCCACATATGCATCAAATGGGTTACAATCTATAGCACAGAATTGTATCTACCCACATGTCACCTTATTGCAATGTTTTCATTGCGTTTCTAAAGAGCGTCTCCGTATAACTAAACTCCAACTGTTTTATGTTCTTGAGCTATAATCTTGTAGGCCCAGATTCGTTTGTATACAGATGGGATCGAAATAGCAAACCTGCGTGAACCATAGCTATATATTTTACAACTTAATGAATAAGCCTTAATCACATCCTTTTGAAATTTAAGAATATCACTCCATCATGTATAGAATGGCATATTGTGGTGTCTCTACAGTTTTGACTTACTAAGCAAATCTGCCAAAATATGGTATGAATGGTGAACTATTATCCCAGTTAAAATATATTATTTCTTGGCGGAAACAAACTGTATTTGTAAACTGTAAGTGTCTACAAAAGGCATCTAAGCTAGGGTACACCAAGGTTCTGTCCTGGGTCCCTTTCCACTACCTGTTTACAAAAAACGACATGGCTGGTCATCTTAAAGGGGCACTGATCCAGTGGATTTCCCCGGGACTGGTTGTTGCTTTTGTTACTGCTTTTCCCCGCGACTACCCGGGTGATATCCCAGAATTCTTGACTGGGTTGCGACCTCTGCTGCGCCACCTGCATGCGCAGTTAGTAGTATAAGTATGATATGAATATCCTCATACTGATCATAAAGATGAAATCTTTTTTACTCATTAATATTTCCATCTTCCATCAATATGAAAACAATTTTGAAGTTTCACTTCATCTGCCAGTGACACAAAATGTTTGGACTGAAAAACCCGAAGTAAGTGTACGTCTTTATATTTTTGTCTTATAATCTGAAGCCCATTTCTGGTGTCCCCCGCCGTGATGTTGCTGGAATAATGCTAAAAGCGGCGTAAAACCAAACTCAGTCAGTCAGTCAGTCTTATAATCCTAATGAACTTATAATTATATGTTTATGCATTATGGAACTTCATAAAAAGTACACGGTCTGTTTTTAGTGTATTTATAACATGACTGTAATAGCTAGACATTTTACAGATTGCCAACGTGAATCATCTATCACATACACGCCCTAAGTGCGACCTAGTGTATGTTGTCTGTCTCCTCGAACTTCACGGCTAAAAATAAAGAAGTAGAATGATTCTGCTTAATGCTACAACAAATGAATAAAAACAAAATACAAATATTAAAATTAAACTGATAAAGTCATAGCGATAATGTCAAGTTATTACCTTGTTCGAGGAGTATATGCATCAATATCAACATAAAATAACTATATGCCATTCATTTGCAGCTAACAGAGAACGTTGTTCCATGTCATGTGTCATTTAACATTAACAGTATAATATGCAAAAATGAATATAACGTTACAACTAGTGATAGTCTCTCAACTGGTCATGTGACTGTTTCAGGTGTTTCACATTGGTGCATAGCTCTGCAATGGTCACTCAAGACACTCAAGACACCTGACAAACATTTTCATGATATCCACCTTTCTTTAAAAACAGTAATTTAGTTAGACAACAATGAGCAATCAATCAACGTATTTATTGGCGGTTAATCCTTTGAAGGAAAGGTTTTGTTTTTACACAGACACTTTACGACAAAAAGTGGGTGGGGATGTTCCCAATGTGCTGCAATTCATTCTGCCTACAGTCTTATCAAAACATCTTTATGGTTGAGCGGTTTTGAAGTTTAGCCTGGTTCATCCATCAACAGTAATGAACTAGCCCAGTATGCTTGAGTGACTATGCTCTAATTGATCTGCAACTCAAACTGAACACTAACAATTTAAATTACATAAATATCAATGTTTTGCACATTCTTAAGCAAACTGATTTTAAGTTAAGAAATTGTCGAGAATTTAACACATTTCACAGTGAAATAAGCTTTAAGCTTTTGACAGTTTTAGAGGTTTCACAGAGAGTCCTATGCCAGCTTGAGCAGGTGTCCAGATGCATCCAGGAACTGCAGAGGAGATTTTCTTCCTGTGGCGAGGTGCTGCTTCAGTCTGTGGAGAGAACTATCCAGTTCACGGTAGATTCGAGGACGGCGACGGACTGCACATCCATGGTCGGACTGGATGAGCTTCACCCGACCAACCTTTTCGATCTCCTTGATCTATGACACAAACCCATATATGTTTGAATGAGCTTTCTGGATTCTGTATTTCTGTCTGCTGTGGAATCTCTCTAAGTGGTTGTTGGTCCTTGGAACTACTGTGTCATGTTGGTTCCACATCCTTATCGGGAAACGGGCATCGTAATCAATCCAGGTGCTGGTGACGTAGTCGTTGAAGTCAGTTACTTTCTGACCTATGGCAACTCGTCGATGATGTCCATCCAGGCATCTCTCTCTTGGTCAGAGGGAAGGGGAAGCAGAGCAACAGCTCTTCGAACGACGTGGGCCTGAATAACTGGGTCGGTCTTGTATTCCACAGCAAGTCCTTTCTCTGCAACTTAACGTAACACAGCCTGGGAATAATGGGCAAAAAAGAACATCCTCTAATGTTTGCATGAGGAAACACTTGCTCGGAAGCACGGATTGCAGCAACTTCAAAATCTGTGACAGGGGGTGGTTCAGCGCCGACTCTCTGTTTTGTTACCTCTTTCTGCAAGTTGAACAGCCTCACGTATATTGGCCTTAACTTGTCATATTACTAAATGAAGCAGTTGCCTACAGTTACAATTATACTCAAAATGGGCAGCAGGCAGAATAAACTAAAGGCACACTGGTACCAACTCTGTGGGTGCATTCGGTGTACGTTCGAAAACCTACATACTTAAACACTACCTTCCGACAAATACACTGTGCAAGAGGAAAGTAATTAATCAATCAGCATGTTATTGGTTAATCCTTTGATCGATGTCAGCTGATAATTCCACTTCCAAGCGCATATTAAATTACATGTAATACATTTGCCACATCAGACCTAAATTAATAATGTTGAGTACTAGTATTTACTCCAGACATACACGAGAAATGATAAATTGGCACCTTTATCGGGTAATCTGAGTGATGCTATCGCTAATTGTACCTGTTGTACATTCATCAACTGACCATCAAGTGAATGATGACAAACATACAGGTGTAGTTTTATTCTACCAAACATGGATTACAGCAAGGGAGTAGTAATCGCTGTACTACATGCAATTTTAGTTGCCTAAGAAACTTAGGGGTCGACGCATGTATACATACATATGAATTGTTTTTTTGTGATTAATGTAAGCGACGTTTCGGTGCAGATGCTAACTCTTATTCGATAACGATGTCATTCATCATACCATCCACGCATCAGAAAATTTGGAAAAGCCTACACTGCTGGGATACAGTATTACAATCATACAAGAACTACAGGGATATTTTAAAACAGCGGCATCTGGTGGGCAGATTCGTCGTTCTTATTGTCCCATTGTTTAGGTTGACGAAATTCTGTCAAGGTGGACAGCTGCCCAGTCCAAGTGTCCGTCATGGTCGAGGGAGCAGGGACTGACAACCTGAGATTGTTTACACTGTTGGCGCGAAACATTAATCGCTCTGGATCAGTGTCTCTTTAAGAATTCAACTCGTTTATTTCCTGGGGACAATTTCTTACCTACAGTGACTGCTAGATTTGATATTCTATAAATACTCATGTAATTAATAGTAAGAAACAATAGTCTCTCCTACTTCCAATAAAACGTGCATTCGAATACATCAAAGGCATCTACCTGAACGAGAGCAGTGACAGCCTTCGACTATGTACACAGTAATAGTAGTATATGTCTTATATACAAGCACTCGCCGTGACCGGGGAAGATTCACAAAGGCCGAGTGAACTGAGTGTGTGAGTGAGAGAGAGCTGGGAGGCGTAAACTGGTTCTAGGGGAGTGTGGACTCATTTGTGGAACCAGCGTGGACAACACTGACCTTCCATCATGTCTGGGGACTACAGCATCTACACTGGACAGAAGAAGACCTTCACTATCCCCGACTATGTCCTTTTCAGTCTTACTTTGGCCATATCGGCCGGGATCGGACTCTTCTATGCCATCAAAGACAGAAACAAAGTTAACTCTAAGGATTACCTTTTGGGAGGGAAAGATATGAATATCCTTCCAGTGGCGATGTCCCTCTTGGTGACGTTTTTGTCAGCACTGACGCTGCTCGGAACGCCGGCTGAGATGTACAACTTCTCGACGATGTTTTGGTGGTTATGCCTTGCATTTGTTTTTGCAATGGTCATATCCTCAGTAGTATTCATTCCATTCTTCTATAATCTCAATGTGACAAGTGTATTTCAGGTGAGTTATGAATGTTAACGCTATAACTGACGGAGCTACCTTAACTGACCCAAGTAAAGTCGGGCCGGGCTGACCTAGCGGATAATGATAACAATAGATTGCAGAATACTGAAACGAAACACATGCGGCGTTTACAAATGTATGGTTCTACCATAGGAATTGAATTTGGATCAAAATGTATATTCAATTATATAATACAATGACTTCATACCGAGATTCCTTCATGCTATTTCTGTTTGTTTGACATGTCAATGTGACACGGTTTCTTACTGTTCTCAGTCTATCAGATGGTCTATCAGATGGGACTTCCTGGGCAAGTAGTGATATTTTACTGATTTAGGCTGAAACAACCTAGGGTAGTTATTCTCCGGAAGTGCTATTGGTGAATGTCAATAGGACTGACACAACATGATTTACTGTAACACCCTTCCAGCACTGTTAAAGTTACTAACAATAAAAAGCAATATGTTTTCAAAGAAACATCTCTATCGAAAACATTGTCACAATAACACTGATGAACGTTCATAAAAAAATTACCCATGTGTTGATTGAACATTACTATATCTCAGACTGTAGAATGTCCCAATGATGATATGGCCACTATAGCGAAGCCGAGTGGAAACACTCAGTACCGTGTAATCTGTATATGTTTGTAAAGGACTGTCCTATACCAAAATGTACGGTACGACTTTTGAAACGTACCTAACCTTCACAGATGTATCAAATGTGTTGCAATGTATAGTACAGAAATATATCTTCCCATATACAACTTTATTGCATAACCATTATTGTATTATAAAAGAGATTCTCCTTTAACCGAAGCCCTTCGTTGTATTTTCTAGAGCATTAAACTCGTAGGCCCAGATTCATTTGTACACACATGAGATCGAAATAGCCCTTGTAACACAATAGTTACCTTACCTGTATTTTTTTGTATCCACAACTAACATAGCCGCATTACATAAACCTAATACATATTCAAGTTCCCACTGAGCAAATTTGTAAAGACTCCTCAGCGCATAGATAATAGCGTGCCTTGGGTAGTATCTGAATACACAATAGAATACTCGTATGAAGTCCCAGAAGGGACATTGTTGCACTGTCCAAAAAGCGTTAACATGCACATTGTCGCCCACTTTAGTGCTGTTTTACACATTTTACGCGACAACGCGACGGATTTGGGCCTTGACAACTGCCCCTTTGTCTCACTGTTGACCTTTCGTAGAATAACAAATATTCTACAATATGCGACAACTCGACACATTAGCCATTTGTCGCATTGTCACTATGTGCCATTGTCATGATCACATTGCTGCGCTTTTGGTCATTTTGACAGCTTTTACTTGTTTTTGTGAGAGCGACAACGCGACAACCAGTTAATGTCCCTTCTTCGATCCCATACAGTAAATTATGAAGCTGGCTGAGATATTTTTAGTTTATTTGTTTGCCCAGACAGAAAACTCGAATTGCACAGTCACCCTTCTTGACTCATGTCATAATAAGAACATAATGACAAAATAACTGACTGGTAATTGTAGATTTAGATTAGCCATTTTATGATAAGCTGGGGACCATTATCAAAATCGTATAAAACATATAAAATAATGTAGGGACTGAAACTGATCAAGCAAGAAAGCGAATAACCCAAATTCTTTCAGCAGTTTCTATCCCAATGACATGACAGGCATATGACATTTCATTTCACTGTCGATGGCTGAAAGCAGACCTAGCGTCAATGTAAATCTCTCATTTCGTGAGAGTAGGCCTTGACTTGACGTGGGAGAATGCGTTAGCAGTCCACCGCCGTAATGTAGCCCAGCAATGTTATGTTTGCCATTGAATTGATCTTCACAGTATTCTGCGGTTTACATTATACAAGATGTATATTTGGCTCTATGACCCAGAGTAGAGGAGGTAATTAAACTTAAGGTCACAGAGTTACTTGTTTGTTTTGACTGTTAGAATTGATCTTCTATAAATACGCATGTAATTAATAGTAAGAAAACATAGTCTCCCTTACTTCCAATAAAACGTTCATTCGAATACATCAAAGGCATCTACCTGAACGTACAGAAATTTAACAGTAAAATATATTGACAAAATTTACGAATACACAATTACTGGTATTACAAAAGTTGCACAATATATTTGCAAAAAGTGGACACTAGGACATTATGAGCTGGTAATTTCTAATAGTAGTAGGTATTTACACAGAAAAATCATAATTAAAAATGCTTTGATTTTTTGGCACACCAAATGAATCTATTTCGAACCAAAATCCAAACGGGTTATTCTCTCCTGTTGAATGTTTATGTACTCATTGAGTATGTAATATGTGCTTTTTATGTCGTATAAACCAAGTTAATATCTAAAACCAAAAATATCTATAGACAAACCAATCAATGCATCATTCACCTCGACAGAGTGAGTAAGATGTGTTGTTACAATAAGGTGTGTTGTTACAATAGGGTGTGCTGTTACAATAAGGTGTGCTGTTACAATAAGGCGTGTTGTTACAATAAGGTGTGCTGTTACAATAAGGCGTGTTGTTACAATAAGGTGTGTTGTTACAATAGGGTGTGCTGTTACAATAAGGCGTGTTGTTACAATAAGGTGTGCTGTTACAATAGGGTGTGCTGTTACAATAAGGTGTGTTGTTACAATAAGGTGTGCTGTTACAATAAGGTGTGCTGTTACAATAAGGTGTGCTGTTACAATAGGGTGTGCTGTTACAATAAGGTGTGTTGTTACAATAAGGTGTGCTGTTACAATAGGGTGTGCTGTTACAATAAGGCGTGTTGTTACAATAAGGTGTGCTGTTACAATAGGGTGTGCTGTTACAATAAGGTGTGTTGTTACAATAAGGTGTGCTGTTACAATAAGGTGTGCTGTTACAATAAGGTGTGCTGTTACAATAAGGTGTGTTGTTACAATAAGGTGTGTTGTTACAATAAGGTGTGCTGTTACAATAAGGCGTGCTGTTACAATAAGGTGTGCTGTTACAATAGGGTGTGCTGTTACAATAAGGTGTGTTGTTACAATAAGGTGTGCTGTTACAATAAGGTGTGCTGTTACAATAAGGTGTGCTGTTACAATAGGGTGTGCTGTTACAATAAGGTGTGTTGTTCATTCGAATACATCAAAGGCATCTACCTGAACGTACAGAAATTTAACAGTAAAATATATTGACAAAATTTACGAATACACAATTACTGGTATTACAAAAGTTGCACAATATATTTGCAAAAAGTGGACACTAGGACATTATGAGCTGGTAATTTCTAATAGTAGTAGGTATTTACACAGAAAAATCATAATTAAAAATGCTTTGATTTTTTGGCACACCAAATGAATCTATTTCGAACCAAAATCCAAACGGGTTATTCTCTCCTGTTGAATGTTTATGTACTCATTGAGTATGTAATATGTGCTTTTATGTCGTATAAACCAAGTTAATATCTAAAACCAAAAATATCTATAGAACAAACCAATCAATGCATCATTCACCTCGACAGAGTGAGTAAGATGTGTTACAATAAGGTGTGTTGTTACAATAGGGTGTGCTGTTACAATAAGGTGTGCTGTTACAATAAGGTGTTACAATAATAAGGTTGTTACAATAAGGTGTGTTGTTACAATAAGGTGTGTTACAATAGGGTGCTGTTACAATAAGGCGTTGTGTTGTTACAATAAGGTGTGTTGTTACAGGGTGCTGTTACCTGTTGTAAGGTGTGTTGTTACAATAAAGGTGTGCTGTTACAATAAGGTGTGCTGTTACAATAAGGTGTGCTGTTACAATAGCGTGTGCTGTTACAATAAGGTGTGCTGTTACAATAAGGTGTGCTGTTACAATAAGGTGCTGTTACAATAAGGTGTGCTGTTACAATAAGGTGTGCTGTTACAATAAGGTGTGCTGTTACAATAAGGTGTAAGGCTGTTACAATAGGGTGTGCTGTTACAATAAGGTGTGTTGTTACAATAAGGTGTGCAATAGGGTGTGCTGTTACAATAAGGTGTGTTGTTACAATAAGGTGTGTTGTTACAATAAGGTGTGTTGTTACAATAAGGTGTGTTACAATAAGGTGTGCTGTTACAATAAGGTGTGCTGTTACAATAAGGTGTGTTGTTACAATAAGGTGTGCTGTTACAATAAGGTGTGTGTTACAATAAGGTGTGCTGTTACAATAAGGTGTGCTGTTACAATAGTGTTACAATAAGGTGTGCTGTGTTAGGTGTGTTGTTACAATAAGGTGTGCTGTTACAATAAGGTGTGCTGTTACAATACAATAAGGTGTGCTGTTACAAATAAGGTGTGTTGTTACAATAAGGTGTGTGTGCTGTTACAATAGGGTGTGCTGTTACAATAGGGTGTGCTGTTACAATAAGGTGTTGTTACAATAAGGTGTGTTGTTACAATAAGGTGTGCTGTTACAATAGGGTGTGCTGTTACAATAAGGTGTGTTGTTACAATAAGGTGTACTGTTACAATAGGGTGTGCTGTTACAATAAGGTGTGTTGTTACAATAAGGTGTGCTGTTACAATAAGGTGTGCTGTTACAATAGGGTGTGCTGTTACAATAGGGTGTGCTGTTACAATAAGGTGTGTTGTTACAATAAGGTGTACTGTTACAACAGGGTATGCTGTTACAATAAGGTGTGCTGTTACAATAGGGTGTGCTGTTACAATAAGATGTGTTGTTACAATAATGTGTGCTGTTACAATAGGGTGTGCTGTTACAATAAGGTGTGTTGTTACAATAAGGTGTGCTGTTACAATAAGGTGTGCTGTTACAATAAGGTGTGCTGTTACAATAAGGCGTGTTGTTACAATAAGGTATGCTGTTACAATAAGGTGTGCTGTTACAATAAGGTGTGCTGTTACAATAAGGTGTGCTGTTACAATAAGGTGTGCTGTTACAATAAGGCGTGTTGTTACAATAAGGTATGCTGTTACAATAAGGTGTGCTGTTACAATAGGGTGTGTTGTTACAATAAGGTGTGCTGTTACAATAAGGTGTGCTGTTACAATAAGGTGTGTTCATATCCCTTCATTGGCAGAAGGTACATTGAATGGTTTTTATACATATAATAGCGGAGATAGTACTTGGGTCACATGTATAGTAGGGTACGTTGAACAGCTTTTATACATGTACGTACAGTACAAACATCATTACATGTACAGATATGGATGTCGACTGACACAACTGGGCACCTCAGAGATGGTACCTCCTTATATGACTTCTTTGAGTGACATTTTAGAAGTTGTAAAGATGAAGGAAAACGAAATGTTATATAGTCAACTTCTTTATTGCAATCATTGTAAGATGTAGGTACTAACAGTGAAAGATAATGATAACGGTGTTAGCTCCTTCACCGAAACGTCGCACTCATTGCAATAAAATAGTTGACTATCCATTGAACTTTGTTTGCCTTCTTTATACGGATGGATACTTCATCTTCCGTTACTGTTTGCATAACTATGACAACCAACTGAAAATGCTCAAAACACAAGTACAACAATTTAAATATCCCTTTTCTTTACATTTTGGCAATAGACACAATATTGTTGATGAATTATCACGAATTCTGTGTTTTCAGTATCTAGAGCTGCGCTTTAGCAAGCCTGTCCGTGTTCTCGCCTCCCTGATCTACATTCTGCAAACAGTAAGTCCACAGTGTCGTCAACACTCACTAGGGGACAGGGTGCATCGTTAATATGTTGGTGGACAGTTTACTGTGTGCATGTGTATTAGCATCTGGAAAGTATCCCTGATAATCCTAACCACCATGCATATTTCCATTCCATTGTGATATATAACCCTGGACCTATTCCCCCCTTCATGTCGGAAGTGACGTCATTACGACCAATTCTCTGACAATTATCCTGACACAAAACTCGGCTCGAACATTGACCAATGGGTTCACCTTATATAGCAGACTAGACTAGAGATATAATACACTAAATAATCCTCGATGTCGGAGATGTCTCTGCACTCGATGGTCCCTTCATGTCAGCGATGTGGATCAAAGCTGACATTATGGGACTATTGACAATATGATTTTGCAAATGTTTCTTTATCTTAATATGGTATATATCTGATCATAGCACTACCAGAAAAAACGGCAATTACTTATGTTTTAGAATAGTTGGTTAGTGTTGGAATATATAAAGTATATAAAAATGTACAGATCAAAGTATACAACGTATGAATATTTTTGTTTTCATCTTCTGGATTCGGTACTGCTATTTGACGGTGATTATATTTACAGAGTGCATATATGTCGTTCGTCCTCTACGCTCCTTCCCTGGCTCTTAATGCGGGTATGTCTTAAGAATGCCCTCGTGACTTTATTTACAGTGTATACCCGTGAAGATCCGGGTTAGAATTGATCTTCAGCAACCCATGCTTGTCGTAAAAGGCGACTGACGGGATCAGGTGGTCAGGCTCGCTGACTGGGTTGACACATGCCATCGTATCCCAATTGTGTAGATCAATGTTCATGCTGTTGATCCATGGATTGTCTGGTCCAGACTTGATTATTTACTGACCGCCGCCATAGAGCTGGAATATTGCTGAGTGTGGCGTAAAACTTAACTCACTCTCTCATATTTAAAGTGCAAAATGTAAACTTACGCGTAGAAAGTTTATAAGATCATTTTTTGGAGAAAAGATGGCTTCTGTTTGTTAATTTACCACAGTATTGTTCACTAATGAATGAAAATATTAAGTGAACTGAATAAACAATCTACATCAGTTCTTTGGAACAACATTTGCTAATAACATACGATTTATTTCTCCCTGCTTGTGGATTTATTTAACCGTTCATTGACCCGTTTGAGAATATATATAGATTCTGTGTTGGTTTTCTTTAAGTGACTGGACTTGATCTATGGGGATCTCTGATTGCTGTTGGAATCATTGTGACACTGTATACAGCTCTGGTAAGTCACGTTTTGTTTGCGTTTTACAACCTGTTGACAGCTCAATACTACGGTGACGCATGTAGTGTAATCATTATGGTATCCATGACTAAAATTGTAATCTGTGTATCATAACAACAGCAATCCTTAAACAGCCTGGCCCTCTATGATACGACCAGAAAGGTTTCAGTTTGTTGTAAATGTGTTAAGACTTGGGTCTTAATCGGGGAGAAAGAGCCGTTGAGAAAACCGTGAGTTTACACATAACGCCAACAAATATGGGTCCCGATCCACAGAGCGTTCGTAACTTTACGACCTGTCGTAACGCTATAGTGTATCGTAGGCTTACAAATGTCGTAGCGCTACGAACGTTTTGTGGATCGGGACCCTGGTTTCTATTCATAAACTGTGATTGCCGAGCACATACGGATGGTTATCAGCTCACGTCCTGAGAGTGTTAAGGACTTCCGTCCTGCTTTAGACATAAACAAAATGTCTTTATGAGATGCAATAACATGGCTAACATTTCTAGCTCCTCTCAAGGCTACTCACACTGATTTGTGAACCACTGTGATAAAGTAACGCTTTGTGCATACTTCACACGTGAAGATCCGGGTTAGAATTGGTCTTCACAACCTATGCTTGTAGTCAGAGGCGTCTAATGAGATCGGGTGGTCAGGTTGAAACCTGGACATGGTTGAAAAATGTCACCGCATTCCAATTGCGTAGATAGATGCTCATGCTGTTGATCACTTGATTTCTGGTCCAGACCGCCGCCATATAATTTGTGAAAATTGCTGAGTGCTGCGTTAAACAATAACAAACAAAACAAGAATAATAATATTAATATGGATGTCATAGTAGTAGTAGTAGTAGTAATAGTAGAAGTAGTAGTAGTAGTAGTACTAGTAGTAGCAGTAGCAGTAGTAGTAGTAGTAGTAGTAGTAGTAGTAGTAGTAGTAGTAGTAGTAGTACTAGTAGTAGCAGTAGCAGTAGTAGTAGTAGTAGTAGTAGTAGTAGTGGTAGTAGTAGTAGTAGTAGTAGTAGTAGTAGTAGTAGCAGTAGTAGTAGTAGTAGTAGTAGTAGTAGTAGTAGTAGCAGTAGCAGTAGCAGTAGCAGTAGTAGTAGTAGTAGCAGTAGTAGTAGTAGTAGCAGTAGTAGTAGTAGTAGTAGTAGTAGTAGTAGTAGTAGTAGCAGCAGTAGTAGTGGTAGTAGCAGTAGCAGTGGTAGTAGTAGTAGTAGTAGTAGAGTAGCAGCGGTAGTGTAGTAGTAGTAGTAGTAGTAGCAGTAGCAGTAGTAGTAGTAGTAGTAGTAGTAGTAGCAGTAGTAGTAGTAGTAGTAGCAGTAGTAGTAGTAGTAGTAGTAGTAGCAGCAGTAGTAGTAGTAGCAGTAGTACTAGTAGTAGTAGTAGTAATAGTAGTAGTAGTAGCAGCAGTAGTAGTAGTAGTAATAGTGTAGTAGTAGTAGTAGCAGTAGCAGTAGTAGTAGTAGCAGTAGGAGTAGGAGTAGTAGTAGTAGTAGTAGTAGTAGTAGTAGTAGTAGTAGTAGTAGTAGTAGTAGTAGTAGTAGTAGTAGTAGTAGTAGTAGTAGTAGTAGTAGTAGTAGTAGTAATAGTAGTAATAGTAGTAGTAGTGTTAGCAGTGGAAGTTTTAGTAGAAATATTTGTTGTAACTGTTTTTGTTGATATCCCTAAACGCCTGCTACAGCTCTGTATCCATACCGTCTACCATTTCTGTGTTCCAGGGGGGAATGAAGGCTGTGTTGTGGACTGACACCTTCCAGGCTTTTGTCATTTTGGCAGGGCTGTTGGCGGTTCTCATCCAGGGTTCCATCGTCATGGGTGGCTTCCAGAACGCCTGGGACATCGCCGGGAACAGATCAAGGATCTACTTCCACGAGTACGTATGGTTGATTGGACGGTATCAATTATCCCATGACGACAAGCACTTGTTGCGATAATTACCCGGAGCTCCACATCACCGTGTTTATGGTCTTTGTTTCAGCTTCAGCTTTGACCCCACTACCCGCCACTCCTTCTGGTCGATTGTAGTTGGAGGAGCCTTCTTCTGGACGTCACTGTACGGAGTTAACCAGGCTCAGGTCCAGAGAACAATGTCTTGTCCATCTATATCTAAAGCCAGACTGTGAGTATGACGTTACACACAATGTACTTCAATGCTTCTATATGTCATATCTACACACCATGGAGAAAATGAAAATGAACTTACATGGAATGAACCTTGTGTTATTGCAATAAATGTACAAAACCATTTCAATCACATCAGAAATCTCGAATAAAACTCGACTAAATCATGCGCCTTTGGTGTGCATTACTATGAAATAATGATAATACTAGGTGTTCAAGAATAGGTGAGCGTATCCTACCATATGAGTGTCTCTCGTTACAAACACACCCAAAGGCATGTCAATTGACTAAGAAAAATTGGAAGTAAAATTTTGAAATTTCTACAAAGTATTCAAATCTTTACAAAGTTCTTCAATGTTGGAACTTAGATAACACAACTTTAGCACTTCCTGGTAGAAAGAGCACGCTCAGCCTAAACGCTTCTGAAATTTTAGCACAAGTGCAGCTACAGATTATATTTGACCTGGTGTCCTTTGGAAACAATATTTTAACTCTAAAGTTCATCTACAAACGATCAAGCAACAATAACACCCACGTTATGACACTGAATCATGTAAAATGTATGTATGTATGTATGTATGTATGTGTGTGTGTGCGTGCGTGCGTGCGTGCGTGCGTGCGTGCGTGCGTGCGTGCGTGCGTGCGTGAGTGAGTGAGGTGAGCGTAGGTTTCGGTTGGGTTTGGGTGCATGTGTGTGTGCCTCTCTCTCCCTCTCTCCCTCTCTCTCTCTCTCTCTCTCTGTCTGTCTGTCTGTCTGTCTGTCTGTCTGTCTCTCTCTCTCTCTCTCTCTCTCTCTCTCTCTCTCTCTCTCTCTCTCTCTCTCTCTCTCTCTCTCTCTCTCTCTCTCTCTCTCTCTCTCTCTCTCTCTCTCTGTGTTTGTGTCAGTGTATGTGATCATGTTTCTGATTTGATTTTTAAGGACACTCCTCGTAAACCTGCCTGGCCTCATCCTCATCGTCAGCCTTTGCTGCATGATCGGCATCGTCATGTACGCCTTCTACGCCGACTGTCACCCCATCAAGTTCAACAACCTTATCAGCAAAACAGACCAGGTAGGAAAAGAACACATTTTATCAAACAGTGAAATCAAACAGAAAGGGGAAAATGAACACGGATCATTGCCATCACACAAAAGGGATGTGGAAGCTCTTGTTTCTCCACACAAGTGATATGTGAGCTCTTTACCTCGACATACGGGTATCATGTTAGGCTTTTGTCTAGACATACTGGTAACTTGGCAACTGCACAGTTATAAATATACATCTCTCGAAAAAACAGTGATATATCAGGTTTATCTCGTCTGACTGGTCATATGTCAACTTGACATCTTGACTTACTAGTGATATTGCAGCTCTTTATCTGGACTTACTGCTAATATGTCAACTTGACATCTTGACTTACTAGTGATGATGCAGCTCTTTATCTGGACTTACTGCTAATATGTCAACTTGACATCTTGACTTACTAGTGATATTGCAGCTCTTTATATGGGCTTACTGGTAATATGTCAACTTGACATCTTGACTTACTAGTGATATTGCAGCTCTTTATATGGACTTACTGGTAATATGTCAACTTGACATCTTGACTTACTAGTGATATTGCAGCTCTTTATATGGACTTACTGGTAATATGTCAACTTGACATCTTGACTTACTAGTGATATTGCAGCTCTTTATATGGACTTACTGGTAACATGTCGACTTGACATCTTGACTTACTAGTGATGTTGCAGCTCTTTTTCTGAACTTACTGGTAATATGTCAACGTGACATCTTGACATATTAATAATGTTGCAACTCTTCATCTGGACTTACTGGCAATATGTCAACGTGACATCTTGAGCTCTTTATCTCTACTGGCTGGATATATTTGAGTACTTAATAGAAGCGACAACACCCTCTCCACATCCATAGGAAATCGAACCCAATGTTCTAGCAATATGTCAACTCTACATCCCCAAACGCTGATCATATATTAACTCTATGTTATCATGCTGCCCAAGACTTCACCCACTTGTAACATGTCAGCCCTGCATCTCCATGCACAAATGATGTCAAATCGTAACCCCATCGCTGTAGAAATATGTCAAATTGTTGGTTACCACTACATCCAAACTTCAGTTTTTCATCCACAATTAGGGCAAAACGAGATCCGGTTGCATATAAAACCTATATATGTCATTGGCCTGCTATTTTCAAGTTAATAAATAGAGCAAATGTACGCAGTAAGATACCTGAGAAAACAACAAGCTTTGAAATCGTCAACAGACAAAAGTATTCGATGTTCATGTGAATGTCTGATAGAAGTTCATGGGGCAGATGTGTTGAATACTCCCAGTCAACGACAAAAGAATTCGAAGTTCCATGACTATATCTGAAAGAGGTTTTCAAGGTGTACCTGTTTTCGTTTCGATACTCCCAGTCAAACGGTACAGTGAATATTAAACCGGTAATAGCATATTCAGAACCCACTTACAGTTTTGCCAACGCCACGGTCCGATGAGCCTTTAGATTTGAGGCTTAGCTTAAGAGCCTTTGTCCACGATTATGATTGAATACGGTTGAACGTGAACTCCAGCATATTATTCAGTTTGGCAGGTCATACAATCATGTCGTTGGAGTCATTCATACCAGTATTAGTACTTTGAAGCAGTGCTACATGCCAAGTTTGACCAAGATAGATTGTTAAAAGGTTACATGAGAGTGTATGCTCCCAACAAAACACATTCCACGGGTACGCCATGAATTGAAAGTCATAGTGTATATTATGTTCAGGACACACTGAGGCTCCATTTTATTAAAATAAACAGTGTTACAGGAAAATATCATAGCAAAATATTAAAATAAAATTGTTACATTCTGATTTAACTTTTCCTTCTTATTGTTTTATTTGCATATTCAGCTCCTGCCCTTGTATGTGATGGATATCTTAGGCCATATTCCCGGAATACCAGGAGTGTTTGTGTCATGTATCTTCAGCGGAAGTTTGAGGTAATTCGTTGTATTCTGATTTCGGCATTGCACCATGGGATATAATCATTGGTGATTCAATCGCTCTGCAATGTTGAGTCTCTGAGAAGTGCAAGAAACCGGTGATAGGGGATTCGCCTTAACTATGTAATTTATTTAGTTACACATTACCAGACTAGTTTGTCACCAAGCAGGAACAAGTGTAAAACCTGAATCACATAAGGTTTTCCTCAAACATCAAGGTGACACCCTTTGCTGGAAATACTGTACAAACGTCGAAAGTCGATTTAGAAAAATAACCACAGAGAAGTGGTATGTGATATTAACGTTTATTGTTCCTGTGTATAGAATGTGCGATATAAATATATGTTTCACTAGACCATTAAACATTCTTTTTGCACAATCGGAAATCACTGTATTCGCGAAAGCCGCCGATATGTCGATCACTGAAGGCAAGTAGTGAGTCCCTGAAATGCACTGCAGACAACAAAAGCTAAGAATGAGATGAAAGGAAAATTATTGGAACACGTATACCTGCGACGTCTGAGGCGAGTCTGAGGCGAGTGGGAAGACTGAAGGGGCATTGCTGATAATGTTGCCAATGGATAGCATTCCCTTGTTTGTCTGGTGTTTTGTCAGGATGTGTGGATGTTGTGTCAGGATGTGTGGATGTTCTGTCAGGACGTGTGGATGTTATGTCAGGATGTGTTAATGTTGTGTCAAGACGTGTGGATGTTGGTGTGGATGTGGATGTTGTGAGAGGATGCGTTTATGTTATAGCAGAAAGTTTGGATGTTATGTCAAGTTTTTTTAGAGTGCCTGGACGTGTAACAGACAATGTGGTACACATATACGTCTATCCTCAGTTATATGTGAACCCATTTACAAATGTATGTTCCTTGGGTCAGCTGACTCAAGAGATACTACCAAAGGCAAATAAACGTCAAACTACTTCGTGCCATGTTAACCCTTTGTCTGATCAAGAAAATGCACACATCCCAACTGACATGCTTCGATGACCAACTAGCCATCGTCTAATGGTAACTAATGCAGCTGACCCCTTCGTGACCCTATGCTTCTGGTCATGGTAATGTTAGCCAGCTAATAGTACCTAATTTGTATCGTTGGCCCTACCAATCCATGCCCACTAAAGTACGTCATGTAGATGACATTCACTCAACGGAGAAATATCACACCAGCGTCTCACACTCTGACAACGAACAATCAGATTTGATTTGAATGTTCAAAACACACATTAATATTGTACAGTTTCTGCATAAGCCATATTGCTCTTCCCTTCCTCAGCACCCTATCCTCATCCCTGAATGCCCTTGGAGCTGTCATCCCTTGCGACCTCATCAAACCCTACTTCTGTCCGAACCTTTCTGACAGGTCCATGACAATTCTTTCGAAGGTGATAGGTAAGGAGAGAAATTCTTATATATCCTTATTTGAGTGAGTGAGTGAATTTAGTTTTACGCCGCACTCAGCACTAGTCCAGCTATATGGCGGCGGTCTGTAAATAATCGAGTCTGGACCAGACAATCCAGTGATCAACATCATGAGCATCGATCTGCGTAACTGGCAACCGATGACACATGTCAACCAAGTCAGCGAGCCTGACCACCCGATCCCGTTAGTCGCCTCTTACGACAAGCATAGTCGCCTTTCGTGACAAGCATGGGTTGCTGAAGACCTATTCTACCCCGGATCTTCACGGGTCTGTCCTTATTTGACGCATGTAGTCATGATGTAGTCATGATATACAGGAACATCCTTATGCATTTGAGATGCACCTACATCTTATAACTGCGATAAGTACCTACAGTTAAGGTTTAACATCTTGCAAGATCAACTTCAACGGCGTGCTTTAACTGGCATTCCTCTGATGTGAATCATATATTTCACCCAGCCCACTGACGATTGCCTCTGCCAGTTAAGGTTTTCCATGAATTAAATGTGTCAGCAGCTGGCTGAACCGGATTTTACGAGACAAACTGGCTTGTACAGAACGAGACTGGAGGTCGAGGGTGTATGCGAACTTACATATGTAACCTTTGTATCAATACGGGCAAAATGCATATGCGGTGAAATATTTGTAAGTCACACATAGGGTGAACGTCACCAGATTCGAAGTGGGATCAGAGCAATTCAGAACCCGACAAGACGTGAGGTTATTTCACATAAAATATTATTGTATTATTCAACTAAACTGAGGAGCAGCGTTTTGTTGTTCACACGATCCACCCAAGCAGTTTAATTTTAGAGTTATAGAAGGCTGCATTGACATCTATAGAGACCTACTAGAATATTAGTAAGTGGAAGTTTGCAAGCAAGCAAGCAAGCATGAAAACGTTATCTGCCCGACTCCGGAGAAAAAGCATGCATTTTAAAGCCTTTTCCCGTGTGTTCATTTAGCATGGTTGTGCGTCAGTGTGTTATGCCTACGGCTTTCGATCATATACAGTGACCCAGTTTCAAATCTCAATAACCGGTTGAAAAACACCCATTGAAATGCCTTTGACGTTCTTGCGCAACAGTGAGTGAGTGAGTGAGTTTAGTTTTACGCAGCACTCAGCACTATTCCAGCTATATGGCGGCGGTCTGTAAATAATCGAGTCTGGACCAGACAATCCAGTAATCAACAGCATGAGCATCGATCTGCGCAATTGGGAACCAATGACATGTGTCAACCAAGTCAGTGAGCCTGACCACCCGATCCCGTAAGTCGCCTCTTACGACAAGCATAGTCGCCTTTTGTGGCAAGCATGGGTTGCTGAAGACCTATTCTAGCCCGGATCTTCACGGGTCTGCGCAACAGTAAACGCTGTTTATACATATTACTCTAATCACCAAGACGCCTACGAATTTGCCTCTCTTTGTTGTTCTTAAACTGCGTAGATCCATCTCTATATCATAGTAATTCGTATATAAGAAATCATCTCCCATCTGCGTTTCCGATGAGCTTACACAACTTTATAATTAATCTGATGAATCATAATCATCAGGCCAAGTCATAATCATTAGTGGGTAAAGTGTTAGCACGCCACGCCGACCGGGTTCTAATCCCTTTACGTGTATTCTATTCGATGCCATTTTCTGGTATCCCTCGATGATGGAACTAATGCTTTTTAAGCGGTGTACATGTAATGCCTTACCCTGTCACTGACAATGAAGTGTCATGGAACAATGGCAATAATTAAAAATTATTTATTTTGATTGACAAATATATGTTTGAACACTTTTAAATATGTTTTCATTTATGCGGAGTCAGATCTGCATTGCCATGTAATAGCAACTCATAGTTTATATTGGTAACACTGGGTAAATTAGACATCATGGCAGTTCTCTGTACAGTATATAATTGACACCTAATTGGTAATGATAAGAATTTTCACAATCATTTCCACAAGGACAACTTTGGTTTTCTTTTATACTAACACGGAATAGATCATAATTCAATTGACTACACATGTAACGTAGTTTTGTAAGGATGCTATTAGCTTTTCTCGGTCCATAATATTAGTGCCATTCGAATTAGGCTGGTAGTTTTATGCTTGTGATATAGGAAATGACATAAATTACCTCATGGTTTTTTCATGTACAATGTACACTATCTAATTTCGTTTGTAGTTGTCATTTTCGGGGGAGTTGCCATCGGCCTTGCTGTCCTTGTGTCTCAACTTGGGTCTGTGCTGCAGGTATGTTCACGAATTAAGACTGCCGATTGTAACGGCTATCCGAATATTTTAGAGTACCGAAGTTGAAGCTGAGTACCGGCTCAGATATGATATGAATCATGTTAATGTTGTCTGATGCCTTCGTCATCAATATTCTATGTTCATCTGGACAGGCACACCAATGAATGGAAGCACAGGGATAGAAACACCCTCGTTACATGTGGTTCTAATGTATGTCACTGTTCAGCCACTTCGTTTATGACCTCTCACTGTTATCATCATAAAGTCTAGTCACGATGACAATGAAATGTCACAAACTGTTGTGCAAAACGTAATATTAACGAAGGTTGACGAAAGGGTGGTGCAGATGTACTAACATAACCCACGTTTCAAAAGACATGGGCGCTGGGGTAGATTCCCCACATGGGCATAATGTGTGAAGCCTATTTCTGGTGTCCCCCACGGTGACATTGCTGGAATATTGCTTAAAGCGACGTTAAGTCTTACTCACTCACTCACACCCATAAGGAAGTATATTAACAGCTGACGCATACGTCTACACAAATTTCTCATATTTACACCTGTTCGTTAAAATATCTCTTATTATTAAAATAGTGAAACAGTAAAATTAATTTACATACATGGCCTTATCTATGTGATATTACATTGCCGTAATTGGCTTCAAGGCTGTTGAAGTGGCGTAAGGCAATTGGTACCCTTTTTAGATTAAATAGTTTTGAAGTAAGTATCAGTGACGAATGTTCGTTAAAACATTATGTCCAAGCCCGCATCATGTATCCAATTCCTATATATGTACTTGTTTATGCTAAGGCTTCCTACAGCGTGTACAGTGTCATCAATGGCCCGTTGTTCGGGTTGTTTATTCTTGGCATGTTCTTCCCCTGGGCAAACGCATGGGTAAGTATTCCAACACCCTACACCCAACACTCCATATGCATGACATGCTAAGTACCTGTCGTACACAGTTCTATGTTGAAACGTTATATGTGTAAATTGGGCTTTTCAAATTCAAATGTCAATGGAGTTTTGATACTGGTGCCCCTTGACATGAAAGACATTGGCACAATGCACACATAATCTCACCCACAACAACAAAAAGTACACCTCGTCAAATCTAACATTCATTTTCTATATGTAGAATGACTTAAACATGCTAATCACGATCGACCTTGTAATAAAGTTTATGTAAAATCGTTTTACATTGCTGCAACACTTGATGAGGTTTGAAATATAACGTTCTTTGCACTATCTGTTGTAAACGAATGAGGTGTGGTGTTAATTATCTTAATTTTTAAGTTTCTTTTTTCATTGATGCAACTCATAATTTCATAGGAATGCCCTTTTTATCTCTTTAACACAACGCTTAATATTAATTATATGAATATAGACACATATGTAGTAAGTGTGGAAAGCACTATATGTATGCAAGTTTACAATTGCCATATTTTAGGGAGCATTTGTTGGTGCTGTGACCTCCTTAGCCTTCATGTGCTGGATCGGATTCGGTGCATTCGCGAACAAGGTTTCCACGGCCAAACCTTCTCCTGTCTTTACTCACGGCTGCAACTGGTCCGTCACAACGACAGCAATGACTGTCACGACAACGCTAGGGACTGCAACGCCGTTTACAGGCTCCACCGAGATGACAACGGTTGCGGCGTCAAGGTATACAGTATAGGATCGGTTTGTAATTCGTAACTGTTCTCATGTGAGCCAGAATCAAACTCATTCATTCACAGAGAATGGAATGAAGGAAGGAAAGAAGGAATGCATGTCTTTTTTGCTCCAGAGTTTAATCCGAAGATCATACAAAGGAAAATACACTATTTACAATGCATCACTTGCAATAAACAAAATGAAACAACATTTGTAGCAAAATGGAAGCATATGTTGGACTGCTCATTAATAGATAATTTACAATGTACAAGTCGTGAGCAGTAGGGCTGTGTTTAGTAGATGTACATCAGATGTTTCTTTAGATTCCATACGAAGTGAGAAAATGACATGTATTCCTACTCTCCATATGTCTGTTCACATCAATGTACATGTATTCCTACTTCCCACGTGCCTCTTAAAATCCATGTAGATGTGTTCCTACTCTCCGTGCGTCTGTTCACACCCATGTACATGTATTCCTACTCTGCGTGCGTCTGTTCACACCCATGTACATGTATTCCTACTCTCCGTGCGTCTGTTCACACCCATGTACATGTATTCCTACTCTCCGTGTGTCTGTCCACAACCATGTACATGTATTCCTCTGTGTCTGTCCACATCCATGTACATGTATTCCTACTCTCCGTGCGTCTGTTCACACCCATGTACATGTATTCCTACTCGCCATGTGTCTGTCCACACCCATGTACATGTATTCCTACTCTCCGTGTGTCTGTCCACATCCATGTACATGTATTCCTACTCGCCATCTGTTTGTCCACATCCATGTACATGTATTCCTACTCTCCATGTGTCTGTCCACATCCATGTACATGTATTCCTACTCTCCATGCGTCTGTTCACACTCATGTACATGTATTCCTACTATCCGTGTGTCTGTGTGTCTGTTCCTACTCTCCATGTGTCGGTTTACATCCATGTACATGTATTCCTACTCTCCGTGTGTCTGTTCACACCCATGTACATGTATTCCTACTCTCCATGTGTCTGTTCACACCCATATACATGTATTCCTACTCTCCGTGTGTCTGTTCACACCCATGTACATGTATTCCTACTCTCCGTGCGTCTGTCCACATTCATGTACATGTATTCCTACTCTCCGTGTGTCTGTTCACACCCATGTACATGTATTCCTACTCTCCGTGCGTCTGTCCACATTCATGTACATGTATTCCTACTCTCCGTGTCTGTTCACACCCATGTACATGTATTCCTACTCTCCGTGCATCTGTTTACACCCATGTACATGTATTCCGACATCACCCAGTTATGGTGCATCATGTACAGTTAAGTTTCAGGAGTTAAGGAGGACCATGTACATTTTACTGTATTATTTTAGGGCATCTTATATGTAAGATGTTATGTATATCAACTGAATAAAGTGTACAAAGTATGATAAATAACTTGTTAATTCATAATTATTTCACCCACAGATTCAAACATGCATGTATTCCTACTCTCCATGTGTTTGTCCACACCCATGTACATGGATTCCTACTCTCCGTGTGTCTGTTCACACCAATGTACATGTATTCCTATGTGCGTCTGTTCACACCCACATGTACATGTATTCCTACTCGGTGCGTCTGTTCACACCTATGTACATGTATTCCTACTCTCCGTGCGTCTGTTTACACCCATGTACATGTATTCCTACTCTCCGTGCGTCTGTTCACATCAATGTACATGTATTCCTACTTCCCACGTGCCTCTTAAAATCCATGTAGATGTGTTCCTACTCTCCGTGCGTCTGTTCACACCCATGTACATGTATTCCTACTCTCCGTGCGTCTGTTCACACCCATGTACATGTATTCCTACTCTCCGTGTGTCTGTTCACACCCATGTACATGTATTCCTACTCTCCGTGTGTCTGTTCACACCAATGTACATGTATTCCTACTCTCCGTGTGTCTGTCCACAACCATGTACATGTATTCCTACTTGCCATGTGTCTGTCCACACCCATGTACATGTATTCCTACTGTGTGTCTGTCCACATCCATGTACATGTATTCCTACTCTGTTCACACACCCATGTACATGTATTCCTACTCGCCATGTGTCTGTCCACCCATGTACCCTATCTCCGTGTGTCTGTCCACATCCATGTACATGTATTCCTACTCGCCATCTGTTTGTCCACATCCATGTACATGTATTCCTACTCTCCATGTGTCTGTCCACATCCATGTACATGTATTCCTACTCTCCATGCGTCTGTTCACACTCATGTACATGTATTCCTACTCTCCGTGTGTCTGTTCGCATCCATGTACATGTATTCCTACTCTCCATGTGTCTGTTTACACCCATGTACATGTATTCCTTCCTACTCTCCACCCATGTACATGTGTCTGTTCTGTTCACCCATATACATGTATTCCTACTCTCCGTGTGTCTGTTCACACCCATGTACATGTATTCCTACTCTCCGTGCGTCTGTCCACATTAATGTACATGTATTCCTACTCTCCGTGTGTCTGTTCACACCCATGTACATGTATTCCTACTCTCCGTGCGTCTGTCCACATTCATGTACATGTATTCCTACTCTCCGTGTGTCTGTTCACACCCATGTACATGTATTCCTACTCTCCGTGTGTCTGTTCACACCAATGTACATGTATTCCTACTCTCCGTGCGTCTGTTTACACCCATGTACATGTATTCCGACATCACCCAGTTATGGTGCATCATGTACAGTTAAGTTTCAGGAGTTAAGGAGGACCATGTACATTTTACTGTATTATTTTAGGGCATCTTATATGTAAGATGTTATGTATATCAACTGAATAAAGTGTAAAAGGTATGATAAATAACTTGTTAATTCATAATTATTTCACCCACAGATTCAAACATGCATGTATTCCTACTCTCCATGTGTTTGTCCACACCCATGTACATGTATTCCTACTCTCCGTGTGTCTGTTCACACCAATGTACATGTATTCCTACTCTCCGTGCGTCTGTTCACACCCATGTACATGTATTCCTACTCTCCGTGCGTCTGTTCACACCTATGTACATGTATTCCTACTCTCCGTGCGTCTGTTTACACCCATGTACATGTATTCCTACTCTCCGTGCGTCTGTTCACATCCATGTACATGTATTCCTACTCTCCATGTGTTTGTCCACACCAATGTACATGTATTCCTACTCTACGTGCGTCTGTTCACACCCATGTACATGTATTCCTACTCTCCGTGTGTCTGTTCACACCCATGTACATGTATTCCTACTCTCCGTGCGTCTGTTTACACCCATGTACATGTATTCCTACTCTCCGTGCGTCTGTTCACACCCATGTACATGTATTCCTACTCTCCGTGTGTCTGTCCACACCCATGTACATGTATTCCTACTCTCCATGTGTCTGTTCACATCCATGTACATGTATTCCTACTCCCCGTGTGTCTGTTCACACCCATGTACATGTATTCCTACTCTCCACGTGTCTGTTCACATCCATGTACATGTATTCCTACTCTCCATGTGTCTGTTCACACCCATGTACATGTATTCCTACTCTCCATGCGTCTGTTCACACCCATATACATGTATTCCTTGGTCTTGCCGATATACATGCATTCCTAATTTGTTCCTATGCAATCCGCTCACACCCATATATTCCTGCTTCTAGCGATCCGCTCACACCCATATGTTCCTACTTCCAGTGATCCGTTCATACCGATGTATTCCTACTTCTAGTGATCCGTTCATACCGATGTATTCCTACTTCTAGTGATCCGTTCATACTGATGTATTCCTACTTCTAGTGATCCGTTCATACCGATGTATTCCTACTTCTAGTGATCCGTTCATACTGATGTATTCCTACTTCTAGTGATCCGTTCATACCGATGTATTCCTACTTCTAGTGATCCGTTCATACTGATGTATTCCTACTTCTAGTGATCCGTTCATACCGATGTATTCCTACTTCTAGTGATCCGTTCATACTGATGTATTCCTACTTCTAGTGATCCGTTCATACCGATGTATTCCTACTTCTAGTGATCCGTTCATACTGATGTATTCCTACTTCCAGTGATCCGTTCATACCGATGTACAAGCTGTCCTATCTCTTCTACACGCCGACGGCGATGGCAGTGCTCGTCATTGTGGGAATGTTCGTCAGCCTCATCACTGGTCTGCTACTGAAACCATAATTAATATATATTATATAAATAAATATAATCATTGTAAAGATGTCGATATTTGCAGTAATTAATGTACTTAGAACATGTCTATATCATTACGAAAATTAGATGACAGATTTTAAGAAACATTGCAATATATGAATGCAATCAGGGAAAATGCACATATTCGTGAATAATTATACAGAAGATAACCGACCCTAAATAATAGCTATATGATAGCGATATAATATCTCTCCATGGTTTCCTTATTTATTGTTTCACAATGGATGCGAGTCTTATAGTAAACAGAATTCAGACAGACAGACAGACAGACAGACAGATTTATTTATTCAGTATAAGGCCTTTGGCCCAAAATACAGACAATATAGGGTTACAAAATATCCCTGCGCATAATACATATTTACAGACATTCCATAGCATAAAATAGTACAAATGCATGATATGAATATAATATATTATATATTACTTTGCCTTATTTGTTGTGCTTTAAATAAAAAGATTGAAGTGTTATGCAAAATATCATAATTATGAGAAGTGATTATAGAAATAAAGTTATGTTGAGAGGTAGTATTGATGTATACTCCCCATCAAAAGATTAGACTCACTAGTGTAAATGTAGCCACTTACTTCAATCAACTGTTCCGAATTAGATTTTGTAAAATAATCCATACAGTTTATAGGTACTGTTTATACATGAGCTGATGTATTGAAAAACAAATTCGTGACTTTGAAATGTTTACTGTCATGCGTTCAATAAATGATGAAACCCGGTGAAAAATGGCGATTTTTTTATCAAAACTTTGCCCCAAAACGCAGCTGTTCACATGCACGATATTTGCACATGCTTTTCAGCAATTTGATGCATGATCCTCGTGCAATTAATCTGCATAAGGTTTGCAGATATTTTCACCAAGTTAGTGGAGAAATTCATCTTCGTTGTAACCATATGTACATACATAACTAATAGTGATTGATTTAAGCGAGTCTAAACTTTTGATGGGTAGTATATTTACCAATAAGTGTATTACGGAAAAAAACTATAAACCTCACGGATTAGAAGTACATGATATTCATTTTCAGTAAAATACTTTTCTTGGGATAAACAGAAAGGACAGTCTTTCTTCATATGGTGTAGCTAAATCCAGAACAGAATTCATCAAACGTTTATCACTATTCCCAATGTTTAAGGTTTGCGACGCCCGGACAGTATTGACCCTCGCCTTATCTGCCCCCTGTTTGACCGCCTCTTCCCCTGCATGCCGGAGATGATACTCAGACCTCTCAGATGTGGAGTCAACCACAACGGGTATGTCACACATACATGTAACTTAATACGACCCTACCGGGACCTCGGGATAAATTTATCGTATTCACATTGACACACTAACCCCAGTAGAACAGGTTCTCGTCCTTAACAGTCTCCACGAGAAGGCGTATGCAAGGCTTGAAAAGACCAGCGTGTGACCTCAATGGCTGACCAGATTTTACCTTTGATAAGCTGAAATTGTATGTGTACAGTTGAAGATGGAGTAGCATCCCACTTCAGCATCACTGACATGGATAGGAGAGGCTGCATGAATTGTCCTAAAAATGCCGAAACAACTGTGAACCGTTTACGATGTACGCTGCACATCACAGCCGTTAGATGTTTAATTTCTTAAAGAAAATAACAGTATCTTCCTCAAAGTGTTTTTGACATGTCTTGTGTTTTTCAAAATGTCTGGTTGTCCATTTTAGAAATAAATATGTATGACTTGAAGCAATGATTGAAAAAAATAGTTTATCTCAGCTAAAAGTTCCAGCCCACTTGACGGGAACCTTTTCCCGTATTGTGATCCTCCGTTAACGTGCCATCCCGAGTGGCCCCAATGATTGAAAGGTTATCTGGGTGGAATCTGGGCAACCTAAGGGACGCTACTTATCCATCCGAGATTTATGCTCGTTATCAAAGTTAACCATTTCGTTTAACTTCCAGAAGTACAGAAAACAGGCTTATGAACAAGCTGACGAATTGCCAGAGAAGATTCAGCCCGCCGATGTTAATGGCGTTGAGACGAAGTCGTCCCCTGACGTCGAAGTAGGCGCGATCAATCCAGGATTCGATCCGGTGGACGAGGAAACATCGACGCCGGAAGAATTTGTCACGCATCTGTAGAATGTATCTTGAATTTGTTTTTAAAAATATATCCAAATTTCATTTTTATTGTAAAACAGAATATTTGGGTCTTTGTGAACGCCGATTCCCAATTTTTGACATCCATGGATACATTCTTGCGGTGGCAGCCTGTACTGAATGACAAACATCTTTATGAACACTATACCTCTTGATATTCGCTATTTTAAATACACACTATTGGATTGTAACATTTATGTTGTACATCTAAGCACTGTTTCATGTTTCTGTCTTCAGTTTAACGTTGGTACTTAACAACAAGTTTATATTTAATTTCATGCCAATAATTATTGTCACCACTGAACAAAGATGATTATATTTATGAAGAGACAATAGTTATTTCATATAGCATGGATATTTATGATGAAAATGTATCTAGATTTCAAATTCAACAGTTTGCAGGTATTTACAGTGTGTTATTTAACAATTGTGTCGTTTATGACGTAAGTCATGCTTGGAGCAGGATAAGCTTACCTTCTGGCGAGCACCTGGTGTCATTACTATTCGATAGTGATTCATCAACACAAGGCTATCATATAGTCGAAATCAGTCGATGCAACTTAGAGCTTTTATTTAGTTATCGCATGTATTCTGCCGTTCTAATTTAAGGTAAGAATAAATACATTAAATACTGTATTATTTAAAAAATAGTGCCCTAAATTAGACCATCAAGAGTTTGTGCACGTTTTAAAACATTTCTTATTGCTGTATTCTGCTGAAATATTAATGCATTGCCATATATATGTTTACCAAAGTTGTTATGAAATCATGTTTCTCTTGAAGGTTTATTTAGATTTTTGTATCATTTGAAGGCTTTCTAAGTATGGACAATTGTTAAATATTTTTCTATACTATGTTTTATCTTGTAAATTGATTTTTCTGTACCTAGCATATGTTTTTAAAGTTGTTTTTGTAGTCCTGTTACTAATTTAAATTTTCTATTATTGAAATTAAAATTTTATATATAATGCCTCATATTATACAAGTACCGCACACACACAAACATGTAGTTGTGTGTGTGTGTGTCTGTCTGTCTGTCTGTGTGTGTCTCTGTGTGTGTGTGTGTGTGTGTCTGTGTCTGTGTGTCTGTGTCTGTGTGACCTATTTAGGGGTTATTTCAATGTAATAATGTACTGGTTATTTTATCAAAGTATAGGTACTAAATGATTTGCATTGTGTTGGCAATTGGTAGAAGGTAGAATTTAAAAGGTAGAAGTGTTCTTAAAATGCCCATTTATCACCTAGTTTCATAGCTTCAAGCTTGGTTTTTGGCTTTGCCAAATTTACGAAAACAATATGCATACCAATAAGATGGAGTCATGCATATGTTCCGCCATTTGGGTACCGAGATAGAGTAGGACCCCATCAAGTTATACTGTTGCCAGAGACTCAGTGGCATGCCATTACAGATGTTTGACTCTCCCTTTAAGAGAATAATATTACATTTGTATGCTTTTAAGCAACGGCTGAATAACATATTTTGTCTGGGGAAAAAGAATTCCAACCCAATGGACCAGACAGAATTTTGTCGTGCTCTGTTGCGTAATGGAGCCAGCATGAGTCACCGCATATGAAACAGTATTATTATAAGAAATATTATCAGGGTGAATCGGGTAACGTAAGGGAGGCTACTCCGCGGCTCACACGGTTGATCTACCTGTTCCCTTCCTTTAGCCTTCCTCCAAGGCTGTACTGAATGCTAAGCCCAAGGATGTATAGTAATTCTATTCTTTAATGAGGCAAGTCTAGGTTAGCGGACAGTAAGGACGCCAGTCTGTTAGAGGAATATTTATATTTTTTAGAAATCATTTAAACTATTTATCATTACCTTAAAGACTTGTGCAAGTTACCTTTCATGATTCGGTGCATTGGGAGTGAGTGAGTGAGTTTGGTTTTACGCCGCTTTTAGCAATATTCCAGCAATATTACGGCGGGAGACACCAGAAATGGGCTTAACACATTGTACCCATGTGGGGAATCAAACCCGGGTCTTTGGCGTGACGAGCGAACGCCTTAACCACTAGGCTACCCCACCGCCCCCGGTGTATTGGACTCTACAGTGGGATGTTATAGTGACACGTTCATAGCGTGAGTCACTGTCATCCCTGGTCACAGCTCGACTATCAAAAGATACCCAACATACAGTTGGAATATTGGTTTGGCGTAAAACAGCATACACATATATCATAACATGTTACATTACAATACAGAAAATCAGTGCAGCAATATTCATATTAGTGTAAGTATTCACAGGTCATATCGTTACCTGTGAGGATTCCTCATTAGCCATGCTTCCTATGAAGTTATAGACTATATATTGGTCGTAGGGGCCATCTTTATTGATCAGGCGGTCAGACTCAGAGACCTGTGGCCCGATCCACAATGCGTTCGTAACGTTACGACCTGTCGTAACTCTATAGTTCATCATAGGCTTACGAATGTCGTAGCGCTACGAACGCTTTGTGGATCGGGACCCTGGTTCATGATGTAAATGTTCCCCGACGGCGTACATTGTTTTATAAAAATATCAGTCACTGGATGTTCTGGTCCGGACCTGATTATATGCAGACCGACGTAAGGTTGAATATTGCTGGGTGCGGCTTAAACAATACTCATCTCACTCTGATACCTTAAAAATAACTGATTGCAAATGCTAAATGTTATAACTGTATTTCCGTGTTTCATTCTAAGCACTCGTCGAAATTTGTGTATTCTTCCAAAGTAATTACACATATGAAGTTGCACCTTCAGATCTCCCTGACATCCATTAAAAGATATATATATATGAACAACAAATACACAAGGGGATGGCGGATCTCAAAACCCTCCATACAGAGCTATTTGATTCGACCTGAGAACCGAATGTTCATATAGTTTGGACAAGAGCAAACTGAAACTGAGCATGTGCGAACAAAAGTACACACCTTCGTAATGCGACGAATGGACTGACGTGTGTCGAGGGTACCCACAATAGTGAAACATTGACAGAAATGTCCGTCAAATCTGTGAATGACACGGAACGCTTCATATTTACATCATCATAGAGGATCATCATCCACCATTGATCATGATGAGAGCTGACGGAAAGACAACACCAGTCGTGAGAGATTCGAAAGGTTCACTACACAGCGACCTACCGTCGCATTGCTCGCAATGCACAGTGTACAGGATTACCCAAGAAAGGGTTGTCAATGTGATGTCATAGTTAACGTCTGATCTGACCTAACAGAGTCAACCAATCAGTGGCGCATCTCCAGTTTCCGACGCCCATACTTGAGTGTGCGTTTCTTTGAGAGGTGAGTATATAAGCGATTACGTGATGTTATATTACAGTAGAGTTTATTATCAATACCGGTGAAATGAAACGCTCGTATAATGTCGAGGGCTTTCGTGATCATAATTTGAGATGTGGAGTTACCTCCCTTGAGATCGAACATCAAAAGTGTCCTTACCGTTTCAAGACGGCAAGATGTAAGATATAAGTGCCACACGATAGGCGTTTGCCGTAAGCTGTGTTTTTAAATATAAGGTGTTGATTATTGATTTATGTTATATGTTTTTTACTGATTACCCGATCTTTGGGGTTTCTGGGTTAAAGTTTTGGTTTCAATTCTGAAATCACTCATTCTGAATAACAGTGAGTGAGTGAGTTTAGTTTTTCTCCGCTTTTTTAGCAATATTCCAGCAATATCACATTTGGGGCAACAGAAATGGACTTCACGTGGGGAATCGGACCCGTGTCTTCGAAGTGATGAGCGAACACTTTAACCTCTAGGCTACCCATCGCCCCCACTCTGTAACAAGGTTCATTATGTTTTTGTGACACCGTCCACCAAATGTCATGATCAGTCAGGTAAACTCGTCAGATTCTTACATCTAATGTAACAGCCTGGAAGCTCCTTGTGGTAATAGTACATCGAGTGAGCGAATGTTATTTTATGCCTCAGTCATACTTAATCACCACAGTCTGTAACTAATTACGGAACAAAACCAAATAATGTTTATCAGTGTTGGAACTATTGCTCGTTGAATGTAGAAGGAACACAGAGGTTGTTGTTTTCAATAGGCCGTTCACTTGAGTCATGCTGATCACCTGGGGACGTGCTGTTACATAAAGGAATGTCTCATCATCTTGCGTAGTTGACGAGTTTATCACGTTCTTCCACAGGTTACAGTCCAACTGTGTATTCAGGTGGAATGTATTGGGGAAAATACCCGCTCCTGAAAATACTGGAACATGTCCCTTGTCCTGTGTCATTACAAAAACACTAACAAAGTACACTGGACCTCCTCACAAACGCTAGGAGTTGTTGGTGAATATAAACGAATGGAATTGGACCTTTCTGAAAAATCTTATTGCCTCAAAAAAAATGGGAACCCTTATGCATACACGAAAATATATATTTAAGTTGGAAAGCAAAAATCTCGCATAGAGATATACTACACGATCTGTAACACGGATACTGGATACTTTCCTGGTACGTATAGTCCTTAACCATACAGTAGGATACGAGCCAAATGATGTATTTTTAACATAAGCTGCATCATCTCGTAAGTGTATTTTGTATTTATTTTGAAAATGAGAAATGTAGGTTTGTGCTATTGCTCGAAACTTATTTCTATCAATTATTTAACTGAACTAAAAGTCACGTTTTATTAAACCGTCTATTATCACCTCTGTAAAACATTCACTTCACAGGCACAAATATTCAATGTGCAATTCGACTGAATTATATATCATTAAGAGCATATTTGAAGTGCCTTCCTTAAGACTTTACTTTAATTGAAAATTGCAAAACAAATACTTTTTTCAATTTACAGCTCGACATTTTGCTTTACCCCTGCAGTCATATCTTTGAAGACATTTAACTATCC
Organism: Haliotis rubra; assembly: GCF_003918875.1. Taxonomy (NCBI): domain Eukaryota; kingdom Metazoa; phylum Mollusca; class Gastropoda; order Lepetellida; family Haliotidae; genus Haliotis; species Haliotis rubra. The sequence goes on from NW_025767634.1 coordinate 3,031,280, forward strand.
TTATAAGTATCTTTGACACCCAGATAGATTTTACTGATATGAACTTTGTTATATTCCATGATGTCATGTGTTTTACGTGGTGTTAGGTTTCAAGTACATTACACCTACGTGACACATATATACCTCACGAATGCAATGTCCGTGGCACTTCGTATATCACATGCACGACGCATCTATGAATATATCAAGCACACAATATCTGTGACCCATCGTGTATCACATGATACCTCTGTGACCACTTGTGTATCACATACATGACCCTCTGTGGCCCTTCGTGTGTCATCAGCTGTTCCTAACTAGTCTCATAACTGGCATATATATTGTCAGGACACTGGCCTCTCGTCACCATTTGTGTTATCCGTTGCCAATTCTGCACATCAATTTACGTTGCATATTGGCGTAGAAATATCTAAAGACTATTTCATCAGTTTCAGGACAGCATATATGTTTTTAATGAACATTTGCCTTGCCTTTGTACGGGTTTGTGTAGTAATCTTCATTGTGCAGGATACGCAGACGTTTAGGCGAAAACTGGTATCATAAGTGATTCATGTACTCACGCCTGTGAAAAGATATAGTACGAATAGTTTATCTAATAAATATGTAGAGAGGTATAGTTAAAAACATACAAGATTAAACCTCAGACCAGCTAATGAGTGAGTTCAGTTTTATGCCACATTTAGCAATATTCCAGCAATATCACGGCGGAGGACACTAGAACTGGGATTCATACATTGTACCCATGTGGGGAATCGAACCCGGGTCTTCGGTGTGACGTGCGAACACTTTAGCCACTAGGCTACCCCACCGCCCTCAGACCAACTATACCAAAGGAATTTTAACGCTGCGATTATTGTAAGTCAATCAATTATTGACTTAATGTGAGTACCCAAGTACCGTTTATGTAATTCGGTTATTCTTCCCCTACCCTTGGGACGCTGGCGTAGCCTAGCGGTTAAGGCGTCCGCTCGTCACGCCGAAGATCCGGGTTCGATTCCCCACGTGGGTATAAAGTGTGAACTAGGCTACACTTGAATAACTAATCTTCGACCTACATCTATATACAACTACGTGACCTCAGCGAGCACACGATAAGACAGCGTTATGTATGTACCATGACGAATTAAACCGTACCCAAAGAAATGACAGTGTCGGAACATCGCCAGTAAAACCTCAACAATGTTATTAATATTAATACAACTATAAACATTATATCTACACGCCCATTCTGCATGTTGTGACCAATCGTGTTGCTTATGGCATGGGGTTGCTTTTTAACATTTCTCAAGGCAATAGCTGTCGTGAACTTTCATCTTTACATCTACAAGCATGTAAGCATATGACCTCAACGCCAGAGAACAGTCGACATCGGTTATCTACCAGGGTACCGTTGCAGAAAGCGATCTGAGCGCTAAGCTGAGGTGATCGTAACTCCCATGCCTTATATATAGAGTTACGACAGTGGTAGCGCTAAGGTTGTTTCGTACAACTGCACCCAGATCAGACTCCAGTGAACATAAAGATGATGAAAAAAATTATACAAGGATCAACATAACACAGTTTTGATGCCGTGCGTTGATGACATTAGGCTGGGTTCGTTACGCTCTGGTAACCTTCGTATAAATGGTTACAGTATGCAGTCTCAAAGGCTCAAGGTACACACAATGGGCTATAACATGCATGCTATAGATATATTCAGTATTTCAGTGGCGAAAGTCATTCAACCCTTGACCCCGGAGTGTCTACGCCTTGGAGAGTTGTTATTATTCCGATGGACGGTTTATCGTACCAGTAACCTGTATACACCATGACCTTGACATACAGAATGAAACACATTTCTCCTCTAATAAATGGATTAACTGTTTATCTTAATGTTTGTAAATATTTGATAATATTGTTTATTGTTAATAGGTTAATTCCACAGAATTTCTGCTAAGAAACACGTTCACTGTTTTGCTTTTCACTCAAAATGGAATATGTTTTTCTGGATGTTCGAGAATGAATATTCTCTGGCGTTTTTGTTTAAATTTACATGCCCCTTTTTCAAAAGATAATGAGTACTCCTTGACAACGCGGATTCGAACCCCAATGGCGATATATTCACATTCTTTTGTCAACTAAGTCAAGCATAAGGATTACGGTCAAGTGCTTCTTAGCTACAATAATACATTCAGTTATTTACTCCCTGATCAAAGACACAGATCTACAGTTTAAGTTAGAGAGACGTTGTTCCAAGAAATGTGATTAAACACATTTAAATTTGATAATTAGCGTTGACTGGCAATGGTTAGAAATAACCATTATCTGCACTGTTAAATAACCATCAACAGATTAAATGGGTTCAACAAACTTGCGGTGTATACACTCGGCAAACGGGTTAGCGCAGCTCCAAAGAAAAGAAGCCATACCTCTGTCATTGTATAGCTGTAACTGGATATTACTCCTGCAGTCCCATGGCCTGGTAACTCACACTGAGCGTGCTCCTCACAAAGTTGACGCTGTAACTAGGACGTCGAAACCTGGGTTAAAATCTCCCGCTTCGGTACACACGTTATCTTCTTGTACGGCGTCTTAACACCATGGAGGACTACAGCATCTTCACCGGCAAAACGAAGACGTTTTCTGTCGTTGACTATGTCCTATTCGGCCTGACATTATTTATATCTGCAGGTATTGGACTGGTGTACGCCATCATAGACCGCAAGAAACTAAGTTCCAAGGAGTACCTGTTTGGGGGACGGCAGATGTATGTAATACCCGTCGCCTTGTCACTGCTGGTGACATTTCTATCTGCCATTACGATCCTGGGAACGGCGGCCGAGATGTACAGATACACGACAATGTTTTGGTATCTGTGTTTATCGTTTGTATTCGCGATTGTGCTCTCAGTCGTACTATTTGTCCCATTCTTCTACAAATTGGGGATAACAAGTGTCTTCCAGGTAATATTTCAGCATTCTGTTTACATGGATGGAAATTTATTGGAACATTTCAACATATTGATATTAAGAAGTTTATGCCTTTATGGCAAACGTGTATGCCTAGTGATTATATAACGTACTAATACTGGACAATTGCCTGCCTGGTTTTGTTTCAGCATAGTAATCCTGATAAAATATCAGTATCAAAAGTCTATTCCAGGCTAGATTTCAGCATACTAACATTGATAAATTATCTGTATCAAAAGTCTGTTCAAGGTAAAGTATCAGCATACTAACATTGATGAATTGTCTGTGTCAAAAAGTCTATTCTATGTAAAGTATCAGCATGGTAACATTGATAAATTATCTGTATCAAAAGTCTGTTCTAGTAGAGTATCAGCATGCTAACATTGATGAATTGTCTTTATCAAAAGTCTGTTGAAGGTAAAGTATCAGCATGCTAGCATTGGTGAATTGTCTGTTTCAAAACGTCTATTCACGGTAAACTATCAGCATACTAACATTGATGAATTGTCTTTATCAAAAGTCTGTTGAAGGTAAAGTATCAGCATGCTAACATTGGTGAATTGTCTGTTTCAAAACGTCTATTCAAGGTAAACTATCAGCATACTAACATTGATAAATTATCTGTATCAAAAGTCTGTTGAAGGTAAAGTATCAGCATGCTAACATTGATGAATTATCTGTATCAAAAGTCTGTTCAAGTAGGGTATCAGCATACTAACATTGATAATTTATCTGTATCAAAAGTCTGTTGAAGGTAAACTATCAGCATGCTAACATTGATGAATTGTCTTTATCAAAAGTCTGTTGAAGGTAAAGTATCAGCATGCTAACATTAGTGAATTGTCTGTTTCAAAACGTCTAATCAAGGTAAACTATCAGCATACTAACATTGATAAATTATCTGTATCAAAAGTCTGTTGAAGTAGAGTATCAGCATACTAACATTGATAAATTATCTCTATCAAAAGTCTGTTGAAGGTAAAGTATCAGCATGCTAACATTGGTGAATTGTCTGTTTCAAAACGTCTATTCAAGGTAAAGTATCAGCATACTAACATTGATAAATTATCTGTATCAAAAGTCTGTTGAAGGAAAAGTATCCGCATGCTAACATTGATGAATTATCTGTATCAAAAGTCTGTTCAAGTAGGGTATCAGCATACTAACATTGATAATTTATCTGTATCAAAAGTCTGTTGAAGGTAAACTATCAGCATACTAACATTGATGAATTGTCTTTATCAAAAGTCTGTTGAAGGTAAAGTATCAGCATGCTAACATTAGTGAATTGTCTGTTTCAAAACGTCTAATCAAGGTAAACTATCAGCATACTAACATTGATAAATTATCTGTATCAAAAGTCTGTTGAAGTAGAGTATCAGCATACTAACATTGATAAATTATCTCTATCAAAAGTCTGTTGAAGGTAAAGTATCAGCATGCTAACATTGGTGAATTGTCTGTTTCAAAACGTCTATTCAAGGTAAAGTATCAGCATACTAACATTGATAAATTATCTGTATCAAAAGTCTGTTGAAGGAAAAGTATCCGCATGCTAACATTGATGAATTATCTGTATCAAAAGTCTGTTCAAGTAGGGTATCAGCATACTAACATTGATAATTTATCTGTATCAAAAGTCTGTTGAAGGTAAACTATCAGCATACTAACATTGATGAATTGTCTTTATCAAAAGTCTGTTGAAGGTAAACTATCAGCATACTAACATTGATAAATTATCTGTATCAAAAGTCTGTTGAAGTAGAGTATCAGCGTACTAACATTGATAAATTATCTGTATCAAAAGTCTGTTGAAGGTAAAGTATCAGCATACTAACATTGATAAATTATCTGTATCAAAAGTCTGTTGAAGGTAAAGTATCAGCATACTAACATTGATAAATTATCTGTATCAAAAGTCTGTTGAAGTAGAGTATCAGCATGCTAACATTGATGAATTGTCTTTATCAAAAGTCTGTTGAAGGTAAAGTATCAGCATGCTAACATTAGTGAATTGTCTGTTTCAAAACGTCTATTCAAGAAGGTAAACTATCAGCATACTAACATTGATAAATTATCTGTATCAAAAGTCTGTTGAAGTAGAGTATCAGCGTACTAACATTGATAAATTATCTGTATCAAAAGTCTGTTGAAGGTAAAGTATCAGCATACTAACATTGATAAATTATCTGTATCAAAAGTCTGTTGAAGGTAAAGTATCAGCATACTAACATTGATAAATTATCTGTATCAAAAGTCTGTTGAAGTAGAGTATCAGCATACTAACATTGATAAATTATCTGTTTCAAAAGTCTGTTCAAGGTAAAGTATCAGCATACTAACATTGATGAATTGTCGGTTTCCAATGTATATTCCAGGTTAGGTTTCAGCAAACTAAATATTGATAAAATTCCCCTACAGATGTATAAACATGCATACAGATACACACACGTGCATACCAATGACAGGAACAACCAAACGCATAGGCAGTCCTTGTACGTTGTTCGGCGTTCATAATACCTTCAGAATCCTATGAAATCATTCAAAGTATCAGTTTGCTTACTGATGATTCGCACACCGTATATTAATTGAGTAAAAACATATAATAGATTTATTGATGTTTGTTTCAGTATCTGGAAATGAGGTTCAACAAAGCTGTCCGGACAATGGCGGTGATAATCTTCATAATCCCAACTGTGAGTTCTGAATACTCATTTACATATGTATGTATGTATGTATGTATGTATGTATGTATGTATGTATGTATGTATGTATGTATGTATGTATGTATGTATGTATGTATGTATGTATGTATGTATGTATGTATGTATGTATGTATGTATGTATGCATGCATGCATGCATGCATGCATTTATGTATGTATGTACATAGATTAGATTGTTTAAACTAATATTCCAATGCTACCAATTGTGTGTTTTCATAGTATATTATGTTAGGCAAGTTTTATTCTGACAAGAAGGCGATATGGACATTTAAGCCAGCCACAGTCAGGTAATATCCCGTTTAGACCTGGAGCGAGTCAAATATAAATCTATTTTTATCATTTCAGATAATATACGTGTCGTTTGTATTGTACGCCCCAACCCTTGCATTCAATGCAGGTAAGGAAGGAATAGTCCTAGCTATACCCGAATTATCATATAATGGATATGGTCATTTGTCAGAGGATAAATATAGGTTATCACGCGAGTGTGTTTTTGGATGGTTAATATCCTGCATTAGGAATAAACATTGTATTTAGCGAGCCTTGGCGAGCTAAATACATAGTGTTTATTCATGATGCAGGATATTAACCATCCAAAAACACACGAGTGTGATAGCCTTTTTATCATACAATGTCATTCTTACTTTATAATTTTTAAAAATGCTATTTCATTTGCCACAAATCATGAAACTAAACTTCGTGGAATGTGTCCACATATCTATGACGTCACAAATATGTGCGTAGTAATACGTGACGTCACAAGCTCGGTGACGCAGTTTTCTACTGATCACTCATTTGACTGCGTTACGTCATCTAGTTCCTGTCAGTTGTTATGTTAAAGTACGTATTGTGGTCAACAAATCTTAGCTTACGTTTGAAAAATAACAACAAACTCGCGTGGAACTTCAGAAACCTTGAGTTAACCTTTTGAACAACAAATACACTTTAATGTTCTCGTGACATTGTGCATCTGGATTCCTAGTGCCGTTCTCTCGCTAACACTGACAGGCGGTCGATGTTGGTATCTTCGTAAACCTATGAATTTCTATCTTCGCTTTGTAATCTACTCCATCTATCATAACCAGACATGATTTTTCTGGGATCAAAGCACTGACAGTACCGTAACCACGGCCGTCAATCCGGACACGACCGCTGACCATTGACGCCATGTTTGTTTACACTGTGAAAGTAGTCCCTAAAATTTGCATATGACCTCTCTAATTTGCATCGATATCCGTATATGACCCCAACGGATACCGAAAATATCCGTTGGCTTTATCCTGCCGAGAACACTATCCATTGTATGATAAACATTCTTATTAAGTGATGGGTATTGTCAAGGATGGTATCACAATCCGATAATTATGCAAATGTAGACATGTCGCACAATACACTTTTATTCCTAATATATGATATATACGAAAGCACACGGGTGTGCTGATGCATGTTGCCATAACCAACACTTATTGCTACTCGTGTTTCTCAGCATTCTATTGTTTCCATTTAACCTGGTACAGGGCACCCGGAAACCTTAGTGTGAGTGTCAGTTCTCGACTACTATTCTATCCACACTGAAAGCTGAGTATTAGTTTTCGTTGTTTAACGACTCACTCAGACACATTCCAGCCACATCTAAATCGTTCTCTGAAAATGAAAACAGGCAACACCTGCCACTGTTTCAATATCGACACCATGTCTTTAGTTCAAATTACATCATTCTTCATATCAGTAAAACACTTTCCGCCTGTATCCGTATTCTTTGCAACACTTTCAAAATCGTTTCTAAAATCCCCCAATCCCCATAATAGTGAATGCCCGTAAAATATTCCTGAAAATTTGTCTTTCATTCAAAAGTGCATTGTGGTTTGTTTTTTTAAATTCCTTACAGTAACAGGACTTAACATCTGGGGTTCTGTCGCTGCCATAGGTGCAATAGCAACCATTTACACAGCATTAGTAAGTAATGCAAGTTAACATATCTTTTTTGTCCAGGAGAAAAATATCTCTTGCACAGCCACCAACCAAGTAACATTGGCACATTCGTAACACTGGCCTTTCATTGTTATGTAAATATCGTTATAATTATTGATGACTGGTCTAGTTGTCTAGGGTGTCCGGACCTCAACATGCCAAGCATGAAAGGATATGAAATCTTCGCTAAGAACTTATATGATGTAAAGTCATAATTTGAAGTAGCCTTTTTCAACGTATTTAAACAGTATTGTTCAAGTACTTAGCTCCTATTAATATCTATGATTAATGGTTAGACGCAAACGTGCTAATCTTTGATGACTGGGGTTACAGTAGGTTTCCATGTTAAATGTATCAAGTATTGGTTCAAATGTATTACAAGTTCCGTTTTGTCGCTTCCCTATCAAAAGTGTCATAATTTGCGATGGTAAACGCCCAAATTGGGCATCTCATGTGAAACAAGTACTGTGGATTTTGAATACGTATATACACAGTGTCAGTGAGTGCCCTGAAACGAAATGGCATTCATAATTGTCTTATATAGGCCGTCAATATACTACTTCCCATGCTGGGGCTTTGGGGTAGCCTAAGAGTCACGCCGAAGACCCGGGTTTGATTCTCCACATGGGTAAAATTTGTGAAGTCTATTTCTGGTGTACCCCCGCCGTGCTTCACTCACTCACTCACTCACTCACTCACCCACTCACTCACAAAATGTACACTTAACGGGTTTTAGCTGGAAACTTGCTAAGTAGGCGTGCAAGGAAACAAACAAAAGTAACAGTGTACCATTACCTACCCTGGCCTACTAGCAACCCATGGTTGTCGTTAGAGGCGACTACGGGATTGGTTGATTAGGCTCGCTGACGTGGTTGACACGTCACAGCATCCCAATTATGTAGATACATGCTCATGCCGTTGAGCACTGGATTGTCTGGTCCGGACTCGATGATTATCAGACGGCCAGCACATACCTGAAATATTGCTGAGTGCAACAACAAGCAAACAAAACATGGCCAACTAATTGCAAACGTTATCTACACCACAACATTTAAACATCCCCTTTATTGGTTACTGATGACTGGTATTGTTCTCCAGGGTGGCATGAAGGCTGTGTTGTGGACTGACAGTTTCCAAGCGGTTGTGATCCTTGCAGGCTTGCTGGCAGTACTCATCCAAGGTTCCATGCTCATGGGCGGCTTCAGTAACGCTTGGGAAATTGCTGCTAACCGGTCTAGGATCAACTTTCACGAGCAAGTTTACTATCAGACTAAACTGTCTTTAGTTTACGTTACACTTTTAAATTAAAACACTTTCCCCCTGTGACCCGTGAAGATCTGGGTTAGAATTTGTCTTCAGTAACCCATGCTTGTCATAAGAGGCGACTAACGGGATCGGGTGGTCAAGCCCGCTGACTTGGTTGACTCATGCAATCGCATCTCAGTTGCGTACATCGATGCTTATGCTGTTAATCACTGGAATGTCTTGTCCAGACTCGAATTATTTACAGTTAAACAACAAACAAACAAGATGGAACTTTGAGAGATAGGGTTGCAATGCCCCATAGGTTGTGAAATGCAACTGCATTATGAAATTAGAAAATTACTTGTGACAGGTCATACAACTTTTATCTCACCAGCTTTAACCCCGACCCTACAACTCGACACTCCTTCTGGTCTATAGTGTTTGGTGGAGGTTTTGTGTGGCTCAGTCTCTATGGCGTGAACCAGGCCCAAATCCAGAGAGCTCTCTCCTGTCCGTCCCCAAGGAAGGCTCAACTGTAAGAAATCTTCTTTTTGGTTTTATGTGTGAGAGGGCGGGTAAGTTGCATTGACTGAACAAGATCTGAACTTTCAAGCTGCCACGCCGTGATATAACTGAAATACTGTTCAGACCGGCATTAAACCCAAGTCACCTCCACTTTCAACAATGTTTCACTTACGTTACAACGTGTGCTTAATGTTGGAAACAGTGTTATATTTGTGGGAAACGATGTGCTTAATGTCAGACGAAGTGACGCAGACCCACGAACACAGGGTCAGCGTTGAACGACCAATGACCGTACTCACATGAATAGATGATTTATTCCACTGGGTCAGGACTCCTACTCGTGACTTAGCTATACCAGCCACAAAAAGAAACGGTGTTTTGTAAAAATTATTTCTAAATTTCAAAATTTGGGATGCCAGCGAGACGAGGTCCGCATACTTAGCATGATTTTCCTGAATCTTGCCAATCACATTGCTGTCAAAAGAAAATTCAATGATATAAATAAATTCATTGCCTTTATCCAAAAGCACAAGATCAGGTTTGTAGGCAGGTATTCTTCTGGGGCTACATATGGGGCTATTCCAAAGAAGTTTTCCATGACGCGCTGGACATGTCCACGGTCGTACCATGGATGGACCTCGGAGTTAATGCCACAGGCATGTCGAAGACGATAGTGGAAGCAGCGAGCCATGCCATCATGTCTTTTAAGATAATATTATGCTGTTTGTGCCACGGAAGGTCATCCACTGACAAGGTGTTGGTCTGTACATTCATTGCAAAGACGACTTTTCATATTGATATTTTGTTTAAGAATCACATTTTGGCGATTGCGAGTGGGAAGTGACTGGTCCTGAACACCTAAAATGAAGCCCTCAGTTTCAAATTTAAGATCAGCAGACTTCATCCAGGCGAAGGAGTCGTTGGGATTGCTGTTCTGTTCCACACAATGGTGTCTCAGAAAGCTTCTCCGCAAATGACCGACTCTGGGCAGACTTGGTGAAGGACTTCACCTGCCTTACTCCCATAACTGTACCGTCCAGCAGTACATCAACTTCAAATTTCAAATTCTTTCAACCTTGGCACGCTTAAAGTAGCTGTAGAAGTCCTTGCTTTCGTCATGAGTCTTGACATGCATCACCAGAGGATCATCCGATAAATATATATGTGCAAAAATACACAATAAACTTCTATCATGAAGAGCATCCACATTAAAGGAGAATACTAGACATTTGCAATAATTTGCTGAGTGAAAGATATAGTCATCAGAAACATGTACCAAATTTTTATTTTAAAAATATGGTTTATTATGTTTTTATCGTGAAAACAGTTTCTGTTATCTGAGCTTCGGCCATTACGCTGGAACTCACGTGACCTTTCCGAAGGTGACGTCATATGTGACTAGCGTCCGCCATATTACCAAAGAACAAGCGCTACAGTAACACAAATCGTGTTGTTTCTGTCGTTTTTGTAAATGGTCCGATGGTGTATTCCGTTGCCTGGGGATGTACGGAATCATCGAACAATGGAAAGAGCCACAAGTTTTTCCGTTTTCCAAGTAAAGAGACAGATCTAGGCAGGAGAAATGCTCCGATCATTTCCAGTCGGACGCATATGAAAGAGACATACACACATTGGGTATGAAACTCCCAAAGCTAGGCTGAAGAAGGAAGAAGTACCCACGAGATTCAATATACTCCATAATTCCCTGTTACAACTTACTGTCAGTGGTATTTTTAACATAAATTAAATCAAGTTCGATTGCCAGTGGAATTGCCCCGGCTACAAATTGCCCCAGCAAATTTGGTCAAATTGCCCCGGAGGTTTGGTCAAATTGCCCCAGGGGGGTAGTCAAAATGCCCCAATTTATTTAAAATGATTAAATATAGGCCATAAGTGCATAGTTTTGTCAACTTTGATATTATGTTCTTCATATTAAAAAATATACATAGTTATGAGTTCACTAATGGAACATTTATCATAAATACTACTTCCTAATAACTTTTATATGAAGAACTTAATATCAAAGTTGACACAAACTATGCATTTACGGCCTATGCAGTCTACCCAAAACATTGCCGAATACAACGGCAAATCATGAAGTACTTGTTGCTTTCATTGTTTTCCATTTTGTCCACTTACGCACGTCGGCATCAGACTCGCTCTTTGTCAGTAGTGTGTGCCGTGAAAGTTGTTCTGTATTTACATTGGCTGACAGGATGTCATTCTAAGGCTATGACCGAGTATCATAACTATTTCCATAACCAAACACTGGGGAAACATACATTGTCCTGACTAGTATTATATAATTCACCAGTTATCTGCGTCGCGAATATTATCTCTGCTTGACCAGGCTGGGATCTTGTATAGAGACTTGATACGTTATTAATGAGAACTAAGATCCTAATTTTTTCAGCAAAATATCTCCAGTGTAATCTTTGTAGCAGATAATTTCTATTTTCCCACGTGTGAAGCATAATTATTTTGTTTTTTAATCTCAGACACCCTACAGTCACCCATTTGACACAAAAGGAACTGCAATCACATTGCAAAAAATATAATTCTTAGGGACTATATATTTATAGGGGTGGGTTTGCTGGTTGGAACTGTTTCACATTTTGCAGACAAATAGTATTCTTGGTGTATTTTAAAACTTATTTTGACCTCAAGTGGTGCCTCCGTTTCGCTTGATTCTTCTTCATCTTCACTGGAAGATTGTCTTGCAAGATGTAAAATCGGATCGTATTAATACGGTCTAACATCCATTTCAAAAATGACATCAGGAACATCTTTTACTGCTTCAGAATCCATGGACACTGTTAAGTTGTGAGGTAAAATCAAAGAAGAAGCCATCAGCAACAGGCACATATGACGTCATGTCACGTGATACCCCTCTGCTCATTAACTGTCGGGTGTTTCCGTAATAGGCGGAAATACGAGTACTTTTATTGTGTTTTTATTGCTATTTTACAATTTTTTGTTCAATTTTAATCACGGAAGGTGACTTTTAGAATATCCTTTACAATATATCAAAAGTTTTGTTTCGTTCTTATTCTCCTTTAATCCAACCTCAGCCTTCCGAATTGATTGGCATATATAAACGATTAGGTGAGGAACAAGGTTGGTGGGCTCTGTTATCAGACATGATCCTTCTGGTCAGGCAGTCAAGACTCTGGATCTCTTGTTTTGTCTAATCAACTACTCCAAAGGAATAGGAAAGGACTGGCACAGCAAAAGTATTGGTGGATACTTGTTTTGAGCTCTGAGCTCCAGATTTTATGTAAACCAAAATACTCAGTCCGAAGTTTGTCTTGAATCTCGGCATTGTGGAGCTTGTCTCGAAATTCCATTCCAAAATAGGTGCTCAATAACTCCTCCCCCTTGTTACTTGACCGATCCATCATTAGTTACCTTGCCACGTTTCAAAGAAGAGTATTACATTTGTCGAGTCCAAATATCATGCCAATATCATAAGAAAAGGACTTAACAAGGAGAACCTGCTCTTTCAAATTGGTATCTCCTTTGGCAAGGAGCTCAATGTCATCCATGTAAAGGAGATGAGTAAGTGGTGTTGGGGATCTGTGCTGAGGAGGTCCGGGATGGTAACCCTCCTCCCTATTGAGCAGAAAGCTCATAGGATTTAAAGACAAGCAAAAAAGGAATCCCCCTGGAATATTCCCCTTTTGATTGAATAGATTCCGAAGTATGCACCTGCCCTTGCGAGTACATCTCAAGTTAAGTCGACCAGTAGCTAATTAAAGACTTGGGTAAATCAAGTAGTCGCTCAGGGAGGTCAATACAATCAAGAGACTTCAGAGTCCATTCACGAGGGACAGAGTCGTATGCTTTTTTTAAGTTAATCCAGCACATGGAGAGGTTGCGGTGATATATTTTAGCCTCTTTCAAATGATTTTCTGTACAAGAAGGTGATCCTTGCACCCACCTCATCCCTTCCTTGCTCCCTTCTGCTCTCTATAAATTATGTCATAAGAAAAGCAGTAGGATGACACGAGGTTTGTCAAACACCCTGTGAATATTGTATTATTCAAACAATATTATTATTATTATTATTATTACTATTACTCCCATTTACAGAGCCCTGTTGATAAACCTGCCAGGACTTATCTTCATCGTCAGCCTATGTTGCATGATCGGCATCGTCATGTACGCCTTCTACGCCGACTGTCACCCGTTAAAATTCAACAACCTCATCTTCAGCACAGATCAGGTAAGTGTGACTTACACAACTACACACCAAAGGATAGGCGATATACAGTAAACTATAAACATGAGATTAGATAATATACAAAAAATATAGAGGCAATAGTAGAAACAAGCAAACGTAAAGATCTCCACAGCATTACAATTTAATGACAACGATAAGTATAACACTTGACCACTTTCAAAATGGTTTTCAGGGTAGGTGTTTGGCTGTTCTTCAGATAACAAATAAATCAGGCATGGCTGTAAATGTGTACTTTGTATGACTTTGCATGAAATGCGACTTCGTATGACATTGATTAACGCCGCAGTCAGCAATGGGCGAGCGGTATGACTGTGGCCTATATATACTAAGCAGCAAAAGAAACGTCAGTTTGGAATTTTCCTTCGCAGAAACGGATAACTGTAAACTCATTTAATGTTTTGATTGTATATTTTTTGACAACATCTCTAACTTTACCTGAGAAAATACATTCCTTCCCAAACTCAGAATGGAACCCAGGAAATGGTCTCAAAAACGCAACCTGATCTCGGAGATGGTACGGTGTTCTCCATGTTTTTCATGTAACTCATGCTGCACGTGCTGTTCACAAGGACCAGCCCTATAAAATGCACCCCCAAACCTGGTTGAAATATTCACATTACAACGTCAGCAGGATGCCGCGACTCACGACAGCTGAGAGGAACCAGGCGCTTGGAAGACTTGAAGCTGGCCACACTGCACAAGCTGTTGCCAATCACTTCCAGGACAACATTCGGACCATTTACAGGCTGCAGCAACGTTTCCGGGCCACCAACACCACAAATGATCGCCCCCGTACTGGCAGACCAAGGGTGACCACAAGACGACAAGACCGCCATGTTGTGCGACAGCATGTACAGAATCCCTTCATGCAGGCATCCGAAACAGTACGCCAGACAGTGGGAACACACGGAAGACCAATCAGTACTGATACAGTACGCCGACGTCTTAACAGCGGGAACCTCCATTGCCGTAGACCTTACCGTGGACCTATCCTCACCCCTCGTCATCGGCGTGAACGTCTACAGTTTGCCTTACAACACCAAAACTGGCGATACAGGCAATGGAGAACTGTTCTGTTCACAGATGAGAGTCGGTACTGCGTATCAACTGCAGATGGCAGAACAAGAATATGGCGACGACGTGGCCAGCGTTACTCAGACCAATGTGTTATGGAAAGAGACTCATGAGGAGGTGCAAGCATCATGGTATGGGATGGAATAGGCCCGAACCAGAGAGTGGGTCCTGTGGTGTTCCAGAAACTTGGTCCAGGGAGAGGAGGCGGCATCACAGCGGTGCGCTACATCGACCAAGCTCTCAGACCCCACGTCATACCACATTTCGCACTTCACCGGAACAACATTTTCCAGCATGATAACGCCCAGGCCCATACTGCCAGAGCTACACGGGACTTCCTACAGCAGATCGGTGTCAACATTATGCAGTGGCAAACCCTTAGTCCTGATTTAAACCCAATTGAACATCTTTGGGATGAAATTCAGAGGAGACTGAATAATGTCATACCAAGGCCGAACACAGCCGATTTATTGCGCCAGGCCTTTCTCAGAGTGGGGTTCCAGGTGCCAATGGCCTTCATCAATCGATTGGTGCACTCCATGCATAGACGCTGTGCTGCAGTTATTGCCGCTCGTGGTGGTCACACTAGATACTGAAGTCAAGAGTCTGAATGGACTGCAAACGTTCACGTAATGTCTTGAAATTGTGCTGAGTTATTCATTGATGTGTCAAAATATTGTACACCAAAACTGTTTTTGATCCGCTTATTATGTCCATTTCTGTAATGATTTGATTACAGTGCCTATCTAATTTTGAATTCGTACTGACGGTTTTTTTTGCTGCTGAGTATATAATTGTGTGATTTAAACCAGCATTCATGGTGTCACGAATATCGTGCCGTCGAGATCATCGTTTCTCACATCCCATGTTGCAGCTGCTGCCTCTGTTTGTCATGGACATTCTGAGCCAGATCCAAGGATTGCCAGGAGTCTTTGTCTCATGTGTCTTCAGCGGAAGTCTGAGGTAGAGAGTTTACTCTTGCTAAAGACACACCCTTTATTCCGAATCCCGGTAACTGTAACACCAACCTTCTTGGAGATTATTGTTGGAATTAGTGACATGTATGCTAAGTATTTCACGTTACATGATCGTTAAACACGTTGCTTCTTAGTACGGACGATTTCAATGAAACAGAGGTATCCGGTATATCCAGGTTTCACTGTATTACACGGGATGGTTGTGTGACTGTAAACCTTCCTCGTTTGAGTACTTGGAAATAACATTAGAATGCTCACTATGCCGAGAGCCGAGATAATACTAATCCTTATTACAACAAACAACAAACAAATTTTGTCATTTTGAGAAATCATTTACGTGTTTGAATCATCTGTCCCTTTTGACACCAATGTGATTGACCAGATTCGTAAAAAGACATGGCTTAATATACAAAACCTGTTCTCAATCCCTTGTTTTGCACCTCCCGAACTCTTGAGAGTCTTTGGGAGAGTACCGGGGTCTGCTACCCAAAACATACCCTTCTGACACCCTGCATCACGCAGAAGCCAGTGTTGGGTCGAAAAGATCTTGGTGGTGGGTTCGACTAGACAGCGCTTCGTGTAAAACATGTCATTGATAGAGTAGTCGTGGGGCATGGTGGGCGAGCTGGCTAAAGCGCCAGGCTAGTGATCAAGCGAGCATGAGGTGCCGGGATCGAGCCCACCTGTGACCGGGTGTAAAAACCTTGGAGTCAACTTTGTGTGCAGACTCTTTCAGTGTTGTCACAACCCCTAGTGTACAGTACACCACCCTGTGCACTTAAGAGAACCCACGAATCCGTTGGTATATGACCAGATGGTGGCCACATGACTACGTGCAAACACCTAGTTGCGGGTATAGCAACGTGCGGTAAGCTTGGACAAAATACTGTGACTATGTGTCCCAGTCCACCCAGCTGTGAATGGGTACCTCGTACGGATTGGAAAGCCGCAATAACTCGGTGCGCCTAGTGACTGCAAGAGTTGTATGATCCCCCGGGAGTTGAGATTGATAATAAGATGTGCCGTTGAGATTGACATCCAATGATCGAGGGATAATCTACCAGCGCCTTGAGCATGCACTAGTGCGTGGATATGTGCGCTATACAATATCCAATAATAACAAAAATAATAAATAGTCGTACTGAAATGTGTTACAGCACTCTGTCATCCACCCTGAACGCTATGGGCGCCGTCATACCACATGATCTGATCCAACCGTTTTGCTGTAAGAAACTGTCTGACAGGAGTATGACCATTCTCTCCAAGGTCACGGGTAAGTACATATACTGTGTTGATACCTTATATAGGATACTGAGTAAAATACTGTGAAGAATATAATGATACTGTTTACGATACTGTGTAGTATACTCTGTAGGATACTGAGTAAAATACTGTGTACGGTACTTTTTAGGATTCTTGTGTCGATACTGTGTGGTTTATGTAGGATACTGTTTACAGAACTGTCTAGGGTACTGTGAATACTGCGTAGGATACTGTTTAGGATACTTTGAAGGATACTGTTTAGAATACTGCGTAGGATACCATGTAAAATACTGTTTAGGATTCTGTTTAGGGCTTTGTGTAGGATACTGTGTAGAGAACCCTGTAGGATACTGCGCTGCATAGGATACTTTGAAGCATCGTTTGAAGAATGTTGCGCAGTGTTCTTTGAAAGATACGTTGATGCATACTGTGTGTGATACTGCGTATAATACATTTGTTTTAATGTGCAGCGGCGTGAAAGTAATATTCCTGTATTTTACAGTATTCGTTATGGGTGGTGTGACAATAGCTTGTACATATGGCGTGGCTCAGTTGGGGAGCGTCCTTCAGGTAAAATAACTCGCAATATATGACAGTAATATATAATATGACAGGGTGCTACATTACCATTAATTCCCCCACAAAAGGCTGCATATGAGGTGTGCCGTTAATTAATGGTGTAAAATATTTTGAACGTAAACATCCTTCATACTTTAAGATTGTAAAAGTGCCACTTATATTGTCACACTATTAAAATACGTTTAATGTATATTGTATCTACAATAGTATACTTCCTTAATACGAGTAGCATTTATAAACGTCATAGTTTTATTTAAATCAGCGCGTTTACAATTCAGGCAACGTATGCTGTAACAAGCGTCCTGGGAGGGCCAATGTTTGGAATCTTTGTTTTGGGAATGTTCTTTCCATGGGCGAACTCTTGGGTAAGTTCTGATATCAGAGAACAAAAGTAACTGTGTTCAGTGTAACATTCAATAATAATAAATGTATTCTGAATTTAAATAATGCACGTTCATGGCCACATTTCCTCACATTAAGGTTCATGGATTACATTTTGCGCAATGCAACAGCTGTTGAAAATCAACGTCTAGGTACCATGGGTATGCTGCAAACCGACATTGCGCAAGACCAAGTTGTCAGACATTGTAATGTTTATCGGGGGAGGAGGGATATCCTCTATCTCGAGACGTTACTCTGCCGACGACTTAGCTGTCATCTCCACCCTGTTCAAGCACCTCCAAGAAATATCTACCAGACTCAACAAGTGCGCCAATGACATTGAGCTACAGATAAATACAGAAAAGACCCAAGTGGTGAATATCAACGCCCCTGCCACAAATCCGATTACCATCAGTGAAGGAGAACTGAAGTATTTCCAAGACTTCATTTACCTTGACAGCGTCATTAGCAACGACAATGGTGCCCACAAAGATATTAAGGCTCGGTTGAGTAAGACAAGAGGTGCCTTCAGCAGACACCGCCCCATCTGGAAGCGCAAGAACTACAGCCTCAAGACGAAGCTGAAGCATCACCCCTTGATTGGTTCAGACATCATCATCAGCCGGTTGTCCAGAAAACACCAGCAAACATAATGTTAAGCGACCATCAGCTTTCAGGTCGACCATGAGTGACAACTGCCTTCTCAGAGTCACAGACTCTGGGTGCGTCAGATGGCGCATTAAAAAGCAAAGTGACATCCACGTCGTCTTTGTCCAACAGAACGGCCCTAAAACGGACTGGGCATGGAGCCAGACGACCTCTTAGACGACCCTTGTTATCCCCAGAGCACAAAGCAGCACGACTACCTCTGAGGTACACGACACTGAAATTTGACATGATGAGGGAGGATCCACTGCTAGAACGAAAGTCGATTTCTTTTGTTCATGTCTGATGTCCGAGCTCGGTTTGGCGTCGGAGAAACACTGCATATGTAGTGAAACTAGCACCGTTAGGCGTTGGTTCATTGATGATGTGGGGTTGCTTCTCATACGACTGTAAACGTGACCTTGTGACGATCAGAATGGATAACGGTAATGGATCAGTGACATCCTAGGTAGGGTTGTTGTACCACATTTCGATGACCATCCTCCGAACACAAGGCCAGGACAACAATGCTTGGCTACATCGTTGGTGATTTCTTACGTCAAGAGGCAATAGCAACTCTAACTTGGGCCAGAACCTTAAAAATATTTGCTTCTGAGAAACTACAGTTTTACTTATCTTTTGGGTTTAAATTTGCCCTTTCATTGTTCATTGAGGGCAATGCATCCAGATAGTAAGTTAGACGGATGTTTGGATAAGGTCCTTGACTATGGTTAATGGTGTTATTTTGTGAGAAAACACTCATTATTTCTTTACATCTTTCGTTCTAGAATGGTACTAGAATCTACACCTAATCCTCAATGATTCAAATTATGTCATGCCCACTTGAAATTTTAAAATAACACTGCACTCTCTTTCCATGAACTCACCGCTAATAGCTGCAAAATTGCTGATGCGGTGTTAAGCAATATCCACTCACTCACTCACTCACTCACTCACTCACTCACTCCAAGAAGAAGGAGATGTATCCATGAACTGCAACCTGAACACCGTGTCCGAGATTCAATATGAGGGTGGTGTTAATATTTACTTTCAAATTGCCTGAGAATGCAAGTCAAATCAAACGCGTACACTGGCAACATTGTTGTAACATCATATCAGTATAACACCATTATTTTGACTTGCTAACATCACTATTACAGGGTGCCATAGTTGGAGGTCTGACGTCTCTCGCGATTATGTTATGGATCTGCATAGCGGCCTTTGTCAATAGAGCATTCAATGCCATTCCGTCTGCCGTGTCTGTTATCGGCTGCAACTGGAACATCACAACAACGACAATGACGACGATCGCTACCACAATGTCCACCGTGAACTCAACTGCAGCTGTTAATCTTCCCCCGACGTCAAAGTCAAGGTGAGACTGTATCGGATCGACATGAAGTGTTTAAATGTCAGCTGTTAATATATAATGCATATTACGTAAAATACATTTCACAGAGGTTCAAAAGTATTTATTTTTTTGCATTGGATTGTCTGGTCCAGACTCTGTTATTAACAGACCGCCGCCATATACCTGGAATATTGCTTAGTGTGGCGTTAAACAACAAACAAACAAAAATCCTTTGATCCTCTGAAGAGTTTCATGTCATTATTTCTACTGGGGTTAGGGGAAGACTACGCATGGGTACCTATTAGGTTATTAGAAACCAACACGCCAGTTCAAAATTATATCAGATCATGAGTGAATATAATTTCATTTTAATCCTACATGAAATTGTTTGTGCAAGAGAGATTACCTTCTAAGCTTCAAAGCCGTTTAATTTACGAGATACGAGTTACTAGGTGTGTCAACGAAGACGGTTAAGTACAGGTAATTAAATCACTTCTGCCGCCCATCTTACAAAGTATGTCGGTTACAATAATAAACAAGTATTGTTTTCCACAGTGACCCCTTCTATCCGTTGTACACGTTGTCGTATATGAACTACACAGCGACGTCGGTTGCAATAGTGGTGATTGTCGGGCTCATCGTCAGCTTCATCACAGGTAACTGGATGACCCCGTCTTTGTTCTTCTAGTATCCTCAGTTGATCGAGGCCTACGATCGAGGCCTACGATGGCCTCAGTTGGCACAATCGACCAACGCAATGTTGAAGAAACAATTGACAGTAATAGTTCATCAAAAATGTAATTCATATACAAAATTATTCATAACAAAATGTTAAGTGTAAGTTGAGCTTTGTAATAATAATTAAATCAAAGTTATATAAAGTTTCTAATCGTTTCACGTTACTATCAGTGAACCGGATTAGTTCAACAGGATGATTTTGACATTTGATAAGTCAATGCCTTTATGCTTTCCTCTTTCACAAAGAATTAATATCATCTCCTTATACTTCGGTTCTCACAAAGGATCCTCAGTATTTGAAACCATTATCAAAAACACCAAAACATATTCCGTTCATAATTTTAGGGGTACTGCATTTTGAATGCTGACCTTGGAATGAGCTCTTTGATTGGCAAACAATTCCTGCATTTATACGTATAAGTTGTGTTCAGAAGCTTAAACTTCCTAGGTACTTCGTATACCTGCCCCAGGCACATTAGACCCGTGAAAATCCGAGTTAGAAGTGGTCTTCAGCAGCCCAGACTTGTCATAAAAGGCAACTAACGGGATCGGGTGGTCAGGCTCGCTGACTTGTTTGACACATGTCATCGTATTCCGCAGACCGCCGCCATATAGCTGGAATATTGCTTAGTGCGGCGTTAAACAACAAGCCTACGAAGTTGAACCAACCAAGAGGTAAATGAAGGCAGATCCTGCCAGTCACTGAGGTAGTTACAGGTAGTACACCCAAGAAGGTGTTTGGGTCTAAACAGGAAATACATGTGACGCCTGTCATGCAAAGTTGGTTTATTTGTAAATGATAGTCTGGACACTCTTGTGATCGACATCATGTGCATCGATCAAAACAAACAAGATACGATAATTATTCAAAGAGGTAGACAAAGGAAGCAGAACATTTAATTCCAACACTCAAAAGACCATACCAATTAACATTATGATTGGAAATGTGAGATCAAAGTGCACTTTGCATTAATGTGTAGTCATGCTTACAACTGATTTAAAAACAAGCAAAAGCATACATAAGATCAATACAAACGCATGGCTTTGTTCCTTTTAGGAAGAACGGACCCCAAAAGCCTGGACCCACGTCTCATATGCCCTCTATTTGACTGCCTCTTCCCCTGTTTGCCAGAGATGATCCTCCGACCTCTCAGATTCGGAGTCAATCACGAAGGGGTATGCTTATATTGCATTCTACTATGAATTTGGAATTTTGATTGGTGAAATTTAAAGAAACTATTAGACAGCTGCATCACTGGAGAAGCTGACTCTAATGAGGTTAATTAAAATGGCATGTAAAGGTAATTTGAATCTTTACCTTTTCAGAAATACGACGTTGATGCAACACCAGAGGTAAATGTCAAAGCATCAAAGATGCCTGAGATGACTCAATCTTATGCGGCTGATCGGAAACAGGAAAATGGTGATGGAAATTTTCCAATCAAACATGGCGTCGCCAACATGGCATATACAGATAATGACATAATTTCTGTTCATCTTTGATATATGCAAGATGTGTCTCCTCTAACTTGCAAGCAGTGGCAGTATAAGATCAGTTTATTACTTTGCTGCTCTTGTAACAAGACGGATATCTTGTTAGCTTGTTTTAACAGAATCAATGTTTCCTCGAAACATAACACATAGCTGAACGAATTTTTCTTTGTATGTTGACTGTCCCTCCACCCTTGTTTTATCATGGGTGGTTTATGCATGGAGGTAAGAAATAGGCAAGTATTATCTATTTAACAGAAACTTAAACTTATACTACTGCCTGAAAGTTCATTCCCCTTACACGCGTGTGCAACGCGTGACGCAACCCGTGTGCGGCGCGTTGGTCACTCATGTCGAACCCATGAGCCACGCGCGTGAGACCCGTGTGACACGCGTTGCACACGAGTGTGAGTCGCGTTGGTCATTCGTGTACAACCGTTGACACACGCATTTCGGAGGGAACAATTTTTTTACCAAAGGAATGACTGACTGAGTTTAGTTTTACGCCGCTTTTAGCAATGTTCCAACAATATCACGGCGGGGGACACCAGAAATGGGCTTAACACATTGTGCCCATGTGGGGAATCGAACCCGGGTCTTCGGCGTGACGAGCCAACGCTTTAACCACTAGACTACCCCACCGCTCCTTTTACCAAAGGAGGACCTATGTTAACCTAAAATTGGAGGTAACAGAGAGATGAATATTTCTTTCACATGAAGTCTTTTCAGATGTGATCTTGCAAGACTGACTGACTGAGTTTAGTTTTACGCCGCTTTTAGCAATATTCGAGCAACATCACGGCGGGGGACACCAGAAATGGGCTTAACACATTGTGCCCATGTGGGGAATCGAACCCGGGTCTTCGGCGTGACGAGCCAACGCTTTAACCATTAGGCTACCCCACCGCCCCGATCTTGCAAGAAAATAACAGTGATGTGGTTAATCAGATCCATTATATATATATGACCTTAGTTTTCTACATGTTTTGACATGGTGTTCTTGTCATTGAAAGGTTTGTGTAAATTCACATTAAACAACTGCAGCATGATTTCCAGTGAGTTTATGCATGAGGTTCGACGGTGTACAGTTTACTTGATGTAAACGATCTGTTGAATATATACATACTAACATAGTTAGTCTCTAGTTAGTCGAGATAATGCTTTGATTCTTTAACGATAACGTGTTTGATAATAGAATGTATATGTCAATAAGACAGTATTTCTGTGATATAAATGCTATATTTATTATATTTTTATTTTTTCTGTGTACGTGTTTGCTTTGTATCAGTAGATCAGTGTATAAAAAATAACAGTCAGGTGTGATACTACTTTTTGTGATCAGCAAGTGCTGTAAATTTGTAACCAAATGTCCTTCATTTACGAACCATTTATAAAGTGTCCTAAAACTGTGTGAGCCTGTCCATTTAGGTGTTTCAGATTAACTTAATGTGTGTGACCACCGCCACATGTCATACTGAGGACACATGTGCTTCAACAGATGGGAGATATTACTTCATGTGAGATTATTTTACGTATTGTACTTCATCCTTTATCAGGAAATAAACATTACAGAATCTACAACAGTTTGGATGTTTATTAAACACTTGTTGACTAATGTACTACATGAATACAAAACAACTGACACATCAAGTAAACAACAAAAACCGCTGTGTCGATGTTGACGGACTTTGAGTTATCCAACGTCCAACACAAGCGAAAAATGATAAATAAAGAAAGCCGATGAAGGGACCAAGCTTTTACTTCAATGAAACTGTAGGTGACTGTAGTTCGATTAATGAGTATATCACATATGTTTGTTGTTTAACGCCGCACTCGGCAAACTCCGTGTGTAGATAATCGAATCTGGGCCAGGCAACCCTGTGATCAACAGCATGAGCATCGATCTACGTTAGGATGCCATGTCACGTGTCAACCAAGTCAGCGAGGCTGACCATTCGACCCCGTTAAATGCCTCTAACGCCAGGATGGGTTTACTGAAGACCAGTTCTAACCCTGACCCGGAGTCGGGCTGCGGATTTAAAAAGAGATTTTCGAAGATCAGTGTCTTCTAAGATCAGGAATCAGGAAGATCGGGAATACCTTCAATCTTCACAAAAAAATAACCCATGAAGAACAACATCATATAATTATACTCATGACGATTCACCCCACGTGACACGGCCATTGCAGTGTCCATCTCTCTTGAGAGAGTTGAGAAGATTCTTCAAATGAACTGGACATGACAAAGGTTTCATCACGCCGGGATTAAAGGTTTCTGATTCGAGATCAGAAACGTTTCGATGTTTATCATCTCACGTGAAAATGTTTGTCGTGAAATCAGAATCAACTGGCTTTGTTTAATACAGATGGGTGAGGTTTGAGCTCATCACTATCACTGACTAAACAAACGTCATTTGGCGCCTTCGACGATGAAGGACACAAGCTGGCTTGGGTTTTTTATGGAATTGCAACTACCTCCCGAAATGTCAGATCATTTATTAACAAACTTCGGCTAATCCGCAAAGACAAATGAGTGTTAATGTTGAGATTAAACTTTGTGGGAAACCGTTTCCTGCTGATGCAACTGTGCATAAGTCTGCTGTCTCTATGGTAACTATCAAATATGGCATTTTCAGATGTCAGCCTTTTCTTAAAGAAAAAAAGAAAGCATTATGCAATAATAATGGTGTTTCACACTATGTTTCACAAAACCAGGACGGAGCTGCAATGCCAGTGGGATTTAGGCTCTCAAGCATCGTTTACAGAAGTAGGGTGTATAATACATCTACGTCAATCGCAGTCCAAATATTTTTTGACGTAAGACAAATTTAATTTTTCGCTGACGTTTACTTGTTCGATGAGTACAAAACGCGGTTATTGTTGTATTCTGGTATTCGGACAATCGCTGTGAGTTTAATGAAAGCAGTGATGCTGCTTAGCCCTTATCATTCTATCTTATAATGACTTCGCTGACTCATAACTTGTCACACTCAAAGTGTGAGTGAGTTAGTCTGTATACTTTTACGCCGCTTTTAGCAATATTCCAACAATATCACGGCGAGGGACACCAGAAATGAGCTTCACACATTGTACCCATGTGGGTCATGGTGGGCGAGCTGTCTTAGGCGCCAGGCTAGTTATCAAGCGAGTCAACTTGGTGTGCAGACTCTTCCATTGCTGTCACAACATCTAGTGTACAGTACACAACCCCTAGTGTACAGTACACAACCCTGTGCACTTAAAAGAACCCACGAATCCGTTGGTAAATGACCAGATGGTGGCCACATGAATACGTGCAAACATCTATTTGCCGGTACAGCAACGTGCAGCAAACTTGGACAAAGTACTGTGACTCTTTGGCACACTCCACCCAGAAGCGAATGGGTACCTCTTAAGGCTGGGAAAGCCACAATAACTTGGTGAGCCTAGTGACTGCAAGAGTTGGATGACGCCCAGGTAGCTGAGATTTATAATACGCTGTGCTGTTGAGATTGACGTCCAATGATCGAGGGAAAAAATACCAGCGTCTTAAGCACGTACTCGCTGCCTGGATATGTGCGCTATATAAATATCCTATAAAAATAATAGAATCGAACCCAGGTCTTCTGCGTGACGAGTGGACGCTTTAAGCATTAGGCTACCCATCGCTCCAGCTCAAAGTGGAATACTCATGGAATATTCTAATTGCAGCGTAACACCACCATACTCATGATCACCCATTTGCTGGGTGTGTCAGCTTAGGGGTGTGAGCTACGACTTAAGATAAATCCACGATAATCAGTATGGTGATGCTTACTATTTTACTTCTGTATATGAACCCACACTAAGAAGTTTTTGATATGACAAGCTTAAAGGATACACACCCTGAATGGGGAATTGAATCATCTAAGACGTCTTATCTACCCCGAGTCCTTTGAAATGAATCATTTCTACCCATGTTGTATTCTGTCAAAGGAGATATCACCAAACGTGTTTTCAAATCCAGTGTTCAAGTGTTGTTCCTTTCCCCCGTCAGTTTACATAATATCTATTTACTTTGCACCCGTACTACAAAAGGCACTGATACTTTAGCAAAAAGGTTTTCCAGATCAATCTGTGTACAGTCTTCAGTTTCATACTGTTTTTCATAAAAATGTTTAACTTCTTGAATGATTTCATGTTGTTTCTTCAATAACGTTCCTTCTGGTTTTTCAAGAGCTGAGATAGATTTAGTTAGAAAATTTCTACTTTCTAATTTTAAAAGTAATTGGATGGTTTTTCTCCATGTTCTATCCTCTTGGCTTTTGATCTAATAAAGGAGCCTTGTGTTTTTACTTAATGTAAGTTTTCTAATTCAAGTTTAGTTGATTTGTATTCTTCTAGTAATACGTCTGACTGTCTACTAGCTACGTCTCCCAGTTTAATCTCAATTTCACTTAGTTTCTGTTCTAGATTCGATTCCAAAGCTAGATATTCTTTTTTACGAGTGGATGAAAAAAGTATCGATGTTCCTCTAATATTTAGAAGTAACATCTCCCATAATAAATGATCATTTATTGTAAACATCTATCCATCTTTAACAGTTTTGTCTTCGTATTGTTCAAGAGTGTTATTTTTGGGTTTTTTAATCATTTCTACATATTCCTTGTCCTTTAGTAATGAATTATTGAATTTTCCAGAATCCTTTTCCCCTTTGCATGTCCGAAAGTGAAATTGTAAGAGATACTTTAGAGTGATCAGAGTTTATACTAGGTATGATATCACTTTCCTCAATGGACTGGAGAATATTATGGGAAACTAGAAAATAGTCTAAACGAGCTTGCTTTAATGGTGTTGGTTGTCGCCAGGTGAATCTTCGAGCTGATGGGTAAAACTCTCGCCATGGGTCTTTAAGATCTAATATATCAATTGTTTTGAGTAATTCCTGTCTTGCTTTAGGGTTATTTATATGTTTATAATTGTAAGTATCTTTATCAGGGTCTAAAACTAAATTCCATTCTCCACATATAATAAGTTTATCACATGTTAAATTCCCAGCAATTTCTTTTATTTTCCTAATAAACACAGGTTTATCAGAATTAGGCCCATAGAGATTGATTACAGTAAATATCTTATCATCAATGCTAACATCTACTGCTACATAGTTACCATCTTCTTTATCAAACTTGCATTGTAGTACTTTAGATTCAAAGGTATTATCAAATAAGATAGCTGTACCTCTTGCATTACTTCTAAATGGACTAATGTAGCATTCTTTATAAACCCCACTGCTGTTTTATGATTTGTTCTTGGTCATCTATGAAATTTACATCTTGCAAGCAATAAATATGCGCCTTTTTATTTTATAAAAATCTGAAAACTTGTTTCCTTTTGAAACTATTATTTAAGCCTCTACAATTTATAGATACTATCTTAAATTTTCCTTTTGAGTTTGTCATGAGGATAAAATGTTGTATACATCTTATAGCAACTATTTTCAAAACTGTACACTGTTTTTCTGAGATAGATAATGCATATTTTGTCAAAATCAAACAAACATAAGAAATTATACAAGTACATAGGAAGTTTGCTTCCTGGCTGGATATCGTATCCGCCACACAAATAATAAGTACACATCAAGAAACTCGGGTTTTCTCAACTTTCTGTCTCATGCAGAACTCATACATAGACATTGCATTTATGATCTAATCATAAATGAAAACTGTAGTTAGCAAGTTGCTCTGGGATAATCAACGAACATTACCGTTTCTTACATGTAAGCCACGTTTTAAAAGTTATCATAAGTAATCTTACTTACATTAAAACAGAGTTCATACTTCTAAGGTGATAAATGTTCAGAAAACATGTGCAGTGTGTCCTTCACCTTCAAAATCCAAAACATCCGGTTGGTAAACATAATGACATTACATCTACAAGCATGTAAACATAATGACATTACATCTACAGCCATATAAATATAATCGTCATTACATCTACAAGCATGTAAGCATAATGACATTACACCTACAAGCATGTAAACATAATGACCATTACATCTACAGCCATATAAATATAATGATCATTACATCTACAAGCATGTATGCATAATGACATTACATCTACAAGCATGTAAACATAATGACATTACATCTACAGCCATATAAATATAATCGTCATTACATCTACAAGCATGTGAACATAATGACATTACACCTACAAGCATGTAAACATAATGACATTACATCTACAGCCATATAAATATAATCGTCATTACATCTACAAGCATGTAAGCATAATGACATTACACCTACAAGCATGTAAACATAATGACCATTACATCTACAGCCATATAAATATAATGATCATTACATCTACAAGCATGTATGCATAATGACATTACATCTACAAGCATGTAAACATAATGACATTACATCTACAGCCATATAAATATAATCGTCATTACATCTACAAGCATGTGAACATAATGACATTACACCTACAAGCATGTAAACATAATGACCATTACATCAACAGTCCTATAAATATAATGACCATTACATCAACAGCCCTATAAATATAATGATCATTACATCAACAGCCATACAAATATAATGACCATTACATCAACAGCCCTAAAATATAATGAACATTACATCAACAGCCCTATAAACACTATGACCATCACATCAACAGCCATATTCATATAACGATCATTACATCTACAAGCATGTAAACATAATGACCATTATATCAACAGCCATGTAAATATAATGATCATTACATCTACAAGCATGTAAACATAATGACCATTACATCAACAGCCCTATAAATATAATGACATTACATCAACAGCCCTATAAATATAATGATCATTACATCAACAGCCATATAAATATAATCGTCATTACATCTACAAGCATGTAAGCATAATGACATTACACCTACAAGCATGTAAACATAATGACCATTACATCTACAATCATGTAAACAAAATGACATTACATCTACAAGCCTGTAAACATAATGACCATTACATCTACAGCCATATAAATATAATGATCATTACATCTACAAGCATGTATGCATAATGACATTACATCTACAAGCATGTGAACATAATGACATTACACCTACAAGCATGTAAACTTAATGACCATTACATCAACAGTCCTATAAATATAATGATCATTACATCAACAGCCATACAAATATAATGACCATTACATCAACAGCCCTAAAAATATAATGAACATTACATCAACAGCCCTATAAACACTATGACCATCACATCAACAGCCATATACATATAACGATCATTACATCTACAAGCATGTAAACATAATGACCATTATATCAACAGCCATGTAAATATAATGATCATTACATCTACAAGCATGTAAACATAATGACCATTACATCAACAGCCCTATAAATATAATGACATTACATCAACAGCCCTATAAATATAATGATCATTACATCAACAGCCATATAAATATAATGATCATTACATCAACAGCCATATAAATATAATGACCATTACATCAACAGCCATATAGATATAGTGATCATTACATCAACAGCCCTATAAACATAATGACTATTACATCTACAAGCATGTAAACATAATGACCATTACATCTACACCCATATAAATATAATGATCATTACATCTACAAGCATGTAAACATAATGGCCATTCATCAACAGCCATATAAATATAATGATCATTACATCTACAAGCATGTAAACATAATGGCCATTACATCAACAGCCATATCAATATTATGATCATTACATCTACAAGCATGTAAACATAATGACCATTACATCTAAAGCCATATAAATATTATGATCATTACATCTACAAGCGTGTAAGCATAATGACATTACACCTACAAGCATGTAAATATAATGACATTACATCTACAAGCATGTTTACATAATGACCATAAATGTAGTCATAAATTTTGCTTAAAAACAGCTATGAAATGGAAGGAGTTAGGCGTCACATATTTGGCTGATTAAGTATATTTGCGCAATAAATGGTCATTCTTCTACATTGTTTTTTGTTTTGTTGAGTTTTTAGCATGAATGTAAACATAATAACTAAGGCAACAATAGCTCTTATCTCAAACAGTTATCAGAAAAAGATAAAACATTGAATTGACCCTCCCATAATTTAAATTACTTCAAAGAAATTACACCTACAAGCATGTAAACATAATGACATTACATCTACAGCCATATAAATATAATCGTCATTACATCTACAAGCATGTAAGCATAATGACATTACACCTACAAGCATGTAAACATAATGACCATTACATCTACAGCCATATAAATATAATGATCATTACATCTACAAGCATGTATGCATAATGACATTACATCTACAAGCATGTAAACATAATGACATTACATCTACAGCCATATAAATATAATCGTCATTACATCTACAAGCATGTGAACATAATGACATTACACCTACAAGCATGTAAACATAATGACATTACATCTACAGCCATATAAATATAATCGTCATTACATCTACAAGCATGTAAGCATAATGACATTACACCTACAAGCATGTAAACATAATGACCATTACATCTACAGCCATATAAATATAATGATCATTACATCTACAAGCATGTATGCATAATGACATTACATCTACAAGCATGTAAACATAATGACATTACATCTACAGCCATATAAATATAATCGTCATTACATCTACAAGCATGTGAACATAATGACATTACACCTACAAGCATGTAAACATAATGACCATTACATCAACAGTCCTATAAATATAATGACCATTACATCAACAGCCCTATAAATATAATGATCATTACATCAACAGCCATACAAATATAATGACCATTACATCAACAGCCCTAAAAATATAATGAACATTACATCAACAGCCCTATAAACACTATGACCATCACATCAACAGCCATATTCATATAACGATCATTACATCTACAAGCATGTAAACATAATGACCATTATATCAACAGCCATGTAAATATAATGATCATTACATCTACAAGCATGTAAACATAATGACCATTACATCAACAGCCCTATAAATATAATGACATTACATCAACAGCCCTATAAATATAATGATCATTACATCAACAGCCATATAAATATAATCGTCATTACATCTACAAGCATGTAAGCATAATGACATTACACCTACAAGCATGTAAACATAATGACCATTACATCTACAATCATGTAAACAAATGACATTACATCTACAAGCCTGTAAACATAATGACTATTACATCTACAGCCATATAAATATAATGATCATTACATCTACAAGCATGTATGCATAATGACATTACATCTACAAGCATGTGAACATAATGACATTACACCTACAAGCATGTAAACTTAATGACCATTACATCAACAGTCCTATAAATATAATGATCATTACATCAACAGCCATACAAATATAATGACCATTACATCAACAGCCCTAAAAATATAATGAACATTACATCAACAGCCCTATAAACACTATGACCATCACATCAACAGCCATATACATATAACGATCATTACATCTACAAGCATGTAAACATAATGACCATTATATCAACAGCCATGTAAATATAATGATCATTACATCTACAAGCATGTAAACATAATGACCATTACATCAACAGCCCTATAAATATAATGACATTACATTACATCAACAGCCCTATAAATATAATGATCATTACATCAACAGCCATATAAATATAATGATCATTACATCAACAGCCATATAAATATAATGACCATTACATCAACAGCCATATAGATATAGTGATCATTACATCAACAGCCCTATAAACATAATGACTATTACATCTACAAGCATGTAAACATAATGACCATTACATCTACACCCATATAAATATAATGATCATTACATCTACAAGCATGTAAACATAATGGCCATTCATCAACAGCCATATAAATATAATGATCATTACATCTACAAGCATGTAAACATAATGGCCATTACATCAACAGCCATATCAATATTATGATCATTACATCTACAAGCATGTAAACATAATGACCATTACATCTAAAGCCATATAAATATTATGATCATTACATCTACAAGCGTGTAAGCATAATGACATTACACCTACAAGCATGTAAATATAATGACATTACATCTACAAGCATGTTTACATAAT
This sequence comes from Haliotis rubra, assembly GCF_003918875.1. Lineage (NCBI taxonomy): Eukaryota > Metazoa > Mollusca > Gastropoda > Lepetellida > Haliotidae > Haliotis > Haliotis rubra. The sequence continues at coordinate 3,063,622 of NW_025767634.1, forward strand.
GACCATAAATGTAGTCATAAATTTTGCTTAAAAACAGCTATGAAATGGAAGGAGTTAGGCGTCACATATTTGGCTGATTAAGTATATTTGCGCAATAAATGGTCATTCTTCTACATTGTTTTTTGTTTTGTTGAGTTTTTAGCATGAATGTAAACATAATAACTAAGGCAACAATAGCTCTTATCTCAAACAGTTATCAGAAAAAGATAAAACATTGAATTGACCCTCCCATAATTTAAATTACTTCAAAGAAATAATTGGTTTCATAGTCATTATTTGACATAAATAATTCGTAAAAGGTGTTTGACTATCTACGTGAGGCAGCTAGTTTGCGTGATCTGGACTTTTCTCCACGAACAATTCAACTGGATTTCTAAATTTTACATAATGAATAGTTCACATTATTTACGGTAACATGGATTAGCTAATAGCGCATTGCCGGGAGAGCCACATTCACACGATCGCTCAACCATTCCCATTGCCGGTTGAGCCACACAATTTTCAGCTCTGTTTTTCTTAAATGTGGCTTTCCCGGGCTATAACCGCTACAATAATACATTCAGTTAATTAGGTTGATTGGCAATAGCTAGAAATAACGCTGTTAAATAACCATCAACAGCTTGAATAGTTTCAACAAACACTTTTGTACAGGTAATACACTCGCCAAACGGGTTAGTGCAGCTCCAAAGCAGAAAGGTATACGTCTATCATTACATACATATAAATAAATATTGCCCCTGCGGTGATCTAGCACAGCCTCATAGTCTGGGATCACACACTGAGCGTTCCGCTTTCACAGTTGACGCTATAACTAGGGCGCCTAAACCTGGGTTAATATCCGATTGCTTCGGTAGACACGTTCTCGCCTGGTACGGCGTCTCAACACCATGGAAGACTACAGCATCTTCACCGGCAAAACGAAGACGTTTTCTGTCGTTGACTATGTCCTATTCGGCCTGACATTATTCATATCTGCAAGTATTGGACTGGTGTACGCCATCATAGACCGCAAGAAACTAAGCTCCAAGGAGTACCTGTTTGGGGGGACGGCAGATGTCAGTAATACCTGTCGCCTTGTCACTGCTGGTGACATTTCTATCTGCCATTACGCTTCTGGGAACGCCGGCCGAGATGTACAGATACACGACAATGTTTTGGTATCTGTGTTTGTCATTTGTATTCGCGATTGTGCTCTCAGTCGTACTATTTGTCCCATTCTTCTACAAACTGGGGATAACAAGTGTCTTCCAGGTAATATTTCATCATACTGTTTACATACTGTTTCAACATATTAATGTTAAGAAGTTGCCTTAATGGCATACGTGTATTCTTGGTGATTACATTACGTACTAATACTAGACAATTGCCTATCTGGTTTTGTTTCAGCATACTTACATTGATAAATATCTGTATCAAAAGTCAATTCCAGGCAAAGTTTCAGCATACCAATATTTATAAATTTCCATGTACAGATTCTAGTCCCTTAGGGGATTGAGGTTTCAACATACCGTCAATGACAAATTGTCAGTTACAGGGTTGAGGTTTCAGCATGTTTCAACATGACGTTAATAACACATTGTCAGTTACAAGTGTATACCAACTGAGGTTTCAAAATGTTTTAACATATCGTTAATAACAAATTGTCAGTTTCAAGGGTATACAAATTGTTGTTCAACATATTTTAACATGACATTAATGACCTACACATGCATGCAGATACGCACACACGTGCATACCAATAAAGAAAGGAACAATCGAAACCATGGACAATCACTGTGCATTACGTTCACGATACCTTCAAAATCCTTTCAAATCATTCTAACTACTGATGATCCGCACACCGTAAAAAATGAGTTGGTTATTAATACATAAAATAAAAATATATATTTGATCTATTGATGTGTATTTCAGTATCTGGAAATGAGGTTCAACAAAATTGTTCGGACAATGGCGGTGATACTCTTCATCTTCCCAACTGTGAGTTCTAAATACTCATTTACATATGTCGTATGTATGTATGTATGTATGTATGTATGTATGTATGTATGTATGTATGTATGTATGTATGTATGTATGTATGTATGTATGTATGTATGTATGTATGTATGTATGTATGTATGTATGTATGTATGTATGTATGTATGTATGTATGTATGTATGTATGTATGTATGTATGCGTGTGTGTGCCTGCGTGCGTGCGTGCGTGTATGTATGTATGTATGTGTTTTCATAGTGTATTATATTAGGCAAGTTTTATATGGACAAGGTGGCGCTATAGACGTCTAAGCCAGCTACAGTCAGGCAATATCCCATTCAGAGCGAGTCAAATGTGAACATGTTTTTTTCCATTTCAGATAATATACGTGTCGTTTGTATTGTACGCCCCTAGCCTTGCATTCAATGCAGGTAAGCCAAGAATATGCATCTGCAAGCTTGCTCGTATTTTCATGTAGAATTACCCGAAACATATATAATTATCATATAGGATAAACATTATTATCGTGTGTTGGGTATTGTCATTGGTGGTTATCCGACAATTATAATATGCCTAATATATTTTATATCTATACACGAAAGCACACGGGTGTAATGGTGCATGTTGCTGTAACCAACACTTATTGCTACTCATGTTTCTCAGCATGCTATTGTTTCCACTCAGACACGTACCTGCCATAACCAAAACTTACACTTAAAAAGAAAACAGGCAACACCTGCCACTGTTTCAACATCGACACCATGTCTTTAGTTCAAGTTACATGTTTATATCATTAAAAAGCTTTTCTCCTGTATCCGTATTCTTTGCAATACTTTCCAAAGCTTTTCTAAAATCACCAATCCCCATTATAGTGTAAACCCGTAAAATATTCATACAAAAGTGCATTGTGTTTCTTTTTGTATTCCTTACAGTGACAGGACTTAACATTTGGGGTTCGGTCGCTGCTATAGCTGCTATAGCTACCATTTACACAGCATTGGTAAGTAGTTCAAGTTAACAGTAATATCTTTCTTGTCCAGGAGAAATATATTCTTGTACAGCCACCAACCAGCCTGGTAGCATTGGCTCACACGTAACACTGGTCTTTCATTGTTATGCAAACAGCGTTATAATTATTAATGACTGGTCTAGTTGTCTTGGGTGTCCGGACCTCAACATGCCAAGCACGAAAGGTTATGCAATATTCCCGAAGACCTTGAATGAGGTAAAGTCATAATTTGAAATAGCGTATTTTAACATATTTCAACAGTATAGTTCAAGTACTTATCTCCTATAAATACCACCGAGTGAGGTATTTAGAGCGCGCAGAAACGACTTGGCATTGACAATTGTCTAGTATAAGTGGTTATACTACTACCCATGCTTGAAATGTTCAGTTACGTTTAACAGGATCAGTGATTGGTGAATGTCATCGTATCCAATTGCGTAGATTGATGCTCATCATGTCAGTCACTGGATTGTCTGGTATAGACTCGATTATTTACAGAAGCCGTCGTATAGCTGGAAAATTGCTGAGCTGAGTGCGGCGTTAACAACCTGCAAGCCAAAAAGCAAACAAAACTAACAGTTAACCATGTTACCTATCAATTACAATTACCCATCTTTCATTATCCTGGTCTACTAATGAAACACGTTATCTACACCACAACATTTAAACATCCCCTTTTATTGGTTACTGATGACTGGTATTGTTCTCCAGGGTGGCATGAAGGCTGTGTTGTGGACTGACAGTTTCCAAGCGGTTGTGATCCTTGCAGGCTTGCTGGCAGTGCTCATCCAAGGTTCCATGCTCATGGGCGGCTTCAGTAACGCTTGGGAAATTGCTGCTAACCGGTCTAGGATCAACTTTCATGAGCAAGTTTACTATCAGAATCATTTACATCCTATTATAATCCTAAATATTAACACACGATTATACCACCCTCATATTGAATCTCGGACACGGTGACTAAGTTGTATTAAACACAATCATACCATGGATACATCTCCTTTTTCTTGAAGTGAGTGAGTAAGTGAGTGAGTAAGTGCTGATGTGTGTGTGTGTGTGTGTGTGTGTGCGTGCATACGTGCGTGCGTGTGTATGTGCAAGTGTGTGTGTGTTTTGTTTTGTTTTGTTTTGTTTTGTTTTTTGTTTTTGTTGTGTTTGTTTTGTTGTTTGTTTTTGTTTTGTTTGTTTTGTTTGTGTGTTGTGTGTGTGTGTGTGTGTGTGTGTGTGTGTGTGTGTGTGTGTGTGTGTGTGTGTGTGTGTGTGTGTGTGTGTGTGTGTGTGTGTGTGTGTGTGTGTGTGTGTGTGCAATTTTCAAGACGATATTGCTCATCCACACTGTGAAAAGATTGTCAACGTTTCTTTAATGCAACAAAGCATTCATAAGATGTTTTGGCGGCGATCAGCAAGCTGGGCGAAGCATGACACAACCAGGCTGATTATAAACACTCTCACGTCGCCTGTTTGCTTTGTTGTGTGGAAATGTATTCAAGCCACCATGAACATGACGAGACAAAGCAGATAAGAAACTTGTATCAAAATAATACAAAACTATGTACTATTAACAGAGTGCCCCAAATACATGTAGCTGGAAAGTTGTTGAGTGCGGCGTTAAACAGCAAACAAACAAAGATGGAACTAAGGAGAGATCGGGCTGTACGTGCATTATGAAATTAGAAAATTACTTCTGACAAGTCATACAACTGATATCTCTCCAGCTTTGACCCCGACCCTACAACTCGACATTCCTTCTGGTCTATAGTGTTTGGTGGAGGATTTCTCTGGCTGAGTCTCTATGGCACGACCCAGGCCCAAATCCAGAGAGCACTCTCCTGTCCGACCCCAAGGAAGGCACAACTGTGAGAAATTTTCTTTTAGGTTTAATAAGCGACAGAGCGAATGAGTTGCAGAAAACTAGAATAGTCGTATTCAAAAATGGGGGCAAACTATCTAAAACGGAAAAATGGTATTATAAAGGAGAGCCGCTCCAAGTCACACAATCATATAAATACCTTGGAGTCTGCTTCACTAATCGTCTTGGCTTTTCAGCACATGCTAAATATTGTTCCACACTAGCCAAAAAGGTACTTATTGGGGTTCTCAAAAGTATTCACAAACTCGTAGATATTGATTATCATTCTTTTTTCAAAATATTTGATACAAAAATCCTTCCTATTCTATTGTATGGTTCAGAGGTATGGGGTTTCAATAATTTTGACGTAATTGAGAAAATACATTTATATACTTGCAAGAAATGTTTAGGAGTGAAGTAAGTACACCTAATGCCATGGTATATGGAGATTGTGGAAGATTTCCCATACACATTTTTGCTAAAGCTAGAATAATAAAATATTGGATACGTCTGTTATATATGCCATCTGATAGATACCCTAGACAGTGATATGATATGATGTTAATGTACGATAACAACGGGAAGACTAACTGGGTGACTAACATTCGAGAATTGTTAAATACAATAGGTTTTGGGGAGGTATGGCAAAGGCAAAATGTTGACTTTCATACAAATTTTGTGAATAATGTTACTCAAAGGCTCAAAGATATATATACACAAGAATGGGTAGGAGTACTGTCTTTGTCAAGTAAATGTTTCTATTATAGAATGTTTAAATCCCATATATACAGAGAGAATTTTCTGCTCTCACTAAATATCAAGAAATTTCGAAAGGCTTTTGCTCGGTTTAGGTGTTCCTCACATGACTTGGCAATCGAAACAGGGAGATATCATAAAATAGAGAGGGAAATTAGAATTTGTACATTTTGTGATCTTAATTGTGTAGAAGATGAATATCACTTCCTCTTAGTTTGCCCATTATATTGTGAGTTAAGAAAAGAAAATGTCTCAAGATATTATTCTGTATATCCCGATAGGGTGAAATTTTCTTTGTTAATGAGTACTGATGACAATGTTCTTATCCGTAAGTTGTCAACCTTTATCTATCAAGCATTGTCTCTAAGAAATAAACATAATAATTCATAGAATGTATGTACTCATATTGTTATTTGTTACGATATGGTATGATGTGGTGCAATATGATAAGATATGAAATGATATGATATGATATGATACATGGTATGATATGACATGATGTAATATGGGGTGTTATGATATGATGTGATACGACAAAGTATGTGTAATGCGATGTTATATGATGTGATACATTTTGATGCGATATGACATATTGTGATTTGACTATTTTTATTCTTCTCGATGATATTGTGTACTATGTTCTTGTATACTATGGGCCTGTGGCCCTCAGTATGAATAAAGATTGATTGATTGATTGATTGATTGAGTTGCATTGACAGAATTAGATCTGTTGCATCAAGATGTCATGCCATGGTATGACTGAAATGATGTTCAAGTCGGCTATGTGGCGAAGTGATGCATACCCACGAACACAGGGTCAATGCTGAGTAACCAATGATCACACACGCACGAAACCATAATGTTTCGACAAAATCAGGATTCCTCCTCGGGACCTAACTATACTAGCCACAAAAAGAGACTGTGTTTTGTAAAGATACTTTCAAAATTAGACAATATAACACCCTCCATATAGAATATGATAGGTGGGTATTGATACCATAAGAAGACGACAGAACAGTATTTGTAAAGTCAATGCCATTACGTCACAAAAAAGCATATTTGTTCAATTCAATTCACTAAATCAACAGGACAGTTTTCATTTCCACTCCTATTCACAGGGCAATGTTGATAAACCTGCCAGGACTTATCTTCATCGTCAGCCTTTGCTGCATGATCGGCATCGTCATGTTCGCCTTCTACGCCGACTGTCACCCGTTACAATTCAACAACCTCATCTTCAGCACAGATCAGGTAAGTGTGACTTACGTACACCCTGTACTGTAATCTGATGAAATTCAACAACCTTATCTTCAGCACAGATGTAATCTGATGAAAATTCAACAACCTTATCTTCAGCACAGATCATAAGTGTGACTTACGCATGCCTTGTACTGATGAAATTCAACAACCTCATCTTCAGCACAGATCAGGTAAGTCCTTCTATACCTTGTAAATCAACAATCACATCTTCACAACAGATTACGTAGAGTTACACAACTACGAGGTTCGGTCAAAAAGTACGTAGCCTAACTATATTCTCAATGTCCAATGTTTGAAAAGCTTCCATTTTAGTTTGTAGGAATCATTAGCAAAGTCATATAATTTCACATACATGTGGGTAATGGGTAATGTGATTAACGAGATATTAGTCATCACAACACATTCGGGTATAATATTTCTAGAAAAAATGCAGAAAATGAAAAACGATCCGTCATTTAGTACCTCTTGGATAATGGTATGCCCTCAGATAATGTCATATAAAATATGTTAGTATAGTATTGGATGACTTCCCGTCATAATCAACATTCAAAGATTTGGATTGCTTGATTTATGTTTAGACAGGGCTGTTTTTTAAGGACACACCCATTTTAGTCTTTCAAAAACATTGTGTCCAGATATTCAAGCTGGCCCTGTTTACAATATACTGAGAGTTGACACTTGTGTGACCATTCAGTATTTACTTTGAACCTTTAGCATCATGTGTGAAAAAGTAAAAACATTAGAATAAGTTATGTCCTTATGAATTCGTCGTCTGAACGGGGGTGGGTAGTGTCTCCAAAACAAGATGTTTCAGTAAACATGAAAGGGGAATCACTTTAACAAGCGATTGTACTTTCAAATTGCTTTTTTCATCCACTTTAATATCTAAGTTTGATTCTAGCGGACGTCTACCTATCTCAAACACACAAAATGTTTCTTGCATATTTTGTTACCTGAAGTTTGTGGTGCATTTATTGCAGATTTTGCGCTTTTGGGGGGTACCAAGATAAAATTTCAAACAAAATGGGGATCGTAAGGCTGGAACGTAGCAAAACCAATTTGCTTGAGGTTGACGGATAATATGTAGAAAAATAGAACATAAAAACAGTTGCATTTGTATCATTTACTAGGTCAGGCTCACTACTTTTTGACTGTCCCTCGTATCCACCAAAGTATTAAAGTGAACTGTAACGGATTCAATGGTGAAATACAGTTAACTATAAACCTGAGATTAAATAATATACAAAGCATATAAAACATGTTTCATCAAGTATCTTGAACATGCCAAAAATGTAGAGGCAATATTAGAAACAATCAAAGGTAAAGAAATACAGTAGCATTCTCCATAGTATTACCATTTAATGATAACACTGACAAAGTTGAGTGTAACACTTGACCACTATCAAAATGGTTTTCAGGGTAGATGTTTGGTAGTTCTTTAGATACCAATGAAATCACACATGGCTGTAAATATGTACTTTGTATGAATTTGCATGAAATGTGGACTTCGCATGAAATATTTTAAGAAGATTCTATTCAACAGATTTCCATTAAATATAACGTGAGTGAATGTTGATTAACGCCGCAGTGAGCAATGCGCGAGCGGCATATGGTGCCGTTGAGATCAGCGTTTTTCACGTCCTATGTTGCAGCTGCTGCCTCTGTTTGTCATGGACATTTTGAGCCAGTTCCAAGGATTGCCCGGAGTCTTTGTCTCATGCATCTTCAGCGGAAGTCTGAGGTAAAGCGTTATTCCGAACAAGTGTGCGAAATAGCCACACAGAGCCGTACCCCGTTAATTCATGATACCAGCCTTCTTGAAGATTACTGTTGGGAACAGTAACATGTATGCTAAGTATTTCACGTTACATGATTGTTAAACTAGCTGTTCGGATCGGGTTGTCTTACTGTTAACCGCCTTGGTTAACCTCCTTGTACTCCACGTGTAACTGGGGATGAAATTAGAGTGCTCACAATGCCGAAAACCGAGATAATAACACTACTAATAACAACAAACAAAATACCTGACTTTGTCATTTTGATAAATCATTTACGTGTTTGAATCATCTGTCCCTTTTGACACAATGTGACTGACAACATTCGTAAGAAGGCATGGCTAATATACAAACGTAACATAGTCCTCAATGCCTTATGTTTTGCACCTCCCAAACTGTTGACAGTCTTTGTGAGAGTACCGGGGTTTGCTTCCGGAGTCATACCCTTGTGCCACCCTATGTCATGCAGAAGCCAGTGCTGGGCCGAAAAGATCTTGGTGTTGAGTTCGACTAGGCAGCGTTTCGTGTAAAACATGTCCCTATAGAGTACTCGTATTGAAATGTGTTACAGCACTTATCATCCACCCTGAACGCTATGGGCGCCGTCATACCACATGATCTGATCCAACCGTTTTGCTGTAAGAAACTGTCTGACAGGAGTATGACCATTCTCTCCAAGGTCACGGGTAAGTGCATGTTCTGTGTTGATACCTTATATAGGATACTGAGTAAAATACTGTGCATGATACTGATACTGTTTACGATACTGTGTAGAATACTCTGTAGGATACTGCGTAGAGAACCCTGTAGGCCTGTAGGATACTGCGTAGAGAACCCTGTAGGATACTGTGTAGAGAACCCTGTAGGATACTGTGTAGAGAACGCTGTAGGATATTGTGTAGAGAACGCTGTAGGATACGGTGTAGAGAACCCTGTAGGCCTGTAGGATACTGCGTAGAGAACCCTGTAGGATACTGCGTAGAGAACGCTGTAGGATACTGTGTAGAGAACCCTGTAGGCCTGTAGGATACTGCGTAGAGAACCCTGTAGGATACTGCGTAGAGAACGCTGTAGGATACTGTGTAGAGAACCCTGTAGGGTACTGTTTAGAGAACCCTGTAAAATACTGTGTTGAGAACCCTGTAAGATACTGTGTAGAGAACCCTGTAAGATACGGTGTAGAGAACCCTGTAGGGTACTTTGTAGAGAACCCTGTAAGATACTGTGTAGAGAACCATGTAGGATACTGTGTAGAGAACCATGTAGGATATTGTGTAGGATACTGTGAGGATAGTTGAAGAATACTGTGCAGGATAGTTGAAAGATATGTTGGTGCATACTGTGTGTGTTACTGTGTATAATACTATTTGTTTTAATGTACAACGGCGTGACACGCAATATTCGTGTATTTTACAGTGTTCGTTACGGGTGGTGTGACAATAGCTTGTTCATATGGCGTGGCTCAGTTGGGGAGCGTCCTTCAGGTAATGTAACTCTTAGTATGTGTACGACCATGTTCTCTTTTTTGAGAACACGAGTAACAATGTCATGTACTATGTAGAAATACTGACAGGGTGCTACATTGCCATGAATTCCCCACAAAAGGCTGCATATGATGTGTGCCGTTCATTAATGACGTAAAATATTCTGAACGTAAACATCCTTCATGCTTTAAGAGTGAGTGAGTGAGTTAAGTTTTACGCCGCACTCAGCAATATTCCAGCTATATGGCGGCGGTCTGTAAATAATCGAGTCTGGACCAGACAATCCAGTGATCAACAGCATGAGCATTGATCTGTGCAATTGGGGACCGATGACATGTGTCAACCAAGTCCTCAACCGGCCTGACCACCCGATCCCGTCAGTCGCCTCTTACGACAAGCATGGGTTACTGAAGGTTCATTCTAACCCGGACCTTCACGGGTATCATGATTTAAGATTGTAAAAGTGCCACTTACATTGTCATACTATTAAAATTATGCATAAATATTTTCGTGTAGACTTCCTTAATACGAGTAACATTTATATAAGTCATTGTTTTATTTACAATTCAGGCAACGTATGCTGTAACAAGCGTGCTGGGAGGGCCTGTGTTCGGAATCTTTGTTTTGGGAATGTTCTTTCCGTGGGCGAACTCCTGGGTAAGTCCTGATACCAACGGAAAAAATGTAACTGTGTTCAATGTAACGTTCACTGATAATAGATGTATTCTGAATTTAAACAGTGCGCATTCATGACCACATTTCCACAGCGTTAAGGTTCGTGGTTTATAAATTGATGACTGCAACACATGTTGAAAATCAACGTTAGGCACCGTGGGTGTTCTGCAAACAAGCAATGCGCAAGACCAAGTTGTCAGACATTTTAACGTTTATCGCAAAAATATTTTCTCTCTGGATACGTTGTGTACAAAAGACCAACATTTATGACTTGCCACTGGCTGGTCGTCCACGTGTGACACCACGTGATCAAGACACTGATGTTTCATCGGAATCAATACTGCCACAGTCACTACTCGGACAATTCCTGAGTGCAAGACAACAATATTTGCTTGCTGCACTAACGAAATCGATACAATTCTAAACAGCCACCTTTAGCGTTATGACCATTCCTCTATCCAGATAGTAACTTAAATAAGGAATAAGACCCTTTGTTAAGGCTAATTTAATGAAAAATATGAAAAATACGGGGTCTTCCGATACTTTTTTTCATGGGTATATTATGTTGTTATTGACGAAAATATAACATTTTCACCTGTATATACGACGTTACTTTTTACCGTTAATACACTTTGCTTGATCAAACTCTCAACATACGGAAAGCCCTTTAGCTTGTAATATTTTGTGAGAAAGCACTCACTATTTCTTAGCATCTTTTGCTCGATAAAGGTGCTAGAAGCTACCCAATCACCAATGATTCAAATGATGTCATGGCTACATGAAATTTTGAAATATTACAACTAAGTTGCAGACTCCTTCCACTCGCCGCGAATAGCTGCAAAATTGCTCATGCGGCGTTAAACTATATCCACTCTCTCACTCACTCACTCACTCACTCCAAAGAAGTAGGAGATGTATCCATGGAATGATGGAATGTGTTTTATTCAACTTGGGCACCGTGTCCGAGATTCAGTATGAGGGGTGGTATAAGCTTGCGTCAAATTACATGAGAATACAATTCAAATCATACGTAATGAAACGTGTACACTGGCAATATTGCCGTAACATCATATCAGCACCTATAAGGTGTTATAAAAATGCAAGTATAACACCATTATGTTGACTTGCTTACATCACTATTGTAGGGTGCCATAGTTGGATGTCTGACTTCTCTCGCGATCATGTTATGGATCTGCATAGCGGCGTTCGTCAATAGAGCATTTAATGCCATTCCGTCAGCCGTGTCTGTTATAGGCTGCAACTGGAACATCACAACAACGACAATGACGACGCTCGTTACCACAATGTCCACCATGAACTCAACTGTAGCTGTTGAACTTCCCCCGACGCCAAAGTCAAGGTGAGACTGCATCAGTTGTAAAAATATAATGCTTATTCCCTTAAATAAATTTCAGAAAGGTTCAGCAGTAAATATTTTAGACGAGAGCTTTCTTTGCATTGGATTGTCTGGTCCAGACTCGATTATTAACAGACCGCCGCCATATTGCTGGAATATTTCTCAGTGCGGCGTGAAACAACAAACAATATCCTTTGATATATCTATACTGAAGAGTTTCATGTCATTATTTCTACTGCGGTTAGGAGGCGAGGTGCACAAGGTGTAGAAAATACACATGGGTAACTATTATGTGATTAGAACCAACACGCCAGTTCAACATTATATCAGATCATGAGCAAAATGTAATTTCAATTTAATCCTACATGGAAGTAAGATTCAAAGCCGTGTAAATTACGAGCTTCGAGCTACGAGTTACGATCAATGTCAACGAAGATCGTTAAGTACAGGTAATTAAATTACTTCTGCCGCCCATCGTACAAAGTATGGCGGTTACAATAACAAAGAAGTATTGTTTTCCACAGTGACCCCTTCTATCCGTTGTACACGTTGTCGTATCTGAACTACACAGCGACGTCGGTTGCAATAGTGGTGATTGTCGGGCTTATCGTCAGCTTCATCACAGGTAACTGGATGACCCCGTCTTGTTTTTCTAGTATCCCCGGTTGTTTGGTCAAGGCCTACGATGATGGCCTCAGTTGGCACAATCGACCAACGCAATGTTGAAGAAACAATTGACAGTAATAGTTCATCAAAACTGTAATTCATACACAAAAGTATTCATTAAAAAAGTTAAACGTAAGTGGAGATTTGTAATCATCATATCAAAATTATTTAGATTTTCTAATCGTTTCATGCTACTAACAGTGAGCAGGATGATATTGACATTTGTTAAGTCAATGCCTTTATGCTTTCCTCGTTCACAAATAATAAATATCATCTCCGCCTTTATGTTATCATAATGCACGATGTACGTCTGATTGTACTGAGAAAGAAACATACGTTCCAATACGACGTGAAAGGATCTTCAATAATTGATACCATTATCGAAAATACCAAAACATATTCCGATTATAATTTGAGGAGTTCTGCATTTTGAGTGCTGACTTTGGAATGACCTCTTTGATTCACACTTTGGCAAGCATTTCCTGCATTTACCTTAAACGTCCTAGGTACTTCGTATACCTGCTCCAGACCAATTAGACCCGTGAAATTCCGTAAGAATTGGTTTTCAGCAGCCCGGGCTTGTCATAAGACGCAACTAACGGGATCGAGGGATCAGATTCGCTGACTTGGTTGACACATGTCATCGTATCCCAATTGCGTAGATCGATGCTCATGCTGTTGGTCATTGGATTGTCTGGTGCATGCTCGATTATCCGCAGACCGCCGCCATATAGCTGGAATATTCCTTAGTGCGGCGTTAAACAACAAGCCAACCAAGTTGAGCCAACCAAGAGGTAACAGAAGGCAGATCATGTCAGTCATTGAGGTAGTCACAGGTAGTACAACCAAGCAGGTGTTTGGGTCTAAACAGGAAATACATGTGACGCCTGTCATGCAAAGTTGGTTTATTTGTAAATAATAGTCTGGACACTCTTGTGACCGACAAAATCCATGTACACAAACAAGATACGATCATTATTCGAAGAGGTAGACACAGGAAGCAGAACATTTAAATTCCAACACTCAAAAGGCCATACCACTTAACATTATGACTGGAAATGTGAGATCAAAGTGCATTTTGCATTAATGTGTAGTAATACTAACAACTGATTTAAAAACAAGTAAAAGCATACATAAGATCATGATATTAGAATGCAAACGCATGACTTTGTTCTTTTAGGAAGAACGGACTCCAAAAGCCTGGACCCACGTCTCATATGCCCTCTATTTGACCGCCTCTTCCCCTGTTTGCCAGAGATGATCCTCCGACCTCTCAGATTCGGAGTCAATCACGAAGGGGTATGCTTATATAGGATTTTACTATGAATTTGGTATTTTGATTGGTAAAATTTATAGAAATCAGTGGAGAAGCTGACACAGCTGAAAGATACTTATTTTACAGTCATTGTGAAAAGACATTTTGAAATAATGATATGTACAATTATAGACCATAAACCACATAGTTGATGTTACTCCAATATTCAAATTGTGTGTGGGAATGTATTAGGGGCAATACACTCCACTGTGAGAATGTATGGGATAAACAAAATGTTTATATTTGTCTACAACCTACACTGTCTTCATAATCCCAATAAAGATCCGGGTGAAAATGGTCTTCAGCAAACCATGCTTGTCGTAAGAGGCGACTAATGTGATCGGGTGGTCAGGCTCGCTGACTTGGTTGACACATGTCATCCTATCCCAATTGCGTCAGTCGATCTTCATGACGTTGATCAGTCAAATGTCTTGTCTTGACACGATTATGTACAGACCACCGTCAGATATCTGGAACAAACAACAAACACAAATCCAGCTGTTGTCACAATGCATAATTCCGGAGTCCCTGAGAAAGTCTGCCGCTGCCTTCAATGCCGTAACATATTCATCGTTTACATTATAAAATATAAACACAAATCACAAAGAAATGCAAAATGGAACTCATATTCAGCATAACCAAATTATTGCGCCTGCTGGCCCCCAGCCAAAAATACAACTATACTGAGTCAAAAAAGAAACTTCACATTCTTTCTTCAGGGCACTATAAAAGAACAAGAGATGGTAAGATGGTAAAATTGTTATTATTTCATTGCTGAGATCTGTGTGATGTACTCGATACACTGACAGTGCCATAATCAGTTCCATTAGGCTACACCGCCGTTCCAAAACATGGGTATACAGAATGTCAAGTCACAAGAATAAAAATGCGAAATTTCTCAGTTCAATATCGTGTATGGCCGCCCCGCGCATTCACCACTGCCAAACACCGTCTCCTCATAGACTGCCTGATGCTTGTGAACACGTGGTTGGGGATTCTGCGCCATTGCTCTTGCAAGGCAGCGCCAAGTTCCTGCAAATTCTGAGGTTGGTTCCTAAGATCACGAAGCCTTCTCCCAAGTGCATCCCAAACGTGCTCTATTGGATTAATGTCAGGGGACCTCGATGGCCAGTCCATGACGTTGATTCCAGCGTTTAGAAGGAAATTTCGTGTCAACATCGCGGTATGCGGCCGAGCATTATCATGCTGGAACTGTAGACCTGGGCCATGAGCCGCCATGAAAGGAACGAGTTCAGGGGTGAGCACCTGGTCGCGGTAAGCAGCAGCTGTGAGGTTTCCACAGATGACCAGAAGTCGGGAACGGTTGTTCCCACAGAAAGCACCCCACACCATGCAACTTCCGCCCCCGAATCTGTCGACTTCCTGTACACAACATTGGGCATACCGTTCACGACGTCGTCTCCAGACTCTATCCCTGCCGTCCGCGAATCTGAGGGTAAACCTGGATTCATCGCTTAAGACGACTCGATTCCAGTCTCTCTGGGTCCATCGGAGGTGACGTTGGGCCCACAGCAGACGTTGACGTTGATGAAACGGTGTCAATATTGGCCCACGATATGGACGTCGAGAATGGAGATTGGCAGCCCGCAACCGATTTCGAATGGTCTGTGAGGACAGTCGACCTCTAAACATCTCAGCCCTGGTTCGTGTAGCCGGCAGAAATCTGTCACGTAGGTGACATACGACGATTTGACGGTCTTCTGCTCGTGACGTCACACGTGGACGACCCGACGTTGGGCGATCAGAAGTGGTGCCAGTTTGTTGTAGACGACCTCGCAAGTCATACACAGTACGACGGCTGTATCCCATTGCTCTTGCGACGTCAGTAACTGATCTACCCGCTTGCAACATGCCAACGGCACGTTCACGTTGCACATTTGACAATCGTGGCATTTCAAGTACCGTTAGAACTGTGGTTTAAAAGTGTTTTTTTTCCATTCTTGAGGCCAATGCAAACACGTGCATATGAAGAAAACTTCGATGCGAAGATCACGTGATCGACTGCACGTGCAAAACCTGATTTGGCACTAACGTCATTTGCACGACCAATGGATGGGTTTGAGTGGGTTTTGCTAACGTTTTTCTAGAGTCGACAGATAGGGATCCCATTTCGGATACATAGATGTATCATCAGAGAAAAATTATTCATTATTTTTCAAATTACATTTTGTGAAGTTTCTTTTTTTGACTCAGTTAGTATTCAACTAAACTAGGGAGGTTAATTAAAATGGTATGTAAAGGTAATTTGAATCTTTACCTTTTCAGAAATACGACGTTGATGCAACACCAGAGGTAAATGGCAAAGCATCAAAGATGCCTGAGATGACTCCATCTTATGCGGCTGATCGTAAACAGGAAAATGGTGATGGCAATTTTCCAATCAAACATGGCGTCGCCAACATGGCATATACAGATAATGACATCATTTCTGTTCATCTGTGATATATGCAAGATGTGTTTCCTCTAACTTGCAAGCAGTAGCAGTCTTTTGATCAGTCCATCACTTTGCTGTTCTTGTAAGAAGACAGATATCGTGTTAGCTTAAGCTTGTTTAAATAGAATCAATGTTTCCTCGAAACATAACACATAGCTGAACGAATTTTTCCTTGTATGTCGACTGCCCTTTCCACTCTTGTTTTATCATGGGTGGTTTATGCATAGAGCTAAGACATAGGTAAGTATGTGCTCAACTGACATCTATTTAACAGAAACTTAAACTTATACTACTGCCTGAAAGTTCATGCCCCTTACACGCGTGTGCAACGCGTGACGCAACCCGTGTGCGGCGCGTTAGTCACTCATGTCGAACCCATGAGCCACGAGCGTGAGACCCGTGTGACACGCGTTGCATACGAGTGTGAGTAGCGTTGGTCACTCGTGTACAACCAGTGACACACGCATTTCGGAGAGAACAATTTGTAACTAATTGTCCTTAATTTACGAACCATTTAAAAAACTGTCCTAAAACTGGTTGAACCTGTCCATTTACGTGTTTGCGATTAACTTAAAGTGCTGTGAAAAGACCTTCGCCACATGTCAAACTGAGGACACGTGTGCTTCAACAGATGGGAGATATTACTTCATGTGAGACTATTTTACGTATTGTACTTCATCCTTTATCAGGAAATAAACATTACAGAATCTACAACAGTTTGGATGTTTATTAAACACTTGTTGACTAATGTACTACATGAATACACAAACAACTGACACATCGAGTAAGCAATAAAAACCGTTGTGTCTACGTTGACGGACTTTGAGTTATCCAACGTTCAACACAAGCGAAAAATGATAAATAAAGAAAGCCCATGAAGGGACCAAGTTTTACTTCAGTGAAACGGTAGGTGACTGTAATTCTAGAAGTTAGAATCGTGCACATAACTCTTATGTTTGTTGTTTAACGCCGCACCCAGCAAACTTCCGTCTGTAAATAATCGAATCTGGGCTAGACAGCCCTTTGATCAACACCATGAGCATCGGTCTACGCAGTTAGAATAACATGACACGTGCCAACCAGGTCAGCTAAGCTGACCACCCGATCCCGTTAATTGCCTCTAACGTCTGGCGTGGTTTGCTGAAAACCAATTCTAACCTTGATCTGGATTCGGGCTGCGGATTTGAAGAGAGATTTCGAAAATCCGTGTCTTCTAAGATCAGGAATAACTTCAACTTCCACCACAAAAACTCATGAAGAACTGCCTAATGTAAATATAATCACAACGATTCACTCCACGTGGCACAGCCATTGCAGTGTCCATCTCCCTTGAGAGAGTTGATAAGATTCTTCAAATGAACCGGACATGACAAAGGTTTCAGCACGCTGGGTTAAAAGGTTTCTGCCTCGAGATCAGAAACGTTTCGATGTTTATCATCTCACGTGTCGTTAAAATCAGAAACAACTGGGTTTTGTTTAATAAAGATGGGTGAGGATTGAAATCTTTCACTTTCACAGACTAAAAAGTCAAAGCAGTTCAAACATTTGACGATGAAGGACACAAGATGGCTTAGGTTTCATGGAATTTCAACTACCTCTCAAAATGTCAGACCATTAATTAACAAACCTTAGGCTAATCCGCAAAGACAAATGAGTGTTAATGTCAAGGTTAAACTTTGTGGGAAACCTTTACCCGCTGATACAATGCAACTGTGCATGAGTCTGTTGTCTCTATGATAACTATCAAATTTGGCATCTTCAGATGCCAACCTTTCCTCAAAGAAAGAAAGAAAGCATTATGCAATAATGATGGTGTTTCACGCTATGTTTCACACATCAAAGACGAAGCTGCAATACCAGTGGGATTGAGGCTCTCAAGCATCGTTTACAGAATACTCTACTGTATAATACATCTACGTCAAGCACAGTTCATCAAAGTCATGTTCCGAACATATGCGCGCCCCTCGTCCATCTTAAGAAGAGATGTTCAATGCGCATGACCAATGATATGCAGTCAAGACGACTGGCAAATATTCTTTTGACGTAAGACAAAGTTATTTTTCGCTGAAGTTTACTTGTTTGATGAGTACAAAACGGTATTGTAGATATTTGTATATGCTGGTATTCGGACAATCGCTGTGAGTTTATTGAATGCAGTGATGTAGATTTGCCCTTATCATTCTATCTTATAATGACGTCGCTGTCTCATAACTTGTCACACTCAAAGTGTGAGTGAGTTAGTCAGTATACTTTTACGCCGCTTTTAGCAATATTCCAACAATATCACGGCGAGGGACACCAGAAATGAGCTTCACACATTGCATCCATGTGGGGTATGGTGGGCGAGCTGTCCTAGGCGCCAGGCTAGTGATCCAGCGAGCTTGAGGTACCGGGATCGAGCCCACCTGTGACCGGATGTGAAACCCTTGGAGTCAACTTGGTGTGCAGACTCTTTCAGTGTTGTCACAACCCCTAGTGTGCAGTACACAACCCTGTGCACTTAAAAGAACCCACGAATCCGTTGGTAAATGACCAGATGGTGGCCACATGAATACGTGCAAACACCTATTTGCCCGTACAGCAACGTGCAGCAAACTTGGACAAAGTACTGTGACTCTGTGTCCGAGTCCACCCAGCTGGGAAAGCCACAATAACTTGGTGAGCCTAGTGACTGCAAGAGTTAGATGACACGCAGGTAGTTGAGATTGATAATACGCTGTGCTGTTGAGATTGACGTCCAATGATCGAGGGAAAAATACCAGCGTCTTAAGCACGTACTCGTTGCCTGGATATGTGCGCTATATAAATATCCTATAAAAATATCTCCATCGTGACCAGTGGACGCTTTAAGCATTAGGCTACTCCATCGCTCCAGCTCAAAGTGGAATACTCATGGAATATTCTAATTGCAGCGTAACACCACCATACTCATGATCACCCATTTGCTGGGTGTGTCAGCTTAGGGGTGTGAGCTACGACTTAAGATAAATCCACGAGCATCAGTGTGGTGATGCTTACTATTTTACTTCTGTATGTGAACCCACACTAAGAGGCTTTTGATGTGACAGGCTTAATAGATACACGCCCTGAATGGGGAATTGAATCATCTAAGACGTCTTATCTACCCCGAGTCCTTTGAAATGAATCTACCCATGTTGTATTCTGTCAAAGGAGATATCACCAAACGTGTTTTCAAATCCAGTGTTCAAGTGTTGTTCCTTTTCCCCGTCAGTTTACATAATATCTATTAACTTTGCACCCTTACGACGTAATACCGTTTTGGATATTTGCAACTTCCATTGTGCCATGAATTATGAATGTGAATTTCGACATTGGTTTCGTTCACCCGTGTCTTTTCAACATCTCCGACAAATGCTTAAACACTTAAAACGGTGTTAATGTGTTCGAAACTTATTTGGTGAGCTCTTGGTGAGCATAGCAAACGATCGCAGGTCAGGATGTCGCTACATAGTAAATACACACATGTCTTAAGAGGACTTTACGGCGGACTCTTAAACGGTTGTAAAACCCGCCATGACATCCGAAACTAGGTCGTAGAGACGAAGGGGTCATAACAGATATACCTGGACTAATGTGAAGCAGAGATAAATAAAATATAATCTCATTTCCACTGCTTCTGGCTAGCCAACAGGTTAACCTTTATTCGTACGATGAACGTTACATCACTCTGCCCTTCCCGTGTCCAGCAACACCTGTCATTTTCATCACTTCGGGCATGTATTGACATACGTCAGACTATCAACATTGTCAGATCGCAATACTAACTAGTTGTTCAACATATTGGTGAGACCCGTGAAGATCAGGCTTAGAACTGGTCTTCAACAACCAATGCTAGTCGTAGAAGGCGATTAATGGTATCGGGTGGTCTGACTAGCTGACTTGGCTTACACGTGTCATAGTATCCCATTTCGGTAGATCGATGCTCATGACGTTGATCACTGGACTATCAGGTCAAGGCCTGGTCAAGACTGCGCCATATAGCTGGAGTATTTCTAACTAAACAACATATGCCTGTACCACTGTGCATATTCATTGGTGTCACAACGACCCGTGGAGATCCGGGTTAGAACTGATCTTCAGTAACCCATGCTTGTCGTAAGAGGCGACTAACGGGGTCGGGTGGTCAGGCCCGCTGACTTGGCTGTCACATGTCATCGGTTCCCAATTGCGCAGATTGATGCTCATGCTGTTGATCACTGGATTGTCTGGTCCAGACTCGATTATTTACAGACCGCCGCTATATAGCTGGAATATTGCTGAGTGCGGCGTAAAACTAAACTCACTCACTCCTACATGACAGATCATGTGTTTATAAATCACTATCAAATAATGATGATAACTGGAGTGCACGAACAAGTGGCACCCGTCATGCATTATTATTATTGTGCATATGATTATCGCCATTATTTTTATAAAATCAGTGCAAATATATTCTTATCTTCTTTTTCTTCTCTTTTTTTCTGTGCACGTGACGTTTTCTTCCTCTGGCTATGTTAATGGCATTTTATTATTCAAAGTGGGGCAATATAACTGCCTCGACTATCCGGGACCTCTACAATCGAGCTATAACCAGCCTGGTGTGTGTTGTGTACAATAAAATGCTCCTATATACGACACGCGTCATAATACGTTCACAGGCCGAGTATATATAAAAACGTGCTGTGGCTTGTAAACAGGCTCGTCGCTGTTCAGGAGATGTACATTGTATGCTGAGTAAGGTTGAACGACATGGAAGCAGATTACAGCATCTACACCGGCAAAGCAAAGGCATTCTCAGTCGTTGACTATGTCCTCTTCTCTCTCACCTTGGCAGCATCGTTAGGGATCGGGCTCTTCTTTGCCATCAAGGACAGAATGAAACTGGAATCGGAGGAGTATCTCTTAGGTGGTCGCAAGATGTATGCAATCCCTGTAGCGTTGTCGCTGTTGGTGACATTTATGTCCGCGTTAACGTTGCTCGGGGCGCCGGCCGAGATTTACAACTACACGACGATGTACTGGTGGATATGTGCATCGTTTGTGTTGGCGATAATACTGTCGGGTGTAGTGTTTATTCCGTTCTTTTTCAAACTGGGAGTCACAAGTGTGTTTGAGGTGAGAATCGTTGTCATCTGACTTAAGATAGATAAAAAATATGATGTACAAGAATAGCAGAAAAAGTGGTTGGGATTCATTCTGCCACATATCAAAATTAATGCATCTGTCATTTAGCTGATGCAACCGGTGAAGATCTAGGTAAGAATTGGTCTTAAGCAGCACAGGCTTGTCGTAAGAGGCGACAAACGGGATCAAGCTCGCTGACTTGGTTAACACATGTCATCGTATCCCATCTGCGTACATCGATGCTCATGATGTTGATCACTGGATTATGCAGACTCCGATATATCCAGACCGCCGACATGGTGGATGCAGAGTGGGTGTTAAACAACAAACAAACACATACTAGTTTAGGCCACTTGTTAAGTGTACATAGATAACCAAGCAGTCTCTATGGGGATGTTGTGCATCAGAAAACGTTTCATGTTGAGTTGACATCAGAGATTATACATTATTTTGTTTCAGTATCTTGAGATGAGGTTCAACAAAGCTGTCCGCATTTTTGGTGTCGTCATGTTTCTTATATTCACGGTATGTTCAATTGTGTTTCTATATCATTTTGTATAACATTATGACATAGTTTGTTAGATTTAAAACCGTAACCAGTGATAATCATCAGTATAAAGGGTGATTTGTATTTAGGCTACATCAAGAAATTACCAACATTATGAACAAAGTCCCCGCCAGCTGTTTAAAGTAATTGTATTATTTTGAAAAGGCAAAATTTGATATGTATGGAATCCAAGGGCCATTGTCGCCTTGACGTATTGTCCCATTATCGCGTTGTCGCCCTTACG
This sequence comes from Haliotis rubra, assembly GCF_003918875.1. NCBI lineage: Eukaryota > Metazoa > Mollusca > Gastropoda > Lepetellida > Haliotidae > Haliotis > Haliotis rubra. The sequence goes on from NW_025767634.1 coordinate 3,086,113, forward strand.
AAAACAAGCATTAGATGTCAATATTAACCGAAGTGCAACAACGTGGTAATGTCCCATCTGGGATTCCATACATAGGAAAAAGCAAACATTAATATGAAACTTCAGCACCAGAGCAACACCAGTCTCAATCAACCGGCGACACAAGATTCCACAAAATAATGGTTATATGGTGAGGAAACCATATGCTTCCTGAAAGTACTACTGTTTCTTGAGCCAGATTATTTCATTCTTGTTTTATTCTTTCTTATTTTTGTATTCTTCATATAATATCATACCCGTGAAGGTCCGGGCTAGAATATTGATCTTCAGTAAACCATTCTTGTCGTAAGAGGCGACTAACGGGATCGGGTGGTCAGGCTCGCTAACTTCGTTCACACATGTCATCGGTTCCCAATTGCACAGATCGATGCTCATGCTGTTGATCACTGGATTGTCTGGTCCAGACTCGATTATTTACAGACCGCTGCCATATAGCTGGAACATTGCTGAGTGCGGCGTAAAACTAAATTCACTCACTCACTTTTAATAGCAAAGTCTTTGTTTCAAAAGCTAATTTGATTTAAAGTTAGTGTGGTGTATATTAAGAATGCCTGATTTTATCTTGGTAATGTTGGGTTTTTTAACAAATAAAACATATCAAAAGCGTCCCACAAGGAGCTCAATTTCCCCGTCCCTCCTTACTGTACTAATTAACAGTACAAGTCCTTCTGCCTGTGTACAGGTATGTCCACAATACAGTCATGTCTTGGTATCATTTCAGCTGGTATACATGTCCCTAGTGTTGTACGCCCCGTGTACACCTGTGTACAGGTATGTCCACAATACAACCATGTCTTGGTATCATTTCAGCTGGTATACATGTCCCTAGTGTTGTACGCCCCGTGTACACCTGTGTACAGGTATGTCCAAAATACAACCATGTCTTGGTATCATTTCAGCTGGTATACATGTCCCTAGTGTTGTACGCCCCGTGTACACCTGTGTACAGGTATGTCCACAATAGTCATTCTTGGTATCATTTCAGCTGGTATACATGTCCCTAGTGTTGTACGCCCCGTCGCTGGCTTTAAATGTTGGTAAGTGAATTGTATGATTTTATCGACTGAAAAATCACGAGAAGATATATATAGTACCTTTTATCCGCAAATCGTTCATTCGGGCATCAATGAGAATCATATTGAACTTAAGAATCTATATATAGCTATTAATATAATAGCGTATGCACTATTCATTTTCTCAGACAAATTTTAAAACATTATGAATGGATTACTGAAAACAGTGATGACAATAGGTGTTCATGTGAAGGGTAAGCTACGAGAGCACCAGCCAGTCTCACAATGCGTATAACGATAGTGGTATTTGTTAAACCTAAAAACCTTCAGTTTGTCTCTGAATGTGCAGCGTCGTTCCCTGGCACAGAAATCGTATTTTCTTTAATGCGACAGAGAATTCAAAAGAGTTACGATTTTATCAGTGAGTTGCTCATTCAGGCAGCAATGAGTATCATACGAAAGCCTAATGCTGCCATTTTTGTATATGTCTTCAGCGAAATTTTACGTTGCTTCAAGTATTCACTCGTTACTTCAAGTTTCTTTCAAAAACTCGAAATTTCAAGTTTTGAAAGAAACTTCAAGCAAGGAGAAATTAATCGAAATTACGAGAAAGTATATAAGTGAAATACCGACAAACTAATCGAAGCAAAGAGAAATTTCGCTGGAAAAAAATATTTATGCTACAAAAGTGGCAGCATTAGGTTTTCGTAGTATCATTCTTAAACATAAATATCTTTTTAAGCAACACTATATATAGCCATCAGTATAATAGCGTGTACACAGACCAGTTTGCCATTGCATACACAACGTTGTTCCCCGGCCCAGATAACATACTCTGTTTATGTCCGCCATGTAACAGTAAAGTATGGTAAACACGATAACATGTTATACATCGGCATGTGCCGCTCGGTCCTTTGATGGGACAGATGTAATTCTATACTGTCTACACATACACGTTATACGTAATCGGTACTGTGTACCAGGAATGTCCTTGAATTCACAACTCATCTTCAGATGTATCTGTGAAGCTCCGAGATGGAAACCGGTTTCAGCAACCCAAGCTTATCGTAAAAAGCTTGTCCTATGGAGTCGGGTGGTCAGACTCGCTTACTTGGTTGACCCATGTTATATATCACAACTGCGTTGTAGACTAACGCTCACCACGTCAATGTTATTGTTTGATCCAGATTCGATTATTAACCGACCGCCGTCATATTGCAAGCACATTGCTAAGTGCGTGGATATGCAAAAATAAACGTCTGCAGATGATTCGTACATTCGAGGCTCAACAATGCTTATCAAGTCTGAAATACAGTATGATTTATCAAATAATGTACGTTTAATAGTCATAGAAATACAATGCATGAGACATAATCACATGTTCATGTGCATAACGTCATTACAATATTACATGTGTTTGTATGAAATATCGTGGGTATTCTCATGAACCGTTATTTGTTTCAGTAACAGGAATAAACCTATGGGGTTTACTGGCCTCCGTCGGTCTCATAGCTACTGTATACACAGCTGTGGTGAGTTGTTGTTGTTTAATGAGATACCGTTACTAACCGATATGGTCGTCTCTGATTAAAAACACCATGCTTTAAATAGTAAGTTATAATTAAACACATATTGTTTCTTATGTATGTATCGTAATTCTATACTTATCCCAAAATAATACAGTCAGTTATATATACGAGTGAATATACCTTCCTGTCGAAGACCTTCAGACCTTCATTAAAGAAACGTCAACAAAATTGTTCATGCTTTAGAGATGCCAGGATCCGATGACCGGTTCCTAATCTACGTTATCCCAAATACGATTTTGCTATGCTAATGGCGGTTTCTGAAATTATTCGCTAAAAGATTGAAGCTTCCGACTGTACGTTATCGCAGGATAAAGCGCACCTTTTGTGACACGTCGCAATGGCTGACGTCACGACGTCCTGCAGATTACCTCCCTTGTGAACGAACGTATTCCGTCGTTCTTTCTTTGCTGTCAGGCAAGACGGTAGATCAACACCGATTATTAACAGGTAAAACAGTTTCCTGAAACTAGTCACTTACTTAGAAAACATATATGGCAAAATCATATCAACAATCTCTCAGGGGTATTTTTAAGAACATATTTAAACCGCCGTGTCCACATCAGCCACAAACCGAGGCGGGAGTTCGTGTCCCAGATAAAACGTCTCCGGGCAAAGACAAGAGCAATCCTTGAATAGTTCCCAAGCCACACGTACACATTTGTTCAGCTGTGGAGATCTAGTGCTCAACATTCTTATTCAAACAAAACCAATCGCTGTTGATCTACCTCCGACCTGTTCGTCCTACGTCGACGCCATATCACGCCCCACACCGTGGATTCACGTCGGCTAGCGCGTCATGTAGTGCAATAAACTGTGTAAACACAGTCTGCTGCCTTTAGTGGTTGCAACATTTACGACTAAAACATCAACTCTACTTAATGTTAACACTTTTTTCAGCGAAATTTCTACGTAATACTAATGCTGCCACTTTTGAAGCGCAAAATAATTTATAGAAACTTGAAATAACGAGAAAATACTCGAATCAACGAGAAAATAATCTAAGCAATAATAAATTAATCGAAATAAAGAAAAAAATCGAAACAACGTCGGTTCAACTAGGCCCCACAATGTATCTGAGGAATGTTTCGTGTCACATGGTTAAATTGAAGCAAATTACCAATATAAATGAATATAAAAACATCTTATTTTTGCATGGTGTTATGGATGATCATACACAAAATGAAAAGAAAATTTGGCTTAGTGAAAATACAGACTAGAAATCTTAGTCACATGTTATTCTGGTCAAAACTTTGTCCCTTCACAGTGGACAGGCTATTATGTGGAACAGTATGTTCGATTGTTCGAAGGTTTTCAATTTGAAGCACCGTTTATTACAGACAATATTGCTAATAACACACAAGGTTAGTTTTTTAAATCAGGAATGTTAGAAAAGTATCAACGCTTCATCTACTTGTAACATATGTTATATTTGGGATTACACTTTCTTAGTAAAGTACAGATTTTAGTACATGTTTTGGGTTGAGTCCCATCCGGGATTCGAACCCACACCCTTCATCTACACCCCCTCAAACCATACCCTCACCCCCATCCTCCTCATCTGTAGCGTAAGAAAGTATAGTTTTGCCTTGAACTATTACCTCTGTGAATCATGTTGCTTTAACTATTCTACAGGGAAAACCTATAACCTATAGCATTACAGATGGGGCAAAATGATCCGTACATGACCTTAATGTATACATTGCATTTCAAGTTGCTCGGAGGCCTCGTTTTTTGTCTTCTGATTGCAACCTTACAGTGTACATAACCCTTACTGAAAACAAATACCTACATACAGAAATGTCTGTTTCACAAAGAACGGATTACAAATTCTGGTCTTTATCTGGAGAGTGCAAAAGCCGTGACTCGGAGTTCTCCTTTAAGATCAAGGTCAAGGCTGATGTACGTACACAACAGTGTATACGTAGAGCCGACGTTCAAACACATCACTGTATGCGTGTTTACCTAGTTTCTACCCCCCTGGGTTGGTTATAGCTGGTTAATGGCCTATATATATCGGAACCTCTGACAAATACTTAGCTGTCGCACCAGTCCAACTGAAATAGGTCATTCAAACAAATCTTCACGTGGCTGTCACCCCTCGTTATGCGATTTTACTTAATCCACCCACCCTATAGAGATTCAAGGTTAGAACAGGTCCCAACAACAAGCTGGTCAGAGAGGTGACTAAACGGAACGAGTGGTCAAGCGGGTGTGAATTGATTGTGTGAATCGGTAGTAGGATTATCGATCACTGGACTGTTTGGTCTTGACTTGATTTGCTTTGAACGGCCGCTGTCATATACATGAAGCTTGAATTGTGTGAGTGCGTATTTAAATAACAAACTTCAATGCACCGTGGTCCGCCGTTCGAAACCAAGGTCTATGGAGTTGCGTCCCTTTATAAGTTGTGACGTTAACGTCCCGCAGTGACAGTGTATGCCGGTGCTCGAGTGAATGTCGGCGTTCCTCTTACTTTAGGCATTCCATTTACATTTAGCTGGACAATGTGACATTCCAAAAATATGGACAATGTGACATTCCAAAAATATTGTCTAAAGCGGCTTGAAACCTAAGGAAGGATAACAATATATGGATGAACCTATCTTCTTCGGTTTGTTTGTTTTGTATGTAGTTTAAAACCGCAGTTAGCATTATTCTAGCTCAATAACGGCATCTACGCAACTGATAAAATGGTATGGGCCATCAACGTCGGCCATCCCGTAAGCAACCTCTTACGACGAATGTAGGTTGAAGGTTAACCCGAATTTTTAAGGGCGTTACATTTCGGTAATTGTACAGGCAAAATTATCTTGTTTTATTTGTCTTTGAATATTCATGACAATTAGGATACCATCTCCAAATTAATAAAACTGGGAATACTATAGAACGACATGTATACCATGTCATGCGACCATTACCTTCATTAATCTGATATTTTCTCTGCAACGAGTTTATAAATTCCAAATTTCACTGATATAAGCATTACCAATATTTTTCATGAGCCATGATTCTTCATGGCAAATGGTAGACTTGATAAATAATGAATTTTTTTAATTCTGTGAATATAATGATTTATATCAAGGAGAACGTGTTCGTTTATCGATAACTCCACCGATCTCTTCTGTGTAGGGTGGTATGAAGGCCGTGTTGTGGACAGACACGCTGCAGGCGGTCATCATCGCCGCTGGGTTGTTTGCAGTTCTCATCCAGGGTTCCATCGTCATGGGAGGATTCCAGAACGCCTGGAGCATTGCCGCCAACAGATCTAGGATCAACTTCCACGAGTAAGGCCATTTCTGTTTAACAATATATAATATCAATAATGTTATCCATGCCAAATGTTACCACAGGATGAACAGAAAACAGGATACGCGATGGACAACAAATTCTTACCCCATCATCAATTAATGAACAAAGACCTAAGCGCATGCTCATGTCTATAATGGGTGCTTATTTATAAACGAGATTTGATGACAAGGTTATCGGGAGTCAACTAGGGGGAGAACAATGTACTTACATAATATTATACATGTATATAACATATTGCAGAAATATCCTTTATGGTGTAATGATGTGAATACAATTTTCAAACGTATACTTCCTTTTCTAGCAGCTTATTTAATATCTTTTGGAAAACTCTTCTTTTCAGTGTTTTTACCCTACCGAATTCTTTAAACTTCAGCCTGCAGCAATTCCCTTAAATACAAAAGCCCAGAGGGGTCAAAATGTTTTTCCTGTCTTAAAATTGGTAATAAGCAATTTTTCTGGTAGTTACCACTTTTTTCTGGTAAATACCACTTTCGAAACTAGTAATTACCACTTTTTGCTGGTATTTACCACATTTGAAACTGGTAATTACTAGTGGTGTAACGATTCATCGATAGTATCGATGTTTGCATCGTCAACTACGCGATACGAGTGCATCGATACAAAACACGTTTAGGCAATATATCAGGATATTTATATCGCGAGGGTCCATGATACATCGATCTATCGCCACAAGAGACGATATATCCCGATACTACTTAAATATTACTTAAAGTTGTAGGGAGTATTGCATATAAGTCATAGGAAGGGAGTCTCTTTTCTGAATTTTAAAAACAAACTGAACCTAAAAGGAATTTGTTTGTGTCTGCCATCTTTGTTACATGAACAAAGGAGTTAGTGTATCAGTGAAAGCATGTGAACAATCTCTGTCAACTGTAAAGACTTGTCTTTAAGTAATTTAAACATGTTTTAGTTGTTTGACAAATAACACCATTTATTAACAACTATGAACGATGTCTTAGCTTTGTTAAGAAAGAAAGCTAAAATTTAGAAAGCATACTTATGAGTTTTTTGCAGTGATTCTGGTATAAATTACTGTATAAATTGTCCGTGAAAGCATTGGTGCAGAAACACAACTTTCCAAGGGAAACCTAGATCAAGGTATACTGAATATGTTTGATTGTACTTTCTTAAGCATTAAATGCTGAAACTTTATTACATGAACAGCCTTTTAAGTGTGTGTGAATGTAACACCTGTTCTGCTGTATAACAAATAAAGATTCAGTCATTTTATCTATCATATACATCCTGTTTTAAGGATTGTAAAGTATCGGGATAAGTATCGTATCGCCATCACTGTATCGTGATGATAATCGTCTCCCAGGTTCCTTGCCAATACTTTCATGATATATCGTCTCGCCTCATTAAACTAGTATCGGGATATATCGTCTCGCCACTTAGGCCACGATACACAGCTCTAGTAATTACCACTTTTTTCTGGTAAATACCACTTTTGAAACTAGTAATTACCACTTTTTGCTGGTATTTACCACATTTGAAACTGGTAATTACCACTTTTTTTTCTGGTAAATACCACTTTTGAAACTGGTAATTACCACTTTTGAGTACACTTCACCTGGTATACATTGTGTCAGACGTTGCTGTATGTGCATTTTCTTATACATTGCCCATATGGTGAAACATGACAAGTGTCATATATATCATATGTGCACATATCACTTTTGCCTAGCAACAATTGTTTTTGTATTTCGTCCTCTGTGATTAAACGGTTGAAAGTGACGTCAATGAAGAGGGCCGTCATAGTTGCTTACCGTGTTTAACTTCACAAATTTACACGAATAAAATGGATAATAAAGACATTATTACACTCGAGCATGTGTGTCATATGACTAATACGAAACCCGTGCAAAATTATGTATTTAGTGTACCAAATTTCACACTCGTCTCGTATAAGACATATGACACCCTTGCTCGTGTAATGATCTCTATATATTAGGTACTAGTGGGCCCGTTGGCTCAGAAGTACCGCATCCGGCTTAAAATCTGGAAGGCGCCGGTTCGATCCCAGCTAGAGTCGGATGGTTTCCTCCTTGAGCAAGAGGATTTTTCCCACATTTGCTCCAGGCCACCCAGCTTAGATCGGGTAACCATAAGAATATAGTGAAGGTGATGTGAACGATTAACTTTGTTGCCTATACCCCAGAGTCGTTGACCATGAGAGCTGATCATGACAAGGAAAGTAGTCTGATCTAGATCCGATTACTGGGGTAGTAATATGTTCATAGCGCCTTCAGCGCGCTCGCTGGGCGCGATATAAAAGGGCATGTATTACTATTTTTATGCAAATATATATAGAGGATACTAAACGAACTTCCGTGTAATGCCATTGTTATTAAACGAGTTAATAAATAAAGTGGAAATAACCAGTTTAAAATGTGGTAATTAACATTTTCAAAAGTGGTATTTACAAGAAAAAAGTGGTAATTACCAGTTTCAAAATAGTAACCAGAAAAAGTGGTTATTACCAGTTTTAAAACAGAAAATTCAAGAAAACATTTTGAGCTCTCTGGGCTTTTGTACCTCTCGCCTTTCGTACTAAAACGATATGTTTCTATCAGTATTGCTTTTCGACAAGCCATTGATTTTTAAAGTAACAAACTATAAAAGTCTACAACATGAGAATCTTATTGTCACTGTTACGTTGGATGTACTATTCAACGTATACCAAACAGATATGCCATCACAGTTAGCATGTCTCCAGGGTCAGTGCTGATCCCACAACACGGCATTCTGTATGGACGATCGTTATCGGCGGAGGTTTCTTGTGGGTGAGCAACTATGGCATCAATCAGGCGCAAGTACAGAGGGCTCTCTCCTGTCCGTCAGTCAGGAAGGCACAGCTGTAAGCAATAAGTTTGTGATCACAAAGGTATCGCATATTGGTTTTATCATGGATGAAGTAGGGTGAAGTACGATATGTGGATTAACAACGTCTTCATTTTAATATCTGTAAATATACTTCTCATTAACACTCAGTACAATACTTTCTGTTTTATTCGTCCATATGTTTTACCCTTACTTAAAACTCCCACTTCTAACTAAACCATAATGAAATTTATTATTAATGTTTGAGCATTAATCCTTAGGAAAATTGATATGGATAAATATTATTTGTTTGATGTTAAATCTTTTTAATCTTTTTAATACCTTAATTTGTTAACCATGAGGCACTTTTAAAGTGGTGTTTAATCCACTAATTAAACTCACCAAGACTAGCATTGCTATGTATCTCAAACTAACTTATTTATTGTGACACAATTCTCCTTTATTTCACCTTTCTCGACATACTTATCATTCTTAGGAATTGACGATTTTAATATGCTGAAAGCACGATATGGGACTGATTAGAATGGTCGAATTATTATTATGATTGGCAAATGAGTACGATGTAACAATTTCTATCTTTGTCTGCAGTGCTCTTTTCGTGAATCTGATCGGCCTCATCTTCATCGTCAGCATGTGCTGCATGATAGGCATCGTCATGTTCGCCTTCTACGCCGACTGTCATCATCTCCAGTACAACAACCTCATCTTTAGTGCAGATCAGGTACACGTTATTATCACTACTTGACATCATGGACACGCGTGGGACTTTGTTTAAATGATATATTGAACCACCGATCAATATATATCACATTACCAACATGTGCCCCTCCAGTAAACAGAAACAGAGAACCAGTCAAATGTAATCGGTAAACATACAAGGCAGCATCTGTTAGGCAGTGTGAAACACACGTAAATTCGGCTTTTGTTCCTCCGACCAGAAATACGTGAAACAAATGTTGTGGCAAATCAATGTAAAAACATTATTGAAATGTACGAGCCATAACCTGCTGAAAATGTTTCCTAAACACTCCTGCCCCACTATATTCCTTTTTTATTTTCTAAGCTATTTTAGAATTTTGAGGAAATCTCAAAGAAACTATTTGAAAGGTTTAGATTTTATTAATTATTTCGACTCATCGACTTGAATTTTGGGGAAAACCTGCACTTACTTTTTTGATATGCCTCTAACATACTATCGACACATATACATATACACACAGTGACACATATATTGCAGCCACATAGGAGCCTAGAAGATATGGATTAGAACTGGTCTCTAGGAACCCATGCTTGTGAGACTTATAACATGATCGGGTCGTCAGACTGATTTACGTGTCATCGTATCAGAATTGCGCAGATCGATGTTCAGGGTGTCAATTACTGGATTGTCTTGTCCAGATTTTAATGATCACCGTAATACACCTGATAAATTAAGGACAAACAAACAAACCATAGCCTCATAGGAGCACAAAGATCATTTCCATAAACACTTCATGTGTTCCTCAGCGAAACCTACATAGACTGCTGGCATCAACTTATGGAGCTTCTAATCAAAATTGAACAGATATTACAGAATATACAATCCACATTATCCACAGCTGTTGCCGCTGTATGTGATGGACATCCTGGGACACCTTCACGGACTGCCGGGAGTGTTTGTATCCTGCATCATCAGCGGAGGACTCAGGTACACGGTTATCTCCCTTAACTATGTGGTCACGTGACAGACTGAGATTGCGCTTAACAGTAAAACAGAATACATGTTTTGTCATTGACGTCAATAGTAACGTTAACTGAACCATCAACAGCTATTACATGTACATGTATGCATAGTTTGGCCTTAAAGAAGCAACAGAAATACATAAATTGACCACCTCAGACAGCTCCTTTTTCGAGTACAGGAAGCTAAACAGACCAACCCTAGTTCCGCACAAAATGGCAACCGCAGAAAATACCATGGGCCACATTCAGCATAAGTAATAACGGGAAGAAAGACAGCACTAATCATTAACAAATATGGTCAATTATAATTATGGCTAGAGGTACATTCAAAAACACAAAACTCTTACATAAAATCACACAATTGTCGGATGATTCAGTCTGCAGTAAAGGTGTGCTGCATGCGGAATCTGATTTGTTGTAGTATGACCTAAACTATATACGCGTGCCTGAACACAATTTCTTGCTTTAAGAGATATCTGGCTGTAAATGAAGCAATATAAAGAGGCGTCTGTTTATACTATACACTGTATAAGACTTAAATACAAACCAATATCCAACTTTTATGTTGTGGAGGTATGTAATAGTTTCATGTCGGACAAATCTGTCAGTTGTGTCTGTTTCAGCTCGCTGTCCTCAGGTTTCAATGCAATAAGTGCCGTAATACCCAAAGACCTAATCCAGCCATTCTGCTGCGGCAAGATGACGGACAGGACTGTAACTATTCTGTGCAAGATTATTGGTAGGTGGCCACCGCACCAGTATCTTGCAACAAATGTATATGGACACACTCTACAGATTATGTATACAGGGGCGCGCCTAGTGGTTAAAGTGTTCGTTTGTCACGCCAAAAAACCCGGTTCGATTCCCAACTTGGACACAATGTGTGAAGCCCATTTCTTGGGTCTTCCGCCGTTATATTAATGGAATATTGCTACCATAATGAATAAGACAGGTCCCCTGTGGCGATTCCGGTCAAACCAAGTCGGTAGTAAGGGGATCGGGTGGTCAAGCTCTATGACCTGGCTGATCCTGCATCCCCGTTGCTCATACTCACAGTCACTGGTTAACAAGTCCAGACTTAGATATATACAGACACAGATATATTTGACACAGTGGTGACTACGGCCGAAAGAACATTCTATTACCCGTAGTATACGCGTCTTCGCGTCATTTTAGCAACACAAATATTTCTTCCAGTTGAAATTGTAATGCAAGGATAAAGTTGAGGATTTTCCAAGCATTTGATATACGTGGGAAAGTAAAAGGAAATTGAAACTTGAAAGAAGAGTTTTACCCCAAATAAAAGCAAATGAGTAGTGTACTTGTTGTTTTTCCTTTAAACAGTGTTCATAGTTGGCGGTCTGACGATAGCCCTGGCGTTTGTTGTGTCACAGTTAGGGAACGTGATGCAGGTACGTGAAGTAGTAGTTGCACTTTGGGGGCTGTATCTAGTAATATACCTACACTTTTGTCTATGGAGCATGTAAGGTAATGTTCACAGATTACCAAGTATTTGGGACTGCCATAAAATATTCACGAAACATGTTCATGCCTATGTTTATTCCACGCAGAGCTGGTGGCAGGGTGGTGGTTATAGTCCCTTATTATTCACTAACATATTTGAAGTTCGAATCGTGGATGCAGGAATAAAGTGTCCTTGATTTTGGTTCACCTCTGGAATTGTGAGAAACCTTTCCTTTACAGAGAAATATTGTGTAAATGATGGAACCCGTGAAGATCAGGGCTAGAATTGATCTTCAGCAACACATACTTGTCGTACTAGGCGACTAACATGATTGGATGGTCAGTCTCGCTGACTTTGTTAACCCTTGTCATCGTATAGCAACTGCATAGATCGATGCTCAGACTGTTGACCACTGGATTGTCTGGTACAAACTCGATTATATACAAATAACCGTTATATGGCTGGAATATTGCTGAAGAAGTCGTTAAACAAAAACAAAAGTCCTCACATGGGTACAAAAGAAGCGTTCTCACCAGCTGTGATATCCGAAATTCTGTACATCACTACACTGTCCCATGCTCTAACCACTGTCCGAAACATATTCCTTGGTAATGTTAAAATAGTGGTGAACATTATATAAATGGGTTCGGTAAAATCATTGACGGCTTTTTAACATGTAATTGATTGTAAGTTACTGTAGCATTCTACGATAATGCTATGTTACACACACCTGATCCACAACGTTTCTTCTTTAGGCTGCGTACAGCGTGACAAGCGTTCTCAGCGGTCCTATGTTTGGCCTCTTCATCCTAGGGATGTTCTTCCCGTGGGCAAATTCTTGGGTAAGCATAGTTTCAATTAACAGACTTTCCTATTGTCGTCGACACTGACTGACTGAACGTTTGGCTTGAGCATTATTTGCCACCATTTGCAATTCTTGTAGGGTGCTCTGGCTGGGGGTCTGACGTCGGTTACACTCATGGTCTGGATCTGTATTGGTGCATATCTGAACAAAGCGTCCACCGGTGTTTTGTCATCCTTTTCAACTGCCGGCTGCAACTGGAACGTCACTACAACGTCAGCTACGCTGCCAACCACTTCCATACCATTAAACATAACCACAGATGCTGTCCTTCCTTCGCCAGGCTCAAGGTATGCATTTTTATCAGATACTCGTTCTTATCTGTGGGATTTTACAATGTTTCCAGAACAATGATATATTCTGATTAAGAAGTTGTCAATTCATTGCTACGCCAACATAACTAAATAAACAAAAGTGACATAGCCCGTTCAATAATCGTAGGAACTCTCTTCTGGCATCGCCCACTGTACGACTCGGGCTCATAAGTTTGTGTTTATGATGCAAGCAGTGATGATAACAAGTGTTCTTGAAAGGGTGAGCGTATCCTGCTCCCCGTGTAGCACCCGTGACGATCACATAAAGGATACAGTCAGTTATTCAACCGAACAAATTATCCTTTGCCATGATCATATAGCCATATGCCACCATGATGCCTATATATACTGAGTCAAAAAAAGAAACTTCACATTCTATCTTCAGGGCACTATAAAAGAACAAGACTGACTGACTGACTGAGTTTAGTTTTACGCCGCTTTTAGCAATATTCCAGCAATATCACGGCGGGGGGACACCAGAAATGGGCTTAACACATTGTGCCCATGTGGGGAATCGAACCCGGGCCTTCGACGTGACGAGCCAACGCTTTAACCACTAGGCTACCCCACCGCCCCATAAAAGAACAAGAGATGGTAAGATGGTTAAATTGTTATTATGTCATTGCTCAGATCTGTGTGATGTACTCGATAAACTAACAGTGCCATAATCAGTTCCATTAGGCTACACAGCCGTTCCAAAACATGGGTATACAGAATGTCAAGTCACAAGAATAAAAATGCGAAATTTCTCAGTTCAATATCGTGTATGGCCGCCCCGCGCATTCACCACTGCCAAACACTGTCTCCTCATCGACTGCCTGATGCTTGTGAACACCTGGTTGGGGATTCTGCGCCATTGCTCTTGCAAGGGAGCGCCAAGTTCCTGCAAATTCTGAGGTTGGTTCCTAAGACCACGAAGCCTTCTCCCAAGTGCATCCCAAACGTGCTCTATTGGATTAAGGTCAGGGGACCTCGATGGCCAGTCCATGACGTTGATTCCAGCGTTTTGAAGGACATTTCGTGTCAACATCGCGGTATGCGGCCGAGCATTATCATGCTGGAACTGTAGACCTGGGCCATGAGCCGCCATGAAAGGAACGAGTTCAGGGGTGAGCACCTGGTCGCGGTAAGCAGCAGCTGTGAGGTTTCCACGGATGACCAGAAGTCGGGAACGGTTGTTCCCACAGAAAGCACCCCACCCCATGCAACTTCCGCCCCCGAATCCGTCGACTTCCTGTACACAACACTGGGCATACCGTTCACGACGTCGTCTCCAGACTCTATGCCTGCCGTCCGCGAATCTGAGGGTAAACCTGGATTCATCGCTAAAGACGACTCGATTCCAGTCTCTCTGGGTCCATCAGAGGTGCCGTTGGGCCAACAGCAGACGTTTACGTTGATGAAACGGCGTCAATATTGGCCCACGGTATGGACGTCGAGAATGGAGATTGGCAGCTCGCAACCGATTTCGACTGGTCTGTGAGGACAGTCGACTTCTAAACATCTCAGCCCTGGTTCGTGTAGCCGGCAGAAATCTGTCACGTAGGTGACGTAGGACGATTTGACGGTCTTCTGCTCGTGACGGCACACATGGACGACCCGACCTTGGGCTATCGGAAGTGGTGCCAGTTTGTTGTAGACGACCTCGCAAGTCATACACAGTACGACGGCTGCATCCCATTGCTCTTGCGACGTCAATAACTGATCTTCCCGCTTGCAACATGCCAACGGCACGTTCACGTTGCACATTTGACAATCGTGGCATTTCAAGTACCGTTAGAACTGTGGTTTAAAAGTGTTTTTTCAATTCTTGAGGCCAATGCAAACACGTGCATATGAAGAAAACTTCGATGCGAAGATCACATGATCGACTGCACGTGCAAAACCTGATTTGGCACTAACGTCATTTGCACGACCAATGGATGGGTTTGAGTGGGTTTTGCTAACGTTTTTCTAGAGTCGAAAGATAGGGATCCCATTTCGGATACATAGATGTATCATCAGAGAAAAATTATTCATTATTTTTCAAATTACATTTTGTGAAGTTTCTTTTTTGACTCAGTATATAACAACTATTTGAAATGCCCCTATTAAACCTCAAGGTCGAGGCGCGGGAAGGGAAATCGTTAAGCCACCGCAATTCGATGACTACTTTTTCTCATTTATAACTATGAATATTTCAAAGGTAAACTTTCTAAAAATAATTCACTTCAATGTCACTCCCCACTCTACACATGGAACATGGTTGGTCATATGCACACGGTTGCGCTGTTGAGGTGCATCCTTCCCAGAATCCGCAGGTAGCCGGTTCTCATTCAAGGCTTGTCCTGATTATGATCCTTGGCCCGTTAACGCAAGGTTTAGAAGTTATAAACCTCGACCGGCTAGTCGCTTTTGACTTTCCCTTCACATAGGTAATTTCCTATTCTATAAATGAAAACCTGTTTGAAGCGTCGTTAAATCCCAGTCTGCTCACCAAAGCAGCACACAAACATATTACATTTTCAAAGCAGTTATCCTCAGAGAAGACGTTGTCTGATGAAGATGAAAAATGATGATACCTTTTTTTTTCAGTGACCCTTTCTACCCACTGTATGAGTTATCGTACTTCAATTACTCTCCGACAGCTGTAGCGGTGGTTGTTGTAGTTGGCCTTGTCGTCAGCTTCATCACAGGTGAGTATCACTATTTCCCATGTACGGGTAAGGTTGGCTGGTGGGTTACACTCTGCACTCAGCAATATACCAGGTACATGGCGGAGATCATAATACATTTCAGGAGATATGGATCAGTCTGCAATAAAACAATAAAGTTTCATGCGCAGAATGCGCCTATCTCCTGAAATGTATTATCATTGCACATGAAACAATTAAGCTGCACGTGGAGCATGATCCACGCCTTATGTCTTAGCGCCTGGAGTATGCATAATTGCGTTGATACGGGCGATTTATAAACAGTTATTGTTATTTTCTCCCGAAATGTATTATTATCACACACAAACCAATGAAGTGTCACGTGCTTCACGACCCATATCTCTCTAAGTGCATTATCATCCCATTTAAAACAATGTAGTAAATACATACGTATACCCCGAAGTGTATTTTCATCGGGCATGGATAAATTAGTAACAAGCAGAATGCTGTCAGCTCTATCTCTTGGTTAATGACCGACTGAAACAGATATATGAATTGTGCACGTGATGTCACTCAAATCGCTATGAGGACTATTTTGACAAAAACTCCTATGCAGTTGAAGTAGTTTCATTCAAATGCAGAACTTACAGGAGCGACAGAAAGCTAGCTAAAAGTGACTGTAATTCAATCCCTTCAGGAAGCACTGATCCTAAAACCTTGGATCCTCGTCTCATCTGCCCTCTGTTTGACCGCCTCTTCCCCTGCTTGCCGGAGATGATACTCAGACCTCTCAGATGTGGAGTTAACCACGAAGGGGTAAGATCTTTTCTGATTTATTTAAATGTTTCACGGTGTAAAACCGTAGATTGATATCAGTTGTTGTTGTTGTTGTTGTTGTGGTGGTGGTTGTTGTTGTTTAAAGCCACACTCAGCAATATTCCAACTATATGGCGGCGGTCTGTAAATAATCGAATATGGACCAGACAAATCAAGTGATCAACATGTGTCAGCCAAGTCAGCGATCCTGACCACCCGATCCCGTTGGTCGCCTTTTGCGACAAGCACGGTTCTAACCCGCATCTTTACGAGTGATTTCAATTGTGTTTTATGTGTCTAATATATTTGTATATTCTGTAAAACATTATCCCTTGTATATTTCAGAATCATGACAATGCCACGAAATATTCATTAGATCGTACAGGCGGAACCGTGGACACAAACAAGGCAATCTCCAAGTGCCATGATGATAACCAGAAACCACGACACATCAATAAAAATGATGAGTCGAAAAATGGACATACCAATCCAGCTTTTATACAATCGTATCTTTAAACTCCTTTGATTCTCAGACCTCTGCAGTGGATTCTATTACCATAATTGTAAAAGTGAGACTATGTGTCGTGATCTGGTGCCGTCTAGACTTTATAGAATCATTATGGTCATATGTTTCTTGGCTTCTTTGTATCTTATGTATGAGGTATGTAGACAAATAATTGTTATTAGTAATTGTTTTGTTGAATATTTGTTTGTGGTGGTCACTTTTTCTTGTTGGCAGTTCTATTTTATGGTGTTTTCCTTTTTATCTTTTCATTTTTAATGATCATTGTCAAGCCAGTTCTTGTGACTATGCGTTGCCTGACATAGGTCTGCAGCGGACGTGAGAACTAATTTTTTGTTTCGAAATATATTCCAATTATTCCATTTCGTGTCATGTTACATACTGATACTAAAAAATGTCACAATGCCAACTGGTTGCAGAACGATGTTTGTTTTGTTTGATGTGTGAGGACGTACTCGGCAATATTCCAGGAATATGCCGGCGGGCTGTAAACAATCTAGTCTGGACCAGACAATCCAGTGATCAAGAGCATAAACATCGACCACCGCGGTCGGGATACGATGGCATGTTTCAACTTAGTCAGCGAGCCTGACCACCCGATCCCTTTCGTCGCACTTATATGACACGCGTGCTGATTTTGTGTAATTGATAACACATATGTCCCCAGCAAAACGTCCTTGAAACGACAAAGTGGACTGTTATGGTATATTGCACGTCATTGAATATCATTTGCGTGGATCGAACCCCATGATACCAAACACTGGATTGTCTAGTCCTGACTTACAGAACGCCTTCATATTGCTGGATCAGGGCAGGTTCTGATCAGAGGTCAGACATTTCAACGCTTTTGATTGCGAAATATTACCAGAATGTGATACCTTGTTGCCAGATGAAATACTTGTCTCACATTGGTGAAACTTTACGGGCACGTTATGGACATTCCACAAAATTTACTCAGGGCAGAACTGGCATTCGATTCTACGATCCAAAGTATATGCCTCGCCCAGAGACGGAACCATACATAGCGGTTAATGCACCTTGGATGACTAGGCCAGTCATGTTCCACTTCTGTGTAAAGACACTTCTGGAAATGAAATTGTGCCTGCACTGAAATAACATCCATTTAAAAAGTTATAAAAAGTGCAGTCCATCCTCGATCGTGGAGTGTATACTTTAATATTTCCATTCTATTAAGAAAACTATCCAGGAACTTTTCACAACCGTAGCTTCACTTTATTTCCTGTTAAAATAGCCTGGCAATCAGTGAGATCTACATTCATGAATTGATCAAGAGTGTGTATTGTATGACATGAAGATATATCCAGATAATCGTGGATGAACAGAGTTGAAATACTTGTTCTTCACTGAATTACAACCCGTGAAGATCAAGGTTAGAATTGGTCTTCAGTAACCCGTGCTGGTCGCAAAAGACGACTTATGGGTGGTCAGGTTCGCTGAGTAAGTTGTCACATGTAATTGTATCCCAATTGAACGATGCCCATGATCTTGATCAACGGATTGTCTGGTCCAGACACGATTACAGACCGCCGCCATATATCTGGAATATTGCTGAGTGTGGCGTAAAACTAAATTCACTCATTCACTACTTACAGAAGGTCCTCAAACAAACATTACTATAAGCAATGTCAGTTTTGAAACTAAACCTGACAGGCTTACAGTAGAATAATGCAAGTGTCCTTGGCGGTGATTGTAGTCTCCCTGTATTTGTCATTTTAACATGGTCGTGTACACATGTGGTCTGGAGACTCTGACTGCCGCGGGCTAATGATGACAGCTTGTAGATTCTTATACCCACTGTCTGCAGTCTCCTAGTTACTGTTTCTGGGCACTAATAACCGCTGTCTGCAGTCTTCTGATGACTGTTTCTGGGCACTAATAACGGCTGTCTGCAGTCTCCTAGTTACTGATTCTGGGCACTAATAACCGCTGTCTGCAGTCTCCTGCTTACTGTTTCTGGGCTCTGATACCCACTGTCTCCAGTCTCCTAGTTACTGTTTCTGGGCACTAATAACCGCTGTCTGCAGTCTACTGGTTACTGTTTGTCGGCATTAATAACAGCTGTCTGCAATCTCCTGGTTACTGTTTTTCAGCACTAATAACCGCTGTCTGCAGTCTCCTAGTTACTGATTCTTGGCTCTGATACCCACTGTCTGCAGTCTCCTAGTTACTGTTTCTGGGCACTAATAACCGCTGTCTGCAATCTCCTGGTTACTGTTTGTCAGCACTAATAACCGCTTCCTGCAGTTTCCTGGTTACTGTTTGTCAGCACTAATAACCGCTGTCTGCAGTCTCCTGGTTACTGTTTGTGGGCTGTACCCACCGTGCAGTCTCCTGGTTACTGTTTTGTCAGCACTAATAACTGCTGTCTGCAATCTCCTGGTTACTGTTTGTCAGCACTAATAACCGCTTCCTGCAGTCTCCTGGCTACTGTTTGTCAGCACTTAACCGCTGTCTGTTTGTTGCTGGTCACTAATGACTGCTGTCTCCTGGTTACTGTTTGTCGGCGCTGGTCATCACTGTCTGCAGTCTCCTGGTTACTCTTTCTGGGCTCTAAAAACAGCTGTCTGCAGTCTCCTGCTTACGGTTTGTCGGCGCTGATACCCGCTGTCTGCAATCTCCTGGTTACTGTTTCTGGGCACTAATAACCGCTTTCAGCAGTCTCCTGGTTACTTTTTGCAGACTCTGTCTCCTGGTTACTGTTTGTCGGCATCACTGTCTGCGTCTCCTGGTTACTCTTTCTGGGCTCTCCTGTCTTACGGTTTGTCGGCGCTGATACCCACTGTCTGCAGTCTGTCTACTGTTTCTGGGTACTAATTTGTGTCTGCAGTCTCCTAGGTTCCGGTGTGTCTGCACTGTGATACCCGCAGTCTGCAGTCTTCTGCTTACTGTTTGTCTGCGCTGATACCCGCTGTCTGCAATCTCCTGGTTACTGTTTCTCGGCACTAATAACCGCTGTCTGCAGTCTCCTGGGTACTGTTTGTCGGCACTAATAACCGCTGTCTGCAGTCTCATGCTTACGGTTTGTCTGCTGTGATACCCACTGTCTGCAGCCTCCTGTGTACTGTTTGTCTGCTGTGATACCCACTGTCTGCAGCCTCCTGAGTACTGTTTGTCGGCTGTGATACCCACTGTCTACAGCCTTCTTGTTACTGTTTGTCGGCTCTGATACCCAATGTCCCTAAACTCCTGATTATTGGCTGTGATGCGCAGAATGATATGCACGATATGATTTTACTTGTATCTGATTTACTTGAACATCGTGCAATAAGTATTGCAATTCCAAACAGGTACTAGTAATCCAGATTAGGCTCAGTAGCCAGAGTTTCAATCCTCGTGAGCTCTCATGAAGGGAAATTGGAGTAACGGAGATCTTTACAACATTAAAATTGTGGACACTGACATGACGCTGAAAGGTCAAGTGTTATGATAAGTGTTAAATGTGGTTTCGAACTAACACTTCTCCAACTGTACATTGAATCCAGGGTGAACGAGTTTTTACAACGCTTTTAGAAATATTCCAGCAATATTGAATACTGAGGGCGACACCAGACGTGGGCTCCACAAATTGCGCCTGCATTGAAAAATGAAACCCGGACCTTCGACGTGACGAGGCTGGAACTGGGCTACGCTTGAAGAACTAATCTTACAACCTACATCTGTGTCCGTCCAGCAAAGCCACATTTGAAAAATACCAATTGCCGCTTAAGCCACATTTCAAGTACAAACCTCGGTGCCGCGAATCGCCGCGAAAGCCATACTGAGTAAGGGAATCAATACCGGGTTTTTTTCAAATAAGCGTCACCAATTGTTTTAGTGACTTGTCCTTTGTTTGTTTAGTTAACATGTGATGGGCGGCTTCTTTATTCTGGA
The DNA here is from genome assembly GCF_003918875.1 of Haliotis rubra. NCBI lineage: Eukaryota > Metazoa > Mollusca > Gastropoda > Lepetellida > Haliotidae > Haliotis > Haliotis rubra. Next base: position 3,107,154 of record NW_025767634.1, read on the forward strand.
TGAGGTTTGTAGTTAACATATGATTACATCTTTTCTGAGACACATGCTAATGGGTCATTCTATGGAAAAGGGCAATTTCAGCTTTTGCTCTTAAAAAACTTTATTTGTATATTTTTTATGTCTTCAAGTAAAGTACTTTGGTTTGTATGATTGGTATATCGAATTTTGGAATGGAAAGAGTTATGCGTCCCATGCGTGGCTGTTTATAAGTATATTTGTGCAATTCTTCTAAAATAAGTTTTTATTTATTTATTTATGTTGTTGAGTTTTTAGCATGAATGTAAACATAATAACTGAGGTTTGCATTAATAAACAAACATAGCTAATTCATAAAATATATTCATTACATTTGTGTATACATACGTGAGGCAGCTAGTGTGCGTGATCTGGACTTTTTCCTCGAACAATTCAACTGGATTTCTAGATTTTACATTATGAATATTTCACATTATTTACGGTAATAGCGCATTGCCGGGAAAGCCACATTCACACAATCACTCAACCATGTCCATTGCCGGTTAAGCCACATCATTTTCAACTCCCTTTTTCTTAAAGGTCACATGCAACGTAAAACACAACTTTGCAGATTCTGATACCTTTCTGTATGGACTTACCGAAACAAATCGTCAAAAATGCAAATTCAACTTATAAAGTTGAAAAATAACGCGATGAAAAAAACCGCGCCAAATCGGAGGTCAAACGTTTCACTAATTTTCCCCAGATTTTTCGGGGAAAAAACTGGTTTCAACAGCACGTGCCCAGTGAAATAGGTTCGCGCAGCTTGGAAGCGGGTTGTCCGGTGAATACTCGGTGAAGGCTTTGGTGTGAGCTATTTTTCTAATGTTTTGTTGATATCTCACAGGCGCGAGCTTTTTATATGTTATGACAGTAAATTAACTGTCTATATAATTTCATTTGTCTATTTCACCACACGTTCTTCTTACCGAGTCACTTTCTCAGTTCGATACTTAAAAGCAATGTCATTATTTAACGTTGACAGAATTTCTAACTGTGATATAGATATGTCGTTGTCACAGACAAAACTCAATGTCTTGTTTTATTGACACCTGTGTGTCTGCCTGCCTGTCTGCTAATGACAATATTCATTACACAGCGGCTATCACTGACCACATGCAATTTGAACTTAATACCAATCAGGCTATACACCCTAAACAAAATGCATTGATTTACGGCCCGAGTTCGGTCTCTGTCACATTATGTAATTACACAGACAGGCAGGTGTGATACTTGAACACATGACATGTTATGATGTCTTTTGATTGCAAAATGTTTTCACAAAAAATGAGCATGTATTTACAAAACCCAACATTTCTATATACCGGTATACACACAATGAGCCGTGAGGGCATCTGCAAATGAACCAGCCGTTACACTTGAGTGCACACCCACCCGCTCTGACTGGGTTCGGTATCCCGGCTGCTTCGTTTCTTGGGAGGTAAACCCAAGTACACAATATTGCACTTTTGATTTGCGATTGTACACTTATAATTTTGTTTATATGTTTTTTCATAACCAGCAATGTATATTATATGTCATGAATAAGTGATAATTGTGTTTTAATTATGTTTGAGTTTTTGGTTCCATGTGACCTTTAAATGTGGCTTTCCCGGGCTGCAACCACTACATCTGTACACAACTATGTGATCCTAGCGACCACACGATAAGGAAAAACGCGGTATGCATGTACCATGACGATTAAAACCGTACCCAAAGAAATGACATGCTGCATGTTGTGAATAATCGTGTTGCCTGTGGCATGAGATTGCTTTTTAACATGTTTCTACGTAATACCAGTCTTAGACTTTCATCATTACATGTACAGGCATAGACACATGATGATCGTTACATCAACAGCCATATCAGTATGATGATCATTGCATCTACAAGCATGTAAACATAATGACCATTACATCCACGTTACATCTCTATGTAAGCCGCAACACCAGAGAACTGTGGACATCGGTTATCTACCAGATCAGATTCAAGTGGACGTAAAGGGGATAAACTTTATATACAAGGATCAGTATAAGACATGTCCCGAGTTACTGACAAAGGTTCAGGTCCTCCAAATTGCACAGGCCTGACTCACAGTTTGCATAATGCAGTGGGTTCGTAACGCTCTAGTAACATTCTTATAATTTTTTCAGTATGCAGTCTCAATAGCTCCAGGTGCACATAATGTGCTATTACGTGCATGCAATAGAGATCATGTATTTCTGAAGCGAATGTCATTCTACCCTTCAAACCTGGTGTGTATACGCTTGGAGAGTTTTTTATTATTCCGATGGACGGTTTATTCGCCTTCTTTTGTCAACATAGTTAATGCATAAAGGGCTACCGTAAAGTGCTATTTATCTACAATAATAAATTCAGTTATTTACTGCCAGCTTAAAGACAAAGAGTCACAGTTTGAATAAGAGAGACGTTGTTCCTAGAAATGTGGTTAAACACATCTAAGCCAGTTAATTAGCATGGATTGGCAATTTAACGCTGTTAAATACCCATGAACAGATTAAATAATTTAATTTTATACAAACAGTTTTGGGCGGTTATACACTGGCAAACGCGTTAGTGCAGCTCCAAAGAGAAAAAAATATGCGTCTATCATTACATATATGTAACTACATATTGCTCATGCAGTGAACCAGTACAGTCTCAAAGTTGAAGCTATAACTAGGGCGCCTAAACCCGATTGCTTCGGTTGACACGCTCTCACCTGGTACGGCGTCTCAACACCATGGAGGACTACAGCATCTTCACCGGCAAAACGAAAACGTTTTCTGTCGTTGACTATGTCCTATTCGGCCTGACATTATTCATATCTGCAAGTATTGGACTTGTGTACGCCATCATAGACCGCAAGAAACTAAGCTCCAAGGAGTACCTGTTTGGGGGACGGCAGATGTCAGTAATACCCGTCGCCTTGTCACTGCTGGTGACATTTCTATCTGCCATTACGCTTCTGGGAACGCCGGCCGAGATGTACAGATACACGACAATGTATTGGTATCTGTGTTTATCGTTTGTATTCGCGATTGTGCTCTCAGTCGTACTATTTGTCCCATTCTTCTACAAACTGGGGATAACAAGTGTCTTCCAGGTAATATTCCAGCATTCTGTTTACATGGAAATTTATTCAATTGGAAGATTTCAACATATTAATGTGAAAGTGTTGTCTTAATGGCAAACGTTTATTCCTGGGGATTTCATAGCGTACTAATACTGGACAATTGCCTGTCTGGTTTTGTTTTAGCATAGTAATACTGATAAATTGTCTGTATCCAAAGTATATTCCAGGCAAAGTTTCAGCATTCTGACATTGATAAAATATCTCTGTCAGAAGTATATTCCAGGTAAAGTTTCAGCATTCTGACATTGATAAAATATCTCTGTCAGATGTATATTCCAGGTAAGTTTCAGCATTCTGACATTGATAAATTATTTCTGTCAGAAGAATATTCCAGGTAAAGTTTCAGCATTCTGACATTGATAAATTATCTCTGTCAGATGTATATTCCAGGTAAAGTTTCAGCATTCTGACATTGATAAATTATCTCTGTCAGATGTATATTCCAGGTAAAGTTTCAGCATTCTGACATTGATAAATTAACTCTGTCAGAAGTATATTCAAGGTAAAGTTTCAACATGCTAACATGGATAGAATATATGTATCCAAAGTATATTCCAGGTAAAGTTTCAACATGCAAACATGGATAGAATATCTGTATCCAAAGTATATTCCAGGCAAAGTTTCAACATGCAAACATGGATAGAATATCTGTATCCAAAGTATATTCCAGGCAAAGTTTCAACATGCAAACATGGATAGAATATCTGTATCCAAAGTATATTCCAGGTAAAGTTTCAACATGCAAACATGGATAGAATATCTGTATCCAAAGTATACTGTATTCCAGGTAAAGTTTCAACATGCAAACATGGATAGAATATCTGTATCCAAAGTATATTCCAGGTAAAGTTTCAACATGCAAACATGGATAGAATATCTGTATCCAAAGTATATTCCAGGTAAAGTTTCAACATGCAAACATGGATAGAATATCTGTATCCAAAGTATTTTCCAGATTAGGTTTTAGCATCCTCACACTGATAAATTCCCATGTACATCATCTAGTCCCTTTGGTGATTGTAGTTTCAGCATACCGTGAATGACAAATTGTCAGTTACAGGGGAGTACCAATACCATACCAATGTTCATAATGCCTTCAGAATCCTTCCAAATCATTCTGATGATCCGCACATAATAAATTAATGAGTTGTACACGTACATTGTATTAGAAAATAAAGTCAAAATATATAACTGATTATTTGATGTTTGTTTCAGTATCTGGAAATGAGGTTCAACAAAATTGTTCGGACAATGGCGGTGATACTCTTCATGTTCCCAACTGTGAGTATGTATGTATGTATGTATGTATGTGTGTGTGTGTGTGTGTGTGTGTGTATGTATGTATGTATGTATGTATGTATGTATGTATGTATGTATGTATGTATGTATGTATGTATGTATGTATGTATGTATGTGCATGCATGATGTTTCAACGCTACCACTAATTGTGTGTTTCCATAGCGAATAGACCGCCTCCGTGGTGTAGTAGTTAAGCGTCCACCCGAAGAGCGGAAGGTCGCAGGTTTGATCCCCGACCGCGTCATACCTAAAGACGTTAAAATATGGTACTTGTTGGTCCCTGCCTGGCGCTCGGCATTAATGGGTTCAACAAGGACTGGTCGGCTCGGAGTCAGTATATTGTATCTGAGTGGGGTATTCATGCTTCACTGCGGCATGGTATCTCATTGGGCTAGCACTATTACAACAGTTTAAGTCTGGGCTAGTACAAACAGCCGCACATACACATACACACGCATGCACGTCGTCAAATGAGCGAAATATTCTCAAGCACGACGTAAAACCCACTTCCACCTCACCTCACCACAGTGAATATGTTGCGTTTTTTCCATTTCAGATTATATACGTGTCGTTTGTATTGTACGCCCCTAGCCTTGCATTCAATGCAGGTAAGCAAGGAATATGCATTTGCCAGCCTGCTCGTATATCCGTATAGCCATACCTGAAACATAATTATCATATATCTATATGGTCATTTGCAGAGGATAAACTTTCTTTCTTGTGATGGGTATTGTCATGGATGGTATCACAATCCGATAATTATGCACATGAAGACATGTCTCACAATACACTTTTTATTCCTAATATATGATATGTATATACGAAGCGCCCGGGTGTGATGATGCATGTTGCCATAACCATCACTTATTGCTATTTGTGTTTCTCGGCATACTGTTGTTTTCATCTGACATGGTACAGTGCTTCAAGAATGATTAGCGTGAGAGTCTGTTCTTTACCACACTGAAAGCTGAGTATTAGTTTTCGTTGTTGAACAACACACTATTCTATCCACATTAAAAGCTGAGTTTAGTTTACAAAATCTGACATTGTTGAATATTCTGTGACACTGATTCAACGACACCAGTTTTCGGAATTGTGTTTGACATCTGAAATATCAGTATTAATTTGTAGTATTCAGATTCTTTGCAATACTTTCGAAAGCTTTTTAAAATCACCAATCGCCATAATAGTATAAACCCGTTCAATATTCCTGCAAATTTGACTTTCATTATAGAGTGCATTAATTTTGTATTTCGTTTTCTACTCCTTACAGTGACAGGACTTGACCTTTGGGGTTCGGTCGTTGCTATAGGTGCTATAGCTACTATTTACACAACACTAGTAAGTAGTTCAAGTTAACAGTAATATCTTTCTTGTCCAGGAAAAAACATATTTCTTGCACAGCCATAAAACAACCTAGTAGCATTGGCGCACAGGTAACACTGGTCTTTCATTGTTATGTAAACATCGTTATCTTTATTGATGACTGGTCTAGTTGTCTTGGGTGTCCGGACCTCAACATGCCCAAAATGAAAGGTTATGCAACATTCCCTAAGACCTTGAATAATGTAAAGTCATCATTTGGAATAGCATATTGTCACGTATTTAAACAGTATCGTTCAATTACTTAGCTCATATGAATGCTATTGAGTGATTTAATTAGAGGGCAGAAACGAATTAGCATTGACAATTGTCTTGTATAAGTGGTTATACTACTACCCCATGCTTGAAATGTACAGTTACGTTTAACAGGATCAGTGATTGGTGACTGTCATGGTATCCAATTGCGTAGGTCGATGCTCATCATGTCAGTCACTGGATTGTCTGGTATAGACTCGATTATTAACAGAAGCCGTCGTATAGCTGGAAAAATGCTGAGCTGAGTGTGGCGTTAACAACCTGCAAGCCAACAAACAAACAAAACTAACAGTTAACCATGTTACCTATCAATTACAATTACCCATCTTTCATTATCCTGGTCTACTAATGAAAAACGTTATCTACACCACAACATTTAAACATCCCCTTTGATTGGTTACTGATGACTGGTATTGTTCTCCAGGGTGGCATGAAGGCTGTGTTGTGGACTGACAGTTTCCAAGCGGTGGTGATCCTTGCAGGCTTGCTGGCAGTGCTCATCCAAGGTTCCATGCTCATGGGCGGCTTCAGTAACGCTTGGGAAATTGCTGCTAACCGGTCTAGGATCAACTTTCATGAGCAAGTTTACTATCAGAATCATTTGCGTGCGTGCGTGCGTGCGTGCGTGAGTGAGTGAGTGAGTGAGTTTGTGTACCCCTCTAATAAATGTTTATTGGCACGGCTCCCAAGGCCGAACGCTATGAATGCCCAATGCCATTTAGAAAGTGGTCAAATGTAACATATGCTTTATTTGGGATTACACTTTCTCAGCGTGCTTGCGATTAGGGTGTGGATTCGAATCCTGGACGGTATCCAACCCAATATAAAAAGTACTAGAATTTGTACTTTACTGAATAAGTGTAATCCCAAATAAAACATATGTTACAAATTTTAAGGAAGAATAGTTGTGTGCCAACACTCCACTGTTCACACATTAGGTGCATGTAAGTCTTATTGTTGATTAGTTATTTGAAGCACATTACCTCACAGAACGTCAATGTTGAGAAAAGTAAGATGTCCAATATTCATGACGTTACAACTTGAACTTGAAATTTGGGATTTTCCCTTCTGAAATATATGTATTTATGCATGTATGTATGCATGTATGTATGTATATAGCTGGAGCTGGAAAGTTTAGCAAACAAACAAAGATGGAACTAAGGAGATGTGGGGCTGTGAAATTAGAAAATGGCTTTTGACAGGTCATACAACTTTTATCTCTCCAGTTTTGACCCCGACCCTACAACTCGACACTCCTTCTGGTCTATAGTGTTTGGTGGTGGTTTCGTCTGGCTGAGTCTCTATGGCGCGAGCCAGGCCCAAATCCAGAGAGCACTCTCCTGTCCGACCCCAAGGAAGGCTCAACTGTAAGAAATCCTTTTTTGTGTGTTTAATAAGCGACAGAGCGAATGAGTTGCATTGAAATAACTAAATCTGTTGCATCAAGATGTTATTGCCATGACATGACTGAAATGCTGTTCAGATCGGCTTTGAACCCAATCGTATTATTTTAGGAGTTTTGCAAAAAAATGTAAACCGTGTGTGCTTAACGTGGAAAACTGTGCTTAGTGTGGGTCAGTGTTGAATAACCAATGATCACACTCACAGGAAACCATAATGCATTCGACAAAATCAGGATTTCCCCTCGGGACTATACTAGCCACAAAAAGTAACTATGTTCTGTAAATTTCTTTCTAAATTAGAAAATATAACACTGAAAACCCTCTGTGTAGAATACAATAGGTGGGTATTGATACCATAAGAAGCCGACAGAACAGTATTTGTAAGGTCCATGACGTTACGTCACGAAACGGAGCATATTTCTTCAATTCAATTCCCTAAATCATTGGTTTACATATGTATTTGTATATACATGTAGTTTCAATATATGTTTTGATTTCTTTTGTCCCTTGTTTCCTTTTGTGGCTAGTACATCGGATCGCAACACCATCGGACACTTATCATTTCCACTCCCATTTACAGGGCTATGTTGATAAACTTGCCAGGACTTATCTTCATCGTCAGCCTGTGCTGCATGATCGGCATCGTCATGTTCGCCTTCTACGCCGACTGTTACCCGTTAAAATTCAACAACCTCATCTTCAGCTCAGATCAGGTAAGTGTGACTTACGTATGCCTTGTACTGTAATCTGATGAAATTCAACAACCTCATCTTCAGCTCAGATCAGGTAAGTGTGACTTACGTATGACTTGTACTGTAATCTGATGAAATTCAACAACCTCATCTTCAGCACAGATCAGGTAAGTGTGACTTACGTATGCCTTGTACTGTAATCTGATGAAATTCAACAACCTCATCTACAGCACACATCAGGTAGGTGTGACTTACGTATGCCTTGTGCTGTAATCTGATAAAATTCAACAACTTCATCTTCACCACAGATGAGGTACGTTTGACTTATGTATGCCTTGTATTGTAATCTGATAAAATTCATCAACCTCATTTTCAGCACGGATCACAGAATACGCATACCTTAAAGGCGATATACAGTAAACTATAAACATGAGATTATTTTATATACAAAGCATATAACGCATGTTTAATCAAGCATCTTAACCACACACATCTAGAGGCAATATGAGAAACAAACAAATGTTACAAATTACTAGCATTCTCCAAAGCATTACCATTCAGTGATAACGATGACAACGTTGAATTTCGTTCCGAGTCCTATTCCAAGTCAATAGCTTTGACAGCTGCGGGAAAAGCGATGCCAAGCTATTAGCATAAGTCATAATGCTGGTGGAAGCCGCGGTAGCTGAGTGGGTTAGGTGTCTGATTTTGTGTGCTGGCGATTAGATGCCTGACTCAGAGGATGTGGGTTCCAATCCCGGATGGGACTCCACCCAACAAAAGTACTAGAGTCTGTACTTTACAAAGAAAGTGTAATCCCAAATATAACATATGTTATATATTGACCATTTTCTGAGTGGCATTTTTTTTGTTCATCGCATTTATTAGCGTAAGGCTGCAACCATTGTGTTTGTGCATATGTTATATATTGATATTATCATAGCATTGTGACGTCATAAGCATTGTGACGTCACGGCCAGAGTTAACAGTTACGGTTCAGTTTTACCTGATGATGGGGCCAGAACAAGCCCTGAAACGTTGTACTCGAGAATAAAAGAAAGATGTAAATGAAAAATCTCTATGTTCATCGAATATTACGCATTAATTGTATTGTCAACTGATGGTTGGTCTATCTGATAGTGCCTTATAAACAGTTGTATATAATATGTACTTCAGTTAATACTAGCAAGATATTAGTTACTGTCATTTAGCTTAATTCATGCACTATTCTTGTTTACAAACATCCAGCATTGTAACATTCACTACCATGACACAAAATGATAAATGAAGTCAACACATCATATCTATCTAAAAGCGAATAAATGCAAACATTGTTACATTCAAACTTCCCTGCCATATTACAATTTCTCTGAACGTGAAATTTACACTTGTGAAAAATTAAACAGCTTTTCGTCATACAACTTTCCTAGATTAATAGATGTTTCAGAATTTGACTAAAACAATTGTCTTTGTTCGTCTCAGAAACGGGATTCATGCTTTCAACCCCGTATCCCATTCTACAGTAAGATGTTCTTATTATGTCAACAATTGTCTTTGTTCGACTCAGAAATAGGATTCATGCTTTTAACACCGTATCATTTATCAAACTCACTCACTCACTCACTCTTATTATGTCAACAATAAGGCCCGGGTTCGAATCCCGGTTGAGACACCAACATTTGTGACCTGGGTCTCATACTGTGCTGTGTCCCTGGGCAAGGCACTTCGTCCACATTGCACTCAGTCCACCCAGCTGTTCAAAATGGGTACCTGAAAAGCGGATGTACGGACCTATACGGTCGCGCTTAGCGCTTAGTAGCAGCTTTGAAAGTACAATTCTGTCAGGGTAATAATGTAACGCCAGAGAGCAGCATCGTGTTGGATTCTAGGCGCAAAAGTTAGCATTATTATTATTTTGTAATTGTCTTTGTTCGACTCAGAAACGGGATTCATGCTTTTAACACCGTATCCAATTCTACAGTAAGATGTTCTTATTATGTCAACAATTGTCTTTGTTCGACTCAGAAATGGGATTCATGCTTTTAACACCGTATCCAATTCTACAGTATGATGTTCCTATTATGCCTCTGTTGCCCCTCTCCCGAAAATGTTACGTTTGTTCACTTTCTAAATGTCATTGTGTATTCATAGCTTCGAAGATTTCATTCAACAAATTTCCATTAAATATAACGTGAGTGAATGTAGATTGACGCCGCTGTTAGCAATGACTGTGCCCTATATACAACTGACTCTGTGTGATTTCATAGTTTCATAGTATCGCCGAGATCATCGTGTTTCACATCCCATGTTGCAGCTGCTGCCTCTGTTTGTCATGGACACTCTCAGCCAGTTCCAAGGACTGCCCGGAGTCTTTGTCTCGTGCATCTTCAGCGGAAGTCTGAGGTAAAGGGTTTACCCTTGCTAATGACACACCTCGTTATTCCGAACCCTCAGGCTGTTAATTCGTAATACCATCCTTCTTGGAGATTCCTGTTCGGGAACGTGGCATGTATGCTAAGTATATTTCACACTACTTCGTATGCATGATCGTTAAACAAGTTGCTTCTTAGTACGGACGATTTCAGGGAAACAGAGGTGTCCAGTCTATCCAAGTTTCACTGTATTACACTGGATGGTTGTGTGACTGTAAACCTTCCTGGTTTGAGTACTTTACGTGTAACTGGGAATAAATTAGAATGCTCACTATGCCGAAAACTGAGATAATACTACTGCTACTTATAACAACAAACAAACTATGTCATTTTGATCAATCATTTACGTTTTTTAATCATCTGTCCCTTTTCACACAATGTAATTGACAAGATTCGTAGATAGACATGGCAAATATACAAACCTAACATTGCTCTCATTGCCTGAGGTTGTGCACCTCCAAGACCGGTGACAGTCTTTGGGAGAGTACTGGGGTTTGCTACCTGCGTCATGCAGAAGCCAGTGTTGAGCCGCAAAGATCTTGGTGGTGGGTTCGACTAGGCAGCGTTTCGTGTACAACATGTCCCTCATAGAGTACTGGTATTGAAATGTGTTACAGCACTCTGTCATCCACCCTGAACGCTATGGGCGCCGTCATACCACATGATCTGATCCAACCGTTTTGCTGTAAGAAACTGTCTGACAGGAGTATGACCATTCTCTCCAAGGTCACGGGTAAGTGCATGTTCTGTGTTGATACCTTATATAGGATACTGAGTAAAATACTGTGCATGATACAGATACTGTTTATGATACTGTGTAGAATACTCTGCAGGATACTGCTTAGAAGACTGTGTTGGATACTGTTTACGATTCTGTTTACGATACTCAATGGGTTATGTAAGATACTGTCTAGGATTGTGTGTAGGATACTGTTTACGGAGCTGTCAAGGGTACTTTGTAGGATACTGTTTAGAATACTGCGTAGGATACCATGTAGAATACTGTTTAGGATTCTGTTTAGGGTTTTGTGTAGGATACTGTGTAGAAAACCCTGTAGGATACTGTGTAGGATGCATTGTAGAATACTGTGTAGGTTACTGTGTAGCATACTGTATAGAATACCGTTTAGGATACTGTTTAGAATACTGCGTAGGATACTATGTAAAATACTGTTTAGGATTCCGTTTGGAGATTGGTACAGGATACTGTGCAGAATACTGTGCAGAATACTATGTAGAAAATCCTGTTGGATACTGCCCAGAATACTCAGAAGGATACTGTGTAGGATAGTATTAAGAATCATGTGTAGGATACTGAGAAAGATAGTTTGAAGAATACTCAGAAGGATACTGTGTAATATAGTTTGCAGAATACTGCATAGGATACTATGAAGGATAGTTTGAAGAATACTGTGAAGGATATTTTGTAGGATACTGTGAAAGATACTTTGATGGATACTGTGTATGATCCTGCTTATTATACTATTTGTTTTAATGTACAGCGGCGTGACACGTAATATCCGTTTATTTTACAGTGTTCGTTATGGGTGGTGTGACAATAGCTTGTTCATATGGCGTGGCTCAGTTGGGGAGCGTCCTTCAGGTAAAATAACTCGTAATATGTGTACGATAATGTTCTCTTCTTGAGAACACCAGTAACCCGTTCATTTACTGTCAACAAACACAGACGGGGCCTCCATTACCATGAATTCCCGACAAAAGGTTGCATATGAGTGCCGTTCTTTAATGACGTAAAATCTTCCGAACGTAAACATCCCTCATACTTCAAGATTGTAAAAGTTCCACTTTTATTGTCATACTATTAAAATGCGTTTCGACGGGATAACTATTTTCGTGTAAACTTCCATAATAGCTTTTATATAAGTCATTGTTTGATTTATATCAGTGTGTTTACCCTTCAGGCAACGTATGCTGTAACAAGCGTCCTGGATGGGCCTGTGTTCGGAATCTTTATTTTGGGAATGTTCTTTCCGTGGGCGAACTCTTGGGTAAGTCCTGATACCAACGGAAAAAAGTAACTCTGCTCAGTGTAACGTTCACTGATAATAAATGTATTCTGAATATAAATAATTCCAAGAGCGTTAAGGTTCGTGGTTTACAATTTGCGCAGTGCAACAGCTGTTGAAAAGCAACGTCTACACACCATGGGTATGCTGCAAACAAGCATTGCGTAAGGCCAAGTTGACAGACATTTTTATGCTTATCAAATGAAAACATCTCACATAACCTGCCACGGGCTGGCAGTCCACGTGTGACGTCACGTCATCAAGACACTGATGTTTCATAGTTCACTACTTCATGAGTTGAGAATAACTATTGCCATAATCGTCAGCAAGACAACAATATTCCATACCATTTTGAACTGCCACCTTTAGAGTTCAGACCATTCCTTGGTATTTAGTGGCAGAACCGAATGGAACCAGTTGAGGGAGCACAACATCCGACCCCGAGTTCCACCGATACATCCAATCGTAGTTTCCTTTCACCATCAGCGCTAGATTGGTGCAGGCATCATCAGCAGCCGGTTGCCCAGCAATCACTAGCAAACTAATGACGTCTAGGGCCATCAGCGTTAAGGTCGACCACCAGTGACAACTCCCTTCTCAGAATCACAGAATCTGTTCTGGCCCTAAAATAGCCAGACGTCCGTTGTTATCCCCAGAGCACAAGGCAGCACGAGTACCTCTGAGTCAAGCTGGGCGACACTGGAATTTGACATGATGAGGGAGTATCCACTGGTTGGACGAACCTCGATTTCTTTTGTTCATATCTGATGGCCGAGCTCAGTTTGGCGTCGGAACAATACTGCATATGCTGATGTGGGTTGCATTTCACCCGACTGTAAACTTGACCTTGTGACGAACAGAATGGATAACGGTCATGGATCACTTACATCCTAGATAGGGTTGTTGTACCACATTTCGATGACCATCCTCTTAACAGAAGGCCAGGACAACAATGCTAGGCTACATCGTTGGTGATTTTCTTACGTCAAAAGCCAATAGCAACTTAAGCTTGCGACAGGAGTCCCGATCTCAGTCGCATACAGCATGTTTTTGACATTAATACGCCAGCCAGATCCTGCGTAGTCACACCCTAGGCAAGTGAGTTTGTTTAAAATTGCCTCTGTTCACCAAGCAGAAAATGTGGTATAAGTCATCATGACTATTAACCTTCTAGCGCCTCAGAGGCAGCTTGTGTTATCCTGGGTAATAATGTCCATCATGTTGCATGTGCTTACAGCATGTCCCGTGAGATCAGCGCCATATAAGTGGCCAAATATTGTTAATATCATCCAGCACAAAATCTTCATGTATTGGCAGGTAAGGGGTGTTATTGAAGTTCGCAGACATTACACAAGATATTGACATTGTGCTAGGTTATTGACATTTGACTTCTTGGGGATTGTAAGCCAGAATTTTGAAATTATTTGCTTCTTTACAGTATTTCTTATCTTTTGAGTAGAAAGCTGCCATTTAATTGTTCATAGAGGGCAATCTATCCGCATAAAATTTTTAATTTATGCTTTGATAAGGCCCTTTACGATGGTTAATGGTAATGATATGAAAAATATGAAGTGTTGCGATACTTTTTCCATGTGTATATTATGTTGATATTGTCAAAAACACAAGATTTTCACCTGTATGTATGACGCACAGTTACCTTTTACCGTTACTATACTTTGCTTGATCATACTCTCAACATACGAAAAACCCTTAAGCTTTGTGATATTTTGTGAGAAAGCAGTCATTATTTCTTAAAATGTTTTGTTCGATAAATGCGCTAGAATCTACACCTAATCACCAATGTTTCCATGACCACGTGAAATTTTAAAATAATGCAACAAAGCTGCACTCTCCTTCCACTGGCTGCGAATAGCTGCACAATTTGTTATGCGGCGTTATGCAATATCCACTCACTCACTCACTCCTAGAGATGTATCCATTAAATGATTGTGTTTTATTCAACCTGGACACCGTGTCCGAGATTAAATATGAAGGTGGTATAATCGTGTGTTAATATTACTTTCAAATTACCTGAGAATAGAATTCAAATCATACATACTGAAAGGTGTACACTGGCAATGCTGTTGTATCATGACATCAGCACCTATAAGGTGTTATAAAAATGCCAGTATAACACAATTATGTTGAGTTTCTAACGTCGCTGTTGTAGGGTGCCATAGTTGGATGTCTGACGTCTCTCGCGATTATGTTATGGATCTGCATAGCGGCGTTCGTCAATAGAGCATTCAATGCCATTCCGTCTGCCGTGTCTGTTATGGGCTGCAACTGGAACATCACAACAACGACGATGACAACGATCGCTACCACAATGTCCACCGTGAACTCAACTGCAGCTGTTAATCTCCCCTTGACGTCAAAGTCAAGGTGAGACTGTATCGGTTCGACATGAAGTGTTCAACTGTCAACTGTTAAAATGTAATGCTTAAACCCTTAGACACATTTCACAGGTTCAGCAGTATTTATTTAAGACGAGAGCTTTCTTTGCACTGGATTGTCTGGTCCAGACTCGATTAGTAATAAACCACCGCCATATAGCTGGAATATTGCTGAGTGCACCGTTAAACAACAAGCAAAAATCCTTTGATAAATCTATTATTTCAGCTGGGTTTAGGGAAAGACGTGCCCAAGATGTAGTGGAAACTAAACATGTGTATCAATTATGTTATTAGAACCAACACGCCAGTTCAAAATTATATCAGATTATGATCAAATGTAATTTCATTTCAATCCTACATGAAATTGTTTGTGCAAGAGAAATTATATGTAAGCTTCAATGCCGTTTAAATGTCAGAGTTACGAACCGTGTCAACGAAGATCGTTAAGTACAGGTAATTAAATCACTTCTGCCGCCCATCATACAAAGTATGTCGGTTACAATAACAAACAAGTATTGTTTTCCACAGTGACCCCTTCTATCCGTTGTACACGTTGTCGTATCTGAACTACACAGCGACGTCGGTTGCAATAGTGGTGATTGTGGGGCTCATCGTCAGCTTCATCACAGGTAACTGGATGACCCCGTCTTTGTGTTTCTAGTACCCCCCGTTGTTTGGTCAAGGCCTACGATGATGGCCTCAGTTGGTACAATCGACCAACGCAATGTTGAAGAAACAATTGACAGTAATAGTTCATCAAAAATGTAATTCATACACAAAAATTATTCATAAAAAAGTTAAGTGTAAGTTAATTGCGTTTTTGTAATCATTAAGTCAAGGTTATGTCAATTTTCCATTCGTTTGACGTTACTATCAGTGAACTGGATTTGTTCAACAGGATGATATTGACATTTGTTAAGTCAATGTCTTAATGCTTTCCTCTTTCACAAATAATAGATATCTCCTCCGCCTATATGTTATCATAATGCACGATGTACGTCTGATTGTACTGAGAAAGAAAAATACGTTCCAATACGACGTGAAATATACCCATGTTCCCCGTACCCCTGATCTTCAGTAATTTATACCAGTATCAAAAGTACGTATTCCGATCATTATTTTAGGGGCGTTGCATTTTGAGTGCTGATCTTGCAATGGACTTTGATTGGCAGCTACTTCCTGTATTTACCGCTTTGATTGACAAGCATTTCCTCTAATTTATACGTATGAATGATGTTGAGAACCTTAAACTTCTAGGTACTTCTTATACGTGCTTCAGTAACCCATGCTTGTCGTAAGAGGCGACTGACAGGATCGAGTGGTCAGGCTCGCTGACTTAGATGTCATCGTATCCCGGTTGCGTAGATCTATTTTCATGCTGTTAATCACTGAATTATCTGGTCCATGACTCGACTGTGAAGAAGAGATAAGGAAAACTTAATCACATTTCCATTGCCTGTGTTTATCCAACAGGTTACACTATATTCGTACGATGAAGGTTACATCACTATGCCCTTCCCCTGTCCAGCAACACCTTTCATTTTCATCACTTTGGGCATGTAGTGGCATTGGCTGATCGTAATACTAAAACACGTTGTTCAACATATAGCTTAATATTGCTGAGTGCGGTGTTAAACAACAACCAATCAACCAGCGCAGGCTGTTGATCACTGGATTGTCTGGTCCAGACCCGATTAGTTACATACCCCCGTCATATAGCTGAAATATTACTGAGTGCGGCGTTAAACAACAAACCAACAAATCCAATCAACACATTGCCTTATTTACCTCTTTCATAGAAAATTCCTGCATGTAATAGTCTTAGGACTTGTGTAAACAAGGTCTTCGGTTTAAAAGGTGCTTTATTTAAAAAAACATGTGGTCAGCATGGTGGCCATTACGCAGAAACCAGAGGACATCACTCTTCTGGCATGTTTTACAATGATGCTACATGTTTACAACTATTTATGCTTATAGCGAATCTCTGTTGGCCACACATTCACCACATAGCACCACACTGCACAGCCATTATATGACTGTAATAAGACCTCAGCCTAGCAGAACTCAAACACCTGCGATGAACCAACGTCTAACCTAGTTCACATGCACCATCAAGTCGAATACCTGTAAGTTAGGACATCTACTTCCAGATGTTTAAAAATATCCGTTTTAATCCAAATTGTATAATTGAAAGCCATAAAAGAGGACATTAAAAGTTGTTCACTGGTCACGAGGGGGGCATGGGTTGATGTATCATCGATAACATCGAGGGTACATCAACCCATGGACCCCGAGGGACCAGTGAACAACGTATTTATCGTACCGAACACCTTAATGTTAATTTTGAATTGTTTGAAGCACGGGTACAATAAAAGTTGTTCACTGGTCACGAGGAGGAGTGAGTGAGTGAGTTAAGATTTAAAGTCACATCGGCAATATTTCAGCCATATCGTGACTAAAACCAGTTCTAAATTTATAATACATACATATAATATATAAAACCCTGTCAACGAAGGACAGTAAAACCACTAGATTATCACAGATTGAGTTAAAACTAGCTAGTATATATCTTTAAAAGTAGAACATTATTTCTGGACAATACAATGTAAAATTGGGCTATGGATCGCCAACAACTGAAGGTAGATCACCATACTAGGGACCATGGGGACTTATAGTGCCTTTAAAACCTGCATGGACCCTAGTTGGATTTACATCACCCTTCAGCCGCTGGCGATTGTAGGACAAGTTTAGCCGAAATTTAAAGGAACAAATATACTACGTTTAAAAATCGGGTAAGCAAAATTTAACTTTGAAAGTTTTGAGGGTACAGCCACTAACAATTTCAGTTACAAATTTAAACTGCCAATAATAAAATATGTATCTATTTACAAATCAGTTAACAAGTCTATTTTTTTTTAAAAGGCAATAATTAAATGAGAACTTATATTACTAAAAAGATCCTTCATAGTTTGTGATTTGAAATAGATATCCCTTGTGATGGAATATTCAACACAGTCAAGCAAGACATGCTTGACCATGATTCTTTCATCACAAGGGATACCAAACGGAGGATCCTCACCTTTTAATAGGTACCCATGAGTATATCTTGTATGGCCAATGCGACATCGTCGCATGATGACCTCTTCAAATCTGGATTGACAACCCAAGTAGATGTAACCAATATGGGGTTTTATTTCATGTAATTTATTAATACCCACCTGGGTGTCCCACTTCTTCTGCCTCAGATCCCGGATGTAAGTTCTAATGCTAGCTTTGTAATCTCACGAGGAGGACATGGGTTGATGTACCCTCGATGTTTGTTTATGTTCCCTGAGCCCGAAGGTACATGAACCCATGGGCCCCAAGGGACCAGTGTACAACGTATTTATCTTACCGAACACCTTAATGTTAATTTTGAATTGTTTGAAGCACGGGTACAAATCTTTCAAGGATATGCTTAATATATGCTACGGAAACTCATGTAATATTGTGGCTAGACAGATCAGATGTGTGTGGGTGAGTGAGTGAATTTAGCTTTAGCAATATTCCAGCAATATCACGGCGGGGGACACCAGAAATGGGCTTCATACATTGTACCCATGTGGGGAATCGAACGGGTTCTACAGTTTGAAGAACCAACGCTTTAACCACTAGTCTAACACACCGTCCCTTGTTTGTAAATAATAGTCTGGACACTCTTGTGATCGAAATCGTCATTAGCATCGATCTACACAAACGAGATACGATAATTATTCAAAGCGGCAGACACAGGAAGCAGAACGTTTCAATTCCAACACTCAAAAGGCCATACCAATTAACATTATGATTGGATATGTGAGATCAAAGTGCATGTAACATTATTATGTTGTCATACTAAGAAATGATTTTAAAACAAGTAAAAGCATGCATAAGATCCGGATAGAATACAAACGCATGACTTTGTTCTTTTTTAGGAAGAACGGACCCCAAAAGCCTGGACCCACGTCTCATATGCCCTCTATTTGACTGCCTCTTCCCCTGTTTGCCAGAGATGATCCTCCGACCTCTCAGATTCGGAGTCAATCACGAAGGGGTATGCTTATGTAGGATTCTACTATGAATTTGGAATTTTTATTGGCGAAATTTAAAGAAATTATTAGACAGCTGCATCACTAAATGCAGATGTTTATATTTGCCTATAGCCTACACTGTCTTCACAACCCCAATGAAGATCCGGGTGAAAAATGGTCTTTAGCTAATCATGCCTGTCGTAAGAGGCGACTAACGGGATCGGGTGGTCAGGCTCACTGACTTGGTTGATGCATGTGATCCTATCCCAATTGCGTCGATCGATCTTCATGACGTTGATCAGTGAAATGTCTTGTCTTGACACGATTATGTACAGACCGCCGTCAGATATCTGGACTATTGCTGAGTGTGGCATTAACCAACACACATAAATCAAGCTGTTGTCGCAATGAACAAATTCGGAGTCCCTGAGAAAGTCTGCCGCTGCCTTCAATGCCGTAATATATTCATTGTTTACATTTGTTACATAAACACAATTAACAAAGAAATGCAATATGGAATTCATCTTCAGTATAAACAACGGGTTTACAATGAATGCATAATATTCTCAGAATATGAATCTCCTCCAGGAAATCTCCCATGTCCTTTAAAATAGATAGTGTACATCTTGAACTTCATGGGTCTCTAAATCATTGCGCCTGCTGGCCCCCAACCACAAATGTAACCGGTATTTAACTAATCTAGGGAGGTTAATTAAAATGACATGTAGAGGGTAATTTGAATCTTTACCTTTTCAGAAATACGACGTAGATGCAACTCCAGAGGTAAATGACAAAGCATCAAAGATGCCTGAGATGACTCCATCTTATGCGGCTGATCGGAAACAGGAACATGGTGATGGCAATTTTCCAATCAAACATGGCGTCACCAACATGGCATATACAGATAATGACATAATTTCTGTTCATCTGTGATACATGCAGATGTGTCCGCTCTAACTTGCAAGCAGTAGCAGTCTTTGATCTGTGTATCCTTTAGCGGTTCTTGTAACAAGACGGATATCTTGTTAGCTTGTTTAAATAGGACCGGTGTTTACCTCGAAACATAACACATAGCTGAACTAATTTTTCTTTGTATGTTGACTGTCTTTTATATGTCTTGTATTACCATTGGTGGTTTATGCATGGCGGTAAGAAATAGATAAGTATGTGCTAAACTGATACCTATTAAACAGAAACTTAAACTTACATTCTACTTGAAAGATTAAACGGCCTATTGAATATACACATACTAACATAGTTAGTCCATAGTCCAGATTAGTTAGTAACTTATAGTCTGTTTGCCGTGAAAACGTACCGGTGAATCGCTTATATTGGTTTGTATTACAAGGGGGTAAGCGCAGTAGTTGGAACAGTGAAACAAATGCACGTGCGGTACGTGATGAGCGTTAACTTAGACCAACCCTACTTGATCGCGGTGTTTCATTTTATGTGCATACCCCCTTGTAATACAAACCAATAATACCGATTTGAAACTATGGTCGTTTGTTAAACAACTTTCATCCCAAGTTGAATAAAATTCTGAGATTTAAATTTTCAAATGGCAAGGTATAATTATGAGGATTCGCAATCTTAATTTCACTTTATTTGATTTACTTTTTTGTTTAAAGTGAAATTCATCGGTACGTATTCACCGCAAACAGACTATAGTTGATAGCTTTCACGATTATGTGTTTGATAATGGAATTTATTACTCACTGCATTGTGTAATATAACATAGTAGATTTATTAAAACTCATTTATTGTGTAATAACGGGCCTATTTGCACATGACAAAAGTAACGTGAACACAAAAACAACAAAATGTCTCGATGTCACGATATTCAAGTGTTCTTTACTCGGTTGTGTGTAATAGCATTTATATAAAAAATAATATGTTGGTTGAAGGTATTTGGTCCTTTTTCATACCCCCTTGTTTATTTTTAAACAATCAAGGTAAATAAACTAATGTTGATAATCATAAATGAAATGTATTCATACGCGTGACCCCTGTTATGACGGCGTAATGCACTCGTTCAGTAAGTTAAAATCTGACATATATTATTTGCTTATGTTGGGTGAGTAATAAATACAAGCTGAACGATGTATGACAGTATTAACTGAATGCAATTATTATTGTGATATAAATACTGTATCTATTATACCTTTTTTGTCCACATAAGTGTTTGCTTTGTAAAAATAGATGAGAGTATAAATGAAAGATAAAAGCTAGGTGTGGTCAGCAAGTGCCGTATATTTGTAACTAAATTTCCTTCATGTACGAGCTTAAAAATGTGAGCCCGAGTGTTCCAAAAACTGGATGAACCTGTCCATTTACGGGTTTGAGATTAACTTATTGTGCTGTGAAAAGACCTTCGCCACATGTCATACTGAGGATACATATGCTTCAGCAGATGGGAGATATTATTTTATGCGGCATTATTTTACGTATTGTACTTCATCATTAATCAGGAAATAAAACATTACAGAAACTACAATAGTCTGAGTGTTTTTGAAACCCTTGTTGACTAATGTACTACATGAATACATAAACAACTGCCATATGGAGTAAACAACTGACATATAGAGTAAACAACTGCCATATAGAGTAAACAACAGACATATAGAGTAAACAACTGACATATAGAGTAAACAACTGACATATAGCAAATCGAGTAAACAACTGACATAGAGAGTAAACAACTGACATATGGAGTAGACAACTGACATATAGCAAATCGAGTAAACAACTGACATATCGAGTAAACAACTGACACATATAGTAAACAACTGACATATTGAGTAAACAACTGACATATCGAGTAAACAACTGACACATAGAGTAAACAACTGACACATAGAGTAAACAACTGACATATAGAGTAAACAACTGACACATAGAGTAAACAACTGACATATAGCCATATCGTAAACAACTGACACATAGAGTAAACAACTGACACATAGAGTAAACAACTGACATATCGAGTAAACAACTGACATAAAGAGTAAACAACTGACACATAGAGTAAACAACTGACATATCGAGTAAACAACTGACATATCGAGTAAACAACTGACATATCGAGTAAACAACTGGCACATCGAGTAAACAACTGACACATAGAGTAAACAACTGACATATCGAGAAAACAACTGACATATCGAGTAAACAACTGACACATCGAGTAAACAACTGACATATCGAGTAAACAACTGACATATCGAGTAAACAACTGACATATAGAGTAGTAAAGTAAACAACTGACATATCGAGTAAACAACTGACATATCGAGTAAACAACTGACATATCGAGTAAACAACTGACACATAGAGTAAACAACTGACATAAAGAGTAAACAACTGACATATCGAGCAAACAACTGACATATAGAGTAAACAACACACATATAGAGTAAACAACACACATATAGAGTAAACAACTGACATATCGAGTAAACAACTGACATATAGAGTAAACAACTGACATATAGCAAATCGAGTAAACAACTGACATATAGAGTAGACAACTGACATAGCAAATCGAGTAAACAACTGACGTATAGAGTAAACAACTGACACATAGAGTAAACAACTGACATATAGAGTAAACAACTGCCATATCGAGTAAACAACTGACACATAGAGTAAACAACTGACATATCGAGTAAACAACTGACATATCGAGTGAACAACTGACACATATAGTAAACAACTGACATATAGAGTAAACAACTGCCATATCGAGTAAACAACTGACACATAGAGTAAACAACTGACATATCGAGTAAACAACTGACATATCGAGTAAACAACTGACACATAGAGTAAACAACTGACACATAGAGTAAACAACTGACATATCGAGTAAACAATTGACACATAGAGTAAACAACTGACACATAGAGTAAACAACTGACATATCGAGTAAACAACTGACATATAGAGTAAACAACTGACATATAGAGTAAACAACTGACATATCGAGTAAACAACTGACATATAGAGTAAACAACTGACATATCGAGAAAACAACTGACATATACATATGTAGACCGGTATATACCGGCACAGTATCTCGCGATTCGAATCCCAAATCTGAATATTTTTTCCATATTCGGGATTCGAATCCCGAATCTGAATTTTTTTCAGATTCGATATTTTTGCACAATCGACACTCGGCATTCGGTATTTGAACTCTTATATTTCACCCCCCTTCTAATGTACTAGGCGCTCGTTGTATACCTGGGTAACTTGAAAACATAAACAACCAAACTATAGTTTCCAATATTTCAACCTCAAATCTGAGTTTTCTCAACATTCGGGTTTTGGGATTTGAATCCCGAATCTGAATATATTTTTCAGATTCGGGATTCGAATCCCCAATCTGAATATTTTTCCATCTTCGGGATTCGAATCCCGAATCTTAATTCTTTTTACAGATTCGGTATTTTTGCACATTCGACACTCGGCATTCGGTATTTGAACTCTTATATTTAATCCCCCTTCTTAATGTACTAGGTGCTCGTTGTGTACCTGGGTAACTTAAAATCATAAACAACCAAACTACAGTTTCCGATATTTTAACAGTTTTCTCAACATTCGGGTTTCGGGATTCGAATCCCGAATCTGAAAAAATATTCAGATTAGGGATTCAAATCCCGAAACCCGAATGTTGAGAAAACTCAGATTGGAGGTTAAAATATCGGAAACCGTAGTTACCCCGGTATACAACGAGCACCTAGTACTTTAGAAGGGGGGTGAAATATAAGAGTTCAAATACGGAATGCCGAGTGTCGAATGTGCAAAAATACCGAATCTGAAAAAAATTCAGATTCGGAATTCGAATCCCGAATATGGAAAAAATATTTAGATTCGGGATTCGAATCCCCAATCCCCAATCCCGAATCCGTTTCTAACTTCATGTTCCCACCAAGTTTTGGGGGGTTTGTATGGTTTCATATGTGACAGTTTAGAGGAATCAAGTGGTCTCAAATGGGCCAATGTTTTATTTGGCCTTATTAGTAGAGCCACTGGCTCTGAGGGACCATTTCACAATTCAAAATATTGTATCATTTTTGTTTGTTTCATAATGGGACATATGTTATCAAGTTATCATAAAGTCTTATAACTTTTGTAGGACTTTCTAGTCAAGGACCTTAGCATTGAGGGATACATGAGTTTTTAAGCTCAAGCAGTTCACCTAAATCATGTTTTTGTTTCATTTTGCAATAGCTCATGTTAATACATGTTTATATTGGAGTTGAATCTGAATGAATCACTGACATACGAGGGGCGATCAAAAAGTATGTAGAATCACCAAGAAAACGATTCAAATGCAGTTATTTTTATGTTTTATTTTCCTACATATTATCTGTCAAGCTCAAGCAATTTGGTTTTGCTATGTTCCAGTCTCACGATCCCCATTTTGTTTGACCTTTTATCGTGGTACGCTCAAAAACGCACAATCTACAATAAATGCATAAAAAACTTCAGGAAACAAAATGTGCAAGAAATATTTTGTGTGTTTGAGATTGATAGAATTCCCCTAGAATCACACTTAGATATTAAAGTTCATAAAAATGCAATTTGAAATTACAATCACTTGTTAAAGTGACTCCCCCCTTCATGTTGACTGAAAGAGCTTGTTTTGGGGACACTAACCATCCCCTTTCAGATGACGTAATCATAAGGGCATAGCTTATTCTAATGTTTTCACTTATGCATACATGATGCCAAGGGTTCAAACTAAATACTGAATGGTCACACAAGTGTCAGCCCACAATATATTGTAAACTGTGCCAGCCTGAATATCTGGACACAATGTTTTTGAAAGATTAAAATAGGGGTGTCCTTAAAAAATAGCCCCCGACTAAACATAAATCAGGCAATCCAAATCTTTGACTGTTGATCATGACGGGAAGTCATCCAATACTATACTGAACATATTTCATATGACATTATCTGAGGGCATACCGTTATCCAAGAGGTACCCAAAAATATAATCGTTTTTCATTTTCTGCAATTTTGTAAGAAATATTATACCCGAATGTGTTGTGATGACAAATATCTGGTTAACCACATTACCCACACATGTGACATTTTGGATATGGCTTTGCTAACGATTCCTTTAAAATAAAATGGAAGCTTTTCAAACATTGGACATCGAGAATATATACTCTCCCCCAAAAATGAAACGCATATAGGAATTTCAACTGTATTTTTATGTTTATTTTGAAACATCTTGTAGGCTTTATGAGTCAATGAAACATAGCAAAATTGCACACTGGCAATACAGACTTATCCGTTTTGGCACCAACTCGAGGAAAGTCAGTTTGAGTGTCACATGGAGACGTGTGGTGGCGCTGAAGTCAATACCTCGTGTGACCACCGTGGGCATCCAGAACTGCACGGCATCGCCTCGGCATCGAACGAACAAGTCTCAGAATCTCGTGTTGCCCAATCGCAGCCCACTCTGCCTGTAGTGCCTGTGCGAGTTGCTGAAGTGTCTGGGGCTGAGGGTTACGGTGTCGCACCCGTCTGTCCAGGGCATCCCACAGATGTTCGATCGGATTTAAGTCCAGTGATCTTGAGGGCCAGGGTAGCACATTGATGTTGTGGTTCTGGAGGAAGTCTCTAGTGTGACGTGCTGTGTGGGGCCTGACATTGTCCTGTTGAAACAACTCCCTCTGGCGATCAATGATTGGAAGGAGGTGTGGGCGTAGGATTTCGTCACAATACCGTTGAGCTGTCAGGTTGCCCTGGATCATCACCAAATCACTTCTCCTACGGCAGGTATCACGCTCATTGGCGTAGACACAGCTTCACAAACCGACTGATTGGAACATGTCTTCACTAGTAGGGTGTCCTCTCACTTAGCCAGATTCTGTCAAAACAGGTCACATAGCCAGAGTGGGATCTGGCTGACCAGGGTTAGTGTTTGCTAACGCATGTCTGGATGAGCCATATAGTCTGTATCAACAAAATGCTCAGTTAGTGAGATTCGTGAATTTTGTATTAAAGTGAGACACATTGGTATGGTATTATTTGAATTTCTTTACACTTTTCATATTACGTGTGCTGAGCCATTGTCTGTATCAACAAAATGGATGAGCTTGGAAATGCTCATTGAATAATTAGAATAGACATGGTTTCACTATCAGTCTAATTAGAACAGACATGTCTTCACTAGCAGACTGATTAGAATACACAGCTTCACCAATGAATGAATAGAATGGACATGTGTTCACTATCAGGCTAATTAGCACAGACATTTCTTCACTATCAGGCTAATTAGAATAGACATGGCTTCAATAGCAGACTGATTAGAATAGACAAGGCTTCAGAACCCGACCGACTAGAACCGACATGGCTTCAATCTGAAATGGATTAGCCTTGACACTGCTTCAGTATCAGGCTGATTAGAACCGACATGACTTCAATCTGAAATGGATTAGCCTTGACACTGCTTCAGTATCAGGCTGATTAGAACCGACATGACTTCAATCTGAAATGGATTAGCCTTGACACTGCTTCAGTATCAAGCTGATTAGGACAGACATGACTTCAATCTGAAATGGATTAGCCTTGACACTGCTTCAGTATCAAGCTGATTAGGACAGACATGACTTCAATCTGAAATGGATTAGCCTTGACACTGCTTCAGTATCAGGCTGATTAGAACCGACATGACTTCAATCTGAAATGGATTAGCCTTGACACTGCTTCAGTATCAGGCTGATTAGGACAGACTTGAGATCAATCTGAAATGGATTAGTCTTGACACTGCTTCAGTATCAAGCTGATTAGGACAGACATGACTTCAATCTGAAATGGATTAGCCTTGACACTGCTTCAGTATCAAGCTGATTAGGACAGCCATGGCTTCAATCTGAAATGGATTAGCCTTGACACTGCTTCAGTATCAAGCTGATTAGGACAGACATGACTTCAATCTGAAATGGATTAGCCTTGACACTGCTTCAGTATCAGGCTGATTAGAACCGACATGACTTCAATCTGAAATGGATTAGCCTTGACACTGCTTCAGTATCAAGCTGATTAGGACAGACATGACTTCAATCTGAAATGGATTAGCCTTGACACTGCTTCAGTATCAAGCTGATTAGGACAGACATGACTTCAATCTGAAATGGATTAGCCTTGACACTGCTTCAGTATCAGGCTGATTAGAACCGACATGGCTTCAATCTGAAATGGATTAGCCTTGACACTGCTTCAGTATCAGGCTGATTAGGACAGACTTGAGATAAATCTGAAATGGATTAGTCTTGACACTGCTTCAGTATCAAGCTGATTGGGACAGACATGGCTTCAATCTGAAATGGATTAGCCTTGACACTGCTTCAGTATCAGGCTGATTAGAACCGACATGACTTCAATCTGAAATGGATTAGCCGGATTAGCCTTGACACTGCTTCAGTATCAAGCTGATTAGGACAGACATGACTTCAATCTGAAATGGATTAGCCTTGACACTGCTTCAGTATCAGGCTGATTAGAACCGACATGACTTCAATCTGAAATGGATTAGCCTTGACACTGCTTCAGTATCAGGCTGATTAGGACAGACTTGAGATCAATCTGAAATGGATTAGTCTTGACAAGTATCTGATTGGGACAGACATGGAAATGGATAGCCTTGATACTGCTTCAGTATCAGGCTGATTAGAACCGACATGACTTCAATCTGAAATGGATCAGCCTTGACACTGCTTCAGTATCAAGCTGATTAGAACAGACATGACTTCAATCTGAAATGGATTAGCCTTGACACTGCTTCAGTATCAGGCTGATTAGAACCGACATGACTTCAATCTGAAATGGATTAGCCTTGACACTGCTTCAGTATCAAGCTGATTAGAACAGACATGGCTTCAAAATCAAACAGTTTTTATAGATTAAAATAATGCTAACAATAATAGAATATTCAAAATTCTCATATGAACCAACAATTACATCATACATATATAGGTTTCCTAACAACCTTACAAATGGTTCCACCTTTTCACTTACCAGACCAAACCATACCATGTATATTCATCCATGCAATGCGATGTACAAGCAACGTACAAGCAATGTAGTTGTTTTATGATATTCTTACTGGCCTGGGTTGATTCCGTTTTAAATAACCCATGTTGTACGGCAATGAAATCACCTTGCTTCAGCCATCACCTGGCTAACATTCAAAATGAGGTGCTTCCACTGATGTAAACAATTTATGTACATGAAAATATGGTCACTGTTACTAGACAACAGGAAGGAATGCCATTGATGATTTGTTTTACCTTAGGAAATACCCCACAACAAGTGTAGTTGTGTTTGTACAAAGGGGTTCATTTCAACATACTGCCACACGGACATGTGCATCTGCCATCACATGTTGGAATCAATGGACAGCCACATTACTCCTACACCTTCACAAACAAGAACAGATACATGTTATAATCATAATCACGACGACTCACCCCATGTGACACAGCAAGAGAGAGTTGAGAAGATTTTTTAAATGGACTGGATATGACAAAGGTTTCAGCACGCTGGATGTAAAGGTTTCTGATTCGAGATTAGAAACGTTTCCATGTTTATCATCTCACGTAAATATATACTGTCGTTTTGAATCAGAATCAACTGGTTTTGTTTTATCGATGGGTGAGGTTTGGGCTCATCACTATCACAGACAAAGCAAGAGTGGACATTGGATGTCTCCGACGATGAAGGGCACAGAGCCTGTTCCATCAGCTGGCTTAGGGTTCATGGAATTGCAACTGCCTCCCAAAATGTCTGACCATTAATTAACAATACTTTGGCTAATCCGCAAAGACAAATGATGGTTAATGCCTAGGTTAAACTTTCTGGGAAACCTTTTCCCTCTGAGACAATGCAACTGTCCATAAGTCTGTTGTCTTTGTTGCTTTGAACTCACGGAAAATCAACGGTAACCATCAACTTTGGCATCTTCAGATGACAACCCTTCCTTATAAAAAAGAAAGGGTTTTCCAATAATGATGGTGTTTCACACTATGTTTCACACAAACAGGACACAGCTGCAATGCCAGTGGGATTCAGGCTCTCAAGCATCGTTTTCAGAGTTGGGGTGTATAATTATACATCCACGTCAAGCGCAGTCCATCAAAGTTGTGCTCCGAACACTTGATCATCCCTTTTAAGACATACGCAATGCCTTTAACCAATGACATGCAGTCAAGACGACGGGCAAATATTCCTTTCAATAAGACAAAATTTACGAGTTCGATGAGTGCATATTGTAGTTATTGGTATATTCTGGTTTTCTGACAATCCCTGTGAGTTTATGGAATGCAATGATGTAGGTTTGTCCTTATCATTCTATCTTACAATGACGTCACTGACTCATAACTTGTCGCCACGAGCTCAAAGTATGAGTGAATGAGTATGGTTTTACGCCGTTTTAGCAGTATTATAGGAATATTCTAAAAGCAGCGTAAACGTTAGTCACCACAAGTAGAATCCTCTTCCCACACTGAGCTGGTGTACATGATGGGTGCCTGGTGGGGAGTTCACCATGTTCGCTCTCTCTCATTCATGTGATCTTACTCCATACTAACACATGTATTTCTTTCAGTTTTTCACCATCCGTATATCGTGTGCTCATCTTGCCTCCATCCCTTCGACCTTCATGACTTCGAGTTCCTCTCGTCCGCCTTGCCCTTATCATTCTTCCTTGGTTCAAATATTTCTATCAATCTTTATTAAATACAAGCCTTTCCAAATCTTCTGGACAAGGTAAATGGGAAAAAGAATTTGATAAAGAATATACGGAATCTGAACAAGAAGGAATCTATTTGATGTCGAAACGGTGTACACACAGTGTTAATTTGAAGTGGTTTCAGTTCAAACTTGTACACAACATTCTGTTTACAAACACAAATTTACATAAGACTGGATATGTTGACTCTCCACTGTGTACATTCTGCGAAGAAGAACCTGAAACAGTGATTCATCTGCTAAGTGAATGTGAACATTCAAAAAGAGTATGGAGTCACTTGTCAGCTTGGCTAAATACTGTAGCCGCAGGAAGAATTTGTTTCACAAACGAAAAATTATTCTTGGTTTTGAAGGGAAACATAACAATCCATTGAATGTGATCAGTATTATTACCAAACAAAATATCTATAAATGCAGTAAAAAGAAAATCAAACCATGTTTTAAACATGTTAAGAGGGAGATACTTAACTATTATGAGGCAACAAAGATAAATTATTTCCAGAACTGTCAATTCTCCAACTTTTTCAGTTTCTGGTCTTCTTTTCATACTCTGTTTGCAGACATGACAAATCTTCCCTAGGGGTAAAATTATCCCAAAAATCTCCTTACATGTTTGAAAATTGCAAACACTCTACACAGTTATTAGCATTTTCTGTACATCAGTCTAAAGAATTACTAAAAACACATTGTGACTGTATAACACTTTTTATGTGCCATGTGGTACATTATCATGAATGGTGTAGGTATATAATGTTACCTACTCAAAAACTTTTGTTTCACCTATTCAAACTAACATATACTCCACAATTATTGGATTTTCTGTACATCATTACAAGTCAAAAGAATAATTATAATATATTACGACATGTGCTATCCGTAGAACATTATCATTCATGTTGTACATATCTAATGCTATCTTTTCACTTGCTGAAACTGTCAAATACTCTATACAACTATTGATATACTATGTACATGCACTACAGTTATCATCCATGTGGTATGTATCTAATGCTATCTTTTCACTTGTTGAAACTGTCAAATACTCTATACAAACATCGATATACTATGTACATCGTTGTAAGTCAAGATAATAGGTACAACATTCTACGATTTGTAAAACACTTCGAAGTGTCATCTGCTGTACATTATCATACCCGTAGAAACTTAGTGCTTTATGTACATCATAACTTAAAATCTCACTAAAATATCATATACTACCATGCCCCCAAAATGATGTTATCCAGATTTATACACATTACTGTATACCTACTTTTGTAATATATGAAAATGGGAAATTAGCTGAAACTGTCAAATACTCTATACAACTATTGATATACTATGTACATCCACTATATTATCATCCATGTGATATGTATCTAATGCTATCTTTTCACCTGTTTGAAACTGTCAAATACTCTATACAAACATCGATATACTATGTACATCATTGCAAGTCAAGATAATAGGTACAACATTCTACGATTTGTAAAACACTTCTAAGTGTCATCTGCTGTACATTATCATACCTGTTGAAACTTAGTGCTTTATGTACATCATAACTTAAAATCTCACTAAAATATCATATACTACCATGCCCCCAAAATGATGTTATCCAGATTTATACACATTACTGTATACCTACTTCTGTAATATATGAAAATGGGAAATAAAAGACTTAAATTATAAAAAAAACATGGACTCATCTGTGAAGAGGACTGACCTCCAGCCCTGTAACCTGGACCTTCGATGATGACATGGTAGAAAATATGGACGCTTTTCGTCACTAGTCCTTACACTAGTCGGACGTAAAAAACAAACCAACGCGCCTAAAACGTTTAAATTTTCTAAATGGGGGTGACATAACGTCTCCGCCCACAGGTAAGGGGGCTGGAGGCCTAGTAGTTAAAGCGTTCGGTCGATTCCCCACATAGGGTAAAATGTGTGAAGCCCATTTCAGCGATATTGTTGGAATATTGCTAAAAGCGGCGTAAGACTAAACTCACTCACTCACCACAGGTAAGGTACTTCAACGACGTAATCTGATTTTGGATTGACACTGTCCAATGTGTACTGTGAACGTGTGAAGAATTATTTGCTCATGAGATTTAATGGATACAGACCGGATTCAACTTGCAGTTTCAATAAAATCATGGCAAAGTGTTTGTACATAGGGAGAATATGGTATTACACGGGACATCGTTTAGTATTTTATCACCCACCATTAGTAAAATAATGTATCAGAATTCAACTAACAGATCGAGTGCATTGCACCGTCATAACAGGAGCCACGCGTATGAATACATTTCATTTGTGATTGTCAGCATTAGTCTAATATTTAAGTTGATTTTTTAAACAAACAAGGGGTATCAAAAAGGGACCAAATGACTTCAACCAACATAACTTCTTTCATATAGATTGCTATTTCACGCAACTGAGCAAAGAACACCTGAAACTTCTTTCATAAAAATTCAATGAGTGCATTACGCCTGCACAACTATGTCAAGCGTATACATATAGTTCCGGCAATGTGTAATAACATTGTACATTTATTAAACAGTGATATCTTCAACAGGTGAGTAATAAAATTTAATGATTCCCTGCACGATTTCCAATATTTCAGAGCAAACATAATTTTATCAATATGTTTTTCCTCTCTTTGTTCGGTGCACGGGTTTTTTTTCTTCCTCTGGCTATTATGATGTCATTTAATTATTTTCCGTAGGTGCAATATAACTGCCTTGTCTAACCGGGATCTCCACAATGAAGCTAGCCTGGTGTGTATTTGTACAATAGAATGTTCCTATGTACGACACACGTCATAATACGTTCACAGGTCGAGTATATACTTATCAAAACGTACAGGGGATGTACATTGTATGCTGTCTGAAAACAGGTAGGTTCACTTCAGCGTTTTGAACGACATGGAAGCGGATTACAGCATCTACACCGGCAAAGCAAAGGCTTTCTCAGTCGTTGACTATGTCCTCTTCTCTCTCACCTTGGCAGCATCGTTAGGGATCGGGCTCTTCTTTGCCATCAAGGACAGAATGAACCTGGAATCGGAGGAGTATCTCTTAGGTGGTCGCAAGATGTATGCAATCCCTGTAGCGTTGTCGCTGTTGGTAACGTTCATGTCCGCGATGACGTTGCTCGGGGCGCCGGTCGAGATTTACAACTACACGACGATGTACTGGTGGATATGTGCATCGTTTGTGTTGGCGATAATACTGTCGGGTGTAGTGTTTATTCCGTTCTTTTTCAAACTGGGAGTCACAAGTGTGTTTGAGGTAAGAATCGTTGTCACCTGAATTGATATATTAAAGAATAAGATGTATAAGAATAGCAGAAGAAATAGTTTCATTCTGCCGCATTTGAAATGCCTCTCTCAGTTTCTCTCTCTTTCGATATTTCAGTTTTTGCATCCCGTGAAGATACTGGTTAGAATTGATCTTTAATTAGCAACCCATGCTTTCCGTAAGAAGCGCCTAAAGGGATCGGGTGGTCAGGCTTGCTGACTTGGTTGACACTTGTCATCGTATCCCAACTTCGTAGATCGATGCTCATGATATTGATCATTGGATTGTCCAGACTCGAATATTTACAGACCCTCGCCATATAGCTGGAATATTGCTGAGTGTGGCGTTAAACAACAAATTCTAGTTTACACCACTTGTTATTTGTTTATAGACAACCATGTAGGCACTAATAAACCGATTAAACGATACTTCGTTTCAGTATCTTGAGATGAGATTCAACAAAGCTGTTCGCACTCTTGGTGTCGTCATGTTTCTTATATCAACGGTATGTTCACACATAATTATATACCATTTTGTATAATTTTATGACAGAGTGTTTTTAGGTTTTAAACCGCAGTCAGTGATAATCGCCAGTAATAAGGGTGGCTTGTAAACAGGCGAGTTTGGGCAAGAGAAAGAAGGTATCGACGTTATGAACGCAGTACTCGCCAGCACTTAAAAGTATTTGTGTTCTTTCGAAAAAGCGAAATTTAACATGAATGGAATCCTATAAGTGACATTGCCGCTTTGATGCATTGTCGCGTTGTCGCCCTTACAAAATTAAGCATTAGATGTCAAAATTGACCGAAGTGCGACAACGCGACAATGACCCTTCTGCGATTCCATACCTATGGAAAAGCAAACATTAGTATGAAACATCAGAGGAAAACCAGTCACAATCAACCGGCGACACAAGATTCCACAAAATAATGGTAATACGTTGATGAAATCAGGTGTTTCCTGAAAGCATTATTGTTTCTTGAACCAGACTATTTCATTGATGTATTCTTCCTTCTTATTTCTCTCTTTTCATAGCAAACTTGGCAGCATCGTTAGGGATCGGGCTCTTCTTTGCCATCAAGGACAGAATGAACCTGGAATCGGAGGAGTATCTCTTAGGTGGTCGCAAGATGTATGCAATCCCTGTAGCGTTGTCGCTGTTGGTAACGTTCATGTCCGCGATGACGTTGCTCGGGGCGCCAGTCGAGATTTACAACTACGACGATGTACTGGTGGATATGTGCATCGTTTATGTTGGCGATAATACTGTCGGGTGCAGTGTTTATTCCGTTCTTTTTCAAACTGGGAGTCACAAGTGTGTTTGAGGTAAGAATCGTTGTCACCTGAATTGAGATATTAAAGAATAAGATGTATAAGAATAGCAGAAGAAATAGTTTCATTCTGCCGCATTTGAAATGCCACTCTCAGTTTCTCTCTCTTTCGATATTTCAGTTTTTGCATCCCGTGAAGATACTGGTTAGAATTGATCTTTAGCAACCCATGCTTTCCGTAAGAAGCGCCTAAAGGGATCGGGTGGTCAGGCTTGCTGACTTGGTTGACACTTGTCATCGTATCCCAACTTCGTAGATCGATGCTCATGATATTGATCATTGGATTGTCCAGACTCGAATATTTACAGACCCTTGCC
The DNA here is from genome assembly GCF_003918875.1 of Haliotis rubra. Lineage (NCBI taxonomy): Eukaryota > Metazoa > Mollusca > Gastropoda > Lepetellida > Haliotidae > Haliotis > Haliotis rubra. The sequence continues at coordinate 3,141,949 of NW_025767634.1, forward strand.
ATATAGCTGGAATATTGCTGAGTGTGGCGTTAAACAACAAATTCTAGTTTACACCACTTGTTATTTGTTTATAGACAACCATGTAGGCACTAATAAACCGATTAAACGATACTTCGTTTCAGTATCTTGAGATGAGATTCAACAAAGCTGTTCGCACTCTTGGTGTCGTCATGTTTCTTATATCAACGGTATGTTCACACATAATTATATACCATTTTGTATAATTTTATGACAGAGTGTTTTTAGGTTTTAAACCGCAGTCAGTGATAATCGCCAGTAATAAGGGTGGCTTGTAAACAGGCGAGTTTGGGCAAGAGAAAGAAGGTATCGACGTTATGAACGCAGTACTCGCCAGCACTTAAAAGTATTTGTGTTCTTTCGAAAAAGCGAAATTTAACATGAATGGAATCCTATAAGTGACATTGCCGCTTTGATGCATTGTCGCGTTGTCGCCCTTACAAAAATAAGCATTAGATGTCAAAATTGACCGAAGTGCGACAACGCGACAATTTCCCTTCTGCGATTCCATACCTATGGAAAAGCAAACATTAGTATGAAACATCAGAGGAAAACCAGTCACAATCAACCGGCGACACAAGATTCCACAAAATAATGGTAATACGTTGATGAAATCAGGTGTTTCCTGAAAGCATTATTGTTTCTTGAACCAGACTATTTCATTGATGTATTCTTCCTTCTTATTTCTCTCTTTTCATAGCAAATGGACTTTTGATAACAAATGGACTTTGTTTCAAAATATCTTGTAAGAGAAAAGTTAGTGCGGTGCATATTAAAATTGCTTGCTTCCATCTTTTTAATGCTCCTTTTCAACAAACATATCGTCCCAGGTAGTATAACAAGCCACTGTCGGGAAGAATAGGGGACCATAGGTATTTTATCATATTAATTAATTTACATAAGATCAATAAGTGTCATAACCTGATTAATTAACACCGATAAAAACTAAGGTGTATTGTTCTTGAAGTCTGACAAGTATCTTCATGTCAACAGAGAGGAGGTAAGGGTTATTATGGCATATTAATCAATCTAGATACAGATCAACCCGGGGGCACCATAGGTATATTATCATATTAATTAATCAAGATAAGATCAATAAGCGTCATAACCTGATTAATTAACACAGATAAGAACTAAGGCGTATTGTTCTGAAAGTCTGACAAGTATCTCTATGTCAGTAGAGAGGACGTAAAGGTTATTATAATTATAGCAAAAATGGATAGAATTATCATTAAAGCGCCCGCATGTTATCAGAAATGAACGGGCCACTGTAACTTGATAATGCCCCCAAATTGCTTGACGACGGGCCATGATCATGCCCGTTGTGTGGTGACGTCATAAGGTGCTAAAGCTCTTGATGTTCAATCACCTACGGCTCGTTTGAACTTGGTTTCAAAATTGACGATATTTCTGACTCACATTCGTCACATGTACCTATGCCACTATGCACTTTCTTGCCGGTGCCAACCTTAATTGTACCATAAATTACAACATGCAGCAATGAAAACATCGACTGGAACTCTAACGTTGTTGAGCATTGAAAAAAATGGCGGTTAGTAGTATGGGCAGAGGTCAAGGACGAATGTCGTCACTCTCAATAGTGACGTCATTTGTTTTGTTCTATGACATGTCTATATTTGTAAAAAGTGTATCAGTGACCTGTTTGTTGTTGGCAAACGTAACATGCTTCAAATGCTTAAATGCTTCAAAACCGATACCGTTGTTTGTGTTTATTATTATCCATTTTAGCTATAATGACAGTAATGCTATTTTTCAGGGTGCCGTTGTACAAAACAACCTTAGCCCTACGTCTGTCGTAAGTCTATGCTAGGGTATAGGAGTTACGATCACCTTAGCACTAAGATCGCTTTGTGAAACGGGGCCCAGGGCATTATCATTTGCAAAAGCCCTCGGTCTTTTCAACTGCCCTCCTTGCAGTCGTGCGTCTTTTCAACTGCCCTCTTGATGAGGAGTTAATGAAAGACCTCAGGCTTCTGCAAATGATAATGCCCTGAAAAATAGCGTTACCCTTATAATAACACATTTCGGTGTGTCTGTTGAGCTACCATCCAGAAGGACACTTACATCCTGTGATTGACGCATGGTAGTAAGTGCCAGATCAAACGAAATATGTCAATCCACAAGCACCTGTGAGTCAACCACACCCTTGGATCGTCGTGGCACATGATCAACTGCTACGTTGTGTATGAATAGACTGCAGTAGTGTCAGGTTCGCCTTCACACAATACAGGCAGCAGCCGCAGCACATCTATTATAAGTTGCGCTATATCTATAATAGACATAAATAATGGATCTGTGTACCGACAGCGTCCCTGTACGTGTGGCATTTAAAAGCCCAATGACGGCATATGAAGCGAGGTTAAATTCCTTCAAAGAATGACTAATACAACTAAAACAGAAACCCGAAGAGGCAGCAAGCACTGGTTTTTATTACACAGGCTATTCCTACAAAGTTGTGTGTTTTTCCTGTAATATACGTCTGAGAGAATTGGCGCCGACAGACCGGCCTTTGGCAGAGCACAACCAGTGGTTCTCCCGATGTGATTCTATCAGGATGGTGGGCACAGGACAGAGAACAACAACAAAAGTTTGTGACCCCAGGCCCGTGCGAATCGCTTCTATATGATTATTTCCTGAGCCGGTGAAAAATACTGTATTTCTTTATTAGTGCATTTATGAATGCATGCTTGGAACATTGTTTGAATACAAGAAAAGTTAAAACCTGATTTGTCATCTTACGTCTTATAAATGCATAATTATACTGAAATGTATTCATTCGCAAAATGATCTTCTTCGGTAAAAGATCAGACCAAGATCCGGTATTAGTTGTAATACTCTGATTTACACGCGTTGTTGAACTCCCAGTGATTAAGTACATAAATCATGCCAGGGTCATTTTACTAGGACTCTGTTTCATTTGCAAAGGCCAAGACTGAAAGGCATTCAGCTGTCCTTGGAGCCTTGTTTGACGTTTAATCAGAGGAGGGGTACTGTCCATACACAGGTCTTGGTGTCCGCATACATCACCCCCAAGTCCAAACGACAAAGGGGATCCTGTAACTCTGTTATATTTTTGTCAGTAGGATCAGGAGTTTCAAGAGCAAGCAATTCCGTTGCTTCTGTCTCTCCACATCCCTCCAAAACTTTACAGAAGAGGTAGTAAGCTTCGGGGCCCCGTCTAGGTAAGGTCTCTGGCTCAGTCAAAGGAGGTTTGAGGTTATTTGATAATTTCAGCTTTCATGTAACAATTAGGGCTTTAAACTGTACCACGTCGTCTATATGTATGTACTAGTCTGGACTGATTCTTCCTGAGAATATCACGGTGAACAGTTTCCATTTTCTATCTTCGAGGTAAACAATCAACAGAGCCAGTAGAGTCAAGAGCATAGAACGGTTTTCACTGAGAAGAGACGTTCACTTCAAATATTCAGATGAGAATGAATTTCCAAACATTGTTTGTAGCCTTATATTCTCTCACTGTGATCTAAAATAGTAATTTGAGTCATAGTCTGTGCCGCCTATTGTTCCATACAGTGGCTTGTTATGCTACTCTACTATACTAATCAACAGTACAATTCATTTTACCTGTGTACAGTTATGTCCACAATGCAATGTCTTTTCAATATCATTTCAGCTGGTATACCTGTCCCTAGTGTTGTACGCTCCGTCGCTGGCTTTAAATGTTGGTAAGTGAATTCCATGATGTTTTCGACTGAGAAATCGCCACAAGATAAAGAGAGTACATTTTTACAGTAACTCGCCCATTCAGGCAGCAATGAATATCATACGAAATCCTACTGCTGCCACTTTTGAAACATAACAAATATTTCAACGAAATTTGTCGTTGCTTCGATTATTTTGTTGGTGTTTGGGAGTAATTTCTCGTTATTTCAATTATTTTTTTCATTTTTTCGAGTATTTTTGTTTCATCTCGATTAATGTTTCGTTGCTTCAAGTATGTTCTCGTCATTTTAATATTTTACAAACTCGACATTTCGAGTATTTTTTCGTTCCATTTCGTTTTTCTCGTATTATTTTCGCGTTGCTTTGAGTACTTTCTCGTCATTTCAAATTTGTTCTCTTTACACCAAGTTTCTTTCAAAAGCACGAAATTTCAAGTTTGGTAAAGAAACTTGAAGCAACGAGAAAATACTTGAAATTTCAAGTTTTGAAATTTAAAGAAACTTGATCTTGCGAGAAAATACTTGAGATTTCAAGTTTTTGAAAGACTCTGGAAGCAGCGAGAACATACTAGAACCAACGAGACATTTCGCTGAAAAAATATTTTGTGCCACAAAAGTGGCAGCATTAGGCTTTGTTGTATCATTCTTTGAGCATAAGAAACTCTGTAAGCAACACTATATATAGCTATCAATATCACAGTGATCAGTTTGTCATTGAATATACAACGTTGTTCCCTGGACCAGATTTCTTACTCTGTTTAAGGCCTGGACGATTTATGTCCTACCTGCCATAGTATCACGTCCGCCATGTAACAGTAAAGTACGGTAAATAAGGTAACATGTTAGACATCGGCATGTACCGCTCGGTCCTTTGATCGGACAGCTGAAATTCTGTACTATCTACTCATACACTTTGAATTCACAGGGGCGGTGGGGTAGCCTAAAGGTTAAAGCGTTGGCTCGTCACGCCGAAGACCCGGGTTCGAATCCCCACATGGGCACAATGTGTGAAGCCCATTTCTGGTGTCCCCCGCCGTGATGTTGCTGGAATATTGCTGAATCGGCGTAAAACCAAACTCAGTCAGTCAGTTGAATTCACAACTCTTCAGATGTACCTATGATCGAACCGGTTTTCAGCTTGTCGTAACTACTGTGCTTGTCCTACGGAGTGGAGTGGTCAGATTCGCTGACTTGGTTGATTGAGGTGAGGTGAGGTGAGGTGAAATTGGGTTTAACGTCGTGCTTGAGAATATTTCGCTCATATGACGACGTGCATGCGTGTGTATGTGTATGTGCGGCTGCTTGTACTATCCCAGACTGAAGCTGGTTTTATAGTGCTAGCCCACTGAGATACCATGCTGCAGTGAAGCATGAATACCCCACTCAGATACTTTATACTGACTCCGAGCCGACCAGTCCTTGTTGTACCCATTAATACCGAGCGCCAGGCAGGGACCAACAAGTACCATATTTTAACGTCTTTTGGTATGACGCGGTCGGGGATCGAACCCGCGACCTTCCGCACTCCGGGCGGACGCTCTAACCACTACACCACGGAGGCGGTCCTTGGTTGATTGAATGCCATCAAATCACAACTGAGTAAAGGGACGCTCATGTTTTGTTTTGTTTTGTTTTTGTTTTGTTTAACCCAGTTTCCATTATTTACTGACGACATATAGCAAAAATGTTGCTTAATGTGTGGATACGACCAACACAAAGTCTGCAGATGATCAGTACATTCGAGGCTCAGCAATGCTTACCAAGACTGAAATAGATTATAATTTATCAAATAATTCAGAACTTTGTCTTGATTAAAAAATGTGGCATAATACAGCATGCATAACAGTTATTACAATATTACATATGTTGTATGAAATATCTTGGGTATAGAGTACGACATCACATGTATTCTCATGAACCGTTATTGTTTCAGTAACAGGAATAAACCTATGGGGTTTACTGGCCTCCGTCGGTCTCATAGCTACTGTTTACACTGCTGTGGTGAGTTGTTGTTGTTTAATGAGATGCCGTTACAAACCGATATGGTCGTATTTGATTAAATACACCATACTACAAATAATAAGTTAAACACATATTATTGTGTCTGTAGTAATCATATACGTATCCCAAAATAATAAATCAATGTTATATACGAGTAAATATACCTTTCAGACCATCACGATAGAAACCTCAAAAATGGTTTATGCCTGAGAGGTTGCATGATCCGATGATCACCGAAATACGACTTTGCCATGCTAATGATGGTTTCTGAAATGATTCGCTAAAAGATCAAAGGCTCCGGCTGTGCACTTTGTCACGATATCTTCAGATTACCTCCCTTGTGAACGAAAGTATTCAGTCGTTCTTTCTTTACTCAGTCTGTCATATCAGACACCACGGTGGTTCGACACCAATTATAACAGGTAAAATACTTTCTTGAAACAAGTCCCTTACTTAGAAAACGTATGTGGCAAAATCAGATCGACAATCTCTCAGGGGTTTCATAACATATTTATCATCTAATGGAGGGTGTTATCGGTGCAATAAAGCAATCTGATAAACTTGGTATCCAAATCTGATAACTATGCAAATTAGGTCAATCCACGAACTGCTTTTACAAAACTCCATACACGCCATGCGAATCCTAAAACGTTAATATTTCATTGAAGACGTCGTCGCGAGTTTACATTGTTTGTAAACAAACATGGCTGCCCCATTCCTAAAATTGGTGATTTGGTAAGAATTGGTGACCTGAGGTTCTGCAGGAATTGACATGAAACATGAAACGAGTACTTCGTTCAAATTGAAGGTACGGATTATGAGGTACGACTGAAAGGCAATCGTCTAAGAAAGGTACCAACCAAGGATTTCGATCGATCTATCGATCAAACAATATGAGGTGATTACCCGACGACGAATCCGTTCCGTCAGGTATCAGAAACTGATATTGATGAGGTGATTACCCGCAGTGAAAATAGAAACACTGCCAGGAAAAGAACTGTTATCTCTGCCCGATTTTGTTGTTCTTTTTAAGACAGAAAGATCTTATTTTAAGAATGAGTTATGTTTGCACTGTATTAGTGACTAGTCAGTGAACTATACTTAGTTCCAACTGTGGTCTGGGTCTAAAGAACGGGACGACAACAGGCCTCAAGACTTCGTCAACGTAGCGTCGTGCTGGGTTACTCCCCTTAAGACTTCCACGACTTTGACCGTTGTTTTGAAAGATTACAGGTGGAACATGCCTTCCCCAGCTTATTCCACCCCACATCATAAGGGATGGCAAACCTCAGCGGTCACTTTCCAGAACACGTGGGTCTCTGAAACGTTCATTTCGTCGACGCCATACTCTCACTCTCCCATCTGCAACGGAGACCCAAAACGACACTCGTCTGAGAAAACAACGTTCTGCCACATATCTCCAATGCTGATGTTGGCGAGCCCATGCTAAGCGCAGACGACGGTGCCATGGTCCAAAATCGGTCCAACATAGGGTCTCCTACAGTGTAGCCGGTGTGCTCTCAAATGTCGACGCACAGTGTTTCCTGAAATTGGTCTGTTGTGAATCCCAATTGTCTGACGGGCTGTAACAGTAGCTGGAAGAAAACGGTTGGGAAGATGTGACGTTACGATGTAACGGTCTTGCCTGTGTGACGTCACTCGTGGCCTGCCATCTCTAGGTCGATCTCTCACCGAATTCGTTTGATTTTGGCGTCTAATCAGTCGGTAAATTGTCGTCCGATGTACTCCCGTATGTTGTGTAACATTGTCAACACTGGAACCAGCATCAATCATCCCAAGAGCACGTAGACGTGCTTCACTGCTCAAACATGGCATATTGTATTCTGAACCAATCAGAAAGAGAACACTACAGAAACTGCCGTCGCATCTTTTAAAGGGTTCTTTCTCTCGTTTTTTTTGACGAAAGTGTCGTATCATTAAATTCACGTGCACAGCGTGTCAGGGCAAGCGTTTATTTGCTCAGCTGTGGAAATCTAGTGCTCACCTTTCTTATTCAAATAAAACCGATCGCTGTTGATCGATATCCGTTTCAAAAAACAAACATGAATGTCGCGTTTCTTTTGGAACTAATGTTCGTCCGACGTCGACGCCATATCACGCCATACCATCGATTCACGTCGACTAGCGCGTCACATAGTGCAACAAACTCAGTAAACACTTTACTTAATGGCTTGCAGTTGCTTCAGTCTGATGACGTTAATGAATGCAACAGTATACAATGGTCAAAACTTTGTCCCTTGTCGTCAGTGTACAGGTAATTAGGTGGAACAGTCAAACATGTTTTGCCTGGATCAAATCTCTACAAAACATATCATTTTATGAAACTGTCAGTTAGGCTTGTTTCACTTTAAGGCGCTGTTTATTACAGATTTTGTATGAACACACAATGTTAGTCTTGATGGTGTGAGTGAGTGAGTTAATATTTAACGTCACATCGGCAATCACGGGACTGCCTGGTCTTGACTTGCTTTGTTTTGATCAACCGCTGTGATATTGCTTGAACTGTGCTGAGTGCGTATTTATATAACACCAAACTTCAATGCACCGTGGTCCGCCGAAACCAATCTCTACGGAGTTGCGTCCCTTATAAGTTGTGATGTTATTGTGTCAGTATATGCCGGTGTTCATGTGAATTTCACGTCAAGTATTCCTACTTACTTCCTGGACAATGTGTTATTTATGAATAATTATCTAAACTGACCTGAAACCAACCTTGTTCGGTTTGTTCATTTTGTTTGTTGTTCACCACTCACCACCAGCAATGTTCTAGCTATTTGACGGCGTTCTGTAAATAAAAAAAGGTTTTGATCAGTGATTAGCATCATGAGCATCGATCTACCCAATTGGGATACGATGTCTTCCTTTTCTTTGAATAATCGTGACGATTAGGAAACCATCTCTTGGTAAAAATGGAAATACCACAGAAGGACATGTATACCATGTCGTGCGACCTTTACCTTCATGAATCTGATATTTTCTCTAAAACGAGTTGATTCCAAATTCCGCTGACTTAAGAACTGTCGATATTTTTCGTATGGTGATCTACTTAAATAAATATAAATGGACCATTTTTATAATGTATTGTCCAATATAGTTATGTACATTTAAAGATATATGCTATCTAGTTTTAACCCTGTGAAAATATATGCCACTTTAGAAAGTGGTCTGTATCATATATTATAGTTTTAACCAATTTTGTGATAATCTAGTCCTTTTACTGTCCTTCGCTGTCAGGGTTTTATAAATTATGTGCATTTATCATGAATATAGAATTTGTTATAGTCACGATATGCCTGAAATACTGCCGATGTGAATTTAAATCTTAACTCACTCACTCACTCAATATTTTTCGTGAACGTCATGGCAAACCTGCAGACTGCTAAATAGAATGTTTTTGGACGGACGTATTCCTGTTAACATCGTTCTTTCTTTACTATCATGTCAGACAAGACGGCGAATCAACCAAGCCATTTACGGGTAAAATAAATTCTTTCTTTTGTCAGACACGGATCAACACCATTTTATGATTAATATCTCTACGTACACGTACAATTATCCATAAATACACTGAGCTGTTCTATATAGGGCGGTATGAAGGCCGTGTTGTGGACAGACACGCTGCAGGCGGTCATCATTGCCGCTGGGTTGTTTGCGGTTCTCATCCAGGGTTCCATCGTAATGGGAGGCTTCCAGAACGCCTGGGACATTGCCGCCAACAGATCTAGGATCAACTTCCACGAGTAAGACATTTAAGTGTAACAATATATAGTGTAACAATATATAGTATCTATAAAGTTGTAATGTCAGCCAAACATGTTGTCACAGGATGAACAGATAAAAGATACGTCTTGGACAACAAATTCTTACACCAAAATTCAAAAATGAATGACTGAGCAAAGACTGAAGCACATGCTCACGTCTATAACGGTTGCATATTTTAAAAAGAGCTAGGATAACATGGTTATCGGGAGTCAACGGGATTAACTAAGAGGATATCAATCAGGGTTTCAGTGATTGTCTTTCGTGCGATGACAATGACCGGAAATATAGCAGATTATATATAGCAGAATTGTCCTTCGTCTTGTAAAGATGTCAATATAAAATTTCAAATGTATACTTTCTTTTCTAGCAGCTTATTCTATATCTGTTGGAAAACTGGTAACCTTTATGGGTGTTTTACGGTACCAACTGAACCGTTCAGACTTCATCCTCAATAATCTCCAGGGTATATGTTCCGATAAATCTTCAGAGTACAGCAATTCTGTAAAACAATATGTTTCTACCTTTACTGCGTTTCGACAAGCCATTGTGCTTTTAAGTAACACACGATAAAAGTCCAAAACTTGAGACCCTCATTGTCCGCACTGCCTGGGATGCAACGTATACCAAGCAGATATGCCATCACATTTATCATCTCTCCAGGGTCAGTGCTGATCCAACAACACGGCATTCTGTATGGACGATCGTTATCGGCGGAGGTTTTTTGTGGCTGAGCAAGTATGGCATCAATCAGGCGCAAGTGCAGAGGGCTCTCTCCTGTCCGTCAGTCAGGAAAGCACAGATGTAAGCAAATGGCTGGGTGTTTGTGATCACATATTGGTTATATCATGGAGTAGGGTGAAGTACGGTATTTGGATTAACAACGCCTTCATTTCAATTAGGGGCAACGTCATCAAGCAAGTGATGTACATAGCATGAAAAGAAGCAAACATATATAGAATAATGCTATTTTTGAGGGCATTATCATTTGCAGAAGCCCGAGGTCTTCCATTAACTGCCCGACGAAGGAGGGCAGTTGAAAAAGACCGAGGGCTTCTGCAAAATGATAATGCCCCTCAAAAAATAGCATTACCGTTATTATTGCTAAAATACATGGAATTTGTGTTGAAAAGAAAAAGGAAACAATGAAGGAATTTGACTGTAAGTTTACCCAAATCAACTTCTGATGGGGTTGACTGCCCGAATGCAATTACGTCATCGAACAATTCAAGTGACGTCACAAGAGAAAGTGACGATATTCGACCTTGGCCTTTGACAAAACCATAGCCTGCAACATATCAAACTATGTCAGTGTTCGGTTTTGGTCCATCAACAGTCTTAATAGTGCAAATGTTAAGGTTAGCACCAACAAGAAAGCCAATATTACCGCTATTTAAAGCGGGAATTCGGGTTGCTTTGACTTGTTTGACCCAGAATATCTGCCAGTCGAAAGCCAATTAATGTCGAATGAACCGTAAGCCCACGCACCCACGATGACGTCACTTGACAACAGAACTGATAGTGGCCCGTCGTTAAGGTTGAGCGGTCCAATATCATTTGCAGCGGACCGCAAATTTCTGATAATGGGAGGGCCGTTTCATGATAATTCCATGTATTTTAGCTATAAAGCCTGTTAACCCGCATCATGCACATAGCAGGATTCTATATTAACCACAACCAATAAATTCTACAATAAATTTAAGTATTATATTTGTAAATATGCTTCCTCATTAACGCTCTGTGCATTACTTTCTGTTTTATTCATCCATGTCTTACCCTTACTTAAAACTCCCACTTCTAAATTCATTGTGGATTTTTTAGCATTAAACTTTTGAAAAAATTAATCTGGAAAAATATAATTTGTTCGATGTTAAATGTGTCTATCTTTCATCTTTTTAACACTAATTTCTTATATAAAGTGGCGTTTAATCCACTAATTAAACTCACAAAGATTAGCATTCAATTTGTTATATACCTTAAACTAATCTACTCATTGTGACAAAATTGCCTTCACTATTTCAGCTTTTTCGACATATGGAATCTGTTTCAGGAGATATTACAGACTTATCATTCTCGGGAACTGACGTTTTGAATATACGGAAAGCACGAGTGATTACAATGATCGAATTATTATTAATGATTGGCAAATGAGTACGATGTAACAATTTCTATCTTTGTCTGCAGTGCTCTTTTCTTGAATCTGATCGGCCTCATCTTCATCGTCAGCATGTGCTGCATGATAGGCATCGTCATGTTCGCCTTCTACGCCGACTGTCATCATCTCCAGTTCAACAACCTCATCTTTAGTGCAGATCAGGTACACGTTATTATCACTACTTGACATCATGGAAACGCGTGAGATAGTGTTTAAACCCAACAAAATAACGTAAAATTGGATTCGACCCACAACTTACAGAAGTTACACCGAACTTTATAAAGCTGCCAAAACACTACCAGTTTAACACGACACCCGAATCAAATACAATGCCATCGAGTAACCATTTCATCTTTGATTTTCAGCTACTATCAAACATAGCTGTATTCTTTGTTCCGGTGGGCGGATCCTTACAGTGGATAATGATGTTTATGCAAATAGTTTCGCATATATTTATGATATATTGAAAACACCGATCAATACACATTTCCGACATGTGGCTCTCAAGGCAACAGAATAAGGAAGCCAGTCAAATATGATCAAATATTGACAAAACACAAACAAGGCACTATCTATAACGCAGCATTTGATTTAGAGCTACGTTGACGAATACGTATTCGATTTTATTCCGTTGACCATAAATACGTAGAATCGTTTATTGTCGCAAATCAATGTGAACAAAATATTGACATCGGGTATCGGTTGGTCGGGCCGACTTTGTTTATATATGTCATCGTGTCCCAATGGAGCATATCGATGCTCAGTCACTGGAATGTCCTGTCCAAACTCGATTATTTACAGATCGCCGTCTTTCATCTGGTAAATTGCTGAGTTTGGCGTTAAACAACAAACAAGCCATAGCCACATAGGAGTACATTGGTCATTTCAATAAAGATTCTTAAAGGTCTCATGCAACGTAAAACACAACTTTGCAGATTCTGATACCTTTCGGTATGGACATACCGAAACAAATCGTCAAAAATGCAAATTCAACTTATAAAGTTGAACAATAACGCGATGAAAAAAAACGCGCGAAATCGGAGTTCAAACGTTTCACTAATTTTCCCCAGACTTTTCTGGGGAAAACGGGTTTCAACAGCTGGGCTTCGCTCATAGCACGTGCGCAAGTAAATAGGTTCGCGCAGCTTGGAAGCGGGTTGTCCGGTGAAAACTCGGTGAAGGCTTTGGTGTGAGCTATTTTTCTAATGTTTTGTTGATATCTCACAGGCGCGAGCTTTTTATGTGTTATGGCAGTAAATTAACTGTTTATATAATTTCATTTGTCTATTTCACCACACGTTCTTCTTACCGAGACACTTTCTCAGTTCGATACTTAAAAGCAATGTCATTATTTAGCGTTGACACAATTTCTAACTGTGATATAGATATGTCGTTGTCACAGACAAAACTCGATGTCTTGTTTTATTGACACCTGTGTGTCTGCCTGCCTGTCTGCTAATGACAATATTCAATACACAGCTGCTATCACTGACCACATGCAATTTGAACTTAACACCAATCAGGCTATACACCATAAACAAAATGCATTGATTTATGGCCCGAGTTCGGCCTCTGTCACATAATGTAATTACACAGACAGGCAGGTGTGATACTTGAACACATGACATGTTATGATGTCTGTTGATTGCAAAATGTTATACACAAAAATGAGCATGTATTTACAAAACCCAACATCTCTATATATACACACACAATGAGCATCTGCAAGTGAACAAGCCGTTACACTTGAGTGCACACCCACCCGCTCTGACTGGGTTCGGTATCCCGGCTGCTTCGTTTCTTTGGAAGTAAACCGAAGTACACAATATTGCACTTTTGATTTGCGATTGTACGCTTATAATTTTGTTTATATGTTTTTTCATAACCAGCAATGTATATTATATGTCATGAATAAGTGATAATTGTGTTTTAATTATGTTTGATTTTTTGGTTGCATGTGACCTTTAAGCGAAAAGTTACTTGACCGCTGACATCAAATTATGTAGCTTCTATTCTGCTTTGTATTTAGCTGAACAGACGTTCGGTTTCAATTTCGGCTTAAAATGACAATTAGCGGTCTTAAATCACAAGCTAAATTGAATAGCTTTATCTCCTACATCCTGGATATTTGTACCATTAACTCCACATTATCCACAGCTGTTGCCGCTGTATGTGATGGACATCCTGGGACACCTGCAAGGACTGCCGGGAGTGTTTGTCTCCTGCATTATCAGCGGAAGTCTCAGGTACACGGTTATCTGCCCTTAACTATGAGATCACGTGAGAGATTGAGATTGCGCTCCACAGTAAACGTTACACTCGCTGCTTATGTCTTGTATCCGACATCTAGCTGAAAATGAAGTAGTGTATCAGTTTAATGTTGGACAAATCTGTCAGTTGTGTCTGTTTCAGCTCGCTGTCCTCAGGTTTCAATGCAATAAGTGCCGTAATACCCAAAGACTTGATCCAGCCATTCTGCTGCAGCAAGATGTCGGACAGGACTGTAACTATTCTGTGCAAGATTATTGGTAGGTTGCCATCGCACCAGTATCTCGTTAAAAATGTATATGGACCCACTCTACACACAATGTGTACAGGGATTAGACCGTTCGCTCGACACGCCAGAAACCCGGTTCGATTCCACACATCGGTACAATGTGTGAAGCCCATATCTGGGGTCCTCCGCCGTGATGTTGCTGGTGTAGTGCTACCATAATGACGGTCAAATCATGTAGGTCCTCGGTATCTTCTGTTGAGTCAACTAGTAAGGGGATCGGGTGGACAAGCTCTATGACCCAGCTGATCCCGCATCCCCGTTGCTCATACTCACAATCACTGGTTTAACAGGTCCAGAGATAGATATATACAGACACGGATATATTTGACACAGTGGTAACTTCGACCGTAAACAACATTCTCTCTCACGTACCTTAAGCGCCTTCACATCATTTAAGGAACAAGTACATCTGACAAATATAATGCAAGGATAAAATTGAGTATTTGTCAATCATTTAGCATATGCATAAAAGTTGAAGGAAATTTAAACTTTATAGAAATTTTACCTCAGATAAAAGCAAATGAGTAGTTTACTTGTTTTCCTTTAAACAGTGTTCACAGTTGGAGGTCTGACGATAGCCCTGGCGTTTGTTGCGTCACAGTTAGGGAACGTGATGCAGGTGCGTGAAGTAGTACGTGGACAGTTTAGGCCGTGTCTGCCAATACACCCACAGTTTGGCCTATAGGGCATTTAAGGTGATGTTCACAGATTACCAGGTTGGAGTATTTGAGACGGACATAAAATATCCACGATGTCCGTATGCAGACCTGGTGGCAAGGTGGTGGTTTAAGTCACTTATTATTCACCAACATTCGCTGATTCAGGAAATAAAAAACCTGGTGTCTTTTATTTTATTTCACCACCTTTTACAGAGAAATATAGTGTAAATGTCAGCCTTCCAGTTATTCATTACAAATACGAGTTACAGTAGAAAAACAGCGTTCTCACTAACTGTGAGAGGTTGCACAACACTACGCTGTGCTATGTATTTGTATGCGATACGTCAAATCAACAACCACTCCCTGAAACATATTCCATGGTAGTTTCAGAATAGTGGTGAACATTATATGAATGGATTGGGGGACATTATTGATTGGACATGAAATTGATGATACGTTACTTTAACATTTTACGATAATACTATGTTGCATACACCTGATCCACAACGTTTCTTCTTTAGGCTGGGTACATGGTGCCAAGCGTTCTCACCGGGCCTATATTTGGCCTCTTCATCCTGGGGATGTTCTTCCCCTGGGCAAATTCTTGGGTAAGCATAGTTTCAATTAACAGACTTTCCTACTGTCGTCTAGACTGACTGACTGAACCTTAGGCGTGAGCATTATTTGCCACCATTTGCAATTCTTGTAGGGTGCTCTTGCTGGGGGTCTGACGTCGGTTACACTCATGGTCTGGATCTGTGTTGGTGCATATCTGAACAAAGCGTCCACCGGTGTTTTGTCATCCTTTTCAACTGACGGTTGCAACTGGAACGTCACTACACCGTCGGCTACGCTGCCAACCACCACCTCACCATTAAACATAAGCACAGACGATGCTGCCCTTCCTTCGCCAGGCCCAAGGTATGTACATGTATTTTCTTCTGGCATCGGACTCGGGCTCAACTTTAACTCTCTGTCCCTGGCGTATTGCCCCCGTATACACCCGTGACGATCGCACGAGCAAGTCCAGGCTGCTCATAATGATAAGATGTATCCATATGTGTTTGTGATGCACTATCAAACTACCCTCCGACAGCTGTAGCGGTGGTTGTTGTAGTTGGGTCTTTGTCGTCAGCTTCATCACAGGTGAGTATCACTATTCCTATGTACTGGTAAGGCATCTGCTTGTAACATATGTTAACCCACATCAGTGTGACTTGTGGGTGTGGGTATGTTTGGCTAGGACATAAGGGTGGGGTGCATATGACTGGTGAAATTTTCTTATGTGTGATGATTCGCCCTCCACGTCTAACACAAAATCTTTTGGCCTCGTGATCCATATCTCCTGAAATGTATTATCATCACATATAAAACATTGAAGTTTCAGGTGTGAAATGTATTATCTTCACACATAAAACAATTAAGTTTCAGGCGCAGAGTGATCCTTATCTCCTGGAATGTATTATCATCACACATGTTTCAGGTGCAGAGCGATCCTTATCTCCTGAAATGTATTATCATCACACATGTTTCAGGTGCAGAGCGATCCTTATCTCTTGAAATGTATTATCATCACACATAAAAGAATAAAGTTTCAGGTGCAGAGTGATCCTTATTTCCTGAAATGTGCGACTATCATTGTACAGAAAACAATGAACTGTCAGGTGCAGAGTGATTCTTATCTCCTGAAATGTATTATCATCACACATGTTTCAGGTGCAGAGCGATCCTTATCTCCTGAAATGTATTATCATCACACATGTTTCAGGCGCAGAGTGATCCTTATCTCCTGAAATGTATTATCATCACACATAAAGTAAAGTTTCAGGTGCAGAGCGATCCTTATCTCCTGAAAAGTATTATCATCACACATAAAAGAATAAAGTTTCAGGTGCAGAGAGATCCTTATCTCCTCAAAAGTATTATCATCACACATAAAAGAATAAAGTTTCAGGCGCAGAGTGATCCTTATTTCCTGAAATGTGCGATTATCATTGTACAGAAAACAATGAACTCTTAGGCGCAGAGTGATCCTTATCTCCTGAAATGTATTATCATCACACATGTTTCAGGTGCAGAGCGATCCTTATCTCCTGAAATGTATTATCATCACACATGTTTCAGGTGCAGAGTGATCCTTATCTCCTGAAATGTATTATCATCACACATGTTTTCAGGCGCAGAGTGATCCTTATCTCCTGAAATGTATTATCATCACACATGTTTCAGGCGCAGAGTGATCCTTATCTCCTGAAAAGTATTATCATCACACATAAAAGAATGAAGTATCAGGTTCAGAGTGATCCTTATCTCCTGAAATGTATTATCATCACACATGTTTCAGGTGCAGAGTGATCCTTATCTCCTGAAATGTATTATCATCACACATAAAATAATGAAGTTTCAGGTGCAGAGCGATCCTTATCTCCTGAAATGTATTATCATCACACATGTTTCAGGCGCAGAGTGATCCTTATCTCCTTAAAAGTATTATCATCACACAAGAATAAAGTTTCAGGTGCAGAGCGATCCTTATCTCCTGAAATGTATTATCATCACACAATGTTTCAGGTGCAGAGTGATCCTTATCTCCTGAAATGTATTATCATCACACATGTTTCAGGTCATTGTCTTGAAATGTAATCATCAACTGTTTCAGGTGCAGAGTGATCCTTATCTCCTGAAATGTATTATCATCACACCTAAAGAATAAAGAACTGTCAGGCGCAGAGTGATCCTTATTTCCTGAAATGTATTATCATCACACCTAAAAGAATCAAGTTTCAGGTGCAGAGTGATCCTTATCTCCTGAAATGTATTATCATCACACATAAAAGAATGATTTCAGGTGCAGAGCGATCCTTATCTCCTGAAATGTATTATCATCACATCACATGTTTCAGGTGCAGAGTGATCCTTATCTCCTGAAATGTATTATCATCACACATAAAGGAATAAAGTTTCAAGGTGCAGAGCGATCCTTATCTCCTGAAAAGTATTATCATCACACATAAAAGAATAAAGTTTCAGGTGCAGAGATCCTTATCTCCTCAAAAGTATTATCATCACACATAAAAGAATACAGTTTCAGGCGCAGAGTGATCCTTATTTCCTGAAATGTGCGATTATCATTGTACAGAAAACAATGAACTCTTAGGCGCAGAGTGATCCTTATCTCCTGAAATGTATTATCATCACACATGTTTCAGGTGCAGAGCGATCCTTATCTCTTGAAATGTATTATCATCACACATGTTTTTCAGGTGCAGAGCGATCCTTATCTCCTGAAATGTATTATCATCACACATGTTTCAGGCGCAGAGTGATCCTTATCTCCTGAAATGTATTATCATCACACATGTTTCAGGTGCAGAGCGATCCTTATCTCTTGAAATGTATTATCATCACACATGTTTCAGGTGCAGAGTGATCCTTATCTCTTGAAATGTATTATCATCACACATAAAAGAATAAAGTTTCAGGTGCAGAGTGATCCTTATTTCCTGAAATGTGCGACTATCATTGTACAGAAAACAATGAACTGTCAGGTGCAGAGTGATTCTTATCTCCTGAAATGTATTATCATCACACATGTTTCAGGTGCAGAGTGATCCTCATCTCTTGAAATGTATTATCATCACACATGTTTCAGGTGCAGAGCGATCCTTATCTCCTGAAATGTATTATCATCACACATGTTTCAGGCGCAGAGTGATCCTTATCTCCTGAAATGTATTATCATCACACATAAAGGAATAAAGTTTCAAGTGCAGAGCGATCCTTATCTCCTGAAAAGTATTATCATCACACATAAAAGAATAAAGTTTCAGGTGCAGAGAGATCCTTATCTCCTCAAAAGTATTATCATCACACATAAAAGAATAGAGTTTCAGGCGCAGAGTGATCCTTATTTCCTGAAATGTGCGATTATCATTGTACAGAAAACAATGAACTCTTAGGCGCAGAGTGATCCTTATCTCCTGAAATGTATTATCATCACACATGTTTCAGGTGCAGAGCGATCCTTATCTCTTGAAATGTATTATCATCACACATGTTTCAGGTGCTGAGAGATCCTTATCTCTTGAAATGTATTATCATCACACATGTTTCAGGCGCAGAGTGATCCTTATCTCCTGAAATGTATTATCATCACACATGTTTCAGGCGCAGAGTGATCCTTATCTCCTGAAAAGTATTATCATCACACATAAAAGAATGAAGTATCAGGTTCAGAGTGATCCTTATCTCCTGAAATGTATTATCATCACACATGTTTCAGGTGCAGAGTGATCCTTATCTCCTGAAAAGTATTATCATCACACATAAAATAATGAAGTATCATGCGCAGAGTGAATCTCCTCAAATGTATTATCATGCGCAGAGTGATCCTTATCTCCTGAAATGTATTATCATCACACATAAATGTTTCAGGTGCAGAGTGATCCTTATCTCCTGAAATGTATTATCATCACACCTAAAAGAATAAAGTTTCAGGCGCAGAGTGATCCTTATTTCCTGAAAAGTATTATCATCATTGTATAAAATAATGAAGTTGCAGGTGCAGAGTGATCTTTATCTCCTGAAATGTATTATCATCACACATGTTTCAGGAGAGTGATCCTTATCTCCTGAAAATGCATTATCATCATCACACATAAAGAATAAAGTTGCAGGTGCAGACCGATCCTTATCTCCTGAAAAGTATTATCATCATACATAAAAGAATAAAGTTTCAGGCGCAGAGTGATCCTTATTTCCTGAAATGTGCGATGGTCATTGTACAGAAAACAATGAACTGTCAGGTGCAGAGTGATCCTTATCTCCTGAAATGTATTATCATCACACATGTTTCAGGAGCAGAGTGATCCTTATCTCCTGAAATGTATTATCATCACACATAAAAGAATAAAGTTGCAGGTGCAGACCGATCCTTATCTCCTGAAAAGTATTATCATCATACATAAAAGACTAAAGTTTCAGGCGCAGAGTGATCCTTATTTCCTGAAATGTGCGATGGTCATTGTACAGAAAACAATGAACTGTCAGGTGCAGAGTGATCCTTATCTCCTGAAATGTATTATCAGCACACATGTTTCAGGAGCAGTGTGATCCTTATCTCCTGAAATGTATTATCATCACACCTAAAAGTATAAAGTTTCAGGCGCAGAGTGATCCTTATCTCCTGAAAAGTATTATCATCACACATAAAATAATGAAGTTGCAGGTGCAGACCGATCCTTATCTCCTGAAATGTATTATCATCACACATAAAAGAATGAAGTATCAGGTGCAGAGTGATCCTTATCTCCTGAAAAGTATTATCATCACACATAAAAGAATGAAGTATCAGGTGCAGACCGATCCTTATCTCCTGAAATGTATTATCATCACACATAAAAGAATGAAGTATCGGGTGCAGAGTGATCCTTATCTCCTGAAAAGTATTATCATCACACATAAAAGAATAAAGTTGCAGGTGCAGACCGATCCTTATCTCCTCAAAAGTATTATCATCACACATAAAAGAATCAAGTTTCAGGCGCAGAGTGATCCTTATTTCCTGAAATGTGCGATTGTCATTGTACAGAAAACAATGAACTGTCAGGTGCAGAGTGATCCTTATCTCCTGAAATGTATTATCATCACACATGTTTCAGGCGCAGAGTGATCTTTATCTCTTGAAAATTATTATCATCACACTTAAAAGAAAAAAGTTTCAGGTGCAGAGCGATCCTTATCTCCTGAAAAGTATTATCATCACACATAAAAGAATCAAGTTTCAGGCGCAGAGTGATCCTTATTTCCTGAAATGTGCTATTATCATTGTACAGAAAACAATGAACTGTCAGGTGCAGAGTGATCCTTATCTCCTGAAATGTATTATCATCACACATGTTTCAGGTGCAGAGTGATCCATATATCCCTAAGTGCATTATCATCACAATTAAAACCAATGAAGTGTCACGTGCACCATGATCCATATCTCTCTAAGTGCTTTATCATCACACTTAAAACAATGGAGTGTCACGTGCATCATGATCCATATCTCTCTAAGTGCTTTATCATCATACTTAAAACAATGATGTGTCACGTGCATCATGATCCATATCTCTATAAGTGCTTTATCATCACACACAATACAATGAAGTGTCACGTGTATCATGATCCATATCTCCAAAAATGTATTATCATCACACAAAATTACATGTATGCCCGAAGTGAATTATCATCGAACACAAATAATGTTGCACAAGCAGACTGCTGTCATCTCTTGGTTAATCGCCGACTGAAATAGATACTGTGAAGTTAATCAAATCAATTAGTTCGGCTACGACGACTACTTTGACAAAAACTCCGATGCAGTTGAAGTAGTTTCATTCAAATGCAGAAATTACAGGAGCGACAGAAAGCTAAAAGTGTTTGTAATTCAATCCCTTCAGGAAGCACTGATCCTAAAACCTTGGAACCCTGTCTGATCTGCCCTCTGTTTGATCTCATCTTCCCCTGCTTGCCGGAGATGATACTCAGACCTCTCAGATGTGGAGTCAACCACGAAGGGGTAAGATCCTTTCTAATTTTAATACTTAAATGTTTCATGGTGTACAACCGTAGACTGATTTCAATTGTTTGTTTGTTGTTTAATGCCACAATATTCTCGCTATATACTGTAAATAATCGAGTCTGGACCAGTGGTGAACAGCATGAGCATCGATCTACACAACTGGGATACGATGGCATGTGTCAACCAAGTCACCGAGCCTGACCCGATCCCGTTAGTCGCATTGGTTGCTGAAGACCAATTCTAACCCGGATCTTCACGGGCAATTTCAATTGTGTTTCATATGTCCAATATATCTATATAAAACACTATCACTTGTGTATTTCAGAATCATGACAATGCCACAAAATATAATGAAATGAGATGGTACAGAGGGAACCGTGGACACAAACAAGGCAATATCCAAGTGTCATGATGATAGCCGGAAACCACGACTCATCAATCTAAATGATGAATAGAAAAATGGAGATACTAATCCAGCTTTTAAAAAATTGCATCTTTAAACTCTTGGATTCTGAGAACTCATTAATAGATTTTATTACCATAATTGTATCGGTAGTGATATGGTGTTCTTCTTGAATTTATAGAAAGAATCATAATGATCATATGTTTCTTGGCTTCTTAATCTTTTGTATGAGATATGAAGAAAAATATTGTTATTAGTAATTGTTTTGTTGAATAATTGTTTGTGGTGGTCGCCTGTTCTTGTTGGTAGTTTTATTCTCTGATGTTTTCCTTATTATTTTTCATTTTTAATGATCATTGGCAAAACCGGTTCTTGTGTCTATTCAGTGCCCGACATAGGTCTGCAGCGGACGTGAGAACGCATTTTTGTTTGAAATATATTCCAATTACTGCATTTCGTTTCGTGTGACATATTGATGGTAAAAATGTAAAAATGGTATTAGTATATTCCAGGACTCTATATTAGAAATTATCTCATCTCTACCAGATTGTTATATCTTGTGTGGCGGAGATTTTAATGCTCGAACCGGAACCAAGGCAGATTTTGTTGAAGATGACTTATTTGAATATACAGAAAATAGAAATCATTCCTACTGGGATTTTCTTATAGATTATTTTAACTTGAAGCGTTTCTCCGCCGACAAGGTCGTTAACAACTTCGGTAAAACATTTCTTGATATGTGCTCTGTTTTTTAACATTCATATACTAAATGGTCGATGTGGAAGTGACACAGAAGTTGGAGACTTTACTTTTCTAGGTTCAACTGGCACCAGTGTTATTGAATATATAATTTCTTCATCAACAATATTTGACTATATTCTAGATTTTAGCATACAAACGAGAACTGAATCTGATCATCTTCCCATTACATTAAAACTAAAAACAGTACAACTTGAGCAATCCAACACTTCTACCAAATGTAGGAATAAGTCGTTTAAGTTCATTTGGGATAACGATAAATTAGAACAGTTTAGAGAAAATATTTTGTCAGATAACGTACAAGAATTACTAGATAAATCGATTGACTGTGCTTTCGTTAATATTGGTGATAGTATAAGCTATATGACCGAGGCACTCTGTCTGGCCGCCTCTTGCATGAAGAAAACAGTTAGCCCTCCCACAACAACAACTAATAAATGGTTTGACTCTGAATGTGAAAGATTAAAATCAGACCGATGTAGAGCTCTGAATAAGTTTAGGAAATCGAAAGATAAAGAATCATACGATCAATATTACGCTAAAAGAAATAAATATAACTCAATTTGTAAGGAAAAACGCCTTAATTATTAAAAAGAGAAGCAGAGAGTAATAGAAAACAGTATATCTGATTCAAAAGAATTTTGGTATGAACTCAAACACCTGAATACTAGACATGAAGCTCAAAACAACATCAAAATGAACGACTGGCTAGAACACTTTCGGACACTGTTTAACTCTTTACACAATGAAAATGACGATGTAACATGTGATAATTTCGAGAATGAAAACCCATCAGATCCGAATTCAGAGCTTACCAAGGTAATACTTGATTCCCCAATTACTAGATATGAAATCTTAGATAGCATTAACCAATTGAAATGTAATAAATCACCAGGAATTGATAAAACAATATCTGAATTTTTTAAATACTCAGCAGATCTTATCGTCCCGTACTTAGAATTGCTCTTTAATTTGATATTAGAAACTGGTACGTTCCCCAGATGTTGGGCAATTGGCATAATAGTTCCTATCCATAAACAAGGTAATATAAATAATCCAAATAATTACAGAGGCATAACACTACTGAGCATATTTAGTAAAATGTTCAGCTCTATAATAAATAAAAGACTTGTAAACTGGGGAGACTCAATGGATAAGATCAGCGAAGCGCAAGCTGGCTTCAGACAGGGACATACGACAGTAGATAATATGTTTATACTGCAAAGTATTATTCAAAGGTATTTAAACTCTAAAGGGGGGAAATTCTACGCATTATTTGTAGATTTTTCAAAAGCTTTCGATTCAATACAACGAAAAAAACTTTGGCTTATATTTAATACCCACGGTCTCAGTGGTAAAATGAGTAAACTTTTATGAAATATGTATGAAAATGTTAAGGCTTGTATTAAAAGTAATCATAATTATTCAGAAACATTCGACTTGCAACTTGGTGTGAGACAAGGCTGTATACTAAGCCCATTTCTATTTTCCTTTTTCATAAATGAGTTAGCACGACAAATCGAAACTTATTGTGTACACGGGATTCAACTCCACCCTGATATAGTTCATATTTTCCTATTGCTATTTGCAGATGACATTGTTTTGTTCTCAAGCACGATTAATGGCTTACAGAATCAAATTAATGAACTTGAAAGTTACTGCGATAAATGGAAATTAACTGTAAATTGTTGTATTCAAAAATGGAGGCAAATTGTCAAAAAAGGAAAACTGGTTATATAAACTTATGAAGCTGGAGTGTATTGGCTTTTATAAATATTTGGGACTATATTTCACCAGTGGCCTGTCATGGACGAGGCATGTAAAATATGCAGCGTTACAGGGACAAAAAGCATTAATTGGAATTATGAAACAGTTGAGTGTACTTGGTAATATTAACGACTCTTCATTCTTTAAAATATTTGATGCCAAAGTCAGTCCAATTTTATCATATGGGGCCGAAATTTGGGGAATAACAAAATTTGACGAAATTGAAAAAATCCATTTATACGCATGCAAAAAGTTCCTCGGAGTTAAAATTAACACTATTAACGCAGTGATTTATGGTGAATGCGGTAGGTACCCAATGCACATTCTTACAAGCATTAAAGTTATTAAGTACTGGCTAAAACTGTTGATTATGCCTTCAAATCGCTTACCCAAGAAGTGTTATAATATGATGTTGTTATATGATAAAGGTGGACCTTTATCATATAACCAATGTAAAAAACTTTTATATTCTATTGGTTTTGGAATTACATGGAATACACAATATGTCGAATCACCTACGTTATTCATACAATCCTTAACGACAAGACTAAAAGATATGTATATTCAAACATGGTGTGAAAGGATATCCTTATCAAATAAATGCATGTATTATTCATTGTTTAAAAATGCCATAGTTCTTGAGTCATATCTATCCTGTGTTAATGTTAAAAAGTTTAGAATAGCACTGGCACGATTCAGATGCTCTTCTCATGATTTGTTGATTGAAAGAGGCAGATATATGAGTGTAAAAAGAGAAAATAGAATATGTACACTTTGTAATTTTAACGAAATAGAAGATGAATTACATTTTCTCCTAATATGTCCATTTTATGACCAGTTGCGAACAAAATATATTAAAAGATATTACTATATCCATCCAAATGTGATAAAATTCTCCTCACTGTTAAGTAGTAAAAATCCAGTTCTTCTACAAAATATTTCAATGTTCATTTACTATGCTATGATTACCCGATCTAAATTCTTCTCAAATGTAATATAACTTTATGTACTATAGGCCTGTGGCCTTCTCAGTGCAAATAAAGATTATTATTATTATGATATAAAGTATGCTACAATGACAAATGGTTGCAGAACGATGTTTGTTTTGTTTGTTGTTGTACTCGACAATATTCCAGCCATATGCCGGCGGGCTGTAAATAATCGAATATGGACCAGACAATCTAGTAATTAACATCATCAGCATCGGGGTACGATGGCATGTGTCAACCAAGTCAGCGAGCCTGACCACCCGATCCCGTCAGTGGCCTCTTACGACAAGCATGGGCTGCTTCAGACCAAATTTGTATCTATTTGTAAGACACACGTGCTGAATTTATGTAATAAGCACATAGGCCCCCATCAAAACGTCCTTGAAACCACAAAATGGATCGGCTGGTCAGACCCATTGATTTTGGTATAGTGTACGTCATACAATATTATTTGCGTGGATCGAACCCCATGATACCAATCACTGGATTGTCTAGTCCTGATTTGATCATTTACAGAACGCTTTCATATAACTGCATCAGGGCAAGTTCTGATCACAGGTCGGACATTTTGATTGCGAAATATTACCAGAATGTGATACATTGTTGTCAAAACGATGAAATACTTGTCCCACATTGGTGAAACTTCACGGGCACGTTATTGACATTCCACAAAATTTACTCAGGGCGGACCTGGTATTCGAATCTACGATCAAATGTATCTGCCTCGCCCAGTGACGGAACCATGCATAGCGGTTAATGTACCTTGGATGCCTGGGCCAGTCGTGTTCCGCTTTTGTGTAGAGACACTTCTGGAAATGGAATTGTGCCCACACTGAAATATCATACATTTAAAAGGTCTTTAAAAGTGTAGTCCATCCTCGATCGTGGAGTGTATAATATTTCCATTCTGTTGAGAAAACTACCCTGGAACCTTTCACAACCATGGCTTCAGTTTCATGCCTGTTCCAATCGCGTAGAAATCAAATAGCTCGTGAATTGGTCAAGAGTGTCTTGTATATGATGAAGCTATATGCAGATAATCTTGGATGAACATAGCTGGCAGCAAAATCCGCAATTGTGTTCCCGGAAATGCCAACGTGGCTGGGTAACCAACAGAAGACGATGTCGTATTGGCCAGTAGCAAGATCATTAAATAATTCAATAATTTCGATTAAAAGTGGATGTTTGCAAGAACGATTTTTGATAGCCTGAAGGCAAGAAAGAGAATCGGAAAAGATTATGTATTGTTTATATTTAGGGTGTTTATTAAAATATTTTAAGGCTGTTTATATTGCGTTAGCTTCTGCTGTGAAAATAATGCTGTTATCAGGCAATCTAGAAGATATTGTTTTGGAGCCAATTTAGAAAATTTAAAGCCGTTTTCAAGACACAATTTATTTATTTTGTTTAAACACAACTGCAGTTGCCGTTCAATTGTATGCATATTTTTACCACGACAAGAAATATTAAAATCATCCACAAAAAGTTATCCATCGATTAAATCATTTAAAACCTTGGATAAACTGTTGATCTTGATACTAAACAATGTGACAGACAACATACTGCCTTGTGGGACACCCTGATCCTGATTGTAATGAGCAGACAGGGTGGAACCCACTCGGACTTAAAATTGTCTGTCATTTAATAAGTTGAATATAAATTGAGGCAAACGGCCTCGTAATCCAAAGTCATGTAAATCTTTTAAAATCCCATGTTTCCATGTCGTGTCGTATGCTTTTTATTAAATCGAAAAAGATCAACACTGCATGTTGTTTATTAATTATGGCATTCTTAACAAAAGATTCTAAACGCACTAAATGATCGATGGTACTTTTGTTTTTACGGAAACCACATTGTATATCTGTTATTAGGTTATCAAGTACCGAATAAGTCGATTATTTATCATGCGTTCCATGGTTTTGCAAACGCAGCGAGTTAGTGAAATTGGCCTTTAATTGGAAGGATCAGTATGATCACGCCCAGGTTTAGGGATGGGAACAATTATAGCATCACGCCACGACGAAGGAAAGTTTCCAGATGTCCAAATATCATCAAAATATGTAAAAGCGTCTCTAAACATGATTCTGGTAAGTGCTTTAGGAGTTGATAATGTATGTTATCAGCTCCTGAAGCAGTATCGTGAGCCTGATCAAGAGCACTATTAAGCTCATGTATCGAAAAGGTTTCGTTGCAATCTTCCCCATTATCTGAATTGAAATTGATAGCTTTCTTTTCTTGCTGTTTTTGATATTTTTGGAATTCAGGTACATAATTAGATGAGGAAGAATGTTTGGCCAATGTCCCACCAAGTTTATTTGCAATATCTGATTTATTAGTCAATAATTGGTTCCCATCTTTCAGATGGTGAATGCTAGACTTAGAGCCCTTACCCTTACTTTTCTGGATCATATTCCACACCTTTGATATCGGCGTGCGCGAATTAATTTTTGATACATAGCTTCTCCAAGAGTGGGTTTACTTTGCTTGAAAGTGCGCCGTGCTTTAGCGTTTAAAGTTTTAAATTTGCCTAAATTGTGGACCATAGGATGGCGACGGAAATAATGGTAGGCTTTCTCCCGTGCATTCCTAGCCTGTTTGCATTCATCGTTAAACCATGGTTTTCGTACGTGTGGAATTGCAGAGGACTTTGGGATACACTCGTCAGCTATGTTATTTAGTTCATCTGAAAAACATTTTATGGCATCAGGAATATCATTGAAAAGTTTTAGTTTGTCAGCACAGAGAGTTTCATATGAAGTCCAGTTAGCCTTTTTAAAATGCCATCTCGATGATGGAGGAACGTCAGATGGATTCACGGGGTTTAGTATTTTTGGGAAATGGTCACTTCCACAGAGATCGTCGTGGACTGACCATTCGAATTCACTCAATAGGTTGGAGTCAGTAATATACCAATCAAGAGCTGAATAAGTTCCTGTGCCAGGGTGTAAATACGTATTTGAACCGTCATTATAAATGCATAATTGATTGTTTGAAATCCTCCAGTAATTTACCTTAGGTGTTTGTATTAGTGCTACCCCAGAGTGGGTTATGGCCATTTAAATCACCCATGATCAGTTAGTTGAACAGCTGAAGACGGTGGAATGTATCAAGAGCACAAAGTAAAAGCAACCTGTAATGTAAGTCGAACTGCAACGACTTGGAGATTTGTTTTAAGTGGAACTGGGCTATGGATAACATTTTGCCTTACCAGGATAGATGATCCACCAGACGCTCTATCACCAGAGGAGAAAAGTAATGATACGCATTATACTGACGTAGGTCAAAATTATCTGTCTGTTTCAGATAAGTTTCTTGAATGCAGAACGCTGACGGTTTAAAATCTTGGACTAATAACTGTAAATCGTTTAAATTAGTCCTAATTCCTCTACAATTCCATTGAATAATGGGTGAAGACATTATTTCTTTGGCGGATGGACAGGAGATCTACCCCACACCTTCATTGAGGGTGACAAGCTATGTGTCCTACCATGAGTATGGTCGGACACATCCATGTCCTCACGAGATCCAAACTTATTAAAAAAATTGGACCTGGTTAGTCGATCCCTTCGGGGCTTTGTTGCTTTGATTATTTTTGTTTTCATAGTTTGGTTTGGATATATTTTTCACAGTTACTTTCACATTTGTGTCTGATGATTTAGATGGTTGCTTCTGAGATGTAGATGTATCTTGACTTGACTGAATGATTGTTTGTGAAGATATTGTTTGTGCACTGGAACTCACCTTTGCCGGTCTCGCTTGAATTTCAGCACAGAGCAAGGTTGGAGGCGATGTTCTAGCCCACGTATAGTCCGTTTGACAACCTACTGAAGTACATGAAACATGTTTGGATTTAGAGGCCTAAGCCGAAGCAGAAACAGTGGTAGCGTAGGTCGGACCGGATTGTTCTTGTGAAAGAACAATCTGTTTTGCTTCAAAGAATGACACGTTTCGCTCAAGTTTTACTCGCGAGATTTTTGACTGCAACTTCCAGGAAGGACATTCCTTGGATGAAGATGGATGGCAACCAGAGCAGTTGACACAAACAGGTGTTTTATCACACAAGCTACTGTCTTCGCATGCTCAAGCACATCGTTGGCATGCAGATGGATTGTTGCAAGACTTGGAGCCGTGACCATATTTCTGGCAAGAATAACATCTTAATGGATTGGGGATAAAAGTATCAGCCTTTAAGCTGCAATAACCTGCTTTTAGTGATTGTGGGTGTACAGGCAAACAAAATGTGAAGAGATAGGTATTAGTTTGGAAGAGTCCTTTGTTCCGTTTAGCAGTGAAGCGTTTGACATGAGTAACGCCTTGAGAATGTAATTCTGTGACAATGTCACCTTCACTCATGTCTGAAAGGCAACGTCCAATATCACGGACGATGCCTTTGCTGTGATTTAATGTCCTGTGAGGGGACACCTTCACAGGAACATTAGGTAATAATTTGGTTTTTCGTAGACTCTTCGATTGGATTTCTTTCCTGCATTCGATTAGCAGGGAACCAGATCGCAACTTTTTGATTTCTTTCACCTCTCCAGCCAAACCTTCTATGCCCTTTGATACAGCAAAGGGATTCAACTTGAGAGGGCCACCATCAGGTGCACACATTACAAGGAATCGAGGCCAATTATCAGGGTTGGTGAAGGTTGTTTGGGCTTCATCCTCTGAGGACAACGAATCGTCAGATTCGTGGGTACGTTTTTTAAGTGGGGGTGCCATGGTTGAAATATATATGATTCACCCTCCTAGCTCCCCACCCACCATGGAGTGTCAACAAGGACGATGCCTCATGTCTGTGGATTTCCAACAGACGACACCAGGGATACCAGGAGGGTATACTCAAGCAGGTACATATCTTAAAAAGATATCTCCTACCTTCTGGCATAGAACTCAAGGCAAATTAATCAAATCAGTAACTTGTGTAGCACAAACCAATATATATATATATATATATATATATATATATATATATATATATATATATATATATATATATATATATATATATATATATATATATATATATATATATATATATATATATATCAGAAACATTAAATTGTGCAAAATACTTACCATGCACAGGGCTTGGCGTGACCAGCCGATTGATTGAACCGGGCCCATTCAACCACCCGTCTAGGTGAAGTAAGGGGCGAAGTGGTGTGTTGGGCAAAGGGTCGCTATTCCTGGAACCAATGCCCTCAACCACCAGACTCCCGTCCTCCACCGACACAGGGACGCAACCCACGGCAAACGGGTGCCCAATTCGGTCTTAAGACCAGCAATGGGGTGCTGTGGACCACTATGCCCCCGAGTCCACACGGGGGTTGAAGAGCGCTTAGCGTTACCCAGCACCCACCACGAGGAGGTGGCTCTTCACGGGTGCCAATGGGCTCACGAAGAAATTCGTTTTGCGGTTATCTACAAGACACAAAAATCGTTCACAATGGCAGTGTACGGGTGAGGGTATTGTGTGAGGACTTGGGTTCCGTTAATGCATAGAAGGACCAATGATTTCATGTAACTGTGTAACTTTTCTGAGTTAAAACAACTTCTGTAGTTATTATTGGTGCCTTAACTACCTACAAGAGTATACTTTAATATGTAAATAAGTTTGTCGGTGTGAATTGAACCCGAGTCTTCGACGTGACGAACGAACTCTTTAACCACTAGTTTACCCCAATGCCCAAAGACGTGACGAGCGAACTCTTTAACCCACCGCCCAAAAGGTGACGAGCGAACTCTTTAACCCACCGCACCAAACTGAAATGTGTCCTTGGCGCAGTGAACAACCTGCATCCGCAAAAATAAACACATCAGAAAATAACGGCATGCAGGTGGGTAATGTAAGACGTATTTCCGACGTTACAATTCCTTGTCTCTGAAACAGAATTTATGACGCATTGTAATTCATTTTTTGTGTTTTCAGCCTTCACAACGTACAAAGTACAAGTTGAATGATTGTTGTCACGCCGAAGGAACATGTGTACAGTTCTTTTTTTGACAGGTGCAAGCAGGGGTTCGTCATGAAAACATTATTTTGGAAACAAGGGTTAAATAGCAGGGGTCAAGATGTGGAGCTTACGTTTCTGACAGATTGTTTGTTCATTTTGAAGTGTAAGATATCACGTCTCATCCACAAACACATTTACCACTTCGGGGGTAAATTGGAGTCAAAATTATTTTGCTTCTTTTGCGACGAACGTGGAGATGTGCGTAAGTACCTCCGTGCGTTCGTGCGTGTGCCTGTCTTTAATTGTTCTAATGAAGGTTTCATAGTGCCAAATCAGATTCTTCACTCAGACACAATATGATTACTCCAAGCCGCCCGGTCCTTGACATACGTTCTTAGCTGAGTGTGCCCTAAAAAGAAAGACCATCTTTCAACATCGCTTGGTATGAAGTGCCCAGGGGACCGAACCACCAACCTGCTCCCTGGGCATACCCGCTATCAACTGGCCCACGGGGCGAGCAAACCCTTTTACCACATGGCTACTCGAACGCCCCCCGTACATGGAAAAACATTTTTACTAAAATGTACACAGTTAATCGAGCCTTCAGCGAGTTCACGATATCAGTTTACGTCCCTGTGGTGAGAATTCAGAGATCGGCGCCGGGAATCTTTAACGGACCTTTACCTCCCTGGCGGGCTCCCCAATGTTCAACAAGCTGGTGCATCTTGACTTCAGTCACGAATCGCCTGACAACCTCCAAGATGATAGCCTGGTTTGTTGATCTTGGGTTGCCAGCATATTTTTAGTCCCATGGTTGTCGTTACCAAAATGGTTCCACATTTGAGGGGACCATAAACTCACTATCCAGTATGAGGTAACATAGTCCATCAGTTTTGTCACCTCCAGTCCTTGAATCAACATCCAACTGCTTCGTCCCAGACATCTTCGACTCAGTGCAAAGAAACAAATGGAAGTGCTGCTGTACGTCGTACAAGCTTTTTGATCTCTCCAGCCTGGGTCTACTCCGTTGCCAGTCCGACCTTCTCTGTACGACGACAGAGACCGGTGAAAGAAGCAACTTCTAGGAGTGTAGTGGGGAAGACGGTCTTCACTACATTAAGCACTAATCTTTCAAAGTCAAGTTGAACTGTATGTGAAGCCGAAGAGGACGCCATGATGTATGCGGTATCGTTCACATACTGAAACATTCTTGTGTAGATGTGTTCGGGAACGGCTTGAGAGCTGACAGCACGCAAGAGGGAACATAAGTCCGTGGAACTCATGAGGACCATAGATGGTCAAGTAACTTCAGAGCCGATGAAAGTGAACCGTTCCAGTACACAACGTCCGCCCTTCGCAGAGTAGTTCTAATTTTTGTCAGTCATGAAGATGAGGAAGGGGATCTTCTTCCCCAACTCTGTGCAGAAATCTCTCCGCTGCTTCAGTACTGGCCCAGTGGTCGCCAACGTCAATCTGCTGGCTGGTTTGTGGCAGGCGAGTCAAGGTGTTGTGACTTTGCCGGTACATGATTGTCTAAGGGAAGCAAGGGCAATAAGGCCAACAGGGCCGACGTTGTGATTCTTTCTCGGGTTGAAAACGTCACCCTCGTAGATTGTAGGTACATGGATAGTTTCTGTTTAGCAACGCTATTATTGGAAAGATACAGCGTGGGTAAAACCTTCCACTTATATACATGCCAGATTTTGTGTGTATCTACTCGCGGATTCGCACTTACAACTACGAATTAACATTAAAGATAATTACACTATCTTACCTCCATAGAAATCGATAGGATGTAATTTCTAAGATGCTGTTGTCAGCTCATTTAAATTATTATTCAATTTACCAATATAGCACAGTTAACCAAACATATCAACATGAAAGGTTTAGGTATTAACTGAGCCACGATTCGTCTTAATCCTCAAAACAACATAACAGCGATGGCTGTGTTATCTCAAACCATTACCTTCCA
Source organism: Haliotis rubra (assembly GCF_003918875.1). NCBI lineage: Eukaryota > Metazoa > Mollusca > Gastropoda > Lepetellida > Haliotidae > Haliotis > Haliotis rubra. Next base: position 3,175,235 of record NW_025767634.1, read on the forward strand.
GTCGAAACAGGACGATGGAGTTAAACACCACTTAATGAACAATCATGCTCTTTGTAACTCAAACGATTACGGAGATGAATTTCACTTTTTGTTTACATGCCCTACCTTGGTCCTAGAAAGGAAAACATATACCAACAACAATTGCTTTAGAAACCTGAATATACAAAATGAACCAGCGTGACTACACTAGGAACAATGAATGTCTCATTTTAAGCAATGCCCCAAACAGAAAAACAATAACGCATGAGTGTAACATGTGAATTTAACTGGTTAAATGCTTGTACAGACATAGTATATTCTTGAAACCAATCCATACGTATACATCTGTATTGGAGCAAGGAGTTTATTTTGTACTTTGGTCACATGGCCTATTGTACAACAACACGACAGAATACAATTTGGTCACGTGTGGGACCTGGTATTAAATACATTTTTAGATATAATGCAACAGAATTTTTATGTTTTTTTATCATTTTTTTTATTGTTTGATGCAACAGATTTAGTAACGTTCATATTTGTACTATCTAACAAATTTATCATACTTTGAGTAGAATTGTTTGGCAAAAATCTACTCATTAGAGGTGAATATTTACTACAAACAAGTAATACATGAAGCTCATCTTCCCTACCACAATGAGGACAAAATGTATCTAAGTGATTTACACCATTCTCACGCCATTTCCTGTTTATAGCAAAATCGTGGAGTAATATAATTGTAATTTTACAGAAAGCTCTTCTCAGGTCTCTATCCTTTAGCGACGTTATATATATTTCCGGTCGTAGAAGGGATAACTTCACTTGTTTACAGTGTTCATTGAAAGATGAATTATTGATTGAGTAATGCCAGTCTTGTAAGTATATATGAATAGGCGCTGCTTGAAAGTGCTTACCATTTTGTGTGTCATACATTTATTTAACATAGATAATTTGTGCATAATAATGATGTAAACATATCTGCACCTGAATGAGCGGACAATATATCTGTCGCATCCGCTTCGAAGAAGAAGACCAGACGTTGTTTACGAATCACTGAAAGTAACGAGCAGCACTAGTTAACCTCATCTAAGCTGTTTCACATGTGTGTTTTTTAATTGTTATCAAATTCTTTACAATGTCAGATTTATCAAAAGTCGGCAAGAGACATTCGTTCTAGCAGTAAAGGAATGAGCTTCCTATTTGTGGTATAAAACCTAACTCAGGGCACATAGACCCACATATATTCTTCGTGATACTTCCTCAATTAATAAGCAATAAAAACATGTCCATTATTAATTTCAAAATGCGACACTCCCTAATATATTCTAATCACCCCTGTAAGCCGAGACGACTTTGCCACGTTTAAACCGAGTAGTGATAGAAGCTATACCTCTATGTAGATGTTATTTAATGTTTGATAGTTAATTTAGATATATGTGAGATTACTGAACAATACTTGCGCCTAGTTAACGCTCAAAGAATTTTTCTGTGTGGTGTTTTTTTTAGGAAATGTATTTGAAAACTTTCAAAATTTAAACAAAACTCTTACAACCCACAAATCCTGACGGGTATCTAATACTCATTCAGCCTTTTCTTTGAAACTTAATAAAGTTGCTTTTCTAGGAATGCCTTTACAACGTTTCAAATATCGTAGGTTTACATGTTTGGAAATGCATTACTTACCCTGGTCTTCATTAAACCAATTCATTTTTTCCACGAATTTACTGATTCCTCTACAAACTGTTCGAGGATCAACATTTCATAATGATACTTTCAATTTTCAACAACATCAATTAACTCGATGTACATTCTTTTGGCTCATGATTTAAAAAATGTTAATGAGTTTTACATTTTGACTCACTTGCACCTGTCCTACATAACATGAAGGGGACCAAGGTGTGCTGCCAAATATAAGGTAACACGGGACATTCACAAATTGTATTTTAATGCAAATGAAGAAGATGGCAACATTCCTCACTTCTACTATGTTCAAACTGACAAAACAGTGTCTTCTTGTCAAGAATATGTTCCTGTTGTAAGTACGACCATAAAAGTACTCATTTTCGCTTTGTATGTATGCGGTCGCAAAGGACAAGTGTTTAGATTTTAGTTACCGTCACATTGCTCTGTAATGGTTCATGAATATATTCCTCCCCTAAAGTGTAATATAAGTTCCGAAAATGAAGTAGATATTACATGAAACAGCGTGATATCTTAACCGTGACGTTTATAGTTTCTCTATAATTTTATTATGTTTGTACAGTTTCAGGTGTCAATGCTTCAGGTGAGCTATGTTGATTAATAATCAATTACCCAAATCCGCTCCACCTGAATTGGAAGTAATGGGGACCAGAACAGCCGCATCATTTGTTGCATATTTTGATCAATACATACAGTGAGTGAGTGAGTTTAGTTTTACGCCGCCTTTAGCAATATTCCAGCAATATCACGGCGGGGGACACCAGAAATGGACTTAACACATTGTGCCCATGTAGGGAATCGAACCCGGGTTTTCGGCGTTACGAGCGAACGCCTTAACCACTAGGCTACCCCGTCGCCCCTCAATACATACAGATTTAGAATAGTAAAAGTTGTCCACAAGACTGTATGACAAAAGGTATGACTTCAACTTTCGAATGCAACTTTCAGTAATATCCCAGAAGCTCCAGCCTTTGGTTGTTATGTTTTACTGCTTTTGAGGAACAATCGAGCATGCAGGAAGATTCCAAAGAGCGTCATACAACTCTTGCTGATATGTTGTTTGTTCGCGTTTAAAGCATTCAAGGTCTCAGTAAATCTATTACAAAATGGCGGGGTGAGGAAGACTTTTTTAAAATCTGACGCATCAGTGACAAAAGTCATTTGGACTTCAAGTCTCCGTCTTTTAAGGCGAATTATTGACTTGCCTTTGCATGTGTTTGTAATGGGTGCCACTGGTGTGGCACGATTACCGACCGTGTGGTTTGTAAACAAAGTCAAGGGATTGAAAATAAGGTCCAAGTATATTCATTTGACAATGATACGATTAAGTATCAAAAGTGATAATAGTATGTTAAACAGGTGATCGCCTGTCCTTGTAGATAGTGATGGTTTTATTTTATTATGTTTTCTTCTCTTTTTTGTCACTAATCAGTGACAAGCCAGTTCTTGTATTTATTGCCCGACATAGGTCTGCAATTGACGTGCAAACTCAGTTTTTTAGTGAAATATGTTTCAGTTATTGCATTTCGTTTGATCACCTTGAATACTTATTGGTATTAATGAATTCAATGATAGATTGTTGCAGAACGATGTTTGTTTATTGGTGTGTTGTTTGCTGGACCAGACAATCCAGTGATCAACAACATGAGCATCGATCTACGCAGTTTGGATACGGTGAGATGTGTCAACCTAGTCAGAGAACCTGACCACCCGATCCCTTTTGACACCTCATACGATAAGCATGGGTTGCTGAAGACCCCTTCTAACCCAGATTTTCATGGGTAGAAGAACGATGTGATGATGGAATGAAGTGACATGTTATGATACATTCAAACACGTTAACCTGCAATATAAGCATCCAATCGATTCTTACGACGAGCATGTGGTACAGTGAGGCGTTGATCTCTGTGGGACAGTTCCTTGTAAGGTGACCACTCTCGAACATTTTGATATATTTGTAATGTTTGACCAAACAGACACAGAATTAAATTTAAGTTGTTCTGAGTATTTTGGCATAAGACAACATGACAACATGAGCACAAAACACATTTCCTTTCTGATTTGCTCTTTAAATAAAAAAATATATGTATATAATTGCTTCATTATATTTATTGAATTATTATTAATCTTTGAGACAGGGATTTGGTGATGCATTTACTCTACCGAGTATTACATGTATGTCTGTACGAATTAACGATGCTTACATAAAATGTTATTGTTACGTAAGCTTTTGTCTAAAGAGAACCACTCCAAACTTTCTGTGTAGTGTAGCTAGAACTTGTATGACTGGTTGTGTCAGAATAGGATTATTTATACATACTATCCGCTCTGTTTCATTTAGCCTCTGAAAGACACTCAATAGGTTCATCTTAAATTATTGATAAAGATATAAAGTTAATATATCACAGCTGAATGTGTCTCTTACACAACCTTGTCATTATATGAATTTGAGTTGATAGGTATTCGTATGACAGTGACAAAACGTGTTTCAGATTGACTCCATGGTTGAACGTCCGTCACGGCACAGTGTGTTTGAAAACCAACTTCATGTCTTTTATGTAATTAAACCAACATATAACATAATTTGTTGGCTCATAATAGTGAACCTTTCAGTGATAGATCTAGTGGTGATTGTTGGATGTGACAGAATTATGCAGAGCTGAAAATTTAATGTAACTCTTGACAAATTACTTTACAGAGTATATGTACTTAAGAACGGTCTAATACAAAACGAGGAAATCCATAACAATTTGTGTCATCATGGACGATTTCGTATGCACGCTGATAAATCTTAGGAGACAGGATGAATATATGATACATCACCCACGAATACGCATGTATAAACATTCTGATGACTGTAACGTTTGGGAGCTTGTCCATGTGGCTGAGTTTCTGAGTTTGGTTTTACGCCGCTTTTAGCAATATTCCAGCAACATCACGGCGGGGGACACCAGAAATGGGCTTCACACATTGTACCCATGTGGGGAAGATGGGAAAACGGTGTCAGGAAATGTTTCTGGGAAGAAAAGTATGTGTGCATTCATACATTGCCACTCATCCAATGACAATAATATTCCACAATAAATTACTTTCCAGACGTCAAATCATTATGATACATTATCATTTCTTCTTTACCGAGGTGAACGTGGTTGCACACTGGCTTTGCTTTTAACGCATTGTTTGTTGATTGTGTTGCCTGTAAGGAAGTGAAAGTATTTGTATAATCACTCAAGGATGTCATTTTCAGGAACATAAGTACAAACCGACGAGAAATACCCAATCGTGGTTCCAGAATATTTTCTTTTTGAATTCGGTTTTATAAGAAGTGCAAAACGATTTTGATCTATTATGTGTAATAGAATATGTCATAAAAATAAAGACAGCAGGTATCGGTTTATTGTTAAGATAGAGCCAATGGTACGAAAACGAATGAAAGATGAAAGATAAAACTGACTCTAATGATGGGAATATACCTGAAAGAGTGAGAGAGTTTAGTTTTACGCCGCTTTTAGAGATATTCCAGCAATATCACGGCGGGGGACACCAGAAATCGTCTTCACACATTGTACTCATGTGGGGAATCGAACCCGGGTCTTCGGCGTGACGAATAACGAGCTTTTAAATTTCATATCCAAATTAAAGTATACATCTGGAAAGAAAAGTAAGCCCTACTCACTACACACTTCGAAATAAAAGCCCCAGTTTCACAACGACATTGTTTTTATTTACAAATGCAAAACCCATTTTGTGAAATAGGAACTGAAATCGATTTGTGATTATATGTTTTGTAATTATGAATGCATCATTGACATGTTTAATGGTTAACAACTTCCTTATTTTTAGGTGATGTGTCTTTACTATTCCCTTCATCGGGTGAATCACATATTCCCGTGGCAAGGGAGTGTCTTACTTTAAAGTCAGTTGTTAAAAGACTGTTAACACTTCCTTGCCTTGGGTGAATACTGGGTAAACGTATATTAGGGTAAGAGTTAATATAATATTACAAACATAATTACAAAGAAGTTGTTTTTCATAATTTAGTTTCTTGAAAAGTTGTGCCTATTACGGTTTTCTCTTTCTCACACAATACGTTCTACCATTTACTTTGTATAGTCCCATAATCCACTATTTGAGTTTTCTGACAATAAGATTATTACTGTTGAATATTTTTGGACCATGCTTTCTGCTACATTCTCGGTGTTGTACAAAGCATTACATACCTACATTCGTTCATTTATGTCGTGTTTTGTCCTTTATGTATAATGCTATGTGGACATTCAAAATGTAAAGAACATGCCCCATTGGAAAATAGTCTTGTCTTATTTTGATTTGTCTTGTTAAAAATGAGTTTTCTTTTTATGTTTCAACTTTAAGTGCAGCTATTTTTATGTTATACTTTTCTACATATTATCTGTCAACCTCAAGCAAATTGGTTTTGCTATGTTCCAGCCTCACGATCCCCATTTATTTGACTTTGTATCTTTGTACTCACAAAAAACGCAAAATCTGCAATAAATGCATCACAAACAAAACATCACAGGAAACAAAATATGCAAGAAACATTTTGTGTGTTTGGGATAGGTAGAAGTCCGCTGGAATCAAGCTTAGCTATTAAAATGCATAAAAATGCAATTTGAAACTACAATCGCTTGTTAAAGTGACTCTCCCGTCCTGTTTACTGAAAGAGCTTGTTTTGGAGACACTACCAACCCACACGTAATCGCAAGGACATAACTTATTCTAATGTTTTCACTTATTCATACATGATGCCAAGGGTTCAAACTAAATACTGAATGGTCACAGTATCAGCTCTCAATATATTGTAAACAGGGCCTGCTGAATATCTGGACACAATAGACACAAAAGACAAAAATAGGAGTGTCCTTAAAATTCAGTCCCCGTCTCAATTTTGAGAATTAGGCAATTCGCAGAAATGTCATGACGCAAAAACGTCTGTTGGTCGCCACTCGCAAAAATATCGTGACGCAAAAAATACGTGATGTACAGTATAAATCAAGCAATCCAAATCTTTGACTGTTGAGTATGACGGGAAGTCATCCAACACTATGCTGAACATATTTTATATGACATTAGCTGAGGGCATTTTCATTTTCTGCATTTTCTTTAGAAATATTATACCGCAATGAGCTGTGGTGACTAATATCACGTTAAGCACATTACCCACATACGTGAAATTTTGGATATGGCTTTGCTAATGATTACTTTAAAATAGGAGATTTTCAAACATTGGACATTGGCCTATAGTTAGGCCGAGTACTTTTTGACCGACCCTCGTATACATGTAATGTGATACTAAAATATGTGCACGTAATCTGCTTTGTTTAGGTGCAAGGTAAAATATATTTTCACCACGCCATGATCAGAAAGTTTAATAAGTCCGAAACGTTCAGATGGATTATTTATGTATATAGTGTGAAAGAAATACTCATGGTGTTTGTTCTTCTTTGTAAGTATATCGATTTCAATAATAATATTTGTTGTATGTTGCATATATATCTTTGTAATATAATACTTGTTCAAATAATCTGATTTTTAACGACCTTCTTGTACAATTTACCACATCTGTGACTTAAATGATATCCGATGCAATAACTTCATTTATATCTTATTCTTTTTTTTCTTTTCGTGTTTTATTTCTTTGATTTCTTTTTTTTTAATTTGTTCTTATTTTCTTTGCCTTGTTATATTTGTTTCAGATGCCACCGGTTGAGCAGAATACGCTCATCTTATGGCCCAAACCTGGTATCATCCCTATTGATAAGTGATTTAGGATGTAGTTGATATTGTACAATGCTTTAGGCTTTTTTTTACCAATAAATATCTTTTGTTTTGATGGATTTGAAATAGTGAATTTCAGCATAATTATTTATACATATCTTGCAATGAATAACACTTATTCAGTTAAATCTCTAAAATTATTTATCTTTAAGTTATTGTAAAACGAAGACACACAATCAGAGTGCAAGGTTTCATTTCAACATTTATTACTGTTTGAACATCGTTTCAGGACAATTCGTGTATGGTTTATAGATAGTTGGATTTGGGAAACAGGAGAGTGGAACCTATAGTGGTTAAACAATTTGCGCCCCAGGCCGAATGCCTTGATTTCATTGCAATCATGTCGTCACCATCCGTGATACTGAAGGGACATTTTATGTTAAGGTTACGTAAAACTATATTCACTCCCTTCAGTTACGAACATGAGGGTATATTGAACTGCCCCTGCTGTGTTGCGAAATAAACATATTTCTAAAGTGTTTTTCACTGCTTGTCTGCGGCAGGGAATCTCTGCACTTGTACACAGCAGAAAATGTTTAAATTTTACATAGCGTTAGTAGTTTCAACAAACTCAATAATGCGCCATCGTGTCACTGGATTGTCTGGTCTTCTATCACTGAATTGATCGTTCTAGGCTGGATTGCTCAACGGTCGGCAGGAGCATGCAACTTGTGTGAATGGTGGGTCCTACTGCTGGAGAAGGATATCTGTACCCTTCAAAGAAAAACCTAATATCCTCACTAATTTTCATTGATCACAGTCATGCCTGTGACGCTGACTGGACCCTGGTTGGTTGATAACAGTGGCTGAAATCTTTAATATTCTATGGCGCTGACAATATCCATTGATATACGATATTCGTCCAAGGTTACACAAGCTAACCGGAAAACCGTTTTACCTACCATTTTCATGCAATAATTCTTATGACTTTGCACTTCAAGCTTTCAACTGAAAAGGATATAATTTTAGCGTACGGGGTAAATATTTCCATACTTCACAGATTTGCCGAATTATTATATTTCTATATGATGTCGTATTACTGTGTACACTTTTTCAACTGCAAGGGCCTTATATCATCTGTTAGTAAAGCTGAAAGATGTGTTTACCCATGTGGGCATTTCAGCATATTATTACTAATCTATTTAAAGGAAATTGGTCTGAAACATGAATAATAAATATGTACGTGTATAACCAATTGATGGTTTTTCAGTTTGGTGTATATAATGTTGTTATGTTGAAATGTATATATACAGAAATTCCTTTTGAATATAATTCTGTTTATATAATGGACATGTTTGTGTTTAAATTTGGTCTCGTCGCTATATGACTGAAATAATGCCGATGCCACACTAAATCATAATTCACTCACGAAAATGTCGTACAACTTCGCGTGTACAATTTTTTTGACTCAGTAGGCCGTTGTTATGATCGAAATTTCCCTCCAGGGAAGGGTGACACGGAAGCGTGCTAAAGCGTCATTGACCAATGAAATTAAAGTATTTTACCACATGAAGGTAAGATAAAATGCTGTGTTCAGCAACTCCAACACCTACTCCCTGTCTAAAGATTAACCATAATCCTCAAAACTACCAAGGAAGGATTTTCTTTTATTCACATGAAGTATCCGAGACAAGAGGGATTAATACCATGTCCATTCTGAAAAACTCAAAGGATTTCCTTGACGCTTTAGTGTCTCAAAAATGGACCAAGTGTACGGTTCTGTCAGAGCATTTGATTTAAAACTTCATTCCCCGATCCATGGGATTTATTTGCACATAAACATGGTCAGCAAGCACACACACACACACACACACACACACACACACACACACACACACACACACACACACACACACACACACACACACACATATACATACACACACATACATAAATATAAATATCTGTTTGAAAGGTTTGTAACAATTCAAAAGCAAATGTCATCTGGAAATGTCTTCCATTAAGAAATTCCGAACAGCACTATTCCGTATCAGATGTGAGGTGAGGTGAGGTGAAATTGGGTTTAACGTCGTGCTTGAGAATATTTCGCTCATATGACGACGTGCATGCGTGTGTATGTGTATGTGCGGCTGCTTGTTCTAGCCCAGACTTAAGCTGGTTATATAGTGCTAGCCCACTGAGATACCATGCCGCAGTGAAGCATGAATACCCCACTCAGACACATTATACTGACTCCGAGCCGACCAGTCCTTGTTGTACCCATTAATGCCGAGCGCCAGGCAGGGACCAACAAGTACCATATTTTAACGTCTTTTGGTATGACGCGGTCGGGGATCGAACCCGCGACCTTCCGCTCTCCTGGCGGACGCTCTAACCACTACACCACGGAGGCGGTCCCGTTTCAGATGTAGTTCTCATGGTCTTCTTATAGAAAAAGGATGACATTTAGGGATATCAGGGGTAAACTGGTTGTGTAAATACTGTTCCTATCATGAGGTAGAAGATGAATACCATTCCCTTCTTGTTTGTCCATTGTATACAAATATCAGAAAAGAATGCATAAACAAATATTTCTATTTGAACCCCCGAACTGACAAATTCAATACCCTCATGTCATCCCAAAATCAAACAGTCACAAAGTTTCTTGCATTGTATATATCGAAGCGACAAAACCCTTTCCAAATTCATAAGAAACCTCTGCCAATCTCAGTCGAGTGTACAATTGTGACTATATCATAGTTCAGAACCAGAAAATCCAGTGATTGTCACCATGTGATACGATGACAGAGCATGTGTTTATGAATCACTGTGAAATAGTGATGATACTGCAGGTGTTCGCGAAAAGGTGAGCGTATCCTGCCCCGCTAGTGGCACCCGTCTAGTCATTTGTCCACCTGAAATAATTCGGGATGTATGGTATAAGTCAAAATAGGGAATTGCATCGGACATCAGTTTTGCCACTGATGCATTACATTTGGAAATTTCCTACACATGCCCAAAATAAAACTTCTTGAAAGCCTTACTGAGGCCTTGGATGTTGTAACCTTGATCAAACAACTTCTGAGCATGAGTGGGATGACACTCTTTGAAATCCTGATAAGAAGAGCACGACTGAACCTCAAAAGTTGTGAAATGTAAACACCAAAGGCTGGAGCTGTTGGAATATTGCTGGACATGAAAGGGAAGTTGACTACTGGAAAGTTGAAATCATTCCTTGTGTCATACCCCTTTGTGGAGATTGTTTTTGTCACTCTGAATCTTTATGCGTAGATCTATATATAAAACAGTTGAAGTGGTTTCACTTGTCTCCTTAATTTCAAGTTCAGGTGGGTAAATGAGGGGAAGGCAATTGGCTATTTGATGGATATTGAACGATATTAAATCATCGATGTACTGGAAGCTTAAGTTAAACTTCTTGGCCAGATTACCTTGTTTTGATTTTGCCAACCCAAGCAGAAATTCCGATTCATGTGCATAAAGAAACAGACCCGCAAGGAGGGACGCACAATTGGTGACCATGGGGATGCCTTCTTCTTGGCGAAATGTTTTACCCCCAACTTTCACAAAGATGGTATCAATGAGAAAATCCACTATTTCACATATTGTTTTCTCGGTAAACTTCAAATGACATTTGCTTTCATTTTTTACAAATTGTCCTGAACCCCTGCAGATAGATATGTAGGTATACCTTTGTTCACCACGTTTGTTTACAAAAAACCCATGATTCAAAGAATCAAGTTTTTCCCTTCGTTTGTTATGTAAGATAGTGGTATACAATGTTGAAGAATCAAATGTTTTGACAGAACAGAACTCGGTCCGTTTCTGAGATTCTAAAAATGTAAGCAAATCCTTTGAGATTTTGAGAAAGCACTTGATATTAATTCCGCTTGTCCCAAACATTTTCTGGGAATATCGAGTAAAACCTTCCTTGATAGTATTAAGGATTATGATTAATCTCTGAGACAGGGATTTGGTGGTACATTTGATGGAATGAATATCAGATCCTCTGCATTACAGATATTATATTATTTAGGATATATTTATTTCTATCGCAACCATTGCTACTGTATGTAAAAGGTACTGTAGACCTATGGCCTTTTCAGTACTTTAAATGAAAGATTAATTGACTTCCATTGATAATATCTGAGAAAGAGTTTGGTGTAAAGCATTTTAACAGGGGGAAGTTTAGTTTTTCGCGAATACCTGGACGATCTTTATGGGAGAGTGATTCATAAACAGGTGCTCGTCATTTAGTGGGAATCATACGATCGACCCTGTTCTTTCAGAGAGTTCTTGGCGTCATGAAAAAGGATTTGTTACGTTTATGTCTTATCTCTATTTTCAGCCTCATCTGTAAAAATGGTAAAAAGTAGACCTCTAATGTCATTGATAAACACATACGCTAACACTGCAATACATTATCTCTGTACTATCGCCTGGCATTTCCTCATGGCAAATCTCAATCTCTGAGCCCGAAAGCAGTTAATATAATATATAGCCGTCTGTGAAATTACTCACATGAATAATAATTTACATAGTGACATAATTGTTTCCTTTTACACACTATGGAATCCATTTTGGCATATCATCGAGACTGATTAATCTCTGATGCTGACGTTTTGTGTTATACTACATATCTACAAAGATCTTTCACATTTTCTTGACAGGCTTCTGGCAACTTGGGCTACATAATGACATCACTTTACCCTGCTTTTGTTTCTGTAAGGTGTGACCTTTTTTCACATCCTTATCATAACCCTATTTCTTGAACTTTAAACAGGTATTAATATAGCCTTTGTTTGGATTTCCTTGGGCTTGGTATATGGCTTCATCAGTGTTTTATATGTGATTATCCAACGACTAAATGGTAAACTCCGGATATTACGAACTCAAATGAAATAGACAATTATTTTTCGTTCGTTTTGCGAGGTGTGTCTTTAACCTATTGATGCTGAATTTCCTATATGTACTCTTCACATTTATACATAGAATATTTCTATTTCAGAGGCTAAAACCTAATCACTGTTCTTTAATTGTTCAGTTGCTTTGAACAGCCGCACTTGGCTTCATAAATTATGATAAGCTGGTTGGCAGGTGGCACGAGTGCAACTCGGAGATTAACAGTTCCAAATAAAAACTAACTTTGTGGTTGTCAAAGGGCATACTGGGCCGCAAAGTGAGTTCGTTATATCCATCGGTTAGTTATAAGCATGTTCGTTATATCCATCAATTTTATATACTGCAATATACAGAACAGTTCCTTATATCCATCAGTTAGTTGCAAGTATGTTCGTTATATCCATCAATTTTATATAATACAATATACAGAACAGTTCCTTATATCCATCAGTTCGTTATAAGCATGTTCGTTATATCCATCAATTTTATATAATGCAATATACAGAACAGTTCCTTATATCCATCAGTTAGTTACAAGCATGTTCGTTATATCCATCAATTTTATATAATACAATATACAGAACAGTTCCTTATATCCATCAGTTAGTTACAAGCATGTTCGTTATATCCATCAATTTTATATAATACAATATACAGAACAGTTCCTTATATTCGTCATCAGTTAGTTACAAGCATGTTCGTTATATCCATCAATTTTATATAATACAATAAACAGAACATTTCCTTATATCCATCAGTTAGTTATAAGCATGTTCGTTATATCCATCAATTTTATATAATACAATATACAGAACAGTTCCTTATATCCATCAGTTCGTTACAAGCATGTTCGTTATATCCATCAATTTTATATAATACAATATACAGAACAGTTCCTTATATTCGTCAGTTCGTTATAAGAACAGTTCCTTATATTCGTCAGTTAGTTATAAGCATGTTCGTTATATCCATCAATTTTATATAATACAATATAGAGAACAGTTCCTTATATCCATCAGTATTATAATCAATTTTATATAATACAATAAACAGAACAGTTCCTTATATCCATCAGTTCGTTATTTCGTTATATCCATCAATTTTATATAATACAATATACAGAACAGTTCCTTATATCCGTCAGTTCGTTACAAGCATGTTCGTTATATCCATCAATTTTATATAATACAATAAACAGAACAGTTCCTTATATCCATCAGTTCGTTACAAGCATGTTCGTTATATCCATCAATTTTATATAATACAATATACAGAACAGTTCCTTATATCCATCAGTTAGTTACAAGCATGTTCGTTATATCCATCAATTTTATATAATACAATATACAGAACAGTTCCTTATATCCATCAGTTCGTTACAAGCATGTTCGTTATATCCATCAATTTTATATAATACAATATACAGAACAGTTCCTTATATCCGTCAGTTAGTTACAAGCATGTTCGTTATATCCATCAATTTTATATAATACAATAAACAGAACAGTTCCTTATATCCATCAGTTCGTTACAAGCATGTTCGTTATATCCATCAATTTTATATAATACAATAAACAGAACAGTTCCTTATATCCATCAGTTCGTTATAAGCATGTTCGTTATATCCATCAATTTTATATAATACAATAAACAGAACAGTTCCTTATATCCATCAGTTCGTTACAAGCATGTTCGTTATATCCATCAATTTTATATAATACAATAAACAGAACAGTTCCTTATATCCATCAGTTCGTTATAAGCCTATTCGATATAACATAGTTTACTGTACATAATTATGCTTTGTTTTGTTACATGTATGTCAATTAAAGTATTACCTTTTGTACTTAATATAATTTTTTGGGAAAACTTCATTTCTCAGTACATTATGTTTGTATTAATGGAAATGTGCGACCTGAGTATTTGTTTTGTAAACAATAGTCTCTTTCCCTGGATGAGTTCCCCTATTGTTACTGTGTGTGTTTAACATCTGATATCATCACTAACGTTCAGTGATTCACTTATATATTTTACGTCACAATTTTAGATTTTAAGTAAGTTATTTTAAACTAAGTTTTCGTAGAGTTGATATTTAGAATTGTAACTGTATCACAAAACCTGGGGAACTAACGATTTCAACATAACTATCCGAAGAGTGGAACGTTTGTAGAATCTATGTAGTTCCCTGGCAGTTGGTGACGAGTTCCACTTTTCAGGTGTGAAGTTCTTCTCCAGTCGCGGTCTACATATTTACATAAAGATCTCCATGAATGGTCTAATATGTATAAGCTGAAAAAAATGCTTATCCGGTTCTAGAGTAAAAATGTGAAAAACTTGCTTATATTCATCAATACTATCTTTAGAATAGTCGCAGCTATATGAGACCCATTTTAACTTAATTCTGTTACATGTCATTGAAACTCATTCTCACTATATGTATTTACCCAATACCCTTGGCATCTTAATTATATCATCATGAGTGAATTTATATTCTACTTTTCTCATGTACCAATGTTGGTGTTTACTTCTGAGAATAAACAAACTTGGGGCACATTTGCAATACGGTGAACGTTACATTGTCCACAAGAAAATTTATTATGATACATAAGCGTTATGTGATGTGCATGAACACAGACGCCAAAGTGTATGGGCATCAATGAGAACCCACAATCACTAATACAAACTTTTCTATTATAAGGGTAACGCTATTTTTCAGGGCATTGTCATTTGCAGAACCCTGAGGTCTTTCATTAACTTTCAAAAGACCGACGGCTTCTGCAAATGATAATGCCCTGAGAAATGGCGTTACCGTTATTATATATAGTTAAAATGGATAGAATTATTAATAAAATAAACACTTACAACGGTATCGGTTTTGAAGCATTTACTGCTTACAACAAAAGACGGAGGTAACTGACACACTTTGTACAAATATGGAAACGTCATAGAACAAAACAGATGACGTCACTATTGAGAGTGACGACATTGGACCTTGACCTTTGGCCATACTACCAGCCGCCATCTTTTTCAATGCTGAACAGTCGGTGTTTTCATTGCTGTATGTTGTAATTTATGGTGCAATTGTTAAGGTTAGCACAGGCAAGAAAGTGCATGATGGCACAGGTACATGTGCCGAATAAGAGTCAGAAATATAGTCAATATTGAACCCAAGTTCAAACGAGCTGTAGGTGATTGAACATCAAGAGCTGAGCTATTTTTGACGTCACCTAACAACGGGCATGATAATGGCCCGTCGTCAAGCAATATGGGGGCATTATCAGGTTACAGTGGCACGCTCATTTCTGATAACATGAGGGGTTTTAATGATAATTCTATCCATTTTAGCTAGAAAGATGTATATTTATGTGCTGATGGAATTTCTGTCTTAGATTACTGAAATATGGACATCAAAGTAAAAATAGAAAATCATCTTCAATGCTAGTTATTTGTGAGTTTTTAAGATTTTGCCCTTTTCTGTTGGTAATTTGTGGTTTAATATTCTTGTATTTACAATCCATTTGGCTAAATTATAGGATAAATGTAACCAGTATTAGTCAATACAGGGTTTGTTTAAAAACACAACATAATATTTATCCATTGATGATTCCTTGGCCGTTTCACTTAATTTCTGATAAAACTGGAGTAATGAAATTAATTTAAAGGTCACATGCAACGTATTTGCAGATTCTTATACCTTTCGGTGTGGACTTACAGTAACAAATTATCAAAAATGCAAATTCAACTTATAAAGTTGAAAAATAACGCGATGAAAAAAACCCAGCGAAATAGGAGTTCAAACGATTCACTAAATTCACCCCAGCTGGGGTGAAAAGTGGTTTCCACAGCAGTGCTGCGCTGGGCTGCACTGCGCTCATGGCGCATGCGCAGTGAATAGGTTCGCGCAGCTAGAAGCTTGGATTCCCGGATTATAAGGTCGTGAGCAGGAGTAGTCTAATCTTGGTTGTGTACACAAACAACAAATAGTAAATAATCTACTCGTTACATAAAATAACTATGTTAAGGATCTAGATCTACTCAGCTATGTGTCAACCAGTGAAGCGTTCGACATTTCAAGACGGCTTTGATGTGAACTATTTTTCTAATGTTTGGAGTTTTGTTGATATTTCACAGGCGCGAGCTTTTTATGTTATGACAGTAGATTACCGAAATTATACAATTTCATTTGATTATTTCACCACACGTTCTTCTTACGGAGTCACTTTCTCAGTTCGATACTTAAAAGCAGCGTCATTATTTAGCATTGTCAGAATTTCTAACTATAGATATGCCTCTGTCACAGACAAAATTCAATGTCTGTTTTATTGACATCTATGTGTCTGCCTGCCTGTCTGCTAATGACTATATGCAATACACAACTTCGATCTCTGACCTCATGCAATTTGTACTTAACACCTCTCAGGCTATACACCATAAACAAAACGCTTTGATTTATGGCTCGTGCACCCCAGTTCTGTCTCTGTCACATTATGTAATTACACAGATAAGCAGGCGTGATACTTGTACACATGAAATGTTATGATGTCTGTTGATTGCAAAATGTTATGCTAAAAAAAATTAGCATGTATTTACAAAACCCAACATCTCTATACACACACAAAGAGCCCTGAGAGTTTCGGCAAATGAACCAGCCAATGAAAGGCTTCGTGACACTTAAGTGCACGCCCACCCGCTCTGACTGGGTTCGGTATCCCGGGTGCTTCGTTTCTTGGGAAGTAAACCCAAGTACAAAATATTGCACTTTTGATTTGCGATTGTACGCTTATAATTTTGTTTATATGTTTTTTTCATAACCAGCAATGTATATTATATGTCATGAATAAGTGATAATTGTGTTTTAATTATGTTTAACATTTTATTTAACATTGGATTTTAACCAAGGCATGGTAGGGAGTGGTAGGGCATTGAGAATTCCCAAAACGATTCAAATCCGTTCCAGGCAACATATTGTAACAGATGTTAATAATACAAACTTGATGTTGTCATTAAAGAACATTGTGTTAAACATAAGATGATACCGTTACGCGTATAAACTTCTGTTGTCTTGATATGCATATAGCATATGTAGGTTGAACCAGTTGATCAAACATTTTCAGTGTGACAATCAATAGAAATCTCTTAAAGGCTACAGTTCTGAGTAGTTATACGCCGCACTCAGCAATATTCCAGAATATGGCGGCGGTCTGTACCGACTGAACAGAATACGCTCCTCTTATGGCCCAAACCTGGTATCCTCCCTATGGATAAGTGATTTAGGATGTAGTTGAAATTGTACAATGCTTTATGCAGAGTTTTCCGATATAAATATTTTGTTTGGACAGATTTGTCATAGTGAATTTTAAATAACTAATTAAATAACATGAATGAATAAAGACCATAGGCGGATCCAGAGGGGGGGTGCAGGGGTGCGCACCCCTTTGTGCTGAAAGTTTGTTAAATGACCATTGAAACTCGGGTAAAAATGAAGTGTGCACCCCTCCTTTTCTCAATAGTGTGCACCCCCCTTTCTCAAAAAGCTGTATCCGCCCCTGAAGACTGAGCGTGTTTAAAGGAGACAGATGATATTGATGTGAAAAGCTTGCCCAAGCAGCTTACTAATCCTAAACGCATGTAATTATCAGGATCACATAGGTTTCCTTTGTTTTTGAATACTGGTTCTACAACAGCAATCAATCAGCTTTCGGTGGTCAAGAATTAGACTGAGCAGTTCAGTATGCAAATGCGCCGTCTTATCAATCGAGGCTTTGATTGTAGTCATTTGAGACACAATCCAAGCCACTGGATTAGTTGTTTGTTTAAATAATAATCTAAAATAAGACCTCTGGCACTCTTCAAACAACACGAGTCGTATGGGGCGTACAAAGAATGGGTGTTATTCTCTTAGTAAAATTGTGAGGTAAGGCGAACAGTGTACACAGAGTCCTACAGATACTACAGGGGAGGACAACGAAGTCAGGTTGACGCTTTGTCAGTGATGGTCCCTCCTGATTCCTGGCTAGCCTTTCTTCAGGTCTGTCCGCGTTCTTCCCGCTGTCTGCCGAGTCCTACAGATACTACAGGGGAGGACAACGAAGTCAGGTTGACGCTTTGTCAGTGATGGTCCCTCCTGATTCCTGGCTAGCCTTTCTTCAGGTCTGTCCGCGTTCTTCCCTGCTGTCTGCCGAGTCCTACAGATACTACAGGGAGGGACAACGAAGAAGTCAGGTTGACGCTTTGTCAGTGATGGTCCCTCCTGATTCCTGGCTAGCCTTTCTTCAGGTCTGTCCGCGTTCTTCCCGCTGTCTGCCGAGTCCTACAGATACTACAGGGGAGGACAACGTCAGGTTGACGCTTTGTCAGTGATGGTCCCTCCTGATTCCTGGCTAGCCTTTCTTCAGGTCTGTCCGCGTTCTTCCCGCTGTCTGCCGAGTCCTACAGATACTACAGGGGAGGACAACGAAGTCAGGCTGACGCTTTGTCAGTGATGGTCCCTCCTGATTCCTGGCTAGCCTTTCTTCAGGTCTGTCCGCGTTCTTCCCGCTGTCTGCCGAGTCCTACAGATACTACAGGGGAGGACAACGAAGTCAGGTTGACGCTTTGTCAGTGATGGTCCTTCCTGATTCCTGGCTAGCCTTTCTTCAGGTCTGTCCGCGTTCTTCCCGCTGTCTGCCGTCTCCTCCCGCTTTGCTGTCCTGCCTGCTTTTGAAGGCAGATGAACGACTAACGATCTGCGTAGGTCGGAAATTCTCATGGACATTACTTGCTTAGCAGGTCATATTGTGACCTATAAATCTGACAAGCTTGACATATATCTGACAAGCGTACATGACAAACAGTGTTACAGTCGCCCTTTTCTCATAAGAAATTTCATGAGAATTTTCCATTCTGCTGCTTCATTCACATAACATGCGTTCCTAATACATCACGATAAGTATTAACAACATCATAATAATGCATACATGATTGTAGGAGAATCCTCAGTTATACAGTTTGTTTGCATATTATTTTTTGCTGTTTAACGCTCAGCAATATTCGAACTATATGGCAGTGGTCTGTAAATTATCTAGTCTCGACCAGACAATCCAGTGATCAAAAGCATGATTATCGATCTACGCAAATGGGATACGATGACATGTGTCACAGATCATTGAAAGGATATAACTACAGTCATAGCTAACAAATGAGTAATAATACTGCCATCGATTTATCAGCGTTGTGTTTGACGAATGATTAGATGCATTCATTAACTGTCCACGGGCTTCAAGCCGTAGTGGGTAGTGGCAACATGCCCACACACATACAGTTTATCAAATAGCTCTCGGGAAGCATTCTGTACGGACCCACCCTGCAACAAATGTGTGGATTCACATCACTGTTGCCCGGTTCTTTGGACTAGTTCGCCACTCATTGTATCCATTACGTCGGCCCTGTGTTACAGCATCCAATTTCGGATATTGATTTCGCACAACAGACCTAGGCAGTTCATCTTCTAGCCGGTTCAGGTTTCCGGTGGTCATAGGAGGTACAGAGGGTAGTGTTCCTTTGTCAGCGTTATATTCGCCTTCAGTATCAACTGACACCATCTCGTCACCAAGTCAGTGCTATTTATCCCTTTTCCATTTGGATAGCCAGGGTTTCATCCATCTCTTACATATAAATGTGCAAATATAATTACGATAATAAGAACAATAAACGACACAAGAAACTTCATTTTAGTGACTTCAGTTTACTGACTCCTCCTCAACGTTTAGAAAATGCCCCCAATTTGTTGATTATGTATTTTAATAATGTGCCACGGGGTGTACATAAAATATAAGTCAGGATATAGAATAGAATACCCTCTTCAGTCATTACTGGCTTATGAGACAATGCAAAATCATTAAAATATATGTATGTGAGAATGATATTTAAAATTTAAATAATTTAAAATCATTAACAACTACACTTACTTTTCCTTCAGATGAACTGTAATCCAATCGTTCCTAAACCACCTTACAATCTAGGTCCACTCTTTTATTATCAATTTGTTTTTAAAGGTTCGTACAGAAATTGTATAGTTGGTCTAATTAAAAAGTATTGATTTTTGTCCCAAAGAAAAAATGCCTTTTATTCTCTTTTATCCTTTTCAAAAGCTTATATTTGCATTGTAATTTGTGCTTTTCAAAGGAATATTTTAGAATTTTGTTGTTGTTTTTTCTTGCTGTTTTAACACCCCTTAGGTTAGATGTTTACAGGGTGAAGGCAAATCGGATAATAACAGTCAAGAATTTTATATAAATGCATGCTGCGATTATATACTAAATGTATTACTGTAGCGTTTAGTGATTATATACTGAGTGAGTGAGTTTAGTCTTACGCCGCACTCAGCAATATTCAAGCTATATGACGGCAGTCTGTAAATAATCGAGACTGGACAAGACAATCCAGTGATCAATAGCATGAACATCGTTCTACGCAGTTGGGATACGATGACATGTGTCAACCAAGTCAGCGAGCCTGACCACCGTGTAGCATTATATTATACCTTCAGAATGTATTACTGTAGTGATGCGTGTAGCGATATTATACTAAATGGATTACTGTAGCGTGTAGCGATATACTAATTACTAAATGGATTACTGTAGCGTGCAGCGAGTATTTACTAAATGTATTACATGTAGCGATATTATACTAAATGGATTACTGTATTGTGTATTACTGTAGCGTGTAGCGATATTTTATTAAATGTAGCGATATTATACTAAATGGATTACTGTAGCGTGTAGTGATATTATACTAAATGTATTACTGATAGCGATATTATACTGTAGCGTGTAGCGATATTATATACTAAATGTATTACTGTAGCGTGTAGCGATATTATACTAAATGTATTACTGTAGCATGTATTACTGTAGCGATATTATACTAAATGTATTACTGTAGCGTGTAGCGATATTTTATTAAATGTATTACTGTAGCGTGTAGCGATATTATACTAAATGTATTACTGTAGCGATATTATAATAAATGTATTACTGTAGCGTGTAGCGATATTATACTAAATGTATTACTGTAGCATGTAGCGATATTGACAGTTGTGGTAGTTTCATCTTTATCAATATTCCATGGTTAACGAATATTTAATTCAGGAATTTGAAGTTGTCTAAAATGTAGGTGCCAGGACAAAAAATAGCGGCCTGACAATGACAGATGTGTTTCTTTGGCCTGCAATAAATTGCGTTTGAATAAGGATGTCGGTGTTACCGGACTTTTTAAGCGATTCAGCGGGTCAATATGTTTCCCATGTGGCATACATCCTTTCATCCAATGGAACTGAGGAGGCACATAGCCCACCCTGTATGTATATTCTGCCGTGTTTCGAAGAGTACTGTTGCATTATCCCGCCTGGCATCATTTGAAAAATAAATTCAGAGGAATTTACACGCATTTGATGGTGGAATCCAAAGTCAATGACAAAGTGGTACTATACGATTCATATAAGGATTTCGTCATTATCTGATTCAGCTGGTTAATTATTTATTATTATTTTTCAAATTGGAAATATAAGAAACACTATTTTGAGCATTAGTCAGTGAAAGGTATCAAACCTGGCAAATCACTAGCATACTGGTGAGGAGTACAATGTTCTATTTTCATGTTTTATATGCAAACGTACTTTTGCCAAGGTAGAGGTAGCCGGGAAACACAACATTGAAAAGTAGTCTCGTCAATCTCCAGTTTCCTGCAGTTATCGAAAATAACATTCAAATGTGATTCTACGTCAACCAATCAAAATAGGATAATACAATCACTTTCTTATTATTTGGAGTTGTGTCTGGTGTGCACTTTCCACCCAGTTCTGATAAACCCTGATGGATATATTTATATTTTTTTATTGTTTATATTGTGTGTGTGTGTGTGTGTGTGTGTGTGTGTGTGGCGCCAATATCCAGATCACCTGCTCAGAAGCGCTTTGTTTTTCCCTCGATCATTGGATGTCAGTCTCAAATGGCACATTATATTATCAATCTCAACTCCCTGGGAAACATAATATAAGTAAAAGATAGTTTAAAGCGGACAAATACTCCAACACATTCACTCACTACTAGTAATGGTCCCATTCGACTGAACTTTCTCCACCTTGTAGCATTGCGACTTTTCGAATGCATTCTGGCTTCTCGATTTGTACCTCGACACAAGAACGTGACTGAAACGTCATCGTTGTCTTTAAATATAAAAATACAACCTTATATTTATATATATTTCTTTATTGACTGTAACAAACATATTTCACACTAACATATTTATACATATATTCAAAACAATTTGCTGGCGTTACTTTATTATCATTCATCAATGTGCGCAATTAATTGTGCATTCAAAGTATCAGCGCTGATCAGAGTTGGTCATCAGTTGGTAAGAGGCGACTAACGGGATCGAGTGGTCAGGCTCGCTGACTTGGTCTATGCATGTCGTCGTATCCCAAATGTATAGGCCGATGTTCATGACTTCAGTCACTGGATTGTCTGGTCCAGATTCGATCATTTACAGACCACCGCCATACAGTTGGAATACTACTGCGTTAAAACAACAAACAAACGCGTCCGTCCAGTAGCAATGACCACTATGACGTCAAAACGTTTCTGTCGACAGCAGCAGGAACCACTTCAAGACTTAATTCAACATTTTGAATCTCAGAGCTTCTAATTGTCACCCAAATCAAAGCGTGTGCGGTATAGACTCGTTTGCCCAAAGATCCCTGTCATGAAGGAAGGAGGTCGTTGACTCGTCCATGTGGTGATGGTTCGTTTCTTCGGCACCACTTGTTTCCTGAGACCTCTTTGTAGTCTGTAAGACCAAGTAAAGCGAAAGTGTATTGAAATTTACGAAGTCACCAATACACATCCGCGTGGTAGCTTTTCTAATTTCAGATAAAAATATTACGGAAACACGTTGGTAGATCTAGTGGCTAGTTTTCGTTTACTTCAAAGATTCAGGATTAATTCAAAGCATATAACAGATCTTCTAAATATAGATTAATGTATTTTAGAATATTAATCGCTAATTTACTTCACTGTACTGTAGGTGTATTGCTGTAACAACGAGATCAGTCATCATATGTTCCCATGTTAAGTTGTAGGATTGCACGGTATTACTTAGGTTCCAATATATCGCAATACGTATCGGAATACGGGCACCAGAATCGCAATTTATCATCCAAAACTGTCCCACTGGATATATTGCTTGTTAGATCAAACTATATCTCCTTGTATGTGAGATCAAACAATATCTCCTGGAGACATCGTTTTCACAGTAGATTTTGTACAATACCTTAACATCATCAATTACATGACTCACAATGCTATGACGTCAAAAACTTGATGACGTCACAATGCCATGACATCGCTGCAATGCAAGCCTAATGGCAGTACAGTGTTCACAGATATACATTTTTCATTGAAAACTAATGAAGAGTGATTTTTGGTGATAAATAGAATCCCACCTTCGTGTCTACTGATATCAATTATATAATAATAATAATAATAATAGTGCATTTATATAGCGCTAATTCCAAACATAAGGATGCTCAAAGCGCACAAACATTGTTTGATATTAGGGAAATTTAGGGAAAGCTTGGCGAAAGAGGAAAGTTTTTAGTAAGGATTTAAAGGATGACAACGTTTGAGAGTCTTTGAGTTTTTGGGGCAGATTATTCCACTCAGTTGCTGCGGCATACGCAAATGATCTGTGACCGTAGCGGACAGTGTTTGTTTTTGGGACAACAAGGAGAGACTTGGTCTGGGATCTGAGAGTTCGAGCAGGTTGGTATGTCTGAAGAAGGTTGCAGAGATAGACTGGAGCTGATCCGGAGATACATTGGAAGGTCAGGGACAGGAGCTTGAACTTGATACGGAAATGAACAGGAAGCCAATGAAGAGATTTGAGTAATGGAGTGGTGTGTGCCTGTCTGGGGGTAAGGGATGCAATTCTTGCGGCTGTGTTTTGAACATGCTGAAGTCTGTTGATCAGAGATTTGGGAGCCTTAATCAAGAGGCAACACTCGTTGATAAAAGTAAAACTATCCTCTGCATGGCTCGGATATGTGTAACTAATTGATATCAGTAGACACTTGGGTGAGATTCTCTATATATTGCAATACAGTATATTTGCCAATACACAGCCCTAATTATTTGTTAAGACATAAATAAAGCGCACGGCAGACTGCGACCAACTGTGCAGAGTTGAGCTCATTGGAGCCAGATACTCTTGATTCGAGGTTCGAATATATTATATGATATTTATATAGCGCCAATGTCCAGTTCAGCTCAGCTGCTCAAAGGCGTTTTGTTTTTCCCTTGATCACAGGATGTCAATCTCAACGGCAAATCGCATTTTTCAATCTCAACTCCCTGGGGATCATACACCTTTGCAGCCATTTAGGCGCAAGAGATCCCGGTTCGCCCCGACCATGTTTCTAGGTTGTCTTCGCAGGTTTCACAAAAGATCTTTCTTTGTACATTAAATCAATTGCCAAATACAATATAAAAGTGTTTACCTTGTGAAAACGTAAACGTTCTCTCCATGACTCTGGTAGGAATGGACACAACTGGTCAACTAGTGGGCAAATCAGCTCTGGTCTTAAATCTTCTGGTTTCGTACATCCTGAAATAAGAAAACACTGACAATCTGACTTTGCAAATGTGTTATGTTTTAAAAAGCACACCGACATGAAACCAATCCAAAGATTAATGCTACTCGAAAGAAAATATATCAGTTTTAAGGGACCGTTCATAATTTATGGCAAGAGGGGGAAGAAGTGATGATGATTTTTATGGAGAAGCATGTACATTGTGATTGACCCCCCCTAAAATTTATGTACAAAATAAGTAACAACCCCTTCATGTCATGAACAAATCAATGACACACACACACACACACACCCTCCCATTCCCATAATTTCCAAGCATAATTTACAAAACTGCTGACCCAGTTTTAAATAATTAAACGCTTTTCTTCACATACATACAGCCGCCATATAGCTGCAATATTGCTGAGTGCGGCGTAAAACTAAACTCACTCACTCACATACATACAATTCATGTGTACCCAAAATAGCCATACCTGTAAGGGCACTGACGAGGAGACCAACGACAATTTCTATTAAGAGGGCCGTAGGAGATACCACATGTAGGACATTTTGTAGATTGATAATACTGTACTTGCAGTGCTGAAAACGAATACATAATATTCTCTGAGTCATATTATGACGCTATATTAACCTGAATCATGATGGAATGTATAAAATTATCTGAATGTGACAGAGGTCATGTATGACTGGTGCAAGGCGTCAGCGTCAACAAACCGACTTGATTATATTCACGAAATACCAGAGCGTACACTGGGAACTGTAACTGGCATGTTGAATCATTGACCCCGTATATACTGCACCTAAATATACCAATTATTGTTATGGCGCCTAATCAACGAGGATAAAAACGAGAAGCTGGAACACCAGGGCCTAGATTTTCGAAGCTCTCTTAGCGCTAAGATAGTCGTAAGTGCCATACATTAACATTAACTTACGACTATATTAGCGCTAAGAGAGCTTCGAAAATCTAGGCCCAGTACTTTGAACCTTGAGGCAAGGAGAACTCGGCTATCGCCTGAAAAATAAAGGACCTATTTTCTGGGACTGCTTAAATTGGAGATAACTTTGTAGATGGGGGTCGAATCCCCACATGGGCACAGTGTGAAGCCCATTTCTGGTGTCCCCGCCGTGATGTTGCTGGAATATTGCTAAAAGCGAAAACCCAACTCAGTCAGTCAGTCAGTGTATGGGGGCAAGTGTCCGGATTCCCGAGTATCTCTCTGGTATCGGACCAAGTGTCACAGACATTTTATGGTCTCAAATACATCGCTTCTTTACCATCTTCTACTTGAGAACAATGACCGCTATTGAGTGACAAGTAGCGCATTTTATTGACCTTCCACTTTTTGCATTGTTGGTTTGTTGTTTAATTCCGCACTCAGCAATATTACAGCTATATGGCGGCTGCCTGTGAATAATGGCGTGTAAACCAGACAAGCCAGTGTTCGAACGTACGAGCATCGATCTACACAATAGGGATACGATGACATCTGTCAACCAAGTCAATGAGTCTGACCACCCGATCCCGTTAGCCGCCTCTTACGACAAGCATAGGTTACTGAAGACCAATTCTAACCCGGATCTTCAAGGGTCTGTAAATAATCGTGCTTGGACCAGACAATCCAGTGATCAACAACATGAGCACCCATCTATGCAATTGGGATACGATGACATGTGTGAATCAAGTCAGCGAGCTTGACCACCCGATCCCGTTAGTAGTCTCTTACGACAAGCGTGGGTTGCTGAAGAGTGAGTGAGTGAGTGAGGTTAGTTTTACGCCGCCGTTTGTTGTACTCGGCAATATTCCAGCTATATGGCGGCGGTCTGTAAATAATCGAGTCTGGACCAGACAATCCAGTGATCAACAACATGAGCATCGATCTGCGCAATTGGGAGGGTTGCTAAAGACCAACTAGTAGTAGTACTCCTTCTTCTTGGAATACCACGAAGCATTCTTTAACGCGCAATGATACACGGTCTCGTCACACGCGGTATTAATAATCGATATCTATAAATATGAGTCAATGTTCATCAGCTGTCAACTTTGGGCAGAAAAATATGTTATACTGGGAGGAAAGACCACAGGCGTTGACAACACTGGAGAAATATTAAATGACATTCCATCACTCACTTACTCAATGGTCACCTACCTAGTATTGTTGAAAACAGTATGCGTTGCGTTTATTGTGAGCTGGGACGTTAACTCAACCGTTGCTGGAGAAACGTCAACTAGCGTTGACTGAGTGACGTTCCAGTTGCATCCGCTAGTGATGAAAGACGATGGAGGCACATATGATGCTCGGGTAACAAAGGCTCCGAGTCCTATCCAACACATCACTCCTAGTGATGTCAGAGATCCAGCCAACGCACCCTGAACAAAACATGTATTGTAAATGAATTAAGCTTTTCTCTTCTCTTATATATCACGATCTGAAACTTTCAAGTATTATAGGGGTGGTGGGGTAGCCTTGTGGTTAAAACGTTGGCTCGTCACGACGAAGGCCTTGGTTCTATTCCCCACATTGGTACTAAAGTGGTGTGAAGCCCATTTCTGGTGTCCCCCGCCGTGATATTGCTGGAATATTGCTAAAAGCGGCGTAGTACCATATTTACTCACTCACTTACAGTAAAATAACAACTTACCCATTTGTTTGCCCTTGGAAAGAACATCCCAAGTATAAAGAGCCCAAACAGCGGTCCACTGGTGATACTTGCAACAGTGTATGTAGCCTTTTGTATATAAAAAAGATTATCATGAATTTAATAAAGATCCTTTTAAAACATGTAAGGATAAATACGTTCAAAAGGTATTTACAATACTGTAAGTGAGAAATCATAAGTTAAACCTAGTTTCACTTGTTTGGGTTTTGTTTTTGTTTTGTTTTTGTTTTGTTTTCATTTTTGAACCTGTATGATACAGCTATATATACCCGCCTGTTTGTGAACAGAAAGGTTCATACTTCTAGAAGAGCAGTATTGCTTGATTATCTAATGGAAGATTGAACAATTGACAACGGAAAACCAACAAAATGTAGGCATAATGTTGATGTATATGCTCTGTACGTGAAAATTGCCAACACTGTTGATTTTGTTGAATAAATATGGCATGATGAGATAGTTGTCTGTACAGATCTCGCTGTCTGTACGGGTCCCTTGAAATCGAGGGAGATGTTTCACATCAGTATCTCGTGTATCCGCCACGGGCCTGGATGACAGCTCCCATCCTCCACCCACATTTTGTACAGAGGGCCCCTTGCCCTTGCCCTTGCCCTTGCCCTTGGGGTACCCAAACCAAGAACCTTGGTTGACAAACGTCCGTTGGGCAGTCAGAGTTGCTTCTAACGAATGATCATGGCGAAGGGTTCACGACTCACGTAACGGGCCACATTACGATTTTCCGCTGGAATGGTCTTCCAAGGTTGCCCTACCCTTGGTCGACCCTTATACCGCCTGTTTGTTGGTGCTTTTTCCGGATAAGTCTACTGATGGCAGTGGCAATAACCAAACTGACAGCCGATTCCCTTTAATGACGTCCAGGAGCATGCCTCCCACCATCTGCCATTTCAATCTCAATGAAAGTCTTGCCTCGTTATGCTTTTCGTGATATACGTGGGTAGCATGCTTTACATGCATGTCGCGGCAGTTTGGCAAACCTTTACCATCTGAAACTTGTTTTTCATTACCCGAAATGTGCTACTAAACAATAGCATCACTGTCATATCATCATCACTATGATGACATATATTAGGGGGTGTTAATTAGGCTCCATGTGTATAGTTCTGTATAGAATACCATGTTACAATACCTGCAGTATTCCTCCTAACCTGGAGACCATAAAAGCGAACCCAATTGTTGTAATGCCAAAGAGTACCACTGAAAAAATTGAGAAAGGGAATCAACGGACACGGTAATTATGACAAATTGTGTTGGTACTTTCGTCATTTCTTGTGTTACATTCAAATCTCATTTCTGCCAAGGAGCAAGAATTAGCTCTGAAACTTCGTATTAAGAATATAAAGAAGTTGTTATCCATAACACATGTCATTTATTCATGTCACTTCTAAATACCTTTCAAGAATTTCAAGAACAGCTTATAGTCTAGTCAAAGAAATTACGCCACCGGTATGTTACAATTCACCACAGCTAAAGTCACGGACATCACCTATATTTGTTACCACCGTGATGAGTAGTAAAGTACATAGACAATCATCAAATGTGCCTCCAGCCCCACACAAATGTCATACAATGTCATTGTATAATTGAAATAGCAATGAGGCCTTAAGCCTAGCTCATTCACTAAAAGCATCCATGCGTCCACATATCAAAATATGAAACACGTTTCAAATTTCAAATGTTATGTAGCTTACCAATGGCTTTCGACAATACGGTCAACATTTTGTCGCCAATTCGTTTACAACAAAATGGTTGAATGAGATCTCGAGGCACCACAGCGCTTAAGGCCGTCAGTGAAGATGACAGGGTGCTGTTGAACAATGAAACAGAAATCAGGAATATTGACATGATCAGTGGTCATGACGCTAACACTATTCAATGACAAACATTTGTGTATCTATCGTATATTGAAAACCGGATTCATATACTGTGTCCTTGTGATAAAGTGGTAGTACTGTAAATGAACTCTTATTCTAGTTCTTGTACAAAATGTATGACGTTTTAGCATCTGGATCATAAATCGAAGCTATCTTACATCGAGTATATTATAGCCATGTAAAAGAAGTTTTAAGTGGCATTTTAGAATCTCAAGTATCGGCGGAATTATCTCCATCGCCCTAATTCCCTCAATCCTCGAAAGCTGCGCTGGCTGTGTGAGTTAGATGGCTGACTTTATGAGCTGGCGATCAGGTGCCTTACCCAGAGTGTGTAGGTTCGAATCCCGTGTGGGTAATGGAATCTGTACTTTACTGAGAAAGTGTAATTCCAGATATAACATATGTTGCATTTGACCACTTTCTACAAGGCTTGGATTGTTTATTTCCCAACGAGTTGCAAACCTACACCAAGAACCCTAGATTCTTTCCCTGGGTTCTCAAGTTTGATTTAACAGACCAATCAACCGGCCATATATGGAAAAAGGTTTGGTTTGGTTCAGGTTGGCTTTTGTTTAACACCGCACTCAGCAATATTCCAGCTATCTGGCGGCGGTCTGTAAATAATCGAGTCTGGACCAGACAATCCAGTGATCAATAGCATGAGCATCGATCGATTCAATTGGGATACGGTTAATAATTTGCCGTGAGGAAAGGTTTAAAAGTCCCCTTTGAACCAGCAAAATAGAACACAGACAAGTCTAAAATATTCAATAATATATTGAACAATGAGCAAACTACAATGTGTTTCGATGTTGGATTTGTATTATGATTGCTCCCTTTAGATTTTATACAATGACTGGCATACCTTGCATGTACCAATATGGCGACGTATGCATTAAAGGTCAATGAAAGCAGACCCGCTTGTTTTTATTGAATGGTGGAATGGCAAAGCCATGTCAGCACGACAACATGACGAAACACAATGAATCACAATTCTGATTTCTAGTACAATGTAATTGAATCACAAATCCACTGTAATGGGTCACAAATATAAAATATTACC
This sequence comes from Haliotis rubra, assembly GCF_003918875.1. Classification (NCBI taxonomy): domain Eukaryota; kingdom Metazoa; phylum Mollusca; class Gastropoda; order Lepetellida; family Haliotidae; genus Haliotis; species Haliotis rubra. Next base: position 3,205,812 of record NW_025767634.1, read on the forward strand.
TCACCAGAGTCTTGACATTTACAGTGAGAGCACATGTACTGAATGAAGGTTGTTTACAATGACATATGTTGAATATAGACGAGCAAGGTCCTTTATATAGCTCTTACACAGTTCTCGAGGATTCTAGTAAGGGGGGGCAGCATCACTATCCACTCAGAACATTATAGAAATTCGTCGACATGACAAAACAAAATAAAGCCAAGGGAGGCAACTCTGGAGCGCTATCAAAAAGGCGTACCGCTTAAAAAATAATATTGCCTTTGAACATACATGATGCAAGATGTGAGCCGCAACCCACACTCAAAACTTTAAAAACATTGTGACCCATAATAATTATCACTAAAGCAATGATATCACAAAGTACAAAAAACACAATCTCGTAACACAAGTCAGCGAGTCTGACCACCAGATCCCGTTAGCCTCTTACGACAGGCATGGGTTGCCGAAGACCAATTCTAACCCAGATCTCCACGGGTTATGGAAAAAGGAAATTGGTGAGGGGAAACACTGGTACTGGCTAGAAACGAAAGAACATGACGATATCCATTCGATTTAAGGGATTTTTCTTTTGGGTGTCAGTCCGTTCGTCAATGTTAAATTTATGGCAAATCTAATCATTATCAATACACTTCTCACAATGTTGTAGGTATTGCCAACTCAATAATGGGGGTGGGGGGGTTATTGCTTGCATTCTGATATTGGTCCTTTTGACTGAATAGAATACCTAATCAAAATGACCAATGAAAATCAAAAGGGGGGGGGTGTTAAAGTTTGCAAATTACGGAAATGGATCCAGGGGTTAGTAATGTTTTACCGAGAGGCAAGCCCTGAAATATAAAGTATTGGTTTCTATTCAGAACTTTTATCGCGCAAGACAACTTTGTCGCACTGAAAATTTATAAGACGTTAGAACACACGTCTTCACTGTGAAAATACCACACACTGCTGTCACAGAGACAAGGGTCCCTTTCACAAACAAAATTGAACTGACCTCAGACTGCCACTAAATAAACAGGAGATGAAGATTCCAGGAAGGCCAGGAAGATGTCCCAGAATGTCCATAATATACAGAGGTAGAATCTGTTTGGCGAAACACGTGCATTGATGACTGTCCTTTGTAACGTTGTACAGAAGGATTTCCAAACGGAATTCACATAACGAACACCACATACATTGGAATGCAATACAGAAAGTTTTCCAGATGACATTCATATAACCAATTCGTAATCTATTTATACATACATAATGGAAAATACAACTCATTATCAATACGTTATCACTCTTTTACCATTATTTTGTATGGACTAAGATTTGTTTCCAATTTCACCGTGATGAATTCTATAATATCAATTATCAATACGACAGGCCAAAATGTTATCGTCATTTTATAAAGAAAATTTAAGCTTTAATTTTATTTTTCTTTTTTGTTATAAATTTGTCTGAAATGTAATTTAAGAAATGTTTTGTCAATATTGACAACTAAAGTTCCACATACCTGATCGCTTCGTGATATGAGATTGTTGAACTTCAAAGGGTGACAGTCCTTGTAAAATGCAAACATGGTCACGCCCAGAAGACAACACACTGACATGATGGCGGCCAAGAAAGGAGCACTAATCAGCATTGCCCTAATGGTAAAATAAAAGCAAAATAATTTTTAATAATATCTCAAGGTTATTTGAGTTACAAACACACACACCATCATCTTATTATTATTATTATTATTATTATTATTATTATTATTATTATTCATCATCATCATCATCATCATCATCACACGACCATGGAAATTATAAAGAATTTAATAATTAAGTTATTTTTTAAAATTACAATGCAAGAGTTACCAAGCAACTAATTTGAACTCACAGTTTAGCCCTTGTGACACTGGAGCAAGATGAGGTCCGCTGGATCTGAGCTTGGCCCGTAGACAAGTTCACCCATAAAATGCTACCGCCTAACACGAATCCCCAGAAAGAATGGCGGGTAGATGGATCGATGTTGAAACTATCGAAAAATCAAACAAACAAACCAACCATTAAACAATAGTACATATATTTGTGTGTTGGCTATAGGGTTAGAATATGCGTATGTGTAAAAGCTGTACTGTTATGTAACCCTTAATGTTACAATTTCGCGTGGACCTTTCAAGAGACAAAAGAAGGACCTACAAGAAGCCCTTGTTTTGGGTGTTGTTTCTTGAAAACGTATTTAAGTTACATGATGTAACATTAATAGTGATCCAGAGAGTGAAAACAGATAAGTTTTCGAATGTTTTTTGGGGATGTTTTTGGTTGTTTTTTGTTTTTTGTTTGTTTTTTTGAGGGGTGAAGACAAGAAAGTAACTTAAACTTGAGATTAGAGGTTATGAATTGTTTACCGAATGTGTTCACATTGGCTACTTGTTAATGTTTCAGAGCATACTGTCATACGCATAAATACACATAAATAAACACCTGGTGTCGTTAATGATCCATTCATACAAAGGATATATTTTGCCCTTTTCGCCCGAAGGAATCCCCCTCGGCAGAAAAAGAAGCCGGATATTTTCCAAGCGCTAACAACGGGTATTTTATGAGTAACTTGACACTTGTCACTGAGGGTGAAATCCACAGCCTTTAGTCGATTCTTATGACAACAGGTTTGTTTGGATCTATTCTAACCCCGGTTAGCATGGAGCAATTTGGGATTCAATTTCACTTTAAAATGCGATTTGAGAATAATAACGTTTCAAGATTTTATTTTTGTAAACTTACTCTGTAAAATATATGCGTGACCTCTCCTCGGCCACCGTCCATGCAACTTCAAGCCCTCCAACAACTCTCAAACCTTGGACAAGAGCAGCAGTCAAGCCCCCTATTATGACAATTGCCTGGAAGGTGTCAGTCCACAGCACAGCCTTCATGCCACCCTGCAGAAATGGAAGTCATGGAACAGTCACGTTTATTACTGAATTTAATGTTGTTTCATATACCATGAAGTGATCGCTAATCGATTGTTTGGTTGTTTTGTTGTTTGGTGGTGGTGTTTTATTGTTTTTCAGGGTTGTTTGGGTTGTTTTGGGAGGTTCGGGTTGCGGTGGGGGTTCGTTTTGGTGTGTGTGTTTTGTTTTGTTGTTGTTTTGTTGTTTTTTGTTTGTTTTGTTGTTTTTGTTTGTTTTGTTTGTTTGTTTGTTTGGGGTTGGCGGGGTATATTTTGGGTTGTTATTATTTTTAAAGTTTACCCTACCACATAGTTTAGTCTTGTGTGCAGGATTATATCTCTAACTACTAATACTCACTATAGCTGTGTAAAATGTGACGACTGTTCCCACTGCTATCACGGATCCCCATAAACTGAAATCTGTTGCTGGAAATAGATTGCCAAATACTAAGGTAAAGAGAACAAAAACTCATATAAATATAAAACTCAAAAATGCATACTTTGAGTGCTGAGCGCAGACACAAAAGAGAGAAAAACTCCAGTAATTTAAATTTGGTGTGTCCCAGTTCAGGTAGGAATAAAACGTCAACGTCACTGAGTAATCAGTCTTGATTATCCCCGGAAACAGATCCCATTATCCCGTTATCACATACCAGTTGAAGCATCACCAAAGATCTGGGTTAGAATTGGCCTTCAGTAACCCACTCTTATTGGGTGGTCAGGCTCCCTGACTTGGTTGACACATGCCATCGCATATATCGATGTTCATGATGTTGATCACTGGATTACTGGTCCACACTCAATCTGTTTACATACCGTTGTCATACAGCTTGAATATTGCTGAGTGCGGCGTTAAACAACAAACAAACAAGCATCGCCGATCGTAATCGGCACTGATTCATCTCAACCCTAGAATTGTCGGCTGAGACAGTTTCATTCCAAAGATGCACACACCGAATAAGGTTGTCAAGGTACTAACCGAATACGGTGTATTGCTGACCCCTTTCCAAAGAGTCGGTTTTGTGTTTTTCGATTAAAAATCATTTAACAGTTCTTGCAACTCCATTTCGCGTCATTCCTGTTTCTGCAGCATACGTTGTATTTCAGCAAGCCATTTCATTGAGTAAGCTTCATTTACAGTTAAGCTTTTAGTCATGTTCGCTACTGAGAACCTAATTTTGAGTTGAGGGGAAATGGACGTGTTTCCATTATGTGTTTATTTCTCCGTTTTGGTCAGGAAGTCTCACATTTACGTACCGTGAAGATTCGGGTTAGAATTGATCTTCAATAGCATATGCTTGTCGTAAGAGGCGACTTACGGGATCAGGTGGTCAGGCTCGCTGACTTCACACATGTCATCGGTTCCCAGTTGAGTAGATCGATGCTCATGCTGTTGATCACTGGATTGTCTGGTCCAGACTCGATTATTTACAGACCGCCGCCATATAGCTGGAATATTGTTGAGTGCGGCGTAAAACTAAACTCACTCACTCACTCACATTTACGGATGATCAGACTGATCATTAGTTATATGTTGTTTGTTGGCATTTTCTGACACGTGACAACAGACTTTTGTACAAATGTGCCCTTCTATACATAACACGGTCTTTGGCTAGATCACCAGATGCTCAGAAGGTACCCCGCCTTTAAAGCGGTGATCCTTAGCTAACTTTGAGTAGTATATAGAATGCTACACTCGTATTAGTCGCTCGGCGAGGTTATCAGCAGCTGAGTTGGCTATTGCGGACACTTCATGTGTAGCCTTAGAACTGTAGTCGTTGTGGCAGAAGTTAATCTTTATTATTGCGCCATATGTGACGGCTGTTTCATTCATTCTGAGTTGTGTTGTCGACATGAGATGTCGCTTTTTTGCCACAACACAAACAGACTGCAAGAGCAGAGGTTACGTTCAGCATCGTTAGGTATGAAGTCAAGCGAGTTATCCAAAAATTATGAAATCGCGTGCTTGTTATGAATGAAAAAGTAGTTCTGGATCACGTGATCCAGTGGCGTGACCAAGACTGTCCAATCAAACCGCGTGAATCAACCCAGTTGGACACATTTCGCTCTTGCGCGTCACACGTGTGTCGTATGCGTTTTGTATACCACCATCTGCCGGTTCATGAGTGTAATACATATGTATATCAGTATCACGGAAAGATGCTTTTTGACTTCAGAAGTACAATTTGGTAGACGGTGGTGTTTTTCACACGTACATGTTTAATGGCTGAATGTGCAGAATAATAGTCATTGTCGTATGAAACGGATTTAAAATTAGAAGTGTAAAACAATATAGATAGGTAGGTAGGTAGGTAGGTAGGTAGGTAGGTAGGTAGGTAGGTAGGTATAGATATAAGCAAAAAGGCGATGAGATACACGTCCCTTTTAGTATCATGCAATCAGTAATCGAATATTATTATAAAATCGAGAGGGAAAACAAAGTTAAAACTCGTAGTTGCAGGATTCCGTTGACCGCTACGCCGGAATAAACATTGTGCAAGAACATAGCGTGTGAAGTTTCCTCTTAAGAGTCACTTGACACCCAGTGATCAAAGGAACATTGATAAAGAAATTATTGATACTTCGGTAAAGGCGACGTTTCCAAGCTGAGCTGAAGGAGTCTACTTGTAGCTTATAATTTACGGCCTCCAATTTTAGCATTGTTATCGGGGCGGAACGCCTTAACACGTTTTATGGTAATTTATATGCTGAAACCTAACCTGAAAACGACACAAGTTGATAAAGGGGAACAACTTACATAAGCAATCCAAGACACGTGACAGAAATACATGAAATTAAAGATATTTCTATTTGTTCATGAAAGTGAGTGAGTGAGTGGGTTAGTATGGTTTTAGAAATATTCCCGCAATTTCACGACGGGGGACACCAGGATTGGTTCATGAAAGTAACAAAACTCCTTTCGTAGTGAAGCTATTTCTAAAAGTGGAGCCGATCGTACGATTCCGACTGTAACATGACCAGGTGTTTTTGCATGACTATTAAACACTGATGGTAACAGGTGAAAGGTGGATACTCTATACAAACACATGCAAAGGCACATCAATAGACCACGAAGACCATACGGTACAAGTTAAAATTGGGCATTGCATCGATCATCAGTAGTATGGCGGATGTGTCAGATTTTGAAATGTCATCGAAAGTCTTGCATAAACCATTTGAAAGCTTTGAAGAGGTCTTGCCCCATCTAAGCTCGATCAAACAGCTTTTGACACGTATACGTCGTACAACGTACTTTGAAATCATCATTGAAACAGCACGGTCGATTTTTTCTCAAAAGTTGTGGAATGTAGACACCAACGGTAGTGGCTGTTGTAATATTGCTCGACAGAGAGGGAAGGTTTAAATAATCCTTCTTGTCGAGCAGTCTTGATGAGAATTTGTTTGAACTGTATATGTTACATTTGACACTAAACAATGACTTTAATAACAGTTATACTGCAACTGACAACCATTCGGGTTTCTATCTCACCAAAACCTAAAGCAAAATAGCGGTATAAACCCCATTAATGGTCCACTGAAAATCAGTCATGACACCAGGTGTTCGCGAAAAGTGCACGCATACCCCGCTCACATGTACTCTTCAAACCGGATTAATTCGTATCTATTTTCCATGTACATGTGTGATAGAATTGCCATACCCAGATTATCCTCTTCAGATTTACTCATTGTCTTTCTGTATGACGTCAATTTTATTGCAAATTGTTCATTCATGTCCATGTGATTTACAATGAGTGAGTGAATGAGGTTTTACGCCTCTTTTAGCAGTATTTTGGTAATATCACGGCGGTGGACACAGAAATGGGCTTATCACATTGTACCCATGTGGGGAATCGATACTTAGTTTTCGGCGTCTCGAGCGAACGCTTTAACCGCTAGGCTACCCCACCGCTCCGTTTATGATTTAAAGCCCATGAGTGTCGTAAGAGGAATCGGCTGGGCGGGATCGCATACTTGGTTATAACATGTTATTTTAGTTCGGTGCTCATGATGTCAATCACCGTCATCGTATAATAATAATAATAATAATAATAATAATAATAGTAATGTGTCCATTTATATAGCGCAAAACTCCACACTAGGTATGCTCATAGCGCTAACAATCAAGACACAGCACATTATTACCCCAGATAACCCAAGCTGCCTGTTAGGCGCTAGAAGGTTATAGTCATATGACTTTTTCCACCGGGTACCCATTTTCCTGCTGGGTGAACAGAGACAATTTTGAACAAACTCACTTGCCTAAGGTGAGACCACATGTGTGACATGTGCTTCGTTGTGGGGCAGCCATCCAAGGACTCTCCGAGCTCGACGCTGCTTAACTTCACCGATTTGTGACCTGAGCTTTCAGCACAGGACCACGCGCCACCATCGTATCGCAATAGTCTGGTCCAGACATGATTATTTTACGGGGCGGTGGGGTAGCCTAGTGGTTCAAGCGTCTGCCCGTCACGCCGAAGACTGATTTCCCACAGGTGAAGCCCATTTCTGATGTACCCAGCAGTGATACTGCTGAAATATTGCTAAAGTCGGCGTAAAATCATACTCACTCACTAACTCGTGGTTATTTACAGACCATCGTCATACAGCTGGAAATATATCATTTCACGCTACAAGACAGGGCATATATTATCTTGTCACAATGTATCACTTTCACAAGTTGAAGAAATGCGCTAAATCGCAGTGTCACCTTTTGTCTCGACGAACATGTTATTTGGACAGTCAGGTTTAAACTTGTCAGTCCGTTGATGCAAAATAGCCCTCTTATATCTTCTCCACAATTTGTACATATTTTATACCTAGTCCTAATTGCCACACTAGCTGTCATGTTTCTGAGAGGTAATCCCTCTTATTGCATAAAGCATGGCGTTAATATCATCCATGTGTGCTGAAAATTGAAAATCTGAATGAAGTTCATCATCCCCGTCATATTCGAAAACCTTAGTTTAATCCCAGATAATACCGATCCCATGTAAAACACATTAAACATGAACTTCAGACCAATATAAACTGTTTGTCACAAAAAAATAATATATAAAAATCATTTCCCTACATCCCTGGGACGGGTAATTACCCTTACAATGACATTTAATGAGACTTTTACTGGAGGCAATTGTGAAAAGAAAGACATATAATTCAGATTATAAGAGTAAACGCTAAATATATAGTGGGACTCTTATAATGGATTCCTATGAATCAGCAAACGGTTTGTCGTTTTTATGGAGGTTATAACTCTTTATTCTCTCCTCTAAGGGTTACTAGCGCTGTAAACGCTTCTGGGATATAACTGTTTTTTCAATCATGAACTCCCATAGAGGTTTCAGGTTTAAATCGGTCTCCCAGCAGTCTATAGTTATTATGAGATGACTTAATGGATCAGGAGAACGGACACAGCCGGATGGTTGTGTGTTTGTGAACATCGTGACGTGTGACATATCAAATTGATGGTCTTTTCCTGTGTGAACAAGCGTACAAATACACTTAATGGTTTATAAATAACTACTTCGGTGAATGCTCAAAGGTGGAATAAATTAATCTTACTTACTTGCATACCTGAAGAACATATATAAATTTGATAATGGTGTGTCAATGTGCTATGTTTGTCTTTACCTGCATTCAAGGCCAGCGATGGAACGTACAAGACGAACGCCATATAGGTCAGCTGGTGAAAAAAGGAAATGATTATACACCCTTGAAGTTTGTAACTATTCATCTATATGATACCATAATCATTAACTATCAGGTGACCACAGGGTCGTTATTTGGATATTTATTTGTTACCATAATCCAAATAGGGAAGGAAGGACACATGATTCATACTATGGGTTGAGTGTCATACTTTCAAAGAGGAAAGCGACACTTTGTCAAAAAAGTTATTGTTCTTTAGTTTTCTTAGTTGTAAATAAACCAATTCTTACCGCTTTGATGAGGAACAGAATGGACCCCAAGACACGAATGCCTCGGCCAAATCGCATATCTAAATACTGAAATACAAACAGAAGGCAAAAAACATTATTTTCATTTCTACCCACATATTGTAAATGCTTTTCAGCGATTTCATTTTCTCTAACCACAACTGACCCGTGAAGATCCTGGGTAGAATAGGTCTTCAGCAACCCATGCTTGCCACAAAAGGTGACTGCTTGTCGTAAGAGGCGACTAACGGGATCGGGTGGTCAGGCTCGCTGACTTGGTTGACACATGTCATCGGTTCCCAATTGCGCAGATCGATGCTCATGTTGTTGATCACTGGATTGTCTGGTCCAGACTCGATTATTTACAGACCGCCCTCATATAGCTGGAATATTGCTGAGTGCTGCGTAAAACTAAACTCACTCACTCACTCACTCTAACCACAATTATCATGCCTATTGACGCATGTGAGATTATGGTGATTTTACCTCATTTCAATAGATTAACAGAAAAAGGACATGGTAAACAATGTACATCTTTGGTCAATGCAGGATTAACTGAGGACATAAGTGTAATGGTTGTATGAATGAAGTACAAAGAAAATGAGATGGAAAAAGAGATAGGAATATAGGAAAGTAAGAATGCTGAATATATGTATGTTTTGTAGTATCCAGGTGTATGAATATTGTATTATTTGCTATCCTAATAATAATGATAAAATCTTTGATCAATAAGGAACGTCAACGCCAATAAACGATGAATCGAGTCGCGACTATATACCACACAGACTCCTCCTGACGTTAAACAGCGATGAAAGGTACATGAATACATAAAACTTGATGTTCATGAAAAGGGTAAGCGAGTGCTTCGGTAACATCCGCTCATTACGTACATTCACATTCAGGTAATTGATATTTCTTTATGACAAATTTACTATATTTGTTTACTATATATTACGATATCGTCTTACCTCATAAACACTGGTGACGTTTAGATTATAAAAAAACGGGACGAAGACGATAGCAGCGAAGACGAGACCGATGGATGCTGACAGACACATCCACCAGATCATTGTGTTGTAGGAGTAAACTTCTGCCGGCATCCCTAGCAACGTCGTCGCTGAGAACGACGTCACAAGGATGGACAACGATACAGGGACAATGCTCATCTGACGACCCCCGAGTAAAAAGTCTTTAGAGTTGGTGCTCTGCTTGTCCTTGATTGCATAGTATATACCAATACCTGTAGACACTGCTAGAGTTGCTCCAAAACAAGCATAGTCAACAATACTGAACGTCTTCTTGACACCGGTGTATATGCTGTAGTCTCCCATTGTGAAGAGATCCTAACTGGGGAATGAGATCTAGTTATATTGCAAACAACGAGTATGACCCATGTCACGTGGCTCTACTTTGGTCCATTATACAATGGGGCTGTAGCATTACCATATTACCGTAACATCAATCATTTCTTTTGAACTAGCTATTGATGAGTTGTGGAAAGTACTATAATTTCGGTGAATGGAAAATGGGGACATATGTTGTCTGTCTTGTGTTTATTTGTTTTAGATGCCTGCATATATATACTACTTCAGTGATATTTGATATAAACTGGTTTGTTACTCCCTGTAAGTGCATCTTATATATGCCAATAAAAGAGCAGATTTACATTTATTGCAATTTGCTTAAATTAAAAACTACGCGAGAGAACGTTATTCGGGCCTATTTTTCAGAACACGTTTTGTAATTTTTCTTAAACCAGCATAGAGACAAACTCAGTTTGACACGTACTTTTTAACACGATATCTGTTGTCGACGTATGACGTTATAAATGACGTTATACATAACAGCGAGAGAAGAAAACTTTTATTTATATCTCTGATAAATGCAGTGTCCATACTATTCTGACTATATCATGAGCAATTTGATGGGAAAGCCACATTAACTTGGTGCGCCTTGTGGCTGCAAGAGTTGTATGCTCCCCATGGATTTGATAATACGATGTGCCGTTTGAGTTTGACATCCAATGATCGAGGGAAAGTCAAAGCGCCTTTGAGCAGCTGAGCCGGATATTGGCGCTAAACAAATGTTAGTATAATGGTAATAAACAAAAGTGATAATACAAGGTTTTCGCGAAACCAATTAGTCTATCAAGCCTCTGAGGTTGTGTCCATCACAAACACACGCAAAGGCAAATCAATGTGATTTGTTCAACATACACCGGACTATAATGACACAAGGTACAATAAAGGAATGTATTCGGAATATTTGTATCCCTGATGTGTCATATCCGGAAATGTCGTCCCATCTTAAAATGTCCGTCACGGTTTAAACATATTGTTCACAGGCAATAAAGATGCCTGAAGCGCAGGATTATGTGACGCGCCGACGCCCGAGAAGCATTTCCCATTTTGAAGAACGCTTAAAACAACTTCACAAACAAACAATTAAGGCTAACGCTGGTGTATATATACAAAATTAGAAATTCCTTTCGAAACGAATCAATGAAGGTCTTCCCAAGGCTTGAACAAAATCTTGTGAAGAATCGGATGCGAGACATATGATCATTTTGATTCAAATAATCGATATTGATTATGCCCTGGTGATAACGATCTAAATTTAGAAAGTTTGCTACACAGCATGACAAAGCTCTCCCGACAGGAATTTATGAAGGCTTTCCAAAATTTAGGCCAAAATGTTGTGAAGAATATAACGCATGACATGATATTTACATTTTCTTAAACTTGTCAACCTACCATTTATATTCTGGTATGTGACTGGTGTCAACAGAGGAAATGTGTTTTTTGTCTTGTATAAACAAGTATAAATTGCGTTTAGTGGGGACGATAGACTATCTATGTGATGCTGCGAACATGTAATTTTAAGCTTTTGTTTTGTTCAGTGAGTGCGTTTAAGTCACGTCGGCAGTATTTCAGAGATGACGTCTCCTTCAGGATTATTTCGCGGGCATACATAGATGTGTATGCAAAACTACTCAAAGTACTGCCTTACACACACACACACACACACACACACACGCACACACACGCACAAGCACACGCACACGCAGATGCCAACTGATTGGTATGCGGAATGCTAGCATCTCACTGAGGGCGATTGCAAGAGTTGTTGGTTGTCATCGGTCGACCCATTGTCCAGAAATGTTCAGCAAGGACCATCAAGCAGGGACATTAAGGGCCATCAGCGTCCAGGTCGATCACAAGTGACAACTCCGGGCGAGGATACAGCCCGTCTCAGAATCACAAGACTTCATTTTGTGTCCAACTGAAATCATGTCCGATATCGCCAAATCTCGGCCGGGTCTAAACACAAGGCCAGTCGTCATGGACAAAAATGCCAAGCCGCCTCGTACACATGTTGTCATGAGGCGGTAGCAACTCTACCTTGGCCCGCCCTCGAGTCCAGATCTCGATACCAGGTTTGGATAAGTCTCCTCTACTATGGTTAATGGTAGCATATTGATGCTATGGAAAGTACGGGGTGTTGGGATTCCTTGTTTTGTGTGTATGTGTATCCATTACTAAGACAGTGCAAGCACCGCGAAATGTCGTTATCAGTTCTTTATGTCATATACTTAATAAAAAGGATAAATGTTCAAATGCTTGCACCATTTACAATGTGAGTGAGTGAGTATGGCTTTACGCCGCTTTTAGCAATATTGCAGCAATATCACGGCGAGTGACACCAGAAATACACTTCACACATTGTACCCATGTGGGGATGCACCATTTACAAATATCAGCGACAGTATCTTTTCAATATATATTACAGATCTCGACCAAACAGTGATTATACCAATGTCAACTTGGTTCGTTCCATCCCCTTCTTCATGCAGGGCAGCGCCAAGTTCGTCGAGAGTGGTCGGTGGTTGTTGACGACGCAGTACACACCAGTCAATGACATTCTAGAATGTTTGATAGGTGAAAATTCGGACTGAATGCTGTCAATTGAAAAGTGGTTAGACTACAGAATACCGGATACCTTCCGCCATCTTTGAAAGCATGCGAGTTTACTTAGGGTTAGGGTTAGGGTAAGGTTTAGGGTTAGGGTTAGGGTAAGGGTAAGGTTTGGGGTTAGGGGTAGGGTAAGGGTAAGGGTTAGGGTGACGTGACACTAAACAATATGGCTGGTATGTATCCGGTATTCTGTAGGTGTACAATATGTTCTCCTGTTGGAGATACTCAGTGACGAGTCCTATGTGCTCTTGCGTTGTCATCTTGAAACACAAAACGTGGGCGCGGGGATGGTACCACGTGTACCTCCAGAATGTCGTGACGGTAGTTCTTTCCAGTGACTCGTCCTTGAATAATGTGCAAAGAATTTAGTGCCAGGCACAGTGGCCCTCACCATTACTGTCACCTATATCTCCGTTCTTGAGATTGTTTTGAGAATTTGAGAGACAGTTTGACTAGGGTTTCATACACATGCGTTCTGGTGAAACTGACGCCTCTCATCAATAGTGTTTGTCTGTCGATATCGTGAATGTAATCTGCTGCGAGGGGTGTCCCAGAAGTTTCGGCCTGACCATGAAAAATACGATATGTATGAAAATCGTTCTAGCTATTTTTCAACATTGTCACCCTTGACTTATATACTCTTGATCTAACGTTTCTCCAACATTTGTAACCCATCCGAAAGCCACAGTTTGTCACGTGACCGTAAAAGGTCCTCCACGGCAGTAACAACGTGTTCATTTTCTCAAATTTGCGGCCTCGGAGCTCGGATTGAAGGTGAGGTGAGGTGAAATTGGGTTTTACGTCGTGCTTGAGAATATTTCGCTCATATGACGACGTGCATACGTGTGTATGTGTATGTGCGGCTGCTTGTACTAGCCCAGACTTAAGCTGGTTTTATAGTGCTAGCCCACTGAGATACCATGCCGCAGTGAAGCATGAATACCCCACTCAGACACATTATACTGACTCCGAGCCGACCAGTCCTTGTACCCATTAATGCCGAGCGCCAGGCAGGGACCAACAAGTACCATATTTTAACGTCTTTTGGTATGACGCCGTCGGGGATCGAACCCGCGACCTTCCGCTCTCCGGGCGGACGCTCTAACCACTACACCACGGAGGCGGTCAGCTCGGATTGAAAGAGGAAGAAGGGGGGACTAGATCTGGAGAATAGGCTGGATGTGGGAGGATCGTAAAGCGGCAGTCCTGTGCAGCGGTGACTGCTACCTGAGCAGTGTGAACTGGAACATTGTCTTGAAGCAGCCAGACTCCTCTGCGAACCTTACCTCTGCGTTTTTCTTTGATGTTACCAAGCAACCAACGCAGTTCACCTGCATAATGTGCACCATTTATGGTCGCACCCTTCTGTAAATAGTCTATCATAATTATGCCCTCTAAATACCCTTGTGGAATCATCGGCACACCACTGTTTTACTGTACTATATGATGGGTAATTATCACCCAATGTTTATGTCATGTCTTCATGAATCTGCTTGTGAGTATACTCTTTTAAATGAAGATGTTTGATCACAGCTCTGTATTGTCCAATTTTGAGTTGCTGTTGGGAGTAAATGGGAGGGTAGTTAAACTTGACAGGAAGTATATAGGCAGTTCTAGTTTGTGCAATTCATGCTTGTCATGTTATCGTCAAACAGTAGTACTGTTCTACATACACAAGCAGTTTTGCTGTGTCTGGGGGATTCGTTCATGGTCAGGTCTGAAACTTCTAGGACACCCCTCGTAATTACTGAATGTGAAACATTAAGGGCTTGTATCTGTGTTGTTCCAACATTCCAACTGCATGTATCCGTCCTGACGTGACAGACGCCGCATGTCAAAAATACATTAAAACATCCAGTTTGGTTTTTGTCACTGAAATGTAGAGAAACACCCCCGCCATGTTCACGTGCACATCATGCAAAACGTTTGCACAAAATTGGCGTGTTTGCACGAAACTCATTCCATTGTGAATGAAATAATGATTTTCTAAATTCATATACAGCCAAATATATCATCCAAAATCGAATATGCCTCAGTTTTTTTTATATTATGTCTCATATCTTTGATAAAAAGGATTGGATGTCCGAAGAACAAAGAAAATAGGCTATAATCTGAACACAACACAGGAACAATTTAGGATACATAAAAATGATAGCGGGTGTCAAAAGCGCATGCACATAAAACAGCTTCACAATAACATAGTATTCTGACCGCCAAAAAGACTAACTATCAACTTAACTAACTTTCAAACTATCTTGGATGACGAGAAGGCCCCGGCATGATAATTGTGTCTCGGGTCAAAATATGGATTTATTAAGGACAATGAATGGTCTAATAAGCGTAATAAATGCCAAAATGTCAAAAAAGCCCGGAAGCGTTTCCCCTATAACATGAGGAAAATTAAACAATATAAAGCCTTGTAATGGCATAGCCAACTGTCATCTTGAAACGTTTGTAGCTCTGTTCCCTCTGACAAGACTTCAAATTACAACACAGTTATATGTAAGCACCACTACATTTAGTGTTTGATCAAAGAGCCTGGTTTAAGTGGTACAAAATGTCACACATCAGGCCAGTATGTTAAAAAGGAATCTACCAAAGCATGCATTAACTGCCTTTTTGACTTTAAAACCTAAAGACATCACTGTTCCCCTGATGTAGTGGATTTCAAAGCTCCATAAAAATATGCTACAAAAAGAACAAAAATATCGTTGGGTGTAGTACGAGTTCATCCCTGTATCAAATATTAATTAAACCCCTCAACACATTAATCATCCCATCCTCAATTATAATTCTTAAAATGGAGGACGTTTAAGGGTCAGGCAACAAATTCATCCTTTTCTATTCAAATTGTGTGAGTGACGGGTGCTACCGGTTTGGCAAGAAATGCTTTTTCCTTTCACGAACACCTGGTGTTATCGCTGATTTTCAGTGATCTATTCATATACCTTTCGCGCGTCCATAAAAGAGTGGATATTCACTGGAGATGACAAAATTAGATGGTGTCTTTGTATGCACGGTTAGTCCCCGGCGTTTTAAAGTTTCTTTATAGTCACACAAGCAGCCTTTACCATGTGGATTCTCAAAAAGTGTAATGGATTTGCTTGAAATTTTACAATATCCATTCAACCAAGTTCACGGATGTCAAAATATACGATTTTCAGCTTTATACCCTTCTATCCTGAGGACAAACGTAACGAAAAACTTCTTTCTTGATGCTGAGGTTACTTTTAACTGGTTTTGTCTGTCATGAGAGCGAATCAGGAGATATGCCTGTGTTTATGACTGGCTGTGCTGTATCTGTGTCTGTGCGTCTCTCTGTGTGTGGTATATTAGCAACAAAAAAAAAATAAGTTACCATCATTCATGTTATAATGTTGAAGTGATTATACTCAATGAGAGTCAGCCCAGGCAATTCAAGGGCAACACAACGAGAAGTAATTCCTACATTTCTATTGACAAGTAAATCAAACTTGTTTTGAGGATAGGTATCTTCAATTGTATTGATTGTACATATCATTTGTATGAGAGCTCAGTATTGTGGTTACTGTAAATCGATATGTCCTTCATAATGTAATATTCTACTATGTCAGATTACAAATTAATAGAAGCCACAAAATCATACGAAATCTGTGCAAAAAGCAGAGTCGATTGTACAATTGTGGCTATATCATGAGCATATATTTGTTTCAGCAGCATTACAGCTGTATGATGTTGTTTCTAAACAAATCGCGTCTGGACCAGACAATCCAGTGATTGTCACATGCGATACGATGACAGAGCATGTGTTTATGAATCACTATGAAATAGTGATGATACCAGGTGTTCGCGAAAAGGTGAGCGTATCCTGCCCCACCGGTGGCACCCGTCGTTAAAGCGATCGTTTATTTTGTAAGTACAAGTAATCCATTCACGTTATGTTAATGACATGTCCCAGACACGTTTAAGGACACCCATGAGTGATGTAAATGTGTTCTCCGCACTGGATTAATGACTGCATTACTTAAACACATGCTACATCAATTAGTGACGTTTTCAACCGAAGACAGTTTTGTGTCTGTTTTGTGCAGGTCAGAATAATAAAAGGTACGAACAATTGAATGGTTTGTGTGCCAGGCTGTAACCTATAACGGACAACTGCAATGTGTCACAGAGAATGAACGCGTGTGACCCGTTAAATAAGGGAATATTGCAGTCATGTGACGTTCTATGAATAATAAACATAATAATGCTGTACAGTAAGGTGTTGGTTTCAATGTTGACCCCAACATCTCTAAGCCAAAGAAATCAGTGAGAAAGCAACTGACAAAGCAGAGATGTTATACAAGTAGAATCTGTATCGAAACGTCGTATCACCTGAATAAAGAAGTTGTTCATCCATAAAGTTTGTCCGTATATTACTCACCAACTTCTAAATATGCCACTTAAAGAAGTCACCACTAACACAGTGAAATAAATCAACAGCTTAACCTGACTTAAGCTAGTCTTATTGGCATTACGAGTTGTTGGTTTATGTCTGTGTCTGTATCTCTGTGTGTGGTTGTTTGTGTGTCGTCTGTGTGTGTGTGTTTGGCTCTCTGTGTGTGTCTGTGTCTGTCTGTGAGTCTGAGTGTGTGAATTGTTGGGGAGGAGTTAATGTTGGTTTGTGTCATTGTCTGTATCTCTGTGTGTGGATGTTTTGTGTCTGAGTGTCTGTCTCTGTGTGTGTTTGCCTGTGTATGGCAGTTTGTGTATGTCTGTGTCTGTGTTTTGTTGTGTTTATTTTGTTTTGTGTGTGTGTGCGTTCGTGTGTGCGCGTGTGTGTGTTGCGTACATGTATGCAAGTATGTCAATGAGTGTATGTATGCATAAATGTGTATCTATGAATGTTGGAATATGATCCAAACTGTTTGTCAATGTTTAAATGTGTATTTTAGACGTATATCTTACATTCACAATGGTGGACTGACTGCAAGACATAACTGTGTAATCCTATCATAACGAATTATTGTGTTTAGTTGATTGATTTCAAATGCAACATAAAACTACAAGAACTGGTGACACTTCTGTCATCATATAACAGCAAATGTACAGTTAGACTTTATATTACTCCACAACCCAAGAAGGTAAATATACTCATGGAAACGAATAAGGGAACACATGAAAGTACAAGTGTTCCTTTATTCTTTTCCAGGTTTCTTCACAAGGTATGTATTGCACTGTGGGTGAAATTCTGGAAATAGATACCATTTCATGTGTTCCCTTATTCTTTTTTTCCATGAGTATATTAACGCCCGATCGCGATGATTTCGTGAATGCAAATGAGTCAACCCAACGATCACGTCTTCCATCCGTGAACCATCAAGGTTTGTAAGGCCACAAGTACAGCTGTAAACGACCTTGTAACCACACTCAGACACAACCACGCCAGCCGAGGAAGTAAACAAAGACATACGAGTAATTTAACATTCAGTGTATATTCACGTCCGAGCATGGAATGTGATGTATGTATGTGGACTGTGCAATAAAATATACAAATACACTTTGGCTTGATGGTAAAGAAGATTTCTTATGACAGTTCCTGTAGTCTCTATACGAAATTTTGGTCTTAGTTTTGTCTATACTAATACTATAAGTATATGCACTTTTACAATATTTCATTGCTATATGTATAATAATGGTACATCTTTTTTAAATGTTGCTAAAGTCCAATGTTGAGATTTCACGAATACGCCTGCCAGAACTAACATCGCACAAGAGATATATCAAATATTTAATAATAATAACTTGTCATTGTTGTAATAAAATGAAAGAAACAACGTAATGTGATGTAATGGTGTTTGTTTCTTGTTGATGTTTAAAGAAATTAAGTCATGTGCCACCGTTGTGACCAAACATCTTACAAAGTTCAAAGCTCTCATGAAAATTGCATAATCAAACAATGAGATATCTATTATATCTCATCGTGCTGATCCATATGGCGTGTTGATATTATCAGCTGGTAGTGAGATCAGGGCAAATGGAGGATTTGTATGCTTTTTACATAGCAATTCAGTCACAAACAACTTCTCTTTTAGTGTAAATTGTGTATGAATATTTTAAAGGTGTTGAAAAGGTTTGATGTAATAGATCTCCATTAAAAACAAGTTTGTCAAAACTCTCACAACCACTTAACTCATTATATTGGTGAACATTTATTCTTTCAGTTCAAATCAAGTTTTATTAATCTTTTATGATCAAGAGATCAGTCTAAAAAAACTATTAAAATTAAATAACACTTAGTTACAAGATATCCCTTAAAATGTACAAATCTTCAGTTATTTCTGTTACAATTCACAGTCATAAAAATCATTCAAGTAACTGTATCAGTTGTTCAATGAAAGCAATAGCAGTTTTGGGGGAACTAGCTTTTAATGAGAACTGTAACATTCAAATTAATTTAAAGAAAAAACTTAATCTCTATCACCATTTCATCCGAAGCATTAGTTCAGTTGTGACTAATGTTGTCATTCGTACATGTATACCCAGCGTTACAATGTCATTCAGATTAAACAAATCTGTCAAACACCGTCAAACTTGAATCTAGTATTCTTTTAAAACAGATGTCAAAACAAAATATCTATTTTACCGAATGCATTTATACATGAAATGTGTCCTTCGAGGATAGTGTTAGTCTTGTTTCGATGAATACAGCAAAGTGCTTCGGTCATGTATTATGGAGATACATAGAGGACACTAAACGGCCTTAAGTGTAATACCCTTTTTATTCAACGAGTTAATGATTTAGTATCAAACGAGCGAACGCGAATTTGATGCTAAATCCTTCACGAGTTTAATAAAAATGGTATTTCACGGAAGCGAGTTTAGTGTTCTGTTTATTACACACCAACATAAGTTGATAGAAACTGCCTACGTAGTGTGATGACTCTCAGCTTCCACGAGTCAAGCAAGGTCTAATACCATTGTGGCAGAGGTATTAGCATAAGTCTAGCGGTATTACACAAGTGTAATATTGCTGTAAAATATTACACTGCAGTATCTTCCACGGGCGAGTAATAAACTGTCATATCTCGAAGTGTGTGTTTAATAGGGCTGCGCAATATAACCGGTTCAGACATGAAAACGATACGTATTGCGATACGCTGATCGAAAACCGGTATTTTGACATGCATTCACAAACTTCGTAAAACTCGGAAATCTTCGGATATTTCGGTTTTTCACACCGGAAGTCATGCGTTTGTTTTAAAATGGCGACCGAACCCCAACAACGAACAATCTATTGTGGTGCCAAATACTAGGGCAAAGGCTTCCAGTATGGCAGCATTTTGGATTGCAAAAGTTCACGGTAGATGGAACTATTTTATTAAAGGTTAAACAGGCATAATGATTTTGTTGTGTTTTTGCTTTATAAATCAAGCATTCACTCGATTATAAGTAGGTTTTGTTTAAAAACTTTTGCAATACATTGCAATACATATCGCAATATATGCTTTTATAAATTTTATCATTGTACAAAATTGCCACATAAATATAAATAGTACACATATTTATCATTTACTAATACCAAACAGCTTTCTTATATTTGAAAATTTTCCGGACTCCACCTAAAAAGTTGTTTAAGAAACTATCATCATTCAAAACGCAAAAGTTGTTATCTGTCGCGGCGGGGTGAAACCGCAGAAACGGAACAGCCACTATCTCGTCGGGCACGGGATACACATGCCTGATGAAAAATGAAGTTGAATGCTAACGTGAAACAGTTGATGATTAAAGTGTACGATTTTTTCCGTGCTGAAGCCGAAAGGGACAAACCATTTTATGTCATTAATACATTCCGTAAGCTGGCAGCAAAAGCTTTAGGAGTATCAGCAAGGGGTACTGACAAATGTTCTGGAACACAAACATTGTGAGGGTGATGCGAAGCAGGTAGGGGTCGTGTCAAAATCACACAAAAAACATTTGGCCAACTTTCAAAAGAACCTTGTAATGCAGTCTATCAACAAGCTCTATTCTGAAAACAAATACATTTCGCTGAAGATTTTAAAAAGCATTTGAAGCAAGAACACAACCTCAGAGTATCAAAGTACACACTCCGGCGACTCTTACACTCCTTCGGGTATCGTTATAAGAAAATTCCTCGGGGAGAATAGGTCAGTACTCTGTGAACGCCCTGATATCGTTCGCTTGAGAAATAATTTTCTCAGGGTTATAAAGAAGAAGCGCGAGGAAGGGTTCGAGCCAGTGTACTTGGACGAGACCTGGGTCAATGCCTCGCACACTGCCAGCAGTCAGTGGGTACCCGATGGGGGTGATAAGGGGTCACGTAGAAAGCTGCCTCTAGGGAAAGGAGAGAGACTAATCATTCTCCATGCTGGTTGCTCCAGCAAACAAGTTGGTACCAGCTCTACCAGAGAATTTTTATCGTAATGGACAATGACCCATACCACAGCGTGCAGGACCCCGACAGTAAAGCCCCGACATCGAACAGTCGAAAAGGTGATATGATATCATGGCTCGACAAATTTCAGATCGCACGGCCTTCAAAGGCAACGAAGCCTCAGCTATATGAGATCATAAAAACCCACAAAGGTGAACCTTTCTACAAAGTTGACAGTTACATAAAAAGTAAGGGTCACGATATTCTGCAACTTCCACCCTATCACTGTGACCTTAACCCCATTGAAATGATATGGGGTATTGTCAAAGGAGATGTTGCCAGATCAAACACAACTTTTAGATTACGTGACGTAGAGGTTTTGGTTCAGGAATCCCTTAACAAAATCACGACTGAAACTTGGCAAAACTGTGTCAACAAGGTAGCTAAAGTCATTGAACAAGGTTACTGGTCTCGGGATGGCTTACAACAGGCAACTGTGGCACCACTTGTCATCCCTTTAAGTTGTGACTATGACACTACGACAGACGAGGAACCGACAGGTCTCCCGGAATAGATTTTGAGATGTCCCCGCCATGACTGGCTGTTCCGTTTCTGCGGTTTCACCCCGCCGCGACAGATAACAACTTTTGCGTTTTGAATGATGATAGTTTCTTAAACAACTTTTTTGGTGGAGTCCGGAAAATTTTCAAATATAAGAAAGCTGTTGGGTATTAGTAAATGATAAACATGTGTACTATTTATATTTATGTGGCAATTTTGTACAATGATAAAATTTGCAATTCATCGGTCCGTTTCTGACTCAAACGGACTGTAGTGTTGGATCACCAATCTAGGGTTGTGTCTGATCTCTGATAACTCCAGGTACCTACAAGCCCCTTTCTTCTTCGATACAACAGTGTTTGACTACAAAATTGAAAACCCTATTGTTTCTGTCTAATTGTAATCAACGCAAAACCAGCTGAACAATGCCAAATCCTTGGTAAAACTGACAAAAATATTTGAAGATTAAAATCGGTTTAAACATGTTTAGATCATGACGATGATTACATAATTTTCAGTTGGCATATGTAAACAGTTTGAATTCAAAGTCATTGACTGCACTAGGAAAAACGAATATAGACATTTGTGAAACTGGTAGGTTTCACCATTACATCTTGACGGATAGTTTCTTTAATGTATTTCTGAAAATGAACCTGGCTAGCTATTCTCGAAACGTTCGTATCCCTACGAAATTCTTAAGCCCATTCTTAACACATTGGCTACGATCAAAGTTCAGAATTCTTAGAGCTATGAACGTTTCGAGAATAAGGGCCCTGGTTCCTTTCAGCTATTTATACGTGAACTTTTCACAGTTGATATGTCATGGATATGATTCGTTTAACTGTATTAGTGAGTAAGTATACTTTTACGCCGCATTTAGCAATATTTCAGCAATATCATGACGAGTGACACCACAAATGGGTTCACTCATTGTACCCATGTGGGGAATCGAACCCGAGTCTTCGGTGTGATAAGCGAATGCTTTAACCACTAGGCTACCCCACCGCCTCTGTTCTTTCTACTCATGTGGGTACAATGTGTGAAGCCCATTTATTGTGTCCCCAGTCGTGATATTGCTGGTATATTGATAAAAGCGGCGTAAAACTAAACTCACCCACTCACTCTTTCTACCAATGATAAGCACGCGATGAAGGAGAAGACAGATTGGCTGCTTGGAACACTGAATCAAGGACTTGAATCGTGAACAACGTACAACAAGAAGGAAACTTAAATCAACTGGAGTAACTATAAATCCGATATATGACTACAATTCTTTACTGGGAAGAACTCAATTTGTAAGTGAACAAGAAGGGCTAATTATGTGCTAATAAATGTTACCCAGACGAATGTAGGTTCATGCAGGGCTTGTTAATTACTAGTTTTACATACATATCTGTGATATTCTAGTTGTTTTACTGTCCTTCGTCGGCAGGTTTTTTATAATATACATATATTTCATTTCAATATCAAATGTTCTCGTCACGATATGGCTGAAATATTGCCGATGTGACGTTAAATATTAACTCACTCACTCACTCACTCATGCATGGCTTGTCATGTTCTTATGGAACCGGTTCGTGTAGCCGCCACACTATGACATTACTTAAACGATTGACTTAACAGTTGTAATAATGAATCGATGCTAAAACACATCACTGAAATGAATAGAAAGGGATTCGTATCAAGTAGTAAATGTACTAAAAGTAGTGCATGCGCACTACACAAATGTACTGTAGTGAATATCAGAAGACAGTTTGCAGAATTATTCATACAAAATGTATTCATACATGTAGGTAGACGTTATGTAAATTCTTGATGCCGACACAGCACTCTTTTTTTGTAAAATGGCAAAAATTAATATTTATTCCTAGTGACATTCTCTTTCATCATATTTATGTAACAGACAGTGTCTCGCCAATAAAATGGTGTAAGAATCGTCCTTCATTGTGAAACAATGTACAGTTTTCATAGGATTTATGAGAAGAAACTTCCTGTGTTTTTTTAAAAAACGTGAACGGGTTATATTAAACATAAATTCATATGGATGACATTGCCATGAGGAAACCAAACTGATATTTTAAAAGATGTGTAGATTATACCCGGAGACATATGACTAACGTGGTCATTTTTCAGATTCAATAGGATTTGAGTTTAAGGTCTTCTTATCAAAGGAAATTGTCCAACCTCCAATATGAAGTCATGTAAATTCTAGGAATATATTCTGAACACCCCGATGTAAACATTATTTCTGCAACCTTTTACATACATTGACACATGTCTCCATGTCAGACCAAAGTTATAAAGTGGTACTTGTTGTTGCCTTGCCTTCACCTCGGCATTGACCGGATGAATCAATGGCATTCGTCGGTGCGGAGAGTCTCAGTAATTGCATCAATGTTAATACTTCAGCATACCAGCATTCTCGCACACACGTGCCTACATTTCTCTGTACACGAGCAATGGTGAGTGGGTATGGTTTTACGCCGCATTTAGCAATATTCCAGCAATATCACGACGGGGGACACCAGAAATGGGCTTCACACAATGTACCCATGTAGGGAATCGTACCACGACCAATAATCCTGAAGACGACCTACCTCACCATGAGATATATACAGTAAACTTCGGTTGTAACGAACTCAAATCGACCACTTATTTTAGTTTGTTATAAAAATAATTCGTTATGAGAAGTTAGATATATGAAATAATTTGTTTGTAAAAAAATGCATCAAATTACCGGGAAAAAAGAGTTCGTTATATCCGTCAAGCTTGTTCGATATAAACGGACTTTTATGTAATGTAAAACTGATGGCTTCAGGTACTACAAATGTAAATTTATCAGGCAAAAAACACATCAACATCTTGCATAAAAAGGTGTCAAATAGTAGTCCGTACACCCCACGTCTCTCAGTGGTGTAGCAAGACTCATAAAAGAATACTAGTAGCGACATTTTATGCTAATCATTTCAGTTCACTTATTGAAAATAAGAATTAGAATTGATCTTCAGTAATCCATGCTTGTTGTAAGAGTCGACTAACGGGATCGGGTGGTCAGACTCGCTGACTTGGTTGACACATGTCATCGTATCCCAATTGCGTAGATCGATGCTCATGCTGTTGATGACTGGATTGTCTAGTCCAGACTCGATTTATTTTCACTCACTCACTTTTGAAAATAACGTCAAGTTGGAAAGCAGTAACGCTGTCCCGAATTGCCTACTTACTCTGGTCCAGAGGGGCGAAGGTGTTACGTAAATTTAAGTAAAATTGTATTCAGGTCAGGGACTACAAGCTCAAAATGTGTCAACGACGAGTTTTCACACTTTAGAGATTTTTAATATAATAAGTAAAAGTCATGAATTTTACAGATTTAACAACAATTTAAAATTTGATTTCATTTACTGTTTGTTTGACAATTCCACATGATCTGTATGTGGCAATTATGAAACGTGTGTCAGGTCGAATACTCGAGCTCCTGTGACCAGATGAACAGATAGTCTGTACAAATAGCTGTGATAAATCTGTCAAAGATATACACCTTAAGACCTGAACCGTGAAGCTGTGTTTTGATTGATATCCCTGTGAAGTGGTGTCCGGCGAGAACAGAATATAAATCTGGAATCTGCGAGTTCACACAATCCGGTCTCCGCCGGGGCACGTGACAGACTGTGTGTATTTATTAATGGTACAGCGGCAGAGCCGACGCACCAACACACAAGCATCGACGATGGATGGGGAGTACAGCATCTACACGGGTGTTAAGAAAACCTTTGGAAACGTCGACTATGTCTTTTTCGGTTCGTTGTTAGCTGTTTCAACAGGTATTGGTGTATTTTACGCTTTTAAAGACAAACATAACGTGAACAGCAAGGACTATCTATTGGGTGGGCGGAAAATGAATGTCGTGCCCGTGTCGTTGTCAATTCTTGTTACATCTTTCTCGGCAACAACGTTGTTGGGAATGCCTGCGGAAGTATATAATTATAACACTATGATTTGGTGGTTGTGTATCTCCGCCATGATCGGCCTCGTCATTTCATCTATAGTCTTTGTTCCCTTCTTTTACAACCTGAACGTCACAAGCATCTATGAGGTAAGACCATTGTGTCTGAATTATTACTTTTGTTATGCATGGTGTTGATATTATTATATATTACAACTTCATTGTGTCATATAGCGAGGGCATGACCACGGAAGAAGGAAGTTTTATCCACTTTTACCAATTTTGTGTAATATATATTGTTTATCGAAGCAGTTAAGCAAAATGTCTTGCATCAGTCTGTCACAGGTGTAATATGTAGGGACAATGGGGTAGTCCAGTGGTTACAGCGTTCGCTCGTCACGCCAAGGTCCCGATTCGATTCCCCACATGGGTACAATGTGTGAAGCCGTTGTCTGGTGTCCCTCGCCGTGTTATTGCTGGAATATTGCTAGAAGTGGCGTAGAACCAAACTTACTCAAATATTTTACAGTCATCTACTCTGAAACCCTATGAAGATGTTTCTGTTGTTCTTCTTATGCAATATAAATGTTTTTCAATGAAATTGCACTCCCAGGATTTAAAGAATTTCGTTAGAATGAGTCCATGCAGTTTAACAAATCCCTTAAGAATTGAGAGGAGAAAAACTATATGAATGTCAAAGCTGTGGAGGAGAAACTTCGGGTAGATGACACTTATTATAAGTTTTTAGAATTTTTGTTTGCCTTCTCATGCAACCAGTTAACGTCAATTATTTGGTCTAAATGTATTTGTTGGGGATGAACCACATTGTCGTGACGCCATTTTGTTTATAAAATCACGTTTTTCAGTATCTCGAGATGAGGTTTGGAACGGAAGTGCGGGTACTAGGGTCGACTCTATTCGTCATCAAAGTGGTAGGTTGTTCTCGGTTTAGCGTACACGTGCAGAACCGTGGCAAACAAAAGACTACCTGAATCTCAGAGAATACAGAATTCGAGTTAGATGTAACATTCTTAAACATATAATTGGAACATATGTGGTAATGGTAAAGGTCTGAAGGTTATTTCCAAATTTTGATTTAAAACAAATGTGCCCAATGTAATTCCCTGGGGTTTTTTCCTGTACCATATCTTCTCAGTATTTTTAAGTGGTGAAACATTGCCTGGCTCTTGCATGTGTTTGTGACCTGTTACAATGGAGACACAATGCAGGCTCACTTTTAACTGGTGTCATCGCTATTTGATAGTGACTATATAGGTCAATGCTTTTGATATCGTTCGAATCGTTCAACGAAGTGTGCTTTTAGTAAATATTTCTTAGATAATGCAATGTTTTTTCAACTCTTCTCGCTGAGAGTGGCAATAATGCAACATCATTTTAGAGTTGTTCTTCGCATGGCAAATATTAATACAGATTTGAGATGCAACACTCTGCCGGTGTGTTCCCCTGTTTTCATTATATAAGTTCGTCAGCAGCGACTATAACTTAATTTTCTCTCACGAAATACATTTAAACTCCACTTCTATCCAACTATGTGTTTTATTTTCAGTTGCTGTACATCTCCTTTGTCTTGTACGTCCCATCTCTTGCACTCAGCGCAGGTAATAACATTAGACACGTATGCCACGAAGTGGAATTTACAGTTCAACTTTACTGCAGTCGTGTATATCAACAATAAAACTTTCAGTCAGAATAAAATAGTAAGTGTGCAGTATTTCATGACAGTTTCGTGACTGTCAACGTCAACTTCGTAGGTTTCCTCATTTCAAATGATGAACTGCGTGTAGAGAAACGTAACGGTTTTCGGTACAAGGTGATACTGTTATGTCCCTGTCCCTGGCGGTTACTTGGTAATAATTTAGTCAGGTTATGGTAGACATGCATACAGAGAAATGCAAAACGTGTTCGTAGATGTTTACTATTTGAGAAACATTGGAAGTACATTCCAAAGGTGTTTGTCGTTCTTTAATAAATGGGAAGAATCGTGGTAAATGCTTATTAGGAAACATTTAAAAAAATATATTCATGTATGGCGTTGTGTATTCGCATATTCATAACGTATAGACCTTAACCGTTAATATTATATTCTGATAACAAAGTATATTAAACGGGTGAGGATCACGTCAAATTTCATGAAGGGTGTAAATGTTCAATATCTACAAGAAAACGTTAGATTGCCGAGCGAAAGAAAGTATGCACCTAAATACTGGATTTATCCACTGAATTGCGAACGAGCGTGAAAAGAGACGCCGAAACTATGCAAGTGAAGGTCAAAAACACGACCGAAGATGGATGCGGGTTGCGATTTTGAATGTTTAATGTTGAATTGGACTGATGGAAGAGCATTGTTACAAGAATGAATAATATACTCATGCCAATAATGGTTGTCAACCCCTTCAATCTTTTTCATTGGAGAGGGGGGTGTGGGGTTGGGTTGGGGCTGTGAGGTGTGTGTGGGGTTGGGATGGGGAGGGGGTGACAACCATTATTGGCATGAGTATATTTTTCGCGTAGTGCACTGGTGTGTTGATCCTTCTGTAAGACGAATACTTATTTTCTTTATCCCTAACAGCAACTGAATTCAGCTTATGGGGTTCTGTAGCGGCCGTAGGGACGGTTGTGACTGTCTACACAACAATAGTAAGTGATAGCCAAGTACTTTGGAGGGATATAAGGCATACATTAGTCTGTCTCACAGTCCCTGAACAACATTATTTTCCCTACTGCCTAGCCCTCTCTGCAGTGCTAAAGCCCTAAATAAAGCAAGTCTAGATTTCCTCAGGTTCTGAATCTCTGGTCTCCCTAGGGCTCCTTTTCAATATAAATGGGCTTGTTTGTTACTATCCAAATTATATATATTCAGAGACTAAGCCTTAGTCTAGGCATACATCTACAGTCCTAAATAACATGTTAGGGAAATGAAATAACAGGGTACGTGTGGTTTAACGCCGCTTTGAACAGCATTTCAGTTATGTGCCTTTGAAGTGGAAAACTCGAAGTAAAACATTATCGTATTGTATTCATTTGATCTACTGATCACCAGTCGCCATATGGCTGAAATATATGAGACGTTTAATTTTAACTTACTAGTTCACCATGGATTTGTTTGTTTGATGTTTAACGTCACACTCAGCAATATTTCAGTTATATGGCGGCAGTCTGTAAATACTCGAGTTTGGAGCAAAACATCCAGTGATCAACATGATGAACATCGATCTTAGCAATGGGGATACGATCACCAGGTATCAACACTATTTCACAGTGATTTAAAATTTTCCGATAATAGAGGTACTAACTTGTGAGCGGTAGCGTAGTTTACAAGTACAGACATAAATATCAACGTGTTGAGGTTAATGGCACGCTTTTTGCCCTCTCATCATGACACGGAAGTAACATGATGGAAACGTATTTCGGGGTGCTTTCATAGGAGGCAGTAGCCCTGTTTTTTCGTTGATGGGTATAACGGTCGAGAAGGTAGCGGCTGATGGTAATCACGTGACAGGTTTCGGCTGATTGATAGAAACGTTTTTAGGGCTTGTTTACGTTTTTGTTTGACCCTGTTGGATATATAGGTCGATATGTACTGTTAGTCTAACAGTAACTGTCATTATTAACTTGTTTTTGTTCTAGGGTGGGATGAAGGCAGTCTTATGGACGGACACGTTCCAGTCTGTGATTATCGTGGGAGGTCTGACAGGTGCATTGGTCCAAGGATCAAACGCCGTAGGGGGCATTTTCGAGGCATGGAGGGTAGCTGATGAGCGCTCTAGGATTTATCTAACAGAGTATATAATCACCATTATGTTGTATAATATATGTTTACTGTATATCTTTAATTCACTGCTGTATTACGTAATCCATATGTATTTCTTTGGCTTTTCCTTCTATTTTGTTTTGTAGCTTTTTGTAGCGGGTGTTATTTATTTGTTCTGGTTGTGGTGTTATTTGTTTGTCTGTCTGTTTGACAGTAGGTCTGTTTACTTGCCTTGTGTTGTTGGGTTTTATTGTTTTGTGCATAACCTTTTTTTACTTTGGATGTGAGTGTGGAGGGGGGCGGGGGCTATGAGTTTGCTGCTTGTCTTTCCTGAATTCTATTTGTTGTTTCATTTTCGTTTTGTTTAGTTTGGGGGCTTTTATTATTGTTGGCTTTATATCTTATTTTTTTTTTTTTTTATTCATTTTCATTCGGAGTGGGTGGGGGTGGGGGTGGGGGTGGGTTACGCTCTGCTTCCTTCTATATCTCTTGTGTATGTTGTATATTGAATCTGTCCCGGACAAACCATTTATGGGTGTTCGGAACAATATGTGTTGCCTTTGGGGTTCGTTCCTAGCTGTTAGAGGTCTTCAGAGCGGAATTCAAGTTAACCACCTTTCAAGTTAAAGGCTTAGGTTATCATCCGAAACGTTTTCAATGATAGTTGTGTGTAACCTATATTAATTCAGGCAACACTTGAACCATGCCTGAGTATGATATAGATAATAGGTGTGAAAATTTGAACAAGTTCTATTAATATCATGACTGACACAGAAATTGTCGACTCAGTATAATTTAGTTGTCCTAAGATGTAAGACTTGTACGCAATTTTAAGCATGTGCTGTGGAAAGTATGTTTGAATGAAAAAATGGCCGGCGCACCCTTTCTGATGTTTTGCCATCATCTTCTACAGCTTCAACCTTGACCCTTCTACTCGCCATTCATTCTGGTCTCTAGTGCTGGGCGGAGGCTTCATCTGGATAAGCCTGTTCGCAGACCAAGTTCAAATTCAACGTACCATGTCATGCCCCTCTGTAAAGACAGCAAAACTGTAAGTGTACTTGTTCAGGGAAAAAAACTGTAAGTTTATGTGTTTACAGCAAAACTGTAAGTGTACTTGTTTAGAGAAACATGTTGTAAGTTTACGTGTTTACAGCAAAACTGTAAGTGTACTTGTTTAGAGAAAAATGTTGTAAGTTTACGTGTTTACAGCAAAACTGTAACTTTACTTGTTTAGAGAAAAATGTTGTAAGTTTACGTGTTTACAGCAAAACTGTAAGTGTACTTGTTTAGAGAAAGATGTTGTAAGTTTACGTGTTTACAGCAAAGCTGTAACTTTACTTGTTTAGAGAAAGATGTTGTAAGTTTACGTGTTTACAGCAAAACTGTAACTTTACTTGTTCAGAGTAAAATGTTGTAAGTTTACGTGTTTACAGCAAAACTGTAACTTTACTTGTTTAGAGAAAAATGTTGTAAGTTTACGTGTTTACAGCAAAACTGTAACTTTACTCGTTTAGAGAAAAAAGTTGTAAGTTTACGTGTTTACAGCAAAGCTGTAACTTTACTTGTTTAGAGAAAAATGTTGTAAGTTTACGTGTTTACAGCAAAATTGTAAGTTTATTTGTTTACAGCAAAATTGTAAGTGTACTTGTTTACTGGAAGACTGTAAGTGTACCTGTTTACTGAAGACTGTAAGTGTACTTGTTTACTGAAAGACTGTAAGTGTACCTGTTTACTGAAACACTGTAAGTGTACTTGTTTACTGAAAAACTGTAAGTGTACCTGTTGTTTATTCAGTGACTGTTAACAAAACCGTCCCTGGGTTGTTGTTTCTGTTTGTTGTTTTTTGCATCTATATTCATTCATGTTCTTGCACGCCCATCCTAGTCAATAGGTGTCAATAGATGTCAATCAGTGTCAATCCGTGTCCATCTGACGGTGCATAGTGGCATTGATAATGGAAGATTGTTTATTAATGATGATAATAATACATGGAGATCTTATTTCAGGTCCATGTTGATTTGTGCACCATTCCTGTTTATGATCATGTCCATATGTTGTTTGATGGGTGTGATCATGTTTGCCTTCTACAA
This sequence comes from Haliotis rubra, assembly GCF_003918875.1. Lineage (NCBI taxonomy): Eukaryota > Metazoa > Mollusca > Gastropoda > Lepetellida > Haliotidae > Haliotis > Haliotis rubra. The sequence continues at coordinate 3,237,363 of NW_025767634.1, forward strand.
AGACTGCCATCCCGTTGGTTTCAATAACCTCATATCAAGGACTGATCAGGCAAGTATTTATTATAGGAGCGGTTCAAAGCGTCATGGTAAAGGCGTTGGGGAAGGTCCTTGGCCGATACATGACTGGAGTAATGTTATGAGCGGCCAACATATTCGCTCAGTTTGTTCTTGTCCGTAGTGTCCTATACAATGGTGAATTCCATACATTTATACTGGGGCCGCATTGGTTGCAATCAGTGGTTTGGGGATTTATTATTTGTTAAGTATTCCAGAAAACTTTTCTAAGGAAACTCATTAATCCCATATCTAAACCTGACACATTTCGATAGCACACAAGTTTTAGCAACATCATAAAAACATTTCCTTGTCATATGTGTATGTCTTTAATGGACTTCTGGTCCACCTTCAGATCCTGCCACTGTACATAATGGACATCCTGGGTCACCTCCCTGGCGTCCCTGGTATATTTATCTCCTGCATCTTCAGTGGTAGTTTGAGGTACGTGTTTGTCAACACCAAGTCTATCCGCTAGACTTGTAAATCATCTAAACCCAAAATGTCATGTGGATCAGAACATAAAAGATGAAAAGGAAGTCATATTCTGTAATAAACTTTACGAGATTAAGGGAGGGATTGTTTGGAATCCACCTTTCATGTCGTGCAATATACCATAAGCTCGTGCTTATTATATGTTCACTTCAGACACGTTTGGACTGACGTTAACAGGAATTTCTTCCCGTGTTCCGTCAAGTGATATATCCCGTTATATAATCTTTATATGGCATTTTCACACCTCTGTTCTGGCGTGTTTTAACAAATAAAAGTTTTATGGGTGCCGCGTGTTAACGGTGGAACGGAACATGTTGCTGACGTGAATAATGTTTTATAATCTTCTTCCCTTTAACAGCTCACTTTCCTCTGCTTTGAACGCCCTGGGAGCTGTCATACCACGTGACTTAATTCAGCCATGTTGCTGTGGCCGGATCAGCGACAGATACCTTACAATCATGTCCAAACTTGTGGGTAGGTCGCGCCATTGGGATAATCGTTAATCAACACACATTACATATCGATTTAAGCGCGTAATGAAAACAAACGTAGAAAACAGTTAAAAAGTACAATAATGCAACTCTCGAATTATCTCAGTACAGGTTTAATACATGTCTTAATGCCCGTTTGTGTTAGTGTGCTTGATTAAGAAATTACTATTGTGGCGTTTTACTGGAGTATGAACGCTCTGAACCGGGCAAGTAAAAGAATATTTCAACCCGATTATACTCCAGTAAACCGCCACAATTTCTTACAAATTCGAATTTTGAAGTTTAAAGGGTGCCAATTTGACCGTGGCACTCATTTAAGACGATTTCTGTGACCGGTTACATTGAAAGGCATTTGAATGCAATGACGGGGCGGTGGGTGGGGTTAGTGGTTAAAACGTTGGCTCGTGACGTCGAAGACCCGGGTTTGATTCCCCACGAGGGTACAATGAGCGAAGCCCGTTTCTGGTGCCCCCTGCTGTGATATTGCTGGAATATTGCTGCGTGAAACTGAACTCATTCACTCACTTAATGCTGTGACCCAATGTAACGGGTATATTCTTCACACTTACGCAAAACAAAGTAGTTCTACTTCCATTAACAAATACAAGCCTGACTAAATTTCAACGCGAGTGAAATGTATTAATATAACATGATAAATTACTCTAAGTTAACATACATTGCTTGTTAGACCATTGTTGTATGCATTAGCATATATATGGGACACTTTGCGCATGAATACGTCTGTGCGAAAAACATTCAAAATGGAGACTAGGACGAAGTCATCGCCTCTCACTACACCTATTGCCAGATTAATTGGGTCTTGGATTTTACATATTGAATGCTACATACCTCGTGACACCTGATTGGAACTGGGACTGGACGTACATTGCTTGGTTGCGAATGTGTAAATAAGCATTTTAATGAAAAGTTGTGTGAAAAAGGAACGTCAATTTATTGTCCGACATTGTCGATCCTCACGACCGTGGTGATCGTGGAAGACAACAGAGAGTTGTTCCACTCGAGGATTCACCATGAAACATAGTTCCGGTCAAAAGTCGTGTAAACAAAACATGTGCATACTTGTAGTTTGTAAACGTCACTTTTTGAAGACTCTTGCCAAATGAACTGATCACCTGATCAGCAAGTGAGCCGATCAGATCGTTAAAATTACGTACACTTCAAACTAAGAATTTATTTGTTGTTTTACTCCGCAGTCAGCTAACAGACGCTGATATATTCTTAATTCCGCACACATTTTGGTAAAGGAATTTTATATTTTGCCTCCATTTCAGTGCTTGGGTGTGGTTTTGGATCAATTGGTTTGACGTTTGTCGTATCCCGCCTAGGTTCTGTCTTACAGGTTTGTGACAATCATTTGCTTGTTTGTTTGTTTGTTTGTTGTTTAACACCACACTCGGCAATATTTCAGCTATATGGAGGTGGTCTGTAAATAATCGGGTCTGGACCAGACAATCCAGTGATCAACATCATGAGTATCGATCTATGCAATTGGGTTACGATGACATGCCAACAACGTCAGAGAGCCTGACCACCCGATCCCGTTAGTCGGATCTTGCGACAGCATGGGTTACTGAAGACCAATTCTAACCCGGATGTTATGGGTGTGCGCCACATCAATACAGACATGCACTTTCATCCGACTTTCTCATACTTAAGAAATACACTTCGCTCTACCACCATGTATAGTCTGAACTATTATAGTTAAAGCACGAGGACGCTTGCGCTTACGCTTTCTAAGATGCCAAATTTAATACTTTCTAAAGATAATTACGATTAATTTAAGGCAGAAAACAAACGACGGTGTCGGTGACCTAAATTAAGAATCCTCGCACAGGGCTAACTGGCGCGCTGTTCTATTGATGCGTCTGGCCCCTACGTTAAGAGAAACGTCACCAGAAAAAAACAAATGATAACAGTTTGATGACGGTTTACGTTCGGATTAAATATCTTCTCTGAATTATTTTAATTACATCTGTCATTAACGTAAACCATATGGGGCAATATGAACGTTGCATTTCTACTGCCAACGTAAGTTTAGATCAGTACATCCAGATGAAGCTGAGTAGTCAAGCCACATTCCACGATTGCATTGTGGGAATGTAAACATTACGAACGTTACCGTGTCGCTGAAAACTTGTCGAAATGACACATTTTAACCGTCGTAAAACATAAACGTAATGTTTCCACCAGTGATGTTAGCATCGTGACGTCGCTTACATTGCGACGTAATGTAAAATGGTTCGATTACGAGGGGGCACACTAGAATGGCGCATTGACGGGATAACGTCATTCAATTGTTACGTCATCAAAATACTATACCTTTATTGTCTGATAATGTAATTTTTTTTCGATTGTTCTAACCGCTAGACATCTTAGAATAAAGATAACATTTTAAGTGTTTTTATTTTTTTATTTAAAAAGTACCCAATCTCATTTCAGGCCACCTACGCCATAGGAAGTATAACTAATGGGCCGCTGTTTGGCCTCTTCATTCTTGGCATGTTTTTTCCGTCCGCCAATAAAATGGTAAGCAGTCGACTTAGACAGTTCTTATCAAAGTTCGAGTTAAAGAGTCTTCTTGATTTATGTATATTGCAGGTTTATTTTCATTTTCTTTCTCCTTTCAAATTTATAAAGACAGTTTCATCACACATATGTAATTAATTACAATTACATAAAATTCCTTTTTTATAAATATCACGTTAAAACGTGTGAATATGCGTTGCGATGAAAACGGAAAATGAGCTTCCTTAACACATACAGAAATAAATGGTTTTCATTGTCAACCATTTCGGGTTTTTTTGGACATTGTAGGGGGCATTTGTAGGGTCTGTGACGTCACTGATAATAATGACGTGGATAGGGATGGGAGCGTTCATTACACGCGCGGCGTACACCCCTGTCTCCAGTGTGTACACTGACGGCTGCAACTGGAACGTCACAACCCCGGCTGAAGCAGATATGTTCAGTACAACTCCAATGCCTACCACAGTGAATGCTTCAAGTGCCACAGAACTCGATACTGTAGATAATAGGTAGGTATGCATCAGTACTTAACCCTGCCAAATGAGTGTGACAACATCGCCCCAACTCGACTGGAAGTCCATTATGAGTAATATGTAAACATGAGACGTCGTGTTTTACAATGATCCTCTGTGGGTCTTTCTCAGGACACTTTAATGTCCTGCTAATTAACACTGACAACTGTCATCATTAAACTTTTATCAATAGCTTGAAATCTTTATTTAAAAATTCTCTTCTTCAGCAATGGCTTGCTTCGGTTATACTCCATGTCGTATATGTGGTACATGCCTGTTGCTGTTATTGTTGAAGTCATCGTTGGATTGATCGTTAGCTACCTCACAAGTAAGTACTGGCAGCAACTTGAAATCTTAAGAACAATATGGAAAATATATTCATCAATATTTATTAGCGAATAATGCTAAAAATTGATCCAGTAATCGTATATTGAAGTGATCTCAGTTTTTTAGTGAATGCGTGTGATATTTGTTTTTATTGTTGAAATATGTAAATAGTTAGAGTTAAGATACATAAAGTGCATGTGTTTGTTTTTATTTCCAGAGCCTCTTTTTAAGCAGCAGTTAAATCCAAAGTTGATTTGCCCGCTGTTTGACTACCTTTGCCCGTGCCTTCCAGAAAAACTCAGAGCCTATTTCCAAAATAGACAAGTATGTGTCTGACATCTCAAATAACATGAAATTACCCTTATATTAAGATTATCTGTCTGTAACCAAGCGTCAGTCTTGTGGGAGGTTTTACGCCGCTTTTAGCAATACTTTTGCAATATCACGGCGGGGGACACCAGAAATGGGCTTCAATTATTGTACCCATGTGGGGAATCGAACCCGGGTCTTCAGCGTGACGAGCAATCGCTTTAACCACTACGGTACGCCACTGCCCCAGCGTCAGTCTAAAGGGGAGGGGAATATTATTTTTAAATACATCACAAGAAACAGGTCAAAACTCCCTTTGTCTACTGGTCAGGACCCACTTGCACAAAGCGATCTTAGCGCTGCGTGATCGTAACTCCCATACTCTAACATAGACTTAAGACGGTCTTAGCGCTGCGTGATCGTAACTCCCATACTCTAACATAGACTTAAGACGGTCTTAGCGCTGCGTGATCGTAACTCCCATACCCTAACATAGACTTAAGACGGTCTTAGCGCTGCGTAATCGTAACTCCCATACTCTAACATAGACTTAAGACGGTCTTAGCGCTGCGTGATCGTAACTCCCATACTCTAACATAGACTTAAGACGGTCTTAGCGCTGCGTAATCGTAACTCCCATACTCTAACATAGACTTAAGACGGTCTTAGCGCTGCGTGATCGTAACTCCCATACTCTAACATAGACTTAAGACGGTCTTAGCGCTGCGTGATCGTAACTCCCATACTCTAACATAGACATAAGACGGTCTTAGCGCTGCGTGATCGTAACTCCCATACTCTAACATAGATTTAAGACGGCCTTAGCGCTAAGATCGCTCTGTTTAAGTAGACATAATAGGCAATACTATTTTCAGTTGACGAATGGAACGTTTCAATCTACATTTGTGGCTATTACAACGTTAAAGCCATTAGTCCAAATACAATCATATATTGTTGCTTGCGAGTCCATTTTCTGTAAGTTAGAAATATATATTTACACCCAGAATCGTCTATGTTTCAGTCACATGACACTTCACAGACATATTCGGACCACAGCTGCTGCAGAGGCTGGGATGAGCATCGCAAGTGTGACTGCAACTGTGTCGTTGATCATGGGCTGTTAGACACCTTCTTAGAAATGAATGAACTGACACCTCGACCATTTCATGTTGTATAGTACCTAGGGTGTTGTCGTCATCGACCACTGTTATTTATGACTTAGCTATAAATATAATCAAAAATCTTTCACACTTGAAAATGTTATTCCAATGAGACGCATATCATATCATGATTGTTCATCACCTAAAAATCACAATGCTTTAAAGGTGGAATTCAATTGATAAAATTAAATAATACTTGTATGAGGTACAAGTTTGTGCTTATAAGAATTTTCTGAAAAGCTTAACATTATGTCGAGTGTATTTCTATTTCTATAAATGTGTTAAAATGTAATAACCTGCACGAACAAATAAATCATGATAAATGTCATCCTTTGATCTAAGTGATACCGATTTAGTTTCAAAAGAAATTCCTAACTGATATGTGTCATTGAAAGAGCAACAAATATTTTAGGAATACTTACATCTTGCATCTGACAGAGGAACTACTCTCAATGTTAACATTTCATATCAGAAAGATAATGGTCTCAAGGCCAATTTTTCATGCGGTTCTTTAATAACCATCCTTAGTCTCGGTTGTTTGTGTCATGGTATTTATTTTGGTCTGATTCCTTTGGAAGCGTATTAGTGTCGCAACTGTTTTAGGAAAACTTACATCTACGTAGAAAATACTTTCTTGTCTCCAAATATCATATTACAATCGTGCGTATCGACACTGAGGCCATGATGAAAACTGAAATAATGTCATTTAACAAAACTTCAACATTTTTATATGAAAAGTATATTATTTTTTTAAAATAATCACATCTCTGTATCTTTGTATGTTTGAAAGTCATCAAATCGTTATCATCAACTATGCCAAATGATTACATAAAACAGACCCTCAGCTGTTGTTCATTACTCGAGAAAGATGGTTAGAAGTCGCTAACACTTTCTCTTGTAAATAAATATTCTTAAATGCAAATACCATTTCTACAGAGCATCATCTTGGTAGAAGGAAAACACCTCTTGGTAGAATTACCTGTGGGGCGTATACGTTTCCATGGATTCCCATATTTTTCTGCACTAATATCTAATCTACTCTTTGGGTAAACTGTTGAACTTTCATCAAACTAATGTTTTAAGAGTTTTGAATACATTAATCTGCATATGTAATCAGATGCTGTATTCCTGTGTGGATGTCACTGTAGATATTTGATGTGTCCAGTTGTATATATTCTATGCCTGTGTGTGTATTTCGGTGTACCATTGATAAAGACTTTTTTCACTATACATATGCATCGTTTCATGAATAAAATATTTAGAGTGTGTCAAATATATTGTTTTAGTTATACTCGTGTTATTCATGTTGTAACGTGTCTCACGGTCATTCATTTTGGGTAATGGTATCCTATTCCATTATCACCCAACCTAAGTATTAAAAACCAAGGTTAACTACCTTCAAGTAACTTAAACCAAATTAAAATAACGACCAACCTGATATTCAAAGGAATATGGACGACACTTTTGAGCGCAAGTAATTTTCACAGTCTGTAGACAAAGTTCAAAATCTGGAAGTCGAAACCACGCCCCTTGCATGTTGGTGTTATAGTTGGTCACTTCAGTTAATACATGCAGATTGATATGACAACAGAATTCACATTCGTTATCTCCCATCTGTTCCCCTTGTCCGTCCCGCACTGACAACCTAGTCAGCCTGTTAACCACCACAATATGCACTCATTTGCTTTAAAGACAAGGTTAAGTTGGTGAAAATTAATTCTAAACCGGATCCCCGCTGAATCTATATATTCAGGAATTACGCCTGCATGACGTAACTGTAACGGTTCTTGTACAGTGAGTTCCTGTTACTCTTGAAAGGTAACCCTGAATTAATTGTTGTGGTGTTTAGGGCACAAAACAGCTATCAGACTCCTTCATCCATGAAGACATTTGTTTCCCTAGTCTATGAAGGGAATAGATCAAAGAACGTCTGACGGGCAAAATGTCTCAAGCATATTATGCTCCGAATTTATTCAGGTTTAAGCCTTGGGGCTTTTCAAAACTAGACATAAAGACTTACCTTTGCCATCTTCAATATTTTCCAAAGCTTACTTTACATATATTGTGCTTAAAGCTTAATGCATTCCTTTTTGGCCATTGTGGGCTTCAAACTTCTCAATTCTCCATCTTGTTCTGATATAGAGCACACACCACACATAATGTTCTTAATGCTTGTCAATACATATTTCACTAAAATAAATAACTTATGCATTGATGCCAATATTATGTGAGCTGGGATATTGCCATGGTCTGTTAAATGAACAGATCAAAGTACACCTGATGTGCATAATTCTTTCACACATAAATTATTTCTTTTATTTAATGTAGCGCTTTGGTCCCTTTTCGGAAATGGATGGAGAGGCTTATCTTGACATCATCCTTTTTTCAAAGTCCCATTACAGACATTTTTCGTAAAGCCTATTTTAATTCTAATTTATTTCTTTGTGCGGGTTTCAAACGTCTGCATTTCCCTTTTTGTTGTTTTTCGTGTTTTAGAGCACACGAAAGAGACATTGCCCTTAATGCTTTTAATGCTTATTTCACTATTTCAATTTTTGCTGATTTTTCTTACAAAATCAGACAAGGGTTCGTTCTTCGCATCTTATCGTAGGAATATGTATCAGCTATTTATCGAAGTACACTAAAATATATATGTATGAATCGATGCCAATTTGTTTTTACACACATAAACTCAATATCTGAACTGGGATGTTACCGTAGTCTTTTGAATAAACAGATCAAAGTACGCCTGTCGTGCACAATTCTTTCATACATAAAATAAAATTACTTCTCGTATTCAATGTAGAAATTCAATGTCAGCGGAAATAGACAGAAGACTTAACTTTGTCATCTTGATTTTTTTATTTTTTTTGCAATGCGCACATTACATACAATGTTCTTAAAGGTTATTTTAATTCTAATGTATTCCTTTCAGTCATTTGTGGGTTTTCAAACGTCTGCGTTCCCTTATTTATTTGAGTTAGAGCACACGCTACAGACATTGTTCTTAACGCTTTTTAATTTTTATTTCACGTTTCTCATTTTTGCTTCTTTTTCTAATTTTAATTCTAATTTATTCCTTTGTAGACTTGTAAACGTCTGCATTCCCATGTTTGTTTGATTTAGAGCACACGCCATAGACATTGTTCTTAAGGCTTTAAATGAAATTTCATTTCTTTCAGTTTTTGCTTCATTTTTCTCATAAGACATTCATCCGTTCTTCACATCTTATCATAGGAATGTATTAAACCTATTTATTTTCAGTAACCCATGCTTGTGGTAAGAGGCGCCACGTGTCATCGTATCCCAATTGCGTAGATCGATGCTCATGCTGTGAATCTCTGGATTGTGTGGTCAAGACTCGATTATTTACAGACCGCCGCCACATAGCTGGAATATGAACATAAAAACAAACAAAGAGGGCGACGTAACCGTATGATATAGCCCAAGCAAAATTGTAATCTACATGCAAGTATAATTCTTAATATGCGTCAATACAGACGATAAAAAGTCAAACCATTAACAATTTAAATCCACAAAAATCGCATTTAGTATCCGCAAAGGGAAAGAACATGCATTTTTCAGTACAGTAAAGTTGAAGAGTGCGGTGTTAAACTACAGACCAACCAACCAACCAATTATGTGTCATCTAATGTGATGATCTCGGCATGTCTGAAACTGTAACGCAATAGACTCAAAAACCATTGCAGGCATGTTGTTTTTGCTTGTTGCCCAACAGTATGACGTCCTCCAGGTGAATAGAGAGAACGCTGAACGACTATGTCCCAGGGTGTGCACAAGGCAGGCTCACTTAACGACCGTTGACATTTCAGTAATATACAAACGAACGTGACACAGATCGGACACGTTCTGAGAGCAGAAGGTCAATGGTCACAAAAAAGCTAGACACACTCCTAGTTATTTGTTTCTGTCAAAATGATTTAGTTATATTCGGCAATATAGCTATATCATTTTGACAGAAACAAATAACTCCATTTAAACTGAAAGGCGTCACAGCGAGCTCGGAGATTCATTCTGGAGTCAGTCTAGTTTTACCGCGCTTTTAGCAATATTCCATCAATATCACGGCTGGGGACACCAGAAATGGGCTTCACACATGTTGGGAATCGAACCCGGGTCTTCGGCGTGACGAGCGAACACGTTCACCACTAGGCCACAAAAAGCCCCGATTAATTCTGGAACCTCAGGAAATCTGGACATCTTGTAGCCGTTCGCATTAACGGGTGTGCGGAAGGGAAATGTGGTTCACTGACTGTGAGACAGGTACACAGCTTGAAGAGATGTATCTGCGAGCATTCTCCTCTGTCTCTCCTTGGGGGAGATTCTCCTCTCTCATATTTTACAAAATATAACAGTTCGTAAATTACATTCATAAAATATACAACAAACAAAAAGGCGCCCAGAGATTTTCTTTATTTTCAGCCTAAAAAACTCTGGTCGCCTGTGCTGGTGGATTTGAACAAAGTTGATATCGATAATATGTTTATTATGAATATAGCTTTAGAAATATTAAAATTATATAAGCGTAAACTTTATTGTGTGTTTAATGATTTCACTAAAGCCTGTGACACAGTATGGCGCGCAGGGCTGTGGTATAAAATGCTACAAATTGGTATCAATGGCAAATTCTTAACGCTTGTTAAAAATATGTACCATAATATATATGTCGCCTTTCTTTCAATGTAGAAAAGGTGTTAGACAAGGTGAAAACTTATCACCACTATTATTTTCTATTTTTATAAATGATCTTGAATCTTTTTTTTTATTATTTTTTTATTTTATTTCCACTTTTTGGTTACACTTCCATCCGTTTTATAACAACAATACATACACGTACATACATGTATATATGTGCATATACATGTACACAGGACTGTAACTCGTTTAAATGTCATATCTAAGATATTACACTGGCTTGTTGAAAAGTATATGTAGAATCGACCAAAGGTGTCATCGATGTGATCATTTAAATGTCATATTAAGACATTACACTGGGTTGCTGAAAAGCATGTGTATAGACGACCAAAAGGCATGAAAGCTTGCTTTTTAACAGTTTGAGAATGCTGTACATTTTGTTACCTGGTAGTATCTATATATTCCTTGTTGTAAAGGTTTGAAATTTGGTTTGATTTTCCTAATAGTACATCTGTAAAGCATAGATTTTGTTACAAGAATAATTGCATTCAAAGGATTATTATTCATACCCAAATAATACATTCTCTTCATTGAATTCGATGCTTCCTTCAATATATTTTGCAAGCCATTCTGAAAGTTTTCTCCATATGATTTCAGCATATTGACAGGTATATATAACATGTACAATGGTTTCAAGTGAATCATTACATAAAGAACATGCTGGGGATTCAACGTACCCCATCTTAAATAACAAGTTATTAGTACTCAATATATTATGAATGTTTTTAAACTGAAACCATCCTAATTCACTACTTTGTGTACATCGTTTTGCCATAAGCTTAATAGTCTTCCACTCTGTATCAGTGTACTCTTTTTGTAAATGATCTTCCCACTTCAACAGTGTTTTGAACTTTGTAAAAGTTGGGTCTAATAAACTCATATACAAAGCTAAACAGTCTTGTTTATTGCTTATTATTGACATGTTATAAGGTAGAATGGGTCTAGAACTGGATTCAACACAAGGATTGGTGTTGTATAAAAAGGATGACACTTATTTCTTAACTCCCTCATAAGTCAGAAAGTCTGTTTTGATATTATGTCTTTTTACAAAGTTTTTATAATCATATATTTTTCCATCATCATCAATCATATCTCTAAAATATGTTACACCCTTTTTATGCCATTGCTGTAGATAAATAGGTTCACTCCCAATTCTAATAGCATTTTTATACCAAATAGATTTTGACATTTTCTCTTCATCACTTTTGTTTTCACCATTATCACAGCTGTACCAGTATGCTGACCATGAGGAGAGTACCTCCTTATATTCTGAGACCAGCTTTGTCCAGATAGCATTGCTATAGATTAATCTCCTAATCCAGCTCAGTTTTTGTGCTGCAATAACAGTTTTTACATCAGGAACACTGATACCACCATATTTAGGTGGTAGTTGCATAATATTTCTTTGGATTTTATCAATTTTACCCTTCCAAATGAATTGGTAACACTTCTTTTGTAAACCTTCTATTGTTTTTATAGAGGAGCTAGGAATACTACTAAACAAATGGTTCAGTTTTGGAAGTAGTAGTGACTTCAATACAACATTTCTTGCCAACGGTGTTAAGGTTCTTTTCGTCAACATTGCCATTTCTTTTTTCAATTTTCTCAAAGTTTTTGTTATAATTTAATTGTGTCATATTATCTAAGTCAACATCAAATTCTGTACCAAGTAATCTAAACTGAGTCTGTGACCAGTCCATTTTCCACTCTTTACAGAGCTTATACCTTGTTCTCGTTTTTGACCATTCCAAATCAGTTTAGTTTTTTCAGCATTAATCGTTAATCCAGAAAATCTTGCAAAAGAAGATAAAGTATTCTTTGTATTCTTTGTATCCGTCTAAAGTTAGTGTAGTATCATCTGCAAATTGAGCGAGAAGAGATAGTACTTTTCCCATTTGTATACAATGTGTATTTAAATTACTTCTGATGATATTTGCTAGTATCTCTGTACACAGTATAAATATATGTGGTGATATTGGATCACCTTGGCGACAACCTCTTAAAACTTTGAAAAAGGGGCTTGCATATCCATTTACTAAAACACATGATTTAATATCTACAAAGAGTATCTTTACCCATTTTTGCTATGTTTGCCCTTTTGAAAAAAGCCCGAAATTTAAAACTACCAGTTGATTGTACCCTAAAAGCATTTTATACTATGATAAGTCCAATTCTCCTTCATGGTTGTGAAGTATGGGGATTTGAAAACCTGAACATTGCCGAAAAAGTACATCTCAGGTTTGTTAAATTCGCTGTGGGTCTTCGAAGCTCCACTCCAAACTTGATGGTGTATGGCGAGTTTGGCCGAGAACCGCTCTACATCAAAGGATACAAACGAGTTATTTCTTTTTGGCATAAAGAAGCAACAAATAACCAACACTGTAAACTCTCTTCACTGCTGTATAATTTTATCTCTGTTAATAATTTTGGTTGTCAACTTCGATGGATATCTTTTGTTACAAAAATAGTTAATACCTGTGGTTTATCAGAAGTTTTCTTAAACCCCCACAATTTCCCCACATCATGGCTGGTTTTAAAAGTTGAAGCTATTTTAAAAGATCAGTTTTTACAACATTGGCGTAGCTCCTTAGCAACTAATTCTAAAGGTAAATTTTATGAATGTTTTAAATATAAAGTTTACAATATAGAACAAACTTTATGGATAACAACTTCTTTTTATTCGTGAGTGCGACGTTTCGATACAGATTCTTGTACCGTTGTCAAGCATAATGTTGACATTAGAATCTTTGTTTCATTCAACGTCGCACTCACGAATAAAAAGAAGTTGTTATCCATAAAGTTTGTTCTATATTGTACTTCCCAACTTCTAAAATGCCACTCAAAGAAGTTATAAAGTTTATAAGTTTTGAAAATTACTTATACTACCCAGAGATATATATTTTCCCATATTAAAACTAAGAACCTGCAACAATAATCTACCAATTGAAACCGGGCGATGACAGTCTATTCCAAAAGAAGAAAGATTATGTAAACTGTAATGCTAACGTTATTGGAGATGTATTTCACTATCTCTTTAGATGTGAAACCCTTCTCCATCAGCAAAATACCTATCTCGCCACACATTTATATGGTCTCAAAAACATTTAATGTTAAAGAAATTATTATGTAATAAAATCACAAAACATTTAAAGAACGTAAAGTCATTTCTGAATGTACTGTTTAAATCACTTAATAAGTAATATTCAAATTATCCTGTCCAGTCACTTGCCATGTATATATTTGTTTACCGATGTATTTATATGTTCTCATGTACCACCGTTGGTTGGCTGAGGAATAAATGTGTCTGTCTGACTGTCTGCCGCAGACCTGAACCACTTCAGGCTTCACTGGATTGTCTGGTTCAGACTCGACTATTTACGGGCCGCTGCCATACAGCTGGAATATTGCTGGGTGCGTCGTTAAACAACAAACCAACCAACCTACATTAAGGTGACACGCTGTGGTATTATTCGAGTAGTGTTGAAAGGGGCGTCAAACCCAAACTAAGTTACTCTCTTTTCGACCTGTAATCGGTGGAGTCTTTGTGCGGTTTCAGGAGAAGGCATGTATTCGTGACTGTTAAAGTAGAGTTGTGAGCGAGTCCCAATATTTTTATTCCAATATAGAACGTCAGTGCAAAGGAATACTCAGTCTTTACTATCCTCACAAATTCCGCTTGTGTAAATGAAAAACAGCTCACAAATTCCGCTTGTATAAAGGAAAAACAGCCTTGATACCTGTATGAATTGCTCAATGAAAATCAGTGATGACTCGACGTTCGAGTAAGGTGTACCCACCATTCAGATAATTTGCCATAAATTGGAAATATCTTTTGCTGCACAGCAGTGCCCCTACCACGCGACGGCCGCCTTAAAACAAACCAGACAATCAAGTGATCGAACATTGAAGATTGTATAATTTGGATTAACGTTTGGGAAAAATATCTGTTTTACTTGGGTAATTTGGAATAACGTTTGTGAAATAAATTTGTTCTGCTTGGATAATTTAGAATAATGTTTGGGAAATAGATTTGTTTTACTTGCATAATTTGGAATAACGTTTGGGAGGTGAGGTGAAATTGGGTTTTAGGTCGTGCTTGAGAATATTTCGCTCATATGACGATGTGCATGCGTATGTATGTGCGGCTGCTTGTACTAGCCCAGACTGAAGCTGGTTTTATAGTGCTAGCCCACTGAGATACCATGCCGCAGTGAAGCATGAATACCCCACTCAGACACATTATACTGACTCCGAGTCGACCAGTCCTTGTTGTACCCATTAATGCCGAGCGCCAGACAGAGACCAACAAGTACCATATTTTAACGTCTGTTGGTATAACGCGGTCGGGGATCGAATCCGCGACCTTCCGCTCTCCGGGGTGACGCTCTAACCACTACACCACGGAGGCGGTCATAACGTTTGAGAAAAAGATTTGTTTTACTTGCATAATTTGGAATAACGTTTGGGAAATAGATTTGTTTTACTTGAATAATTTGGAATAACGTTAGGGAAATAGATATATTTTACAACAAATTGTATTTTCTGCTTGCTCTCGTTTTATGGCATAAATGATCAAGCACCAAACAAACAACACCCGGAAGACCCGATCGGGCCAGTCATCTAAGGCACCGTATTTAATCTGTTGCTTCCTTAATTCTGCTGGAAAGCTTTGGTCGTGTTTTAAAATGCCTGAGTCGCCACTGAAATGATCATGGTTGTCGCAACTATACCCGTGATAGTATAGCCGGCATGACAGATGTAAGCAGTCTTGCTTTACGACTACCACCCCGAGATCCAATAACTTTGTAATCTCGCCTTTCACTGAGAGTAATTTCATCCATTACATCATCCAAGCCACACTGTCGTCTTAGATCTGGCGATATATCCCCTGATACAAGTTGGCTCCACAATCTCCTCTGAATGAGATGCAACTACACTCTTCAAAAAAGGAAACGCATAGGTGATTTTGAGAATATTGGACTCATGAAACTGCGGCAGAAAGAATACAAATATACTGTTTCTTTCCAAAACGTCATCTTTGTGTGGTTGTAAACAGCTTCAGCGCCAAAACGCGGCAATTTTAACTTTTTCAGTTGTTTTAGATACGTTTGAAGAAATATTCGCCAAAACGTCACCAAGAAAACATGCACGTGCAAATAAGCGGAAAAGCATACAGTATCGATCACTATGAAAAGCAAACGTTGTGTGTAATTTTGTCATTCGGTTTTGCCTGGAAACTGTTTATTAGAGCACCTATTTCGCCTGTGGGATCGTTTACTGCAGACCAATGTAACCTCCCCGGTAGTAAGAATCATCACACGGTGCACGGAATCAAAACACATCAAAACACATCACTCCCAGGCTCAGAGACCTACACTGGCTTTCTGTTGCTCGTCACAGTTCCAGTTACTCACCATACATAGAACTGTGTGAACACAGCACCATCCTATTTGTCAGTGACTATCTGCTCAAAACGGATGGCGATGTGCCTCCTAACCTTACTGTCCTTGCAAACGTAACCTTAGTATGACTACGTTTTACGTCTCCCGCTATTGTCACTATTGTAACGTCATACGCTTGCTGACGCGTGAAGGTCCGGGTTAGAATTGATCTTCATTAACCCATGCTTGTTGTAAGAGGCGACTAACGGGATCGGGTGGTCAGGCTCGCTGACTTGCTTGACACATGTCATCGGTTCCCAATTGCGCAGATCGATGCTCTGCTGTTAATCACTGATTAACATTTACAGACCGCCGCCATATAGCTGGAATATTGCTGAGTGCGGCGTAAAACTCACTCACTCACTCATACGCTTGATGCCGACATACCGTTATGCGTCGCCTGTGACGACACTTAGTTTTCCTTGTACAGCAATGACCCGTTTCACAAAGCTCACGTAGCGCTACGACTATCGTAAGCCAGTGTAACAGTATAGGAGGTAGGAATGCTACGAGGAAAGTTACTGGATCGTAGGCTTACGAGAGCTTTGTGACACGGGGTCCTGAAGAGCCGTTGAGCGGCGAAAAGATCTTGTGCAGATAAAGGAGTTTGGGCAAGAAGAAATATCTGGACTCATTTTTTATATATTTATCGCTTATATACCTACAGAAATCAAGTTTATAAGTTATAAAAAAATAACCCTAAATAAACCCTAAGTAAAGCACTTTGCATGAAATTTGATGTCACGTATCGCGCGTGGCACGTGCACTTTATGCACAATGAACTTACTTTTTGCATGCCTTTTGACACCTGAAGTTCACTCTTGATATTGAAAACTTGGGGAACGGTTGATTATTCTCTTACCTCCGACTGTTCAGTCTAAACTACGCGTATGGTCATAGCACGGCATACAGGAAATCATCGTCTCATCGCCGTAGGTATGCTGGAGACTGGAATGACCCTATATGAAGTGGTCAGACATTAAAGTGGCCTTTGAAACACGACCTCATCTCTATGGAGACGTTTTCAACATAATGGGAACACGAGAGATTTGCCTCGGACCGGCTTTCCAGGCGTAACGTCACGTCAGCATTCAACTGGCCCATCTACGGAATCGATTCCGGACTGCCAGTTGATGACGTCGGACCATTCCTGGCTTACGTCCAATCAGTTCCAGGACTGTACGGAACCGACTGAGGGAGCACAGCATCCGACCCCGACGTCCTGCAATACGTCCAGTTTTACTCCAACGCCACCGACAGGCACGTCTTGCCTGGTACAGACAGCATGTACGGTACAAGAGACAAGATTGGAATTTGTGTTTTGTTCACTGCCGAGTCGAAATTTCATTTGGACAGCGCAGATCACAGGTCAAGGATGTAAAGACGGCGAGGTGAATGGTATGCTGGTGCGTGCGTTGTTCAACGTCGACAGTTTGGTAGCGCTAGCGTTATGATATGGGGGTCACATTTCATGGCCGGATCACATTTCATGGCCGGACACAACTTGTCATTGTCAATGACAATCTGACAGGTCTGCAATACAGGGTTGAGATCATTGGGCCTCACGTGCAGCCGTTCATTCAAGGACAGACACGTAACTTCACGCTTCAGCAAAATAATGTGCGTCCACATGTTCGGTGAATTGGTGAAACAACATTTCCCAAGCGTTCTTCAATCGCTTAGCGTCGTTGTCAATCCTGAATTAACGCCAATGGTGGACACTCGTGATACTGTATTTGTGAACTTTTGACACGACATCTCTTTAAGGGCGTGTCACGATGCCTTGTGTCAAATCATACAGATTTCAATAATTATTATCTCTCAACAGTAAAACAGTGATTAAGGAAAACACCACAAATCATGTTATTGTCTTTTGCATTAAAAATGGCATAACATGAAATAATGCACAGTTACTTTATTCCAGTGAAATATATTTATGAGATCACGAGCTAATTTCGCGATGTTAACTGTTCTTTCTTTAAGGCAAGCAGAGTTGGCTCCCTTCTCGAACAACTGCAAATTCCGAGATAATGCTGGCAGGCTTAATTAGAAGTATGGATGTGGTTACATAATCTACGCAGTTGGTGTATGTCAATTGAAACGAGTAACGAGTAACGAGTAATTACACATTGGTACAAAGAACCAAAACTAGAGCATTCCAAGAGATCACAAATAGTGATGAATGCAACAACCATTACTTAAATCAAACTTAAAATGTCCCCATCGTGATGACTTGTTTAAAACCAAAAACGTGTTTAAAATATAGAATTTCAAAAGGAATTTGTGATTTAACCCTTCAAAGATATATATTTTTAAATAATTGGACTGTAGTTATTTTGAGGTTGTACTCATGTAGCAGTTGCTTTAAAACAGTTCCCAAACAGTAGTACATATTGCAAATGACTGACACATGTTATATTTGGGATTACACTTTCTCAGTAAAATACAGATTTTTGTACTTAGTTTTGTTTACTTTAGTTTAGTTTACTTTTATTCAGTTTGTTATTGTTCGTTTTTTGGTGGGTTTTTTTCTGGTTTTGATTTTTTGTTGTTGTTTTGGGGGGGTGAGGAGTTTGGATCCATCTGGGATTCTTACCCACACTCTAGGTGTATGCCACTGTGTGTTCATAGCTTTGGTCTTGGGGACTGTGCCAGAGAGGTACACACAGTAAGTGGTCAAGACTAGCAGTTGTCAGACAACTGACTTTGTGTGCTGTCGATTAGGTGATTTACTCCGAGAGTGCGGATTCGAATCTCGGATAGGACTCAACCCTAAAAAGTACTAGAATCTGTATTTTACTGAGAAAGTGTATTCCCAAATATAACACAGTCATGTTACAATCAGAATCTGCTATAACCGTTCAAAATCTAGTATTGTTCAATGTCACATATATTTAACCAATCAGAATATAGTTTTGTTCAATGGCATGACAATGCAGTTTCCTTAATCACTCTCATGACCTACAGTTGTTATTGTTTTGCAGCTTGATAATGTCTCATATGCCTTATATGGCACCTGAGAGTTACTGGAAGCGTTTTATTTGTTTAACCTAACGGTCAATATACAGTTATATATGATTTGCTCAAGATGCTGTTTATACCATACATTTGTAATGCATTAACCCTAATCAGTTTGGTCCAGACACGATTATTCACAGACATATGCCATAAAGCTGGAATATTGCTGAGTGCGGCTTAAAACTAAACTCACTCACTCCCGGCGAATCTGTTTCTGTAGCCATTACAATCAGAATTTCTGCTCGGGCTGGCAAAATCCAAACAAGGTAATTGACGGAGAGGTGTTACCTACATGTGGAGAACCTTCCAAACTTTCGCACCAGTGACAAACTGATATCCTATGAAATTCCAATTTTGTTGTTACATCCGCAAATTGTTTCAGGTGAAAAAATTGACTAGCCTTTGCAAGTGTTTTTGCCGATTGCCACCGGTAGGGAAGGAGACGCTCACCTTTACACTACCTAGTATGAACTCTATTTGATGGGATGCATTAACACATGCTCATGATGAAGTTGCAGTCGAACAATCGACTCTGCTCTGGTCAGGGACTCCTTGTGGGTGTGGAATGGATTTTATCGCTTTTATATAAATAAACGTATATTCAGTATCAAATGTTTATTGTTTACTGTTTTAGTTTGGGCTGTCTGACAGCTTCATCAGTTTACAAGGGCATGATGCCTCCCGGGAAGTACCCTGGACGTCCCACGCTGTGGCAAGTGCCATTGTAAAGGATCTTGAAGTCTGGCACTGAAACAAATGTATTATACATGAACATTTACCAAAACACCATAAAGTTCACATTCGGCCTTTTAAGATTAAAATCATTGTTCATACTTTCCTGAATCTATTACACTTAAAACTATAACACTGTCATGTTCTTGGCTGAAGTATTGTGATTTAAAGAAGGAGTGAGTGAGTGTGGTTTTACGCCTCTTTTAGGAATATTCCAGCCATATCACGGCGGGGGACACCAGGAATAGGCTTCACACATTGTACCCATGTGGGTAATCGAACCCGGGTCTTCGGCGTGACGAGCGAACACTTTAACCTCTAGGCTACCCTATTATATGAGGGAAAGAGGATCATATTTACAGATCCTTATGTTGCTATATTTGCGATGTATCATGTGATTAATTCTTCTGTAAGAATGTGCCACGGGTATCACGGTAGGTAGAGGCACCACAATTCGCTGTGCAACTTTTGTGTATCTTTATTCTGGGGATCCTTTGATGGAAGGCTCGAATTTTAAATCATCTCAGACTATATGCTTTGGTTGGTGAGTGCCATGCCTGGGTAAGTGGTAAACTTATTCGACATTTCTGCTTATAAGCTTTTACCCCACTTAAAGCAGATATTGAGTGATTGGCTTGGATGAAATCATGTTCATATACCTCATACACTAGATCGTACTAAGAAACCTTGACGTTGACCTACACTCACACGCTTAAGAAACGCAAACTTTAATCCAAAAAGGGAACAAACTCGGAACCCTAAATTGATATGAGTATTTAGCATATAGTGAAGCCTGGTGGTCTTATCAATCTTGTTTTTTGGAAGACCCTAGTAAAAGCACATCAAAAGGAATCACCAAAACGCACAATACCAATGAACATGTGGGAATCATGCACACATTTCCTTTGACATCGAACACGCACGAATTGTCACCACCAATAGTGGGTATAAGACTGTGCCTATCACTCCTTGTTCAACAATGCCTCGCTTAATTCAAATTGAGAGAAACCAGGGTCACACAAGGTATTGAGTGACATTTTGGCTATTGACCAGAACCTGTGTAACACCTTTACCTTTCGAAAACTTAATGATGTCATCAGTCTTTGCAGCCAATAAAATGTCTTCTCTCATTTTTTTGTTTATCTGACCCTGTTGGTATTTCTTGCATTTAATGTTGCAAATTACATACATGTTTACTTTATACTTGATTTGCGTTGCTTTTGCTTGTGAGTATATATAGCATTCCTAAAATATTAGTTCGACAGATGTACACTGCTTTCATTGCAGAAACAAAATTTGAAACATCATCTCTTCAAATAGACTTGACCAAATACGCCCTATTGCACTAATGACGCTCTATTGCACTAATGACGCCCTATTGCACTAATGACACCCTATTGCACTAATGACGCCCTATTGCACTAACCGTATCAATGTATGATGTCATGTGCATGCGATGTGGTTTTGTGAGCAGTGATACAGCACTATGACGTCCCAATGCTCTATCTTTGAATCAGCTTCGAATCGCAAAGATCCACTAGTCCTATCATTCCTATAAGTGGATGTTTGCATCTAACCAGCTGCATAAAACATACCTTGAATTGTAGGGTTGTACTTGACTTTGTCAATATACGAGTTGATGTATTGGCACAATTGGCATTCGCCTCTGAATGTTCCATGGTTGGTACAAACTGACATTTGGCTCTGCGGGCAGAATGTCTTGATAGTGCCACCGAGGGGTCCTTCTATAGCGATGTCCGTTGTGTTCACCGCATACTTCTCACAGTCAGCCTAGAACAAGGGAATATGATCATTGTGGTTGGTTGGCTGGGTGGTTGTGCTTGCCACGGTATTCCAGCTATATGGCGGCGATCTGTAAATAATCGCGTCTGGACCAGACAATCCAGTGATCAACAGCATGAGCATCGATCTACGCCTCTGGGATATGATGACATATGTCAACCAAGTCAGCGAGCATGACCACCCGATCCCGTTAGTCGCCTCTTACGACAAGCATGGGTTGCTGAAGACCAATTCTAACCCGGATCTTCACGGGTTATATGAATCCCTGTCATAAAGTGATGATACCAGCATGTTGGAAAGCTTGAGTATTTACTTACCTCCACAGGCGTGGGGCAGGTAGAGCTGTACGACACAATGGAGAGACGGGTGCCGTTCTTGGCAGCATCACACTGGGCCTGGGTGAAGCGACAGTTGTTGTCTGTGGAAACAGAATACCCTTTGCTTTTGTACTTGTAAAAATATTATATCCATAGAAATATTCATTTGAAATTGTCTTTTAATACAGGTGTGTACCCTTTTCTTTAATATTTGTATTGGTGATAATACCTCTCTTATGAATAATATTTGAATAATGTTATTTACAAGAGATGTCAATATAGCTGAAATATTGCTTAGTGCGTTAAACTCCAGCCTCAGATCCCTTACCGTACACAACACCGTCGGATGCGCAGATTGGGGACTTTTCCTCGTCGCAGATCTGGCCACAAGAGACGGTGTTGTGGCCGCCGAGGAGGTTGCCACAAGCCCCGCTGTGAGAGTAGCGGATGTGTGTAAGACCCAGTTCCTTGGCTCTGCAGTTGGCGTTGTACAGATCACAGGAATTCACTGTATGTCACAAATAATGAATTTGAGTTACTAGTACATACCGTATTTATAATTATCTAGGTCAAAGAGAAGCACAGGAGCTTGTATTGCTGAAAATAATACGTCCTGGGTCCTACAAGCGTACACTGATGTCCATATACATATAAAGAAGGATTCCTTCTTTATATATATATGGATATCAGTGTACGCTTGTTCCTTCTCTGTATGTACCGTGTGTGTATATGGATATCAGTGTACGCTTGTTTCTTCTTTATATGTATATGGATATCAGTGTACGCTTGTTCCTTCTCTATATGTATATGGATATCAGTGTACGCCTGTTCCTTCTTTATATGTATATGGATATCAGTGTACGCCTGTTCCTTCTCTATATGTATATGGATATCAGTGTACGCTTGCTCCTTTTCTATATGTATATGGATATCAGTGTACGCTTGTTCCTTCTTTATATGTATATGTATATCTTTGAATCTTTCTTTATTTTCTTTGTAGTGGAGGCCATAGGCCCAGGCTACATTTCAGGATTTCAGAGCGGTACATATGAGCATATATAGTTTAGAAGACAATAAGTTAATTTACAAAGTATACAAAAGGAAGTATGATATTATTGGCAAAGAAGTGAATCTCTAAGTTTCATTGCATTGTGTATATAAATAGCTAGGTTTCTTACAGTATATGGATTGCCAGTTGACATGAGCATATTGAACTTATGAATAGTGGGATTCGAATAAAAGTTATGTGGTAAATACAAACATCTCAGATTTTGATAACATTTACATACCAAAATAAAATGGACTTCACTTTCAATAAAGTTATCTTTACATACAAAACATAATCTATTTGATCTGGGTTGATTAATATAGCGACCGGTTTCAATTTGGAGGCGGTGTGAAGAACATCTGAATTTAGCAAGGGCCGATCGGAATGTTGAAATTGATAAGTCTTTTATGTAAAATTCAACATTAAATGAGATTTTAAAACAAGAATAAAGTGAAAATTTAGGACTATTTAAAAGCGATGTGTGCCATTCTTGTTCATAACTTGCTCTTAATCTAAAAACAAATTCTGATATGAATTTATCGACATTACATAAATTTTGCTGCTGTTCCCACATAAAGCCAAATCCAAAAGAGTAAAGAATATTCTTAATTTTTGATGCCCAGTTTGTTTTACCATTTACAGAGTCTAAAACTAACATGTTATAACATTTCTTTACAAATCTGGAATCGGGAATTTTGCATATTTTACACCAATATTGAACAACTTTTTTATATATACATACATACATTGGATAACGGCCACATTCTCCCCTAACTACATGGTTCGAAGTCGACCGTTTGACATTTAAAAAACGTTTACAACAAAACATATGTACAACTTCGACTTCTTTAAAGTTATCAACTCCCCATATTTCGGCTCCATATAAAAGAATCGGACTAATTTTTGTATCAAATATCTTTAAAAATAAATCATAAGGAAGTGGATTAAACGTATAAAGAGATTTTAGAATTCCGTATGCCATTTTCTTAGCTTGCAAAGCAGCGTTATTCACATGGGGAGACCAAGATAGAGAACGTGCAAATAAAATACCCAAATATTTGTAAGATGAAACAGTTTCCAAAAGAATTCCATTGAAATGCCATTTTTCATATTTTGATAATTTACAACCATTTTTAAATACAACAATCTTGGTTTTTTCCAAGTTAACAGTTAATTGATGACTTTTACAGAAACTTTCTAAAATATTTATACGTTTTTGTAAACCAAATACAGAGTCTGCAAAAAGTACAATATCATCAGCAAAAAGTAGTAGGAACATTTGTACAACATCAGGGTGAAGCTGTACACCTGGGTAACATGTGGATTCAATTTCTAGAGCTAATTCATTGATAAAGAATGAGAACAATAGCGGGCTTAAAACACACCCTTGTCGCAAACCCTGTGGGCAATTAAACAACTGAGAGAGAGAAATATCACGCACCTGTCCCTTAACACACTAATAGATAGAAGTTAAGGCTTTAAGCATCTTAGGTGAAACGCCTCTATATTTGAGAATGGCCCATAGTTTATCCCTGTTAACAAAATCAAAAGCCTTTTTGAAATCGACAAATATAGCATAGAACTTCCCCTTTTTCTTACATAGATAACGTTGGATAACAGATTGTAGAATAAAAATATTATCAATTGTACTATAACCTTCCCTAAACCCTGCTTGTGATTCCACAACCTTTTCGTATGTATTTGCCCAAAATGTTATTCTATTGTTAAGTACAGATGTATATATGTATATCAGTGTACGCTTGTTCCTTCTTTATATGTATATGGATATCAGTGTACGCTTGTTCCTTCTCTACTTGTATATGGATATCAGTGTACGCTTGTTCCTTTTCGATATGTATATGGATATCAGTGTACTCTTGTTCCTTCTCTACATGTATATGGATATCAGTGTACGCTTGTTCCTTCTTTATATGTATATGGATATCAGTGTACGCTTGTTTCTTCTTTATATGTATATGGATATCAGTGTACGCTTGTTCCTTCTCTATATGTATATGGATATCAGTGTACGCTTGTTCCTTCTCTATATGTATATGGATATCAGTGTACGCTTGTTCCTTCTTTATATGTATATGCATATCAGTGTACGCTTGTTCCTTCTCTATATATATATGGATATCAGTGTACGCTTGTTCCTTTTCTATATGTATATGGATATCAGTGTACGCTTGTTCCTTTTCGATATGTATATGGATATCAGTGTACGCTTGTTCCTTTTCTATAAGTATATGGATATCAGTGTACGCTTGTTCCTTCTTTATATGTATATGGATATCAGTGTACGTTTGTTCCTTCTTTTTATGTATATTGATATCAGTGTACGCTTGTTCCTTCTTTATATGGATATGGATATCAGTGTACGCTTGTTCCTTCTTTATATGTATATGGATATCAGTGTACCTTTTTTTCCTTTTCTATATGTATATGGATATCAGTGTACGCTTGTTCCTTCTTTATATGTATATGGATATCAGTGTACGCTTGTAGGACCCAGGACGTATTATTTTCAGCAATACAAGCCCCTGTGAAGAGAAAGATGTCATTTCATATCGCGGGCGTTATTATTTATATGATAACAATAAGTTTCATTTGTAACCGACGTTGTTTCAAATACACAGGCTCGTCTGAAAACACATACATGAAAATCGACATTGTAAAATGTAAAAGTCAGCAATTTCCTGTAGCTCTCTCTCTGGGGCGACTCGGGATCCAAACTGACAAGCACGGGATCCGTACAATGTTAAGGGGGACACGTCTGCACAGAGAAATTGGGCTATCTGTGCAATGACTGAATAGTTACTTAAATGATAGTGACATTTATTGTATTAGTTAAGATGGGAGACTAATATAAACATGATGGGCAAGGGTCAAGGTCATGCGTCCTACATTTAACGCATAATACATATACATGTATATTGCATACCCATTTAACCTTACGATAGCAATACAGCCGAGAATTATGGCGAGCTAAGTCGAATTTCGTATTCCTCTCCGATTTCTATACTGCACAAATGCCGGATGTACTGTTTTCAATCCGTCTGTAAACATCATAAGATATCTAACTGAGACATTAGACGAAACCGGTCTTTAAAACATAATAGTTTTTTTTCAAATGGAAGTTGTTTGGTGTCAGTAAATATTCTGTATTGTCTCTTTTGTGATCAGAACCTGGTACTTGACTGATGTTATCAGGCGGTGGAATGCGATCTCACGAATACATGTGTGATATGTCCCTTGCGCTGAGTGATACTAAGGTCATGGTCATAGGCGGATAGGGGGTTTGCAGGTGCGCACCCAATGCGATCCACACCCCACCCCACCCCCTCCTTTTGTCCTGAAATTGTATTAAATGACTATTGAAACTTTCGTGAAAATGAAGTGTGCCGCACCACCCTTTCTCAAGAGAGTGCCAAAAAAACCACATAAGTAAAACTTACTATACGTGCGTCCATCCGATCCACACACAGGCGAGTTCGTTGACTGGCAGTTCCGAATGCAGGTCGATGGGGCACCAAGTGCAACTGAAATTGAAAAAAGCAAAACTATTCTTAGTCCACACCTAACCAGGTTCCACAAATCCAACATGGCGATGAAAGATACATAAAGGAACGTGTTCACCTATATAAATCCGTGGTGCAAAAGAGCAATACGTGTTATTAATGCAATGTGAACTGCCCTGTTTTAGTGGCCCACTGGAACTATTTGGATGACAGACCTTAAGAGCCATAGAAACAGATGGATCCTAAGAAAATTTACAAACTAGCTTAACGCTAGATAAGTAAAGGCATTCGGTGAGTATTTAAGACCACAGTAGAAATCATACATACACAAAGTTGATGCTTCGTATTCACATAAAAGCGTCAGCCATGTTTACCTTTGTTCTTAGAAGTTCCAAGATTGTAGTATAAACTAAATGGTTTATCAAATATTGCATAACGTACCATTTAGATTTTACAATGGTGAGTGGCCGTCTACAGTGCTAGAAGCATCTGTTCAATACATTTCGAGGCAGAAAAATCGACAGAAAGTGACCAAAACGTACATGGCACCTATGGGGCAACATAGACTTTTTCTGTTTCAAATTTAATTTAGCGCTGATAAGTCTATGAGTGAGACAGTTCTGCAATGAAACCACAGTATGATTATTTCCTAACTACAAAAAGAAACAGGTGGCAATATTTGCCGATCCCCTGTAATCCTTGTACAACAAAAGGATAGTTCGGCCTATCGACTCTTCCAACAGCAAAAGATCAACATACATACCAGCAAGAAGCGAGAGACCAATAAAAACCAACATGTCTGTTGTCCAAGAGATCTACCCGAGAAATGACAACGCGTACTTTTTGTCTGATTTCTAGTGCCTATCAAGGTGACCTCTGTTTATCTTAATTTGCTTTTATCATATGATAAAGGAAGAATGTTTTTCAGTGTAGACTAGGTTTGGGTGATTGGTTTCCCTAGCAAATTTGATTCGCGTCCCGCTTATTCTGGTCATTCGCATATATGGTAAAAACAATTGACAAGGTAAAGATAACCCTTGTCACACAGAGAGGATGTCTGTCTTGTATATACCACAAACGGGGTCAGGCAATATACAAATACTATTTTATGCAAACTGTGTGAGTTATGATTCCCAAGACATCAACTTACCAAATGATATCCTCAGTCAATACTTTTTCAACGGAACAATGCTTCTCTTGGTATATTCAAAAGAATGTAAGACACTTCTTGCATACCTTTCACATTTGAAGTGCAATGTCATGTACCATGTGCAAAGCACAGCCAATAAAACCAGATTAATCATAGATTTAAAACTCCAATTAAAATACCATCAGCGACAACTAATATATTTCACGATGACCGCATTTTCCAAACTATTATGTCATTAACCATAGTCTCTTTGAACGCAAAGAGTAAATAAAGTCAATGTGTAGGCCTTCCTTCCTCGGACGCTGCATCCGTCATGGGGGACCTGCATGTGTCCTCAGGATATACTGTAATGTATCTCCTAGAGCCATCGCCGGTAAAGTGATGATGACCTGTCGTCACTGTGGCAGCCTTTTAAGAGGTAGTTAGTGTTGTTTAGATGTTTTTGAGGAAACGTGTGGCATATTAAAATGTCTCCAAAGGTATACTTAGTCACACTTTCTCCTTGAAGGCATACAATGTGACACATACGCGCTCTTGAAAGGTGAAAAACTGAGGTATAAGTACTTTTGCAGGTATGAATTGTAGCGGACTCGTGTCTCCGAAGTGTATAATGATACTTCCTCAGGGTATATAATCATATATGAGTGTCGTCAGATGTACATAATATGACATATCTGCCCTCAGAAGTACATACTTATACATAATCACATTTATTCAGAGTTATATACTTTTAGCTTGCTAGCGGTGTAAGAATATACATCGAAACGTCGCTCTATGCAATAAACAAGCAGTTGTCATCCATAAAGTTGTATGTTTCATTTCTGACTTACCAACTTCTAGAACGGCGATTAAATAATATAATAGCCATTGCTTGTCCAAAATTGTTATTTATGAGGTTTTGATGGTGCATATTTTCAAATCCGAAAATTATGTATCCGTTTGTTCACAGATGTCAAGCAGGGTTTGTGATACTCTTTACACTATTAAACAAAAGAATTAAAACGGTTGGCCTCGACCGCTTCAACAGCAACAGATCCCTGTCACCAGATTAGCAACTGATAAACCATTGCTTTGACCTCAAATATCTGGTAAGTATGTAGCTGGTAAATAAATCTATTTCAATATACTAAAGAGGCAATTCTTGAAATCGTACCTTGCAACGTATTGAAGCGAATAAAGCGAATATAATTTGAAGGGGTGGGGGGGTGTTTATATGCAACAAAATGACATACTGGTATTGACATGTAAGACATGTTCTATTTTTTTGCGCTTTGTAACCGTTACGACGCCATGGTAATAATGGCAAATCTTACGAATAACGTGAGTGCAGATTCGTGTTCCGTTGTCAAGCAGGAAGTTCTGGAAACGGTACAAGAATATATGACTAAACATAAGAAGTCGGTATCTATACAATTTGTTCATTATTGTACTTCCCAGCTTCTAAAATGCCACTCAAAGCAGGATCTATGGTAATATTTGTTTTACCACCACGAAAGTATTCCCCCGCTTCTTTGATTTGTGCAGTATGGTTAATCAGTTCCACCACGATCGACCAATAGTGTCGTACATAAATATACAAACGCCGACCTAATATTTATTGTGAAATATTATCCCTACATAATCGACAGCATATGTATTACCAGGGACCGTAGATATATTCAAATGGCAATCTAGTATTTATTGTTCACTATTTTTCCCTACATAAACGCCGAGCGAGTGTATACATAAACGCCGAGCGAGTGTATACATAAACGCGGACTAATTTTACCGAGAACTCCAATCACATGTTGTATCGGAATTGTTGTCACGTGAACGTGCATTTATGTGAAAAGTGTTCTGATAGACGTTGCAACGAACACGTGAGTTGAGCTCTTACTTGCGTCGGGATTGTTAGTGAATGAGTGAGTTTAGTTTTACGCCACTTTTAGCAATGTTCCAGAAATATCACGGCGGGGGACGCAAGAAATTAGCTTTACATATTGTACCCATGTGAGTAATCGTTTTCCTGAAGTTTCCTTGTAATTGCGTTCCAAATATTGGTTATCTTCGTAATATCCTTGTGGTCCTTCCTGGGTGCATTGTAAATAGCTGGATTGCATCTAACGAGTTCAATTAATTGTTCAAGAAGTATTTCGGATACCGAATTTCTTGGCATTTTGCAACCTGTGTCTGCAATTAAAAGTACGTGACATTGGAAAAACCCCTTGGGAATCCCTACTTCCGGCCTCCGTATAGCTCCGTGATGTGTATTCGGACACTTTTGAGCCTAAGCAAATTCACTCACTACGCAATACGTATCACGCATCACGTTTTACGCGTGCATGGAAACCGCTATTACTATTTTAGTATAAAGTGTTGTATACGCATTACGCACTACGCACTACGCATTACGCACTGCGCGCACATGGAAACCCGGCTTAATGTCTACCCATGGATGCCTCTGGTCCGTTAGATACACGCAAGCTTCCCTTATTCGCTCTGTGTACATCATCTGCTCATGCGTCTAACTTATCGGTGTTTCCAACCTCGTTTTTTAAAAATATAGAAGTGGTATAAGAATAAAGAATACGAAAACCATGCTACTGTTTTGTTGTTTGTTGTTTAACGCCTCACTCAACAATATTGCATGTATATTGAGGCGGTCTGTAAATAATCAAATCCAGACAATCCACAGATCAGCAGTATAGGTATCGATCTAAGCATTTGGATACGAAGACATGTGTCAACCAAGTCAGCGAGCCTGACCGTTAGTGGCCTCTTACGACAAGCATGGGTTACTGATGACCAATTCTAACCTGGAAGACCAACTGAAACCATATCATACAAATCGATAAATCACAGAAAAGAACACAAAACAATGTCCTCGGTTATACGGAACACACGTGTCATCTAAACTACCGGGCATATTTGCATATGAATTTATGAAGAAGCATTAATTTGTTTCATATACAAACGCGAACTATTACCATGCATAACACCGACATATTTAATACCAAAACCTAAACTCCTATACAAACGCCGATCTAGTGTTTCTTATGCACCTAACACCAGTCATAAACGTCGACTCATGCTGTACCAACCTAGATATTTCAGAGACTTGGTTATCAGTAGGCACGGGCCAAGGTCATGGTCATTTGACAGTATGAGACACAGGACCATTGTATTTATAAGCACAATGTGCCTAATTACTAGATATGCTGTATTCATTTCAACAAACAAACAAAAACACATCCTTAAGACATTTTCAAAGTATGATAGCCAAACACCCGCATGATCACCCCAAATTCTATGTTATATTCACGTGGTAATCAAGTGTAACTGGACTATGTGGGTGGCATTCGTAGGTTCCTGAGAAAACAACATTTGTCAGTTATCTGTATACATGCTACTCAGATTTTGGTAGGGATAGATAGACATACCATTTTATTTAATTATACACTGCACATATTATGAGAATCACATTTGTGCACTATTGATATTTTTAAAGATATCCCAGGTAAGAATGCAGTAGTATATAAACTACCCATACGTTGACCACGTGGGTAATAAACCGTTATATCTTCCCATTTCAAAGTAAAAAAACTTCAACTGTGAGTGGCTGTATCCTCAAAGGGGTTAAAGTACTGTAAAATTATTGTCCTCCTGAGAGGGTACGTAAGTCCCAAACATTCAAAGTAAACTAAAACGTTTCACGTTTTTAATCGTTGAATACCTGTCTTTTTAATGTATGGCTAGATTTCCTAAATTGCTAACGGCTGAAGGGATGGTTTAAATCCAGCTAGGGTCCATGCAGGAAGCAAAAGTACTGTAAGTCCCCATGGTCCCTAGTATGATGATCTACCTTCAGTTGTTGGCAATATATAGCCTGTTTATATATTTTATTGTCATCTATAGCTAAACTGTTTTAGATTTAATAGCAAGTTTTAAATTCGAATCTGTGATAATCTAGTTATTTTACTGTCCTTCGTTGACAGGTATTTACAATTTACCATTACTTGAATTACTATGTATAGAATAAATTGTTCTCGTCACGATATGGCTGGAATATTGCCGATGTGACGATAAATTTTAACTCACTCAAAGTAAAAAGTGGCGTCAGTCATGAACTCACTGGCTTTTCGCATCGTAATACCATCCTCTGTGTGAAGAATCTTTATTTGTTTAATCGGCTGTGAAGATCCAGGTTAGAATTGGTCTTCAGTAACCCATGCTTGTCGTAAGAGGCGACTAACGGGATCGGGTGGTCAGGCTCGCTGACATGGTTAACACATGCCATCGTATCCCAATTGCGTAGATCAATGCTCATGCTGTTGATCACTGGATTGTCTGGTCCAGACTCGATTATTTACAGACTGCCGCCATAAAGCTGTAATATTACTGAGAGCGGCGTAAAAATAAACTCACTCACTCATTTATTTGTTTAGTCACCTGTTTCAGGTGCTTTGGGAGCCAGTCCGATTCTTTGCCCGTCGAGTTGCCAAGACGACCGCAAACCTGTGTGTGGAAGCAATGGTCTCACATACGGTAAGAGTACAGACTACTTGCTGATGGCATTACATGCGTGTCTTCGTAGTTCATGTCGCATGATTAGCGTCTTCAATTGCTACATCGTTACGAGGTTGCCGCGAGTAGCTGCATCTTTGACGATGCTGCGATATTCAGTAGTCACTCACTCACTCTTTACACTGTCACACCGGGAGTAGCCACTCCGGGCATAAATCACATGAACACAGCACTGCGCACATTTTGTTGACGGACACTGCTGCCTTGTATTCAGTGCATTTTATATCATACTTACCATTTTCCAAATTTGAAACTTAAATCCACAAATTCTAATCTGAAAAACATTAAGTCAAATGGCCATTGTTTACATTGGCTTAAAATGAGTTCTTAAATGGAAACGTCTCTCCAACTTTAAAGTACTGAAATATGGATATTCTTTCTCTTCACGGATACGAAATTTGTTTATTGTGAACTATAATTACGACTAACTGAGTTTTTGTCGTCATTACTGTTACATTTCAAGAATTATACATACTTGCATGCAGAAACCGCCTCCGTGGTGTAGTGGTTAGAGCGTCCGCCCGGAGAGCGGAAGGTCGCGGGTTCGATCCCCGACCGCGTCATACCAAAAGACGTTAAAATATGGTACTTTTGGTCACTGCCTGGCGCTCGGCATTAATGGGTACAACAAGGACTGGTCGGCTCGGAGTCAGTATAATGTGTATGAGTGGGGTATTCATGCTTCACTGCGGCATGGTATCTCAGTGGGCTGGCACTATAAAGCCAGCTTAAGTCTGGGCTAATACAAGCAGCCGCACATACACATACACACGCATACGCGTCGTCATATGAGCGAAATATTCTCACGACGTTAAACCCAATTTCACCTCACCTCACGTCACCTCACGTCACCTCACGTCACCTCACTTGCATGCAGATAACAGTTTTGCTTCGGCGACATCAGACGGTGATGAATAAGTTACACAGTGGTTGCTACATCACAATGTTTACCCTTTTTTTGTTTGTTTGGTTTTTTAACGCCGCACTCAGCAATATTCCAGCAATATGGCGTCGGTCTGTAAATAATCGAGTCTGAACCAGACAATCCAGTGATCAACATCATCAACTACCCGATCCCGAACCCACTTACGACAAGCATGGGTTGTTGAAGACCAGTTCTAACCCGGATCTTCATAGGTTTCCCTTTTTTGCTATAACCTGCTCGTGGTTTATGTGTAGGATATAACATAACCCGCGGGCATTATTGAAAAGTAAGCCCGCTTCCCGAGGGAAGAGGGCTTACTTTTCAATAATGCCCACGGGTTATGTTATATCCAACTTATAAACCGACCGAAGATATAATTTCAATATTTGGTATTTACTGTTGAAATCAACTGGGATGAGACTTGCACGCGCTACCCTTGTCTTGCACGTGCGCTGCCCCGCACTAAGCGTCTTGTGAGGAACACACGGTTCATGCTGACAAACAATCTTATTCTTCACAGCGATCCTTCGTAGCCTAGTGGATAACGCCGCCAAGCTAGTAAGCGAAGGGTTGCAGGTTCGAAACCAGATATCGGCACTATATGTTGGAAGTTTTCAATGTGTTGTTTTACGATTGCATTGAGTGATAGCAACACAAAGTTATATCAATGTTCAAAACAAGTAATATCCCGGGGCAGAGGGACAATATTCAAGTAATGCCCCCTCATCGACGGGCCATCGGGATATGACGAGAAATACTGCCTTTGCAAGAACATTAGAGTGACGTCACTGTCGGTTTATAAGACCTGTATGTGTTTTATTACAGACAATGACTGCAAGTTGGAAATGGCTTCTTGCCAGAATATCATGAAAGGAAGTGGTCCTATCTACGTGAAATCTACTGGCGCTTGCAGCTCTCGGTCAAACATGTGTGACAAGATCTGTGACGATCAGGAAGTGAGGTCCCCGATCTGTGCTTCGAACAGCGTAGTGTACGGTGAGGATTTAAGTTTTCTCAATGTACCATTCCTTGAAATTATGTCAGTTTGGTGGCTAAAGAGCTCGCTAGATAAGCCGAGATCCCGGTTCGATTCCCACCATGGATAATATACGTGTGGCCGATTGTTGGTGTTCCTCAACTGGATATATACTGGAACACTCGGAACGAGACCCCACCCATTCGCTCATAACAGTCGGGACACTGAGTTCAGGACAGCTACATCATCTCGGAGTGCCCCTTTAACAGTCATGACAGTAAGCACATCCTGAGGTTAATCACCTGGTAAGTAAAAATGGTCATTTTCATTCGTTTCACAAAAGTGATAAACAGCGTTAGGGGTTAGTTGATATTTGGGATGATGGGGGCGGAAGAGATCGGGGAGGGTATCCCTGATCTCATCAAAAAATATTTTTTATCCCAAAAAGGCTTGTAAAAACGTAATTATTCTTCAATATTGAACAAACAAAAATCTTCTGCCCCTAAAAATACATTCCTGCAGGATAGATATTCACGAATATTTAGGCTCATGGCTTTAAAAAAAAGGACATCTTGCTTTGGAGCTTTTTACTTTCACCACAACTTATATGTTGCCCACATGTTTATTAAGCCCAGTCTTACTGAATTAAAAGGTCCCTACATCCTTAGACACATAATGGTATCATGTGAAAAGTCAATTCTTGGACGTTCAATTCCAGGTTATTATTTTACACAACATTATGCTGTCTTTATTTATTTAACTATTTGTTTATTTATGACTACAGATAACCAATGTCGCTTCAACCTGGCAAAGTGTGACGCTGCCAAGAATGGCACCCTCCTGTACATTGTGTCGAATACCGATTCCTGCCCTGTACCCGTAGAGGTAAGTGTTTGCAAAGTAAGATATGGAAGATGCTCAAATACTCCAGGCATATAAAAATCAACAGCAACATGAAACCTTCTTGTAGAGTTTTGAACAGGTAATTGAAATCGGTTCCTAGTTCATATTGCCACACTAAG
The DNA here is from genome assembly GCF_003918875.1 of Haliotis rubra. NCBI lineage: Eukaryota > Metazoa > Mollusca > Gastropoda > Lepetellida > Haliotidae > Haliotis > Haliotis rubra. The sequence goes on from NW_025767634.1 coordinate 3,272,490, forward strand.
CAAAGCTCTAGCTGTTCGACGGTAGGTTGTAGTTAATCAAGACGACTAGACAGTCTAGTGGTTGATATGAGCAAATATCGCAGTCATCGGGGTATGATAACACGAAACCAACACTCCAACTACCCAAGGGTAGGTTGTAGATAATCAAGACGACTAGACAATCTTGTGATTGATATGAGCAAATATCGCAGTAATCGGGGTATGATAACACGAAACCAACACTCCAGCTACCCAACGGTAGGTTGTAGAGAATCAAAACGACTAGACAATCTTGTGACTGATATGAGCAAATATCGCAGTAATCGGAGTGTGATAACACGAAACCAATACTCCAGCTACCCAAGGGTAGGTTGTAGAGAATCAAGACGACTAGACAATCTTGTGATTGATATGAGCAAATATCGCAGTAATCGGGGTATGATAACACGAAACCAACACTCCAGCTACCCAACGGTAGGTTGTAGAGAATCAAAACGACTAGACAATCTTGTGACTGATATGAGCAAATATCGCAGTAATCGGAGTGTGATAACACGAAACCAATACTCCAGCTACCCAAGGGTAGGTTGTAGAGAATCAAGACGACTAGACAGTCTTGTCTCCCCATGGCAACTTCTAGCCGGGAAAACTCCTTGTGGGTTTCATGTCTTCTTGTATCAATATTTCAGCCTGACTGTGCGAAGTATGCCAAAAATGCCACGAACCTGGCCCTGGAAGGCCCTCTTGGTGGCCCCATAACCACTGTGTGTTCCCGCACCTTCAACTTCGTCTGCACCACCGACGGCACATTCATTAACGAATGCGAGTACTGCTCATACGTCAAGGGCCTTAAGTCCCGGGCTGGCCAGAATTTCCAAGGTAAATACTTGAAGTAAATAATCATTGAATGAGCCTGGACCGGCAATTGCCAGCTCAAGCACCGATCTATAATCCCTCGTACTTACCTGGAGATTGCACTAAACAAATATATAAGCGGCAGAACGTCTTCCATGTCCATAAGAAAGCTCTGCCAAACGGAGGCGATTCTACGATTGTGGCTGCATCATGATATTGTGTCTATAAATCATTATCAAGCAAAGATATCAGGTGTTCACGAAAAGCAAGAAGGTAAAAGTCTTACCGGCATCCATCACAAATACATGCATAGGCTAGTTAATTGTTCACCTGAGAAAAAACATGGGGAAATATATAACAAGTCAAAATGCCACTAATGCGTCAAATTTGGAAAGGTCTTCATCATGTCTACCAGACAACGTTTTAATGTTTCACTGAGGACTAACACATATACTCATGCCAATAATGGTTGTCACCCCCTCCCCACACACACCCCACACACATACCACGCCCACACCCCACACCCCACCACCACACCCCACACCCCACACCCTTCTCCAATTAAACAAATTGAAGGGGGTGACAACCATTATTGGCATGAGTATATAAGAAATAACCACGGGCATCATTGTGTCACTAATGCATCTAGAATAAATCTGTTTAAAGCTTAAGTGAGGACGGCATTAGTAGAGTGTTTTAAATATTGAAATCTTCTGGGTCAAACTGTTCATAAGGGAAAGGTTCCCATGATTTCACAGGTCCAATGAGATTTCTGTGCACTCCTATTCAGAGTTGTGTATATTTCATTATTACTCACACAGTCTCATTACAATTTAACTGTTTCTTTGTTCCACAGCTTCTGCTCATGTGATCACACATAGTGGACGCTGCCCTGACTACTTCCCCGATGGTGTCCTTGGTAGATGATCCCTCAACACTCCCAAGTTACAATAAAACATAGCACCGATAAGCCCATGTCATTATTCTTTGGGTAAATAACAACAAGAGTCATGTGCTATTTTGTTCACGTTTTGTTTAAAATTTTGTTTTGTTTGTTATTTAAAAAAACGCATTTCGAAGACTACACTGGCAATCAGGGTATTTAATGATATGGACGGAATGTTAGATACTCATAAAAAAGCACTGTTGATATGCCACGACGGATACCCTGTGTATTATACAGATGGGAGCCAACCATTCCCACATGAACTTTTGACTGCTCCGGTGTTGCGGTAACTTACCTGAAGAAACTTTTTAGGTGAGGTGCAATTGGGTTTTACGTCGTGCTTGAGAATATTTCGCTCATATGACGACGTGCATGCGTGTTTATGTGTATGTGCGGCTGCTTGTACTAGCCCAGACTTAAAGGACACACGCAACCAAAAAATCAAAAATAATTAAAACCCAATTATCACTTATTCATGACATATAGTATACATTGCTGATTATGAAAAACCATATAAACAAAATTATTTGGTACAATCGCAAATCAAAAGTGCAATATTTTGTACTTGGGTTTACTTCCCTAGAAACGAAGCAGCCGCGATACCGAACCCAGTCAGAGCGGGTGGGTGTGCACTCAAGTGTAACGGCTGGTTCATTTGCAGATGCCCTCACGGCTCATTGTGTGTGTATATTTAGAGATGTTGAGTTTTGTAAATACATGCTCATTTTTTGTGTATAACATTTTGCAATCAACAGACATCATAACATGTCATGTGTACAAGTATCACACCTGCCTGTCTGTGTAATTACATAACGTGACCGAGACCAAACTCGGGCCATAAATCAATGCGTTTTGTTTATGGTGTATAGCCTGATAGGTGTTAAGTTCAAATTGCATGTGGTCAGTGATCGAAGTTGTGTTTTGAATATTGTCATTAGCAGACGGGCAGGCAGACACATAGGTGTCAATAAAACAGACATTGAGTTTTGTCTGTGAAAACGACATATCTATATCACAGTTAGAAATTCTGTCAATGCTAAATAATGACATTGCTTTTAAGTATCGAACTGAGAAAGTGACTCGGTAAGAAGAACGTGTGGTGAAATAGACAAATGAAATTAAATAAACAGTTAAATCGGTAATCTACCGTCATAACATATAAAAAGCTCGCGCCTGTGAAATATCAACAAAACATTAGAAAAAATAGCTCACATCAAAGCCTTCACCGAGTATTCACCGGACAACCCGCTTCCAAGCTGCGCGAACCTATTTCACTGCGCATGTGCTATGAGCATCCATCACAAATACATGCATAGGCTAGTTAATTGTTCACCTGAGAAACAACATGGGGAAATATATAACAAGTCAAAATGTCACTGATGCGTCAGTTTTGGAAAGGTCTTCATCATGTCTACCAGACAACGTTTTAATGTTTCACTGAGGACTAATGAAATTCCACTTGTCAAGAATACAACATTTTCCATCCTAAGTGAGGACAGCTTTAGCAGGGTGTTTCAAATATTGAAATTCTAGTATTCGGAGTCAAATTGTTCATGAAGGAAATGTTCCAATGATTTCACAGTTCGAATCAGATTTCTTTATTACTGAGGCAGTCTCATTACAATTAAACTATTTCTATGTTCCACAGCTTTAAACCACGTGATAGAACACAGTGTACGCTGCCCCGACTACTTCCCCGATGGTGTCCTTGGTAGATGATCCCTCAACACTCCCAAGTTACAATAAAATAACTAATAACATGGACCTTGTATGATGTTTTGGTCACATTTTTTTTTTTTTTTTGGTGTAGATTTCGGGGTATGGGGGTGGGGATATTTTGGGGTTGGTTGGGGGGTGTTTTGCCTCATGGTAAGATAGTGGAATAACGCCGCAAAGTATTGCGCTGAACCTTCAGCTAATGATCACCACTTTTGGTCGTACCAGTTCCTTGAAACAGATGTCTGTTTTGAAAGTTTCATTGAACGGCACCTAAACTTATCAATTCATTAAATATGCCAAGACGAACAGTGACCGATCTTTTTTATTCTTTAATGACAACCCTAGCAATATTTTTCTAAACGTAGCATGCAAATATACTCATGCCAATAATGGTTGTCACCCCCCTCCCCACTTCAACCCCACGCCCACACCCCACACCCCCTCTCCAATAAAAAATTTTAAGGGGGTGACAACCATTATTGGCATTAGTATATGAGTGTCAATGAGGACATATTTATCCGACGCTTGTATTTTTAGGCCAAAAATATTAAATCAGTCTGTTAATTCTATAAAACAGGAAAATGTGTGTTGAGGACGATGCATTTAATCATGAAAGTACTACAGATGTGTGAATGTGAATGCAGCCTAGCTGTGACATATACATTAGCTGTGATTCGGACTTTAAGAGTGCAGTGTTTCGTCGACTGTTCGTGTCAATCCCCGTTTCAAGTGTATATTTTCTGTTGCCCAGTAGCCTGTTTGGTAGTGTTCGTGGATAGATACTGTGTTCTGCACATATACAAAGAAATATTACCACCCTAAGTATTGTCATACTCAGAGTTATAGTTCCATTTCATTTCTATGTAAATCAATTTCGATCAAGTACCTGATTATGATTCCATCACACTTATAACGAACGAAGGGCCGGTGGGTAACCGAGTGGTTAAAGCGTTCGCTCAACACGCCGATGACCCGGGTTCGATTCCCCACATAGGTAGAGTGTGTGAAGCCTATTTCTGGTGTCCCCCGCCGTGATATTGCTTAAATATTGCTAAAAGCGTAAAACCATACTCACTCACTCACAATAACGATCGAAGAGGTTCAATCAATAAATACTCTTAATTACTGTTGGTGTTTTGCTCCCAAACACGAACTCCTCAGAGAATGATGTTAAAATGTCACAAAAAGTAAAGATAGATGTAGTGGTTTTATGCTTTTGCCATCTGCACCATACAACACTGACTGACTGAGTTTGGTTTTACGCCGCTTTTAGCAATATTCCAGCAATATTATGGCGGGGACACCAGAAATGGGCTTCACACATTGTACCCATGTGGGGATTCGAACCCGGGTGTTCGGCGTGACGAGCCAACGCTTTAACCACTAGGCTACCCCACCACCCGCACCATACAACAACTTAACTGAGACTCTACTACTGTGGGTGAGTGAGTGTGTTGGGTTTAACACTTTGTAAGGTATTGTACTTATATGACGGTGTGCCAGGCTGAGATGGAAGAAAAACTCCAAGTAACGAGTTTTACCCCGGAACCGTGCCGACAGACCAAGAAATGTAATCGGGCGAACCGGGGTTCGACCCATTATGGGACGGTGAGATAGCAAAGTGGTTAAAGCGTCCGCTCGTCAGGTTGAAGACCCATGTTCGATTCCCCTACGTGGGTACAATGTGTGAAGCACTTTTCTGGTGTCCCCAGCCGTGATATTGCTGGAATATTGCTAAAAGCGGCGTAACACCATACTCACTCACTCACTCATATATGTTACAACAGAATATTTACTATCAAGTTTTATAGAATGTTACAATCATTTATAGACGTACATATACACCAGGGACATTAATGATATAAAAGAATTAGCGTACAATATAATATTTACAATCAACATTTATAAATCAATAACATAAGAGAATACCCAAATATTAGGCTAGGTTAGTATGAAACCCGTTTGAACGTAGCCAACGTAAGACAACAGTGAGTGAGTGAGTGAGTTTGGTTTTACGCCGCTTTTAGCAATATTCCAGCAATATCACGGCGGGGGACATCAGAAATGAGCTTCACACATTGTACCCATGTGGGGAATCGAACCCGGATCTTCGGCGTGACGAGCGAACGCTTCAACCGTCAGGCCAGCCCACAGCCCACGTAAGACAACAATTCACATATAATTGACTGCAATACTCTTGAATACAACACACTACAATCAATACATTACCTGGATTGGGTATCCATACAAGATATACATCATGCCAGTCACAATATGTATTTATAGGTAGACAGCGTTAAACGTTTATCAAACAGAAGTAATCTATCCTGAAAAAATAGTATACGAGAATATCTGAAAGGTAGACCAAAGTATGACATGTTCCACATTAACCCGAAGGTAATGCCAATGGAAGTAGCATATAGTTAAGAAGTTTAGAAATAAGTTTAGAAATAGCTGGAAGTTAAGATGTAACAGCACATTATTAAGATTTAACCAGGTGGAAGGTAAAGGTTTCTTACCTGAGTATATAAAAGACGAGCATATAAGTCACCCACTTGATGATTTGTGACTGGCTCTGTCGAATTTAAACATATATCTACTTAAGATAAGTCTATTGTGTGATCAGAACGTCGATGAGATTGTTATTGCGAACTTTGGTACTCTGTGTTTACAGAATCTTGTAATATGTATTGATGAAGATATTGATGACAACGGTATTTTTTGTGAATTTCACTTTGTAATTAGCTGCTTCTATGCCACTGTGTGTATGGTTGGATGGTTTGTTGTTTAACACCGCACACAGCAATATTCCAGCTATATGGCGGCGATTTGTAAATAATCGAGTCTGGACAAGATAATCTAGTGATGAACACATGAGGATCGATCTACGCAATTGGGAACCGATGACATGTGACAAGCAGGTCAGCAAGCCTGACCACCCGATCACGTTAGTCGCCTTTTACGACAAGCATGGGTTACTGAAGACCAATTCTAACCCGGATCTTCACGGGTCTCCGTTTGTATGGTGGTACATGTGATTTGATAAGAGTGGGTGATCAAAATACGGGTAAATACAGATAAAAGTATTGCATCTTACGTATGTTAGATTAAATCTACCTGCACAATAAGAGACACTGGTCCCGAAACACGTCCATGGGCGTTACCATAAGATAGTGAAACATTGTCGAATAGGTCGTAATATTCACAATTTCTAATCGCAAACAATAACGGATAACATATTTGAAAACCTTTTCGCATTTCCACCATGTATATACGCGTATACAAGTGTTTATTATAAACTGTTTCTTTACAAAAACGGCGACGTATTTCCTACCAATCTAGTATGTGACATTTCAACACAGAACCATACTGTTTGTCAGGATCTGGAACCAATGTCTTGGACACCAATAATGACCATCAGACCATATTAGACATGAGACGGTTTTTATGAAGGAATAAAAATACACATATCCTAATATACTTTCCTGAAACTGAGATAGCCAATCCCTGTCTGAATACCTCAAAAGCGGTTTCCTGGGAAAAACCATCTGTCTGTTATCTGTGTATATATACTAGTCAACGTTTGATAGGGATAATCAGACATAAATTCTATGTACACTGAGCATATTACAAAAACAAGTTTGTGTAGCATAGATTTTTAAAATATCCCAGTTAAGAAGTGGAGCAGTACAAAAGCATACAATCATTAACATAGAGTTCACCGAGGAAACAACAATGCTTGGCCTATTGTGTCTGTCATTTGTAGTTGGTATGTATGTTTAATACACAGTAATCACATATATGGGATGTGATTTGTTATCCAAACCTTGACATTGTTTACCGGAGTGAAGATTCACATGATAAATATAATGTAAGACCATGAACTCAAAACTTACTTTCATTGAATTTCGACTGTATTCGGTTGGACGAACACAGCGAAATTCTACTAATCCAGATTGACTGAAGTCAATATAGGTATGGTTATGTTACATAGTTACATATCAGGCGTATACCAATAGTGCTAATGTAGAGTGGGGAGGTGGGGTAGCCTAGTGGTTAAAGTGTTCGCTCGTCACGCCGAAGGTCCGGGTTCGATTCCCCACATGGGTACAATGTGTGAAGCCCATTTCTGGTGTCCCCCGCCGTGGTATTGCTGGAATATTGCTAAAACCGGCGTAGAACCCAACTCACTCACTAATGTAGAGTACTCTACTTCTCATAACCACTTTGGGCTTGAAAACACGAGGTAACGGACACATCGATCAAGTCTCTGTACATAATAGGTCTCCTAAAACATCTAGTCTTCAGTATTTTCAATTTTTCATTTATATGAATATTTGTGCAAGTCCTTGAATGAAGCGAATGTACATAGCTGGATTATTTCTCAGACACGGGCCTGTTGTCTGAAACGTTCTGTCACCAAATGCTTTGGTCCTGGGTGGCATCATGATGACCATGTTTTGGTCACAAGAACTGAGTGATCGTTGACAATCCAGCTGGAGACAAATACCATGTGTAATCTAATAAAAGTACCACAACCAAACTGGTTGACGATACCGTATTTACACAAATAAACCGAAAAATATGACACTGCCACATTAGTACCTGTATGTGCGGTCTGAGAGGTACACATGTGCCAGGCCTTTGATAGCCTTCAATACAAGCACAAGTAGACTGAGGGGCGTTGGGGTAGTCTAGTGGTTAGAGCGTTCGCTCGTCACGCCGAAGACCCGGGTTCGATTCCCCACATGGGTACAATGTCTGAAGCCCATTTCTGGTGTTCCCCGCCGTGATATTGCTGGAATATTGCTAAAAGCGGCGTAAGACTAAAGTCACTCACTCACTCACAAGTAGACTGATACGCTGGTGGAACCAGATTAAGACTTGGTGCTGTGTTGCTTGGAACTGGTGAATTTGGTTCATGGTATTTTTGTTGATGCGATGTTCTGGAAAGAAATAAAGCGTGACATTACAGAAATTAAAAACACAATATATCAGAAGCCTGTTCTAGCTGCTGGTCTTACAGTGATGTAAATATCAGCACGGTAACAGATGGTTCTTACTTGCGTTTCCAGGGTGACAGAATTAAGGATTATAGGATCGATTGTATACCTTTTTAGGTTCATTCAGGAAGGAATCGAAACCCGATGTGCAAAATGTATGAAACTACATATGGTTCTGTCTTCATTCAGCTGAATGTAGTTTTAGGCCAACCACCTCATGATCTCAACATAGCGAGATACTGCATCTTATTCAGTTTCCATTGATAATGAAATCAGTGGTTCAATATCTTGGCACTAGATGTATGTCGTGACGTGTAGATTATAACTGACTCCATAGTATCTAGCTATATCCGTTAGAGCAGTAGTATAGGATAAAAACAATAGGTCTCAGTACTGAACCCTGAGTGACACCATGCAAGAATCCCCCTGATTGGGTGATGAATCGGTCAGATTTCTGTAACTGTGGGGTTTCCAGATCGTACACAGAACAGCATAGTATTGACAATTCACTCCACCTGCACACATTATAGGTAAATTTGTATGTCTTTGTATTTATATAAGAATGTTAAAAAACAAACTCTTATAGTCATTGCCAGTATCATTCAGATTACAGCGTGTGCATTTGCTAAAGACAATGGTATACCTCCGATCTTCCAATTTCTAAGGTATTTTGGGGGTTGAGCCATTGCATTTTAACAGATGTCATTAAATACATTTAGCGGTTAAGATAATTTGAGAATTATGGATATTGTGTAATATCAGAGTGTATGTTTGTTAGTTTTACGCCGCTTTTTGTAGTATTCCAGCAATTTCAGTGCGGAAGACCCCGGAAATGGGCTTTACAAGCGGTATCCATGTAGGGAATCGAACACGGGTCTTCGGCGTGACCATGAACGGTTTAAATCCTAGGCTACCAAACCACCCCTGGTAAAAGCTTGATATCTACATCTCTTCCGGGTATCCTCTCATATCTGATCACTGGAATGCTGTTAAAAGTGGCGATAAACCAAACTCACTCATTCACTCACCGTGATACCATAAATGGTTCATCGAATCCATCGAATACCATCCTTTGTTTGATGAACCCTCGTATGTTCAGCCGCTGCCTGTCTGCTGTTTCAGGTGCTCTTGGAGCCCCGCAAACTTCCTGTCAGAATACTTGTGGATCTGACTACAGACCTGTGTGTGGATCCAATGGCGTCACATTCAGTAAGTTACCACATCAGACACATAGCAAATGGCATTACACGCATGCCCTCCAAATTAAGTTTGTAACATCAGTGTCGTTGAATGCGAACCTTTCAAAGTGCACAAGGCTGTCGAGAGTAGCTGCAACAACAAAACAATACTTTGATGATGAGGCGGTATTCAGTATTTACTCACTCACTCTTTACTAAGTGACATGAGCAATGCACTTTACACTTATCCAATATGGCATTCATTTTAATACTCACTGTTTCAAACTAACATCCACAAATTCCATATTGAAACAACTGAAGTAAGGTGACTATGGCTCTAGAAGCTGTAAATGAGTTCATAAATGAACTTAAAAGCACAGGTTATTGCTCTAGTCTTTCTCCTCGCGGATTCAAATCTTAATGTGTTTGTTATGGACTTATATCTGGTTTGACTTGTGTTCGGCTCTTATTCTCGCATTTAATAAATTATGCTTTCGTGTTCTTAGAGAGAAAGAAACTCTCATGTCTTAAAAGCGCAGAATGGTTTTCTTTTCGCGGATTCAAAATGTCTTCGCTATGGGTTTTTTTAAGACTGGTTTTACTCGCATTCAATGGATTATACTTGCATCTTCATTACATTTTTGTATGAGCTACTTCAGATGAGTAAGCTACTCTGTGGTTTGCTATATCGCCTTATGTGTTATGAACTGTTCGTGGTTTGTTACAGGCAATGCATGTATGTTACTCTATGGTTTGCCAGATCGCCTTTTGTTTTATGACCTGTTCGTGATTTGTTACAGGCAATGCATGTATGTTACTCTGTGGTTTGTTATATCGCCCTTTGTGCCATGACCTGTTCGTGGTTTGTTACAGGCAATGCATGTATGTTACTTTGTGGTTTGCCATATCGCCCTTTGTGTAATGACCTGTTCGTGGTTTGTTACAGGCAATGCATGTATGTTACTCTGTGGTTTGTTATATCGCCCTTTGTGTTATGACCTGTTCGTGGTTTGTTACATGCAATGCATGTATGTTACTCTGTGGTTTGTTATATCGCCCTTTGTGTTATGACCTGTTCGTGGTTTGTTACAGGCAATGCATGTATGTTATTCTGTGGTTGGTTATATCGCCCTTTGTGTTATGACCTGTTCTTAGTTTGTTACATGCAATGCATGTATGTTACTCTGTGGTTTGTTATATCGCCCTTTGTGTTTTGACCTGTTCGTGGTTTGTTACAGGCAATGCATGTATGTTACTTTGTGGTTTGCCATATCGCCCTTTGTGTTATGAACTGTTCGTGGTTTGTTACATGCAATGCATGTATGTTACTCTGTGGTTTGTTATATCGCCCTTTGTGTTATGACCTGTTCTTGGTTTGTTACATGCAATGCATGTATGTTACTCTGTGGTTTGCTATATCGCCCTTTGTGTTTTGACCTGTTCGTGGTTTGTTACATGCAATGCATGTATGTTACTCTGTGGTTTGTTATATCGCCCTTTGTGTTTTGACCTGTTCGTGGTTTGTTACAGGCAATGCATGTATGTTACTTTGTGGTTTGCAATATCGCCCTTTGTGTTATGAACTGTTCGTGGTTTGTTACATGCAATGCATGTATGTTACTCTGTGGTTTGTTATATCGCCCTTTGTGTTATGACCTGTTCGTGGTTTGTTACAGGCAATGCATGTATGTTAGTGGTTTGCCATATCGCCCTTTGTGTTATGAACTGTTCGTGGTTTGTTACAGGCAATGCATGTATGTTACTTTGTGGTTTGCCATATCGCCCTTTGTGTTATGAACTGTTCGTGGTTTGTTACAGGCAATGCATGTATGTTAGTGGTTTGACATATCGCCCTTTGTGTTATGAACTGTTCGTGGTTTGTTACAGGCAATGCATGTATGTTACTTTGTGGTTTGCCATATCGCCCTTTGTGTTATGAACTGTTCGTGGTTTGTTACAGGCAATGCATGTATGTTACTCTGTGGTTTGTTATATCGCCCTTTGTGTTTTGACCTGTTCGTGGTTTATTACAGGCAATGCAAGTATGTTACTCTGTGGTTTGTTATATCGCCCTTTGTGTTATGACATAGTTCGTGGTTTGTTACAGGCAATGCATGCATGTTGTTCGGTGGTTTGCTATATCGCCCTCTGTGTTATGACCTGTTCGTGGTTTGCTAAAGGCAATGCATGCATGTTAGTGTTTTGCTATATCGCCCTTTGTGTTATGACCTGTTCGTGGTTTGTTACAGGCAATGCATGTATGTTACTTTGTGGTTTGCTATATCGCCCTTTGTGTTATCACCTGTTTGTGGCTAGTTACAGGCAATGCATGTATGTTGTTCGGTGGTATGCTATATCGCCCTCTGTGTTATGACCTGTTTGTGGTTTGTTACAGGCAATGCATGTATGTTACTTTGTGGTTTGCTATATCGCCCTTTGTGTTATGACCTGTTCGTGGTTTGTTACAGGCAATACACATATATTACTCTGTGGTTTGCTATATCGCCCTTTGTGTTATGACCTGTTCATGGCTTGTTACAAGCAATGCATGTATGTTAGTGGTTTGCTATATCGCCCTTTGTGTTATGACCTGTTCGTGGTTTGTTAAAGGCAATACACATATATTACTCTGTGGTTTGCTATATCGCCCTTTGTGTTATGACCTGTTCATGGCTTGTTACAAGCAATGCATGTATGTTAGTGGTTTGCTATATCGCCCTTTGTGTTATGACCTGTTCGTGGTTTGTTACAGGCAATGCATGTAAGTTGCAACTGGCTTCTTGCCAATACATGCTGCGAGGACTTGGTAGCATCCGCGAGATATCCAGTGGTCCGTGCAGCTATGTGTTGGGTGGTCAGTCCAGCTGTGACAAGATCTGCGACGAGCAGGAGGTGAGGTCCCCGATCTGTGCTTCCAACAGCATCGTGTACGGTGAGTATTTCAAGGTTCACAATCCTCGAAAATAAGGCAGAGTGGTGGTTAAAGAACTCCCTTGACAAGCCGAGCTCCAGGTTTCATTCTCCACATGGGTGAAATGTGAGGCGATTACTTCTAGTGTCTCTTAACTTCAGCTCGGTTGTCTGTGAATTCGTCGAAAGTCTGAAAAATAGTCTTTCCTCTGAAAACCTTCACACAAACAAATCCTCCCCCAGAAAAAAAACATTTCTGAAAGATAGTTCTTAACTTCATGTACATAGGTTCATCGCTCTATTTTTGTTTTAAATCTGGTTTTGCTGCCTTTGCCTACACACTCAAAGCCACCACAACTTACATCTTTATTAATCTCAGTTTCACTAACACATCTTTCGTAAGGCTGTAATGCTCTTTAGGTCCAAAACAAGGATGAAGTACAAAGTCGTTACTCCTCATTTCACCAAAACGTTCAGTTCCAAGTCATTATTTTAGACAATATTGTAGTATTGGTATTTCTTTACCTATCCATCTTTACAGATAACCAATGTCGCTTCAACCTGGCTAGGTGTGATGCTGCCAAAAATGGCACCACCCTGTACATTGTGTCCTACAACGATTCCTGTCCTGTCCCAGTAGAGGTGAGTGCAGCAGAAAGACGTTATCGTGTTTGCATAGTAAGATGGGGCGGTGGAGTAGCCTAATGGTTAAAGCGTTGGCTCGTCACGTTCGGATCCCCACATGGGTACAATGTGTGAATCCCATTTCTGGTGTCCCCCGCCGTGATGTTGCTGGAATATTGCTAAAAGCGGCGTAAAACCAAACTCCGTCAGTCAGTCATAGTAAGATGGGATAGCTGTTCAACACTCCAGCTATCTAACGGTGGGTTGTAGATAATCAAAACGACTAGACAGTCTAGTGATGGATACGGACAAATATCGCAGTCATCGGGGTATGATAACACGAAACCAACACTCCAGCTATCCAACGTTAGGTTGTAGATAATCAAGACGAATAGACAATCTTGTGATTGATATGAGCAAATATCGCAGTCATCGGGGTATGATAACACGAAACCCAACACTCCAGCTATCCAACGTTCAGTTGTAGATAATCAAGACGACTAGACAATCTTGTGATTGATATGAGCAAACATCGTAGTCATCGGGGTATGATAACACGAAACCAATACTCCAGCTACCCAAGGGTAGGTTGTAGATAATCAAGACGAATAGACAATCTTGTGATTGATATGAGCAAATATCGTAGTCATCGGGGTATGATAACACGAAACCAACACTCCAGCTACCCAACGTTAGGTTGTAGATAATCAAGACGACTAGACAATCTTGTGATTGATATGAGCAAATATCGCAGTCATCGGGGTATGATAACACGAAACCAACACTCCAGCTATCCAACGTTAGGTTGTAGATAATCAAGACGACTAGACAATCTAGTGGTTGATAGGGACAAATATCCCAGCCAGCGATCCACTGTCGTAATCCACTAACAAATCAGTGGTTGATGCAATGAACACGGAAGGAGTTTGTGTTTTTGGGACGTACCTTCAGCATATTCCATTGCACATAGTTTTGTTGCATTTAACAAAAGCCATTCGAGAACTTTTAAGACATCGTAGAGGATGGACGTTTAGCACTTGATATAAGTACGTCGCTCAAATGCAATATTTGCAGATTATTTGTATCTAATAGTATATCATACATTAATAAGTATAAACGTTGAACTGACTGGATGTACAGGTTGATATATCTGTTAGTGGAAAATCCACAGAAGTACATTCAAAGGCATAAACACAAACGTGTGCTTCAATAATATAAGTATCTTAAGCCGGTGTTGTGAGATTGGTCATATTAACAACATCCGATTGGATAGTGAAATTAGGGAAACCTGAGACAAGTAAACAATATCTTCTCTGATAATGAATTTATAAAGGTTGTTGCTTAAATCTGCGACCTGTGAATGTCCAGGTTAGAATTGGTCTTCCGCCATCCATGCTTGTCGTAAGAGGCGACTAACGGGATCGGGAGGTTAGACTTCTTTGATGCATGTCACTGAGTAGCGGTTGCACAGATTGATGCTCATGATGTCAGTCACTGGATTGTCTGGTCCACACTCTATTTACAGACCACTTTGGTATAGCTGAATTATTGCTGAGAGAGGCGTTAAATGACAAGCATATTAAATCAAAACACTTAACGCTGCAATAATACAACTAAATGACAGCGAATAAATCGAATAAATTCGAACCACATAAACCAGCGAACGGTCTTGTGAGCAACGATCGGAATACGCTGACAAATTGATTGAGATGATTCCTATAACCTGTATTGATTGCCGGGGTAATTATTCCGGATTCACCTAATCTCCTATCGCATCTGTATTGCAGCCTGACTGTGAGAAGTATTCGTACAATACAACAGATCTGGCTCTGGAAGGCCAAGTTGGTAGCGGCATCACCACTCTATGTCCCTCCAACTACCACCCCGTCTGCACCACCCAGGGCACTTTCACCAACGAATGCAAATACTGCCTATACATCGACAGCATCTTGTCCAGTCCGAATTTCAACGGTAAGGAGGGGCTATAAATGATAATTGAATCAGGCTTGATCGACAATCTACTCAAGAAACAAGCCAGGTTCGTTTATTGTTGAACTGTTTGAGTGAGTGAGCGAGTTGAGATTTACACTTTTAGCAATATTCCAGCAATATATCACGGTGGGGGACACTGGAAATGGGCTTCACACATTGTACCCATGTGGGGAATCGAATCCGGGTCTTCAGCGTGACGATGAATTGTTTGAGAGGCATTCTTGAAGTTGTAAGAAATATCATTTATTGTTCTCTATTTTTGTTGACCAAACCGGTTGATGACCGGGGACTAATCCCTCGTATGTAGTTTGGGATTCGACTGCACAATGCACACAAAACCCAGAAAACTTTTTTCCAATCCATTAGAAAGTCCATTCTACGATACGGTGCTATAAGCAAATGTCTGTGAATCACTATCAACTAGAGATGATTCCAGGTTTAAAGTATGAGCCCTACTGGTTGCATTCATCACAAACACATGCAAAGGCTAGTCAACTGTTCACCTTTAAAACATGAGAACATATATTACTGGAAATACATGTATCATGGAACATCATTGTTCTCACTGATGCGTCAAATTTGGAAACGCACGCACTCACACACACACACACACACACACACACACACACACACACACACACACACACACACACACACACACACACACACACACACACACACACACACACACACACACACACACACACACACACACTGTTCATAGTAGAATAGTAAGATACGAACATTATTTTCCACAGCAACTCCTAATAATTATAATCCAACTGAATACTGTAACTGGAAAGTAGCCATTTTTGGGATAAATTGGTGTTTCAAATCTGGAAGTGAGTGAAAAATGAGTATGCGTAATAAAATTATTCATGAGAGAAAAGTCTGAACTATATGTGTTTCATAGATCCAATACTATTATACGTTATCAGACTCCCACTCAAGTAACAAGAAGTCTCAGAAGCAATGAATTGTGTTTATCTTCCACAGCTGCTGATCACAAGATCAACTACAATGGAAACTGCCACCGCTACAGCCAAGGAGGCCCATTTGGTAAATGATCTGTCCAAACAAGCACTCCCAACTTGGAATAAAACATACCACTGATATATCACAGTTCTGTTACACTGTAAACAGTGAATAACAACATCCACATAAGATATTTTGTGTTTGGTAATCATGTATCCATTAGGACACCTTCACATGCATTTGAAGGATAAATATCGAACATGATGTTGGTTTGGTTTGTTGTTTTACGCCACACACAGCAACATTCCAGCTATATGGTGGCTGACGAATCAAATCGAATCTGGACCAGACAATATCCAATATATGCAGTATGACCACGCCACAGACCCTATCTCAACAGGGGACATTTTATTTCAGTCAACAAATTCCTATATAAGACACAGTAACAACCAAGAATGCATGTACCAACACAAAAACAAACATTGTTGTAGGTTTCATATGACCTAGTGATTACAATGAGATTCACTGCAACCAAAACCAACCATACACAATGCCACACGTCACACAGATACTACACAATTTGACAAGTATACATAGAGGGCTTCAACAAGACTGTTTTCTCTCTGATTAACATCTACAGTTTGTTTTCTTGTTTATGTTAAACTAACAAAGTAGCATATATTTTATGTATGTCAAAGAGAACATATATGGCATACTCTTTTACTGAGTATAATTTTTAGGCAATAAATTTCAAATCAATAAGTTCGGCATTTTACTTTAGGTGAAATGGTCATGGAAATCTATGAAACAAGAAAACATAATGTTTTAGAATGAAGTATATAATCACTTCACTTGGGAGAGTGAATGCATTTGGCATATTTACACACTCTCATACACATTAAGACATTTCTCTGTAATAAAACAACACTAATCTCGTTACAATTTGATAACAATATGTTTATTTTCCAGGTAATTAAATGCACAATTGTCAGGAATACCTATAAAGTCCTTATTCTTTACGTGATTTCACAACGTAAATAAACAGGACTGAGTGAGTAATGGTGTCTTATACCACAGTCAGTAATCTCACACTAATATCACATTGGTCTTTAAACCAGGACAGGACAAACCAGTGGTGGAGACACATAGCATGAGTGAGTGAGTTTTGTTTTTCACTGCTTTTAGCAATATGATGGCAGGGAACACCAGAAATGGGCTTCACACATTGTACCTATGTGGGGAATCGAACCCGGACCATTACGGCTGGACGAGCTTAACGCTTTTAACGGCTGGGATACCCCACAGTTGAGATTACACACAATCAGGTCAAGTGCTGTACCAATCTATACCCAGCGGGTTTACTGTTACAAAAGGTGTGAAGAAAGAAAGTTAATAAAACATACTCAAACAAACATTTCACTCTTAATTATGTCACATAAACAGTATCCAGTGCTCAGAGTATAAATGAAGTATGAATCTTCCAAATATGTACCTGAAATAAAGGTCTATTCAGGCTTCAAAATCAAGGACACATGTCATGGGTTTCTATTCCCAACCAAGATATTGAATATAGATTCAGAGGTCCCTGAATTCAACTACCACAGCAGCAAGCAGCAAGGTATCCCTATATTACTAACACTGCTTCTGAAAACCATCTTGTACACAACCCATCATTCATCCTTCATCACACAGATCTCTCTTTATCCTTGTGTACATGGGGAAGCTCAATCTTTATCCCCAAGCTTCTCCTCCAGCTTCCTCAGTTCATTATTGGCCATTTCATCAGCTTCGTCTTCAATCTGGAAAACATGAGTATGTGACAGATTAGTATCCTACAATGATGTCCTTACAGAATCTTTTCACACCAGTTGGCTTACTGAATTTAAAAAAAAAAAAAATGGGTCATTGGTGAAAAACCCTTTTAAAACTTCTGCTGAAATACATATATTATGGGATGATTATCGATATGAAAATTGTGTTATCGAGAATATCGTACGTGCAAAGTTTTGTGATAGAATAAAGATTTAAGTTACTCACACAATACACAAAGTTATGACTATATTAATGGGCTGTTTTGTTAGTAATCCATGAAAAGGCATGTAACTACTTACCAGTGATGTGAAGCAAATTCCTTTGTTTCAGACATTTTTGGCATTTCTGCTCGAAGTTACAACTCCGATATTTATCGATAATCAATCAATAGTTAGTAAACGATCTGTGATCTCTATGACCTGTTTGAGTGGCATTTAGAAGTTGGTATGATGAACAATGACGAGAGTTCTATGGATATACAATTTCTTTAATCTTTTTGTATCTCTATGATCTATACTCATGGCCAGCCCTAGTAATTAATATGCTGAAACGCTGCATTCATGGTAATAAGGAAGCGGTGGTTATAGATCCAACTATCTCCTTTGTCCATCAACAGTTCAACCAAAATGTGATGACATTTACTAGAGAAACAGCTGGCCTTCCGAAACCATGTGCACAGATGAGACATCAATGGCCATCAAGGCAGGTGTGCTCAAGAGAACATGAAACTTTATACATCTTCCACTAACAGCCAATATAGGCTTCAACTGACCTGCTCCACTGACTGTACTTCAGGGATATAGAACTGCAGCATGTTCTGTACACCATTCTTCAACGTGACGACCGAACTGGGACAACTGGTACAGGACCCCTGCATCTTCAGCTTCACAACACCATCATCAAAACCCTGAAATGTAACAGTTAAACTGACATCATTCACTTTTGTACATACAGTCTTGTACATTCAGTCTCACACATTCAACCACCTCTGTAGTATAGTGGTTAGAGCGTCCGCCCGGAGAGCGGAAGGTCGCGGGTTTGATCCCCGACCGCGTCACACCAAAAGACATTAAAATATGGTACTTGTTGGTCCCTGCCCGGCGCTCGGCATTAATTGGTACAAGAAGGACTGTTTTGCTCGGAGTCAGTATAATGTGTCTGAGTGGGGTATTCATGCTTCACTGCGGCATGGTATCTCAGTGGGCTAGCACTATAAAACCAGCTTCAGTCTGGGCTAGTACAAGCAGCCGCACATACACATACATCGTCATATGAGCGAAATATTCTCAAGCACGACGTAAACCCACTTTCACCTCACCTTACCTCTCCAGAAAATGGCCCATTGTTTTGTAATGTTCATTCAGAAACGTGATAATTAAGTTTATACCCGGACTTTGTGAACGATAATAACATGTGAGCTCTATGACGGACACAGTTCTTGATGCAAGAATTGCTGAGAAAACGTTTACTTATGCAGGGAAAATAAGTAAGCAAATATTATAATCATCAAACAAAAATGTAATTTTTAGAGTAAAATTGATATTTTATACTTATCCTGACTCATGCTCTTTTGCTTGTCTTCTTCTTCTTGCGAACATAGTGGAACACTTGTATCTCCTTATTTGAAGCTCCCTTCAAAATAAAATCACTAATTGGTACTCACCACGAGTTGCTCCCCTTTGTCTCCCCTGGCGGAAAGGTGTCGCCACCCTCTGGCCATGTGCTCCACTCTCTCCTGATTTAGCGAGCCCAACACTTGAATTTACAGGGAAATCCAAAGTGTTATGTGGGGAGGATGGGAGGGCTAACCTCATGAGTCAGGATAAGTATAAAATATCAATTTTACTCTAAAATTACATATTTTTCCTTTATCCTGACTCATGCTCTTTGTTTGTAGCATCCTACGAACGGAGGTGGGTAACAGAATACTTTGGATTTATAATTAGTGATTTTGTATAGATATACTGTAATATTCCCACGGAACTTCATGAAGGCTTAGATTTAGATGTTTCCTGTATAAAGAAACCATAGGTTATATAAAGCCATTAAAGGGGAATTACATTATGAATATATTGAACAATACATATAAATTATATATATATATAGGTGACTCTGATAGAGGCACTGAAATTGACTATACTGAAAGTATATGCTTAAGGCTGAATACTTAAGCTGAACATATATACATAGCCCTAAAACTCCGTCAGAGTTATAAGCTAGATGAGTATGTATAAAATACATATTAATCTTGTGAGGATAATATTTTAACGCCTACTTAGGGACTGTCAGTTGCTGAGCGAGGACCAGTGGTCCGGATGAAGGAATGCCAGAGACATCTTCTGTAGTGATGTCTCTTAGGCAGTGATTAGCAAATACCATGTTAGATTTCCAATAGCATCCTTCCATAATCGTGTTCAAGGAACAGTTACCGTAGGGCTGCAGGGTAGAGGCCAGTGCCCTGATCTCATGTGGATTTGATGCTGTTGGTGGTCCAAGCCTGCTGCCTTGGTAGGCACGGAGAATGACAGTCCTTATCCAAATAGATATTGTAGTCCGTGACACTTCTGTTTGATTCGTGAGGGCTTATAAGGGATGAATAAACGCTTGAGAAATCTTCTCCTTGTTTTGATCGTCAGAAATAAACTTTGAGCTCTTACCGACACAGTGATAGGTCTTGTGTATCTTGTGATCCGAGAATAGAGGATAGCCGGGAAGTGGAATAATCTGTCTGGTTGACCTGGCAGTTGATTTTTACATGAAATCCCATCTTAATCCGAGGTGCTGTGTTATGATTGTCATCAAACTGTATCCTCCTCGAATCCAGAGCCGCGTGAATTTCAGACATTCTTGCTGCTGTGGCTAGCCATAGCAGAAACAGTGTTTTCTGTGAGAGAAATTCAAAGTTTGTCGATTCCAAAGGTTCATAGACCTCACTCGCGTGAGGTGTTGTAACACTATTCAGATCCCAAGCTGGGGATGGAACTTCCGCTTTGGTCCTCCAATCGAAAGCTCGTAGTAAGGCCAGTAACTCTGGAGATCTTGTCAATTTGACAATTCGCTCTCATGGTGATTACAGAACTAAGCTGCAAGATATGTTGATATCGTTGAACCTTTTAAATGTTTGTTTTGGCGTAGGTAACACAAATAGTCTGCCACTTGAGGTTGTGAAGCCTCTCTTGCTGTAAACCCTTTCTTTGTTGCATAATTTTCAAACTGTGCCACTTGTCGCCGTATTGTTACGTAGTTGAGTAACGTAAATTGCGTTGACTGCTTTTGCCGCTCTGGCAGAATATCCTCTTGTTTAAACACATTTTGTATACAGTCCATATACGCAGTAGTTGAACATTGCTGGGTTTCAATTGCACTCTGTTTGGTGTGAGGATGAATTAACAGGTTTGGCGCTTGGGTAGCTCCAGTGTTGGTTGACCGATTTCTTGAATTAGTATGGGAAACCACGCTCTGGCCGGCCAGTAGGGCTGTAATTCAAAGTGAGTTGTAGGCTCTGTGTTTGTCTGATTTTCTGTAATACTTGAGGTATTATTGCTGGCGGGCGGAAACGCTGCACGCATTGAGGCCTTCCCATGATAGACTTAGAGCCCGCTGTCTGCAAGCTTGGGGGTCTGGGACTGGTGACACGTAATGTCGGTAGCTGATTGCTGAATCGCTGCGGGCTTAATAGGTCATTAGCGGCCTCCTAATTGCTTGATTATCTGTGCAAAATTTCCCTGTTGATCATCCACTCTGTCGGTGATGGTAGATGAGGCCGAGAGAGCCAAAGCCTGCTAGTATATTTCTGGTTCGAATGTGCACTGCTCTGACATGTAGATTTAGATCTTGTATTAAATCTAACAGTTGAAAGCTTAGGTTCAAAAAGGTTCATCGATCTCGTTGAGCCTTGCTTGTTTATGTAGAACGCCACTGTCGAATTGTCTGTATGGATCATTAGGCGTGCATTTTGTAGAAATGTGCTCCAATGTAGAATGGCTGCTGATTACAGCTTTCATTTCTAGACTGTTTATATGGAGTTTGCATTCTTGCTGATTCCATAACCCTGATATCGGTGGTTGGTGAGATGAGCTCCCAACCTTGGAGTGACGCTGCCTACATACAGATGGGTTTTGTATTCTGCTCTGCTAAACAAATCCCTTCGCAGACATTCGATTTCTTGGTCCACCATAGTAGATGTGGTCTGAGATGTTTCTCGTAGACTGAATGGTTGTACATCGCTGAGATGTGCTGATGAGGACCTGTAGGGACGAATCTGTAATCTGCCTGTGACAGTCATGTCTTGGGCTGATGTGAGAAGACCTAGTAGGGCTCTGCCATTGTCGAGTGGTAACGGAGAGAGTAGAGCTGGTGGAATGGTCTGCTGTATCTTGGAGCCAACGGGTCTTCTGGTACCATAATACGCTGTTATGCATTTGTGATGAATCTAATCACCTAGGAACCGTGCAACTCTATGGATGGTACTAGGTCCGACTTTACGTGAAGTTTACTAACCAACCTAGCTGTGTTAGTAGCTTTATGATGTAATTTAACTGTAGTTTGAGACGCAGTGGATCTTGATCTACTTATATCCCGTCAGTTTAGGTAAAACGACTGCGAGTTCTCTTGACGATGTAGAAATTTGATAATCGGCTTCGCTATCCTCGCGGAATAGCCAGGGGCTGATGATATTCCCAATGGGGAGTACTTTCCACTGGTAATGTAGCCCTTCTAGAGTAAATCGTAGGCTTTCCTGGAATCGGATGAATGGGATGTGCAGGTAGGCATCCTGTAGATCTATGCTGCCCATGTAGTCCATAGGACTAATCATCTGGCGTGAATCCAGAGGTAAATGTATCATAAACTTCGTGGTTTGCGAGATAGTTCTTGTTGAAAAAGCTCATGTTGTAGATGAGTCTGTATTCGCGGAGTTTTTCTTGGGAACTAGGAAAACTGGGGAGTAGAAACCTGGTTCGACGCTTGTTTGATCTATTATTTCTATGGCCTGTTTGGATAGGAGTGATGAAACAGCCTCTCTTATCTTTGGTAGTTGTTGGGCGCTTGTAAATCGAACTTGGGGGTTTCTCATTGTCACGGAGGCTTGGCCTGTAGAGGGATACTTTAAACTGGGTGTTGAAGAATGTTGGAGACGAAGGGTCTGCAATATTCCCCAGTTTTCCAGTGTAGTTGGAGGCGCCCACCCACTTGAGCTGGCTGTACTGGAACGCTGGGGTGGAAGACTCTAGTCGTTCAACCTGTAAGCCAGCTGCCTATAATTGCGGAACCTCTGGGTAAAACCTGCCTCTTCCTGATCCTCCTCTATAGTTGCCATATGGGCTTAATTTAAAAGAATCCTTACCTCTAGAGCTGGCTATCTTCCTGTCTCTTGCTCTTTGTAGGCCCGTGAACTTAGATCTGCTCTGAGTATCTTTGTGAAGTCTGACGAATGACGCTTGGCTAGTGTGTCCATCGCATCTAATCATAAGGGACTTCCCTGGAATCCTTAGAGACTTCCTTGACGACTTTGTCGATTTCTCCTCACAAAGATGGATGTTGTCGCCACCACGGGCTGTATAAAGTGGGCTGTAAAGTTCTCCCCCAATTACAGGAGGCGAGGAGAGGCCTTGACGACGAAAGCTAAGGTCAGTTTGCTGGAAACAGATGTAAGATGATCCGCTAAAAACTGCTGATCTTTCTTTGCATAAGTAAGGCAGAATAAATCATTCTATCATCTTCCTCGGCGCGGAATCCCCGAATCTAGTAATAAGAGTCTCATTGATCGTCCTAGATCATATTTAACCCAAGAACATACGCCTCGCCATGGTTTCTATATTTCAACTCTATGCTATCATCCATCTTTAGCAAATCTTGTTCTTTACATCGCTGATGATCTTATAGTTCTCATCGATGTCCTGGGCCTTGTAGAAGGAGTCCATGTTATGGCGTGGAGAACTTGGCTTGAAAGTTGGGCAGATGTGGTATCTGAACTGTGAAGCTTCTGAAAGCTGCATCTAGATTCTGTGGCACTGCCGCAATCGGGTCGATCGGGGTAGAGTGATTGCATCTGGATCATCTTCCTTCATCAAATACGCCTGGCGCTGTATTGCCACTTCTTTAGATGGTGATGTGAGATCCAGGTTATTGACCATCCAATACCGTGATTCTGCATCAGAAAATATGATTCCTCCATCATCCCAAACCACATCATTAACAAATTGTAGATGCTCTTCGACCGCGCAGCTGTCTGTATATCTGATGAGGTTTGTGGCGCATCTAGTTGACTCCAGTGCCGCTTATGCGTGGAGATCTGACGGGTGATCGCCTGGTGATGAACGGCGGAGATCGCCTATGGGATGATCTTCTCGAGACTCTGTGAGGTGAATGTTGATAGCTTCGCCGAAGCTCTTCGCAGTCCCTCGATGTTCTTCTAGATGATGAGGATCTGAATCGAGATGTCCTTCGCGAATGCCTTCTAAGCTTCATTTGCGTCCGTCCGGGGATCGCATGATATGGACCTTCGCTGGCGGCCTCCGTGATGTCTGATGGTCTGAGTCCATATCTAGAGATGAAATCTAAGATGGTGATGATTTCCCGGGCCCGCTGGAAGGGCTGCTGGCTGTACATCTAGGTCCTTCATGGCCAGGAAGCGGACTTCCTTCGCTAAGGTGACATCGCCTTGGCTGCTACGCTGACGGGGGTGCCTCTGGGTGCTGTTCACGCTGGAGCTCTTCGCTGGTTGTTCGGATTTCAAGCTTAAGAGTTTGTAGTGGTCCTCCATGATGTTCATAAACCGCCGCGATCAAGTCTTCTGGGATGATTCAGACGGCGTCGCCGGGCGCCTTTCGCGACATGGGGTTCACATCAATGACGCCTGACGCCGGTGTAGAGGCATCAGGGCTGCATGGTGATCTCTGCAGAAGTCACAGCGCTGACACCGGCTTCGCCTGCCGTAGTAGTCGGGGTATGATTATCGGCCGATCATCGTGAGGCCCAATTCTGCTGCTGGAACGATCTCGCTGAGAAAGTTCTTGCTGTCTTCAGATTTCCTTTGGAAGTCTGCGCTGCCCTGGGTGTCCCCTCAATCTGGCGCTGGAGATTCGACGACATGAGGCCCTCTTAGACTTGGTCTGCAATGACGGATGTCTGGGGAGGCCGGGTCGCTTTTCGAGGTAACGGATCGCGTCCCCACGCCTCTCTGCCGCAGGGGTCTCTAGCAGAACACCAGACGGGAGAGGGTCGACGCTAGCAGCTGACTGGATGGAATATCTGACTCCTCTGCCATGTTTTGCCCTTGTTTGATCTATCTGCAGCACGCCTTAAGACGCGAAAGATGATATTTATTAAATGCAGAATGAGATAAATTAATGCAGTAACTGCAACGGAATTAAACGCGAGACACGGGCGAACAACTAGGGCATATTACATGTGGATCGGAGGCAGAAAAAAAACGCATCTACAAATCGCATAGATTTTCATCAACGAAAAGTTAGCTGAACAATCAATGTAATACACGGAATAAACAGTAGAAATAATGATACCAATTAATCAATACAAATAGTAAAGGATACTAGCTATACCTCTTATAGTAACCTATGAGAGGTAAAAACTAAGAGATTATCAAAGGATATGGTGTGTAATGAGACACAAGGCCTCTACATCCTGCTCACTGGGCGAAGAAGGAGAGAGTGGAGCACCTGGCCAGAGGGTGGCGACACCTTTCCCGCCAGGGGAGACAAAGGGGAGCAACTCGTGGTGAGTACCAATTAGTGATTTTATTTTGAAGGGAGCTTCAAATAAGGAGATACAAGTGTTCCACTATGTTCGCAAGAAGAAGAAGACAAGCAAAAGAGCATGAGTCAGGATAAGGAAAAATGTGAGTCTTTTTCCTTGACAGATATCGCGATTCGGCAATATTCAAAGCTAAACATCGATGTATCGCTGCCCATATGAAGTATTGTATCGGGATATATACGACAATGTAAAACTTTGTATCAATTCACTGTATCAGCTGCCCATGGATCGATGTATCGATGCGTATCGATGAATCGTCACACCACTATATAGAAGTGAAGTTCAAGCACCCAGGTTTCTTGTTTACATGAAACTGTATATTGATTAAGCTACTGATGTATGTGTGTAAATGGTATGTTCAGTGTAATTGCCAAAGGTGAACAGTAGAGCCCGCAACAAGAAGAGTGAGTTTGCTTTCAGCAATATTCCAGCACTATCACAGAAGGGTACATCAGAAATGGCTTCACACATTGTACCCGTGGGGAATCAAAGCCAGGTCTTCAGCATGACAAGCAAACATTTTATCAACTAGCTCTAAGTTTCCCCACTGCCTCTAAGCCACAAGACGAGTGAGTTTGCCTTCAGCAATATTCCAGCAATATCAATGGAATACATCAGATATGGCTTCACACATTGTACCCGGGTGGGGAATCAAACCCAGGTCTTCAACGCGATGCAAGCACACATTTTATCAACTAGCCTAGGTTTCCCCACCGCCTCTAAGACAAGACGAGTGAGTTTGCCTTCAGCAATATTCCAGCAATATCACAGAAGGGTACATCAGAAATGGGCTTCACACATTGTACCCGTGGGGAATCAAACGTTTTCCAGATTGAAGATGAAGCTGATGAACAGCAGAACAAGAACTCACAGCAGAACTTACCATGTAAACAATGTCTCCCCCATCCTCCTGCACTGTTGGCCTGATGCAGTGTCCAGCAGCCCTTGATCATCAACACTGTCTCATCATCATCAGGATGGGCTGCTACAAAACAGAGATTTCCTTTGTATACATGGAAACACACAACCCTCGTGAAGATTCAAGTTAAATTTGATCTTCCAACTACCACCCCGTCTGCACCACCCAGGGCACTTTCACCAACGAATGCAAATACTGCCTATACATCGACAGCATCTTGTCCAGTCCGAATTTCAACGGTAAGGAGGGGTATAAATGATAATTGAATCAGGCTTGATCGACAATCTACTCAAGAAACAAGCCAGGTTCGTTTATTGTTGAACTGTTTGAGTGAGTGAGCGAGTTGAGATTTACACTTTTAGCAATATTCCAGCAATATATCACGGTGGGGGACACTGGAAATGGGCTTCACACATTGTACCCATGTGGGGAATCGAATCCGGGTCTTCAGCGTGACGATGAATTGTTTGAGAGGCATTCTTGAAGTTGTAAGAAATATCATTTATTGTTCTCTATTTTGTTGACCAAACCGGTTGATGACCGGGGACTAATCCCTCGTATGTAGTTTGGGATTCGACTGCACAATGCACACAAAACCCAGAAAACTTTTTTCCAATCCATTAGAAAGTCCATTCTACGATACGGTGCGATAAGCAAATGTCTGTGAATCACTATCAACTAGAGATGATTCCAGGTTTAAAGTATGAGCCCTACTGGTTGCATTCATCACAAACACATGCAAAGGCTAGTCAACTGTTCACCTTTAAAACATGAGAACATATATTACTGGAAATACATGTATCATGGAACATCATTGTTCTCACTGATGCGTCAAATTTGGAAACGCACGCACTCACACTAACACACACACACACACACACACACACACACTGTTACAGTTCATAGTAGAATAGTAAGATACGAACATTATTTTCCACAGCAACACCTAATAATTGTAATCCAACTGAATACTGTAACTGGAAAGTAGCCATTTTTGGGATAAATTGGTGTTTCAAATCTGGAAGTGAGTGAAAAATGAGTATGCGTAATAAAATTATTCATGAGAGAAAAGTCTGAACTATATGTGTTTCATAGATCCAATACTATTATACGTTATCAGACTCCCACTCAAGTAACAAGAAGTCTCAGAAGCAATGAATTGTGTTTATCTTCCACAGCTGCTGATCACAAGATCAACTACAATGGAAACTGCCACCGCTACAGCCAAGGAGGCCCATTTGGTAAATGATCTGTCCAAACAAGCACTCCCAACTTGGAATAAAACATACCACTGATATATCACAGTTCTGTTACACTGTAAACAGTGAATAACAACATCCACATAAGATATTTTGTGTTTGGTAATCATGTATCCGTTGGGACACCTTCACATGCGTTTGAAGGATAAATATCCAACATGATTTTGGTTTGCTTTGTTGTTTTACGCCACACTCAGCAACATTCCAGCTATATGGTGGCTGTCTGTATATAATCGAATCTGGACCAGACAATATCCAATATATGCAGTATGACCACACCACAGACCCTATCTCAACAGAGGACATTTTATTTCAGTCAACAAATTCCTATATAAGACACAGTAACAACCAAGAATGCATGTACCAACACAAAAACAAACATTGTTGTAGGTTTCATATGACCTAGTGATTACAATGAGATTCACTGCAACCAAAACCAACCATACACAATGCCACACGTCACACAGATACTACACAATTTGACAAGTATACATAGAGGGCTTCAACAAGACTGTTTTCTCTCGAATTAACATCTACAGTTTGTTTTCTTGTTTATGTTAAACTAACAAAGTAGCATATATTTTATGTATGTCAAAGAGAACATATATGGCATACTCTTTTACTGAGTATAATTTTTAGGCAATAAATTTCAAATCAATAAGTTCGGCATTTTACTTTAGGTGAAATGGTCATGGAAATCTATGAAACAAGAAAACATAATGTTTTAGAATGAAGTATATAATCACTTCACTTGGGAGAGTGAATGCATTTGGCATATTTACACACTCTCATACACATTAAGACATTCCTCTGTAATAAAACAACACTAATCTCTTTACAATTTGATAACAATATGTTTATTTTCCAGGTAATTAAATGCACAATTGTCAGGAATACCTATAAAGTCCTTATTCTTTACGTGATTTCACAACGTAAATAAACAGGACTGAGTGAGTAATGGTGTCTTATACCACAGTCAGTAATCTCACACTAATATCACATTGGTCTTTAAACCAGGACAGGACAAACCAGTGGTGGAGACACATAGCATGAGTGAGTGAGTTTTGTTTTTTCACTGCTTTTAGCAATATGATGGCAGGGAACACCAGAAATGGGCTTCACACATTGTACCTATGTGGGGAATCGAACCCGGACCATTGGCGTGACGAGCGAACGCTTTAACGGCTGGGATACCCCACAGTTGAGATTACACACAATCAGGTCAAGTGCTGTACCAATCTATACCCAGCGGGTTTACTGTTACAAAAGGTGTGAAGAAAGAAAGTTAATAAAAACATACTCAAACAAACATTTCACTCTTAATTATGTCACATAAACAGTATCCAGTGCTCGGAGTATAAATGAAGTATGAATCTTCCAAATATGTACCTGAAATAAAGGTCTATTCAGGCTTCAAAATCAAGGACACATGTCATGGGTTTCTATTCCCAACCAAGATATTGAATATAGATTCAGAGGTCCCTGAATTCAACTACCACAGCAGCAAGCAGCAAGGTATCCCTATATTACTAACACTGCTTCTGAAAACCATCTTGTACACAACCCATCATTCATCCTTCATCACACAGATCTCTCTTTATCCTTGTGTACATGGGGAAGCTCAATCTTTATCCCCAAGCTTCTCCTCCAGCTTCCTCAGTTCATTATTGGCCATTTCATCAGCTTCGTCTTCAATCTGGAAAACATGAGTATGTGACAGATTAGTATCCTACAATGATGTCCTTACAGAATCTTTTCACACCAGTTGGCTTACTGAATTTTAAAAAAACAACAACAATGGGTCATTGGTGAAAACCATTTTAAAACTTCTGCTGAAATACATATATTATGGGATGATTATCGATATGAAAATTGTGTTATCGAGAATATCGTACGTGCAAAGTTTTGTGATAGAATAAAGATTTAAGTTACTCACACAATACACAAAGTTATGACTATATTAATGGGCTGTTTTGTTAGTAATCCATGAAAAGGCATGTAACTACTTACCAGTGATGTGAAGCAAATTCCTTTGTTTCAGACATTTTTGGCATTTCTGCTCGAAGTTACAACTCCGATATTTATCGATAATCAATCAATAGTTAGTAAACGATCTGTGATCTCTATGACCTGTTTGAGTGGCATTTAGAAGTTGGTATGATGAACAATGACGAGAGTTCTATGGATATACAATTTCTTTAATCTTTTTGTATCTCTATGATCTATACTCATGGCCAGCCCTAGTAATTAATATGCTGAAACGCTGCATTCATGGTAATAAGGAAGCGGTGGTTATAGATCCAACTATCTCCTTTGTCCATCAACAGTTCAACCAAAATGTGATGACATTTACGAGAGAAACAGCTGGCCTTCGAAAACCATGTGCTCAGATGAGACATCAATGGCCATCAAGGCAGGTTCTCAAGAGAACATGAAACTTTATACATCTTCCACTAACAGCCAATATAGGCAGGCTTCAACTGACCTGCTCCACTGACTGTACTTCAGGGATATAGAACTGCAGCATGTTCTGTACACCATTCTTCAACGTGACGACCGAACTGGGACAACTGGTACAGGACCCCTGCATCTTCAGCTTCACAACACCATCATCAAAACCCTGAAATGTAACAGTTAAACTGACATCATTCACTTTTGTACATACAGTCTTGTACATTCAGTCTCACACATTCAACCACCTCTGTAGTATAGTGGTTAGAGCGTCCGCCCGGAGCGCGGAAGGTCGCGGGTTTGATCCCGACCTGCGTCACACCAAAAGACATTAAAATATGGTACTTGTTGGTCCCTGCCTGGCTCTCGGCATTAATTGGTACAAGAAGGACTGTTTTGCTCGGAGTCAGTATAATGTGTCTGAGTGGGGTATTCATGCTTCACTGCGGCATGGTATCTCAGTGGGCTAGCACTATAAAACCAGCTTCAGTCTGGGCTAGTACAAGCAGCCGCACATACACATACATCGTCATATGAGCGAAATATTCTCAAGCACGACGTAAACCCACTTTCACCTCACCTCACCTCTCCAGAAAATGGCCCATTGTTTTGTAATGTTCATTCAGAAACGTGATAATTAAGTTTATACCCGGACTTTGTGAACGATAATAACATGTGAGCGCTATGACGGACACAGTTCTTGATGCAAGAATTGCTGAGAAAACGTTTACTTATGCAGGGAAAATAAGTAAGCAAATATTATAATCATCAAACAAAAGTGAGTCTTTTTTCTTGACAGATATCGCGATTCGGCAATATTCAAAGCTAAACATCGATGTATCGTTGCCCATATGAAGTATTGTATCGGGATATATACGACAATGTAAAACTTTGTATCAATTCACTGTATCAGCTGCCCATGGATCGATGTATCGATGCGTATCGATGAATCGTCACACCACTATATAGAAGTGAAGTTCAAGCACCCAGGTTTCTTGTTTACATGAAACTGTATATTGATTAAGCTACTGATGTATGTGTAAATGGTATGTTCAGTGTAACTGCCAAAGGTGAACAGTAGAGCCGGACAAGAAGAGTGAGTTTGCTTTCAGCAATATTCCAGCACTATCACAGAAGGGTACATCAGAAATGGCTTCACACATTGTACCCGTGGGGAATCAAAGCCAGGTCTTCAGCATGACAAGCAAACATTTTATCAACTAGCCTAAGTTTCCCCACTGCCTCTAAGACAAGACGAGTGAGTTTGCCTTCAGCAATATTCCAGCAATATCACGGAAGGGTACATCAGAAATGGCTTCACACATTGTACCCGTGGGGAATCAAACCCAGGTCTTCAACGTGACAAGCACACATTTTATCAACTAGCCTAGGTTTCCCCACTGCCTCTAAGACAAGACGAGTGAGTTTGCCTTCAGCAATATTCCAGCAATATCACAGAAGGGTACATCAGAAATGGGCTTCACACATTGTACCCGTGGGGAATCAAACGTTTTCCAGATTGAAGATGAAGCTGATGAACAGCAGAACAAGAACTCACAGCAGAACTTACCATGTAAACAATGTCTCCCCCATCCTCCTGCACTGTTGGCCTGATGCGAGTGTCCAGCAGCTCCTTGATCATCAACACTGTCTCATCATCATCAGGATGGGCTGCTACAAAAACAGAGATTTCCTTGTATACATGGAAACACACAACCCGTGAAGATTCAAGTTAAATTTGATCTTCAGCAACCCATGCTTATCATTAGAGGCAACTAACAGGATCAGGATTGCTGACTTGGTTGACTCATCGCAGTGTATGAAATAAGGCCCGTCCGACCGCCCGAGACAGGCTAGATTTCTGCAGGACGGTCTAATTTTACAGCTAGCCAGCCCGATGGGCGGGTGAAAAAAAATATTCAGATGACGTGTCCACTGGCACTGTCTATTTAGGATTTAAGAAGGACTGGTTAAATCTCTTCTGGGCTGGTAAGTTTTTGAAGTTACCATCCCCGATGTCTGGCTGGGTTTTTGGCTTATTTCATACACTGCTCATCGTATCCCAATTGCGTACATCGATGCTCATGCTGTTGATCACTGGATTGTCTGGTCCAGACTCGATTATTTACAGACCACAGCCATATAGCTGGAATATTGCTGAGTGCGACGAAAAACAACAACCAAACAAAACCTTATATTCTCACAGGAACACACACTACACTGACATGCAATCTGACACTGAAATATCCTAAGAGCTTCCCTAAATCTTCTCCCAACTAAGGAAATGATCTAACTGTAATCAACATTGTGTAAAAACCAGAGGTTTGCTGGCTTGTCTGTACTATCACTGAAACATTCTAAGTGATGGTTCTTGTTTTAGGGATCAGAATTGACCATTTTGAATTACAATACTGACAGTCAGGGGCCAGATACAGGATAAATTGAAATGTCGATAAATGTTCACTAAACATAAGTCTATAACTCATCAAAAGGTTATGGTAAATTTGAGAGTTGTAAGGATTTTCCATAGTGGAAAAGTTTGCGCAGTCTGATAATGACATAACCTCTTAGTACTGATATGTGAACTGAGATAAAAAAAAATTAAATAATCTATAGCGAATACATTATACAATGTGCATCTCCTCTACACAGCTCTCTTCACTGAAAAATAAACTGTGCAGAACACACAAGAAAATTTGGTACTTCTTTCTTTTTAATAATTGCAAGATGTGTGAGGAAAGTATATAAACACAAGAGCATTACTTCTTTTATACTCACTGCTTGCCAGTGCCTACTACTTCTATGTGTACTGATTTACAACTGTCTTGCTACAGGGCATTATATACAAGGACTTACTTGTGTCAGAGGAGGGCTGTTCATCTGTAAGAACAGGAAGGTTGGAAGCAAAGAAGTCCATGATTGTGGCAAAGATGTCTGGCTTCAGAATACCCCACTCCACGTCTTCATCAATCTACAGCAGATGTTTCTTTCATGAACTTGAGAAGAACGGGACACAGCATTGACAAAACATCTCAAGGAGGATTATTACACTTACAGTGGAATTTTGATAAAATTCATAATCTATTTGAAAACAGTAAATCAACACTGAAACTTAGTGGAAGCTCAGTGGTTTAGATCACTGACTTTCTGTGCTGACGATTAGGTACCTAACTCTGGGAGCATGGGTTCAATTCCTGGATGGTCCACCCCAAACAATACTGGAATCTCTATTTTACTGAGAAAGTGTAATCGTTATTATATGGTAATAATCAGTAACATATGTTACAGTTAATTAACAAGACCATACACCTAGCCAAATGTTCCTGTTGGACAGGAGTTTATAGGTGAAGGACAAAATGAGGCATATTTTACACAACAGACAAAGAAAACATACATCAGATATACTAAATTTGCTGAATGTTTATAAACACATGTGAAACACATTACACACATGTTAAAAATCTCACTTTCATCATTTGTGTATTTTTAGTATCTTACCCTTGTTATTGTGATGAAATTTGTTCCAAAAAACACTGCCTTGATGCCCTCAATCTTGAATAGTTGCCTGGAAACAAAAGCAAGATGATCACATTGCCTAAATTACAAACATCAAAAAACATCAGATAATGCTACATGTGCTAAACAGTTGTACCCCAAATGAAATCCGTACTCAATGTTCATGAAGAGTATGATGGCTTTATTTCAACAGTGGACATACATGTATTTCTGGTTTTATCTGTGAAGTGTCAAACCGAAAATATGGATTGTGCTTGCATGCATGTGTGTGGCTACTTGCACTAGTCTCTACTTACACAGGGTTTACAGTATTAGCCCCCTGCGATACCATGCTGCACTTTAGCATGTACATCCCCCTTCAGAATCTGAACCAACCAGTCCTTGTTCTATGCTGACTGCTCCACAGGCAACAACAAATACAATGTTTCTAACATCTTGTGGTATGACATGGCTGGGTATTGAACCACCAACCAACTGCGGTGGTGGTATTACAAAACATCTCATTATTACACATGAGGTACTGGAGACTCAACTCACTTTGCTAGCGGTGAGCAGTAGGCTGACTGGGGATTAGGAAAGTCAAAAGTTCCAGACTCTAGCACTGTCACACCAGGAATAAACTTGAGGCTGTTAGGATTAGGTGTCTCTTGAGTCTGGATGAACATTGTCCGAGCTGCAAAATGTCAAATTTATTATTAGCATTCATAGAAACCAATCACTGAAATGATAGCATAAGCTTCCTTTCATATATGTGATCATAATGATTTTTCTAAAACTACATGCCTAATCATGCTAAAATCACAATTGTGGTGAAAGTGGGGACATTATACCAGTACCTACTTATTATCATGATTATGGGGGAGACAATGTTTACATGGTGAGTTGTGTTGTTCTTCTGATAAACACCAGTGGCAGTCACACGGAAATTGTAGTGAAAATGCCATTATTCATACATCTGTGAGTTAAAGCAGAAACTGTTCTGTGTTTGAAACTAATGGGAGACCAGAGGTACTTTGGGTTCACTTCTGTGTTGTCTGAATCTGGGGACAATCTAAATGTTTGACTTTTAACTCTAGGGGAATGGACCCTTGACTTTCATGCTTAATGTTTAACATTGATATGTGTATAGGTGTTGCAATGATAAATATCTTGTCACTGGTGAGTATTTGAAAAGGACCACCGTAAATACATCTTCATATTTCTGGCATGCATTGCCTCCGAATATTCCTTACCTTGCTGTGTGCCCCAAACAAGCCTGTGTCTCCCAAAGAGATTTGGACTTGTGTTGCGCTGGATGTGTTGACAAAGACATCTTGCTTTCACAAGGCTCACAGACACTCGTGCAGAGCTAAAATACACAGCACCAACTACACACAGCAAGAAACAAAATCAAATCAAGTAACAGAGAACCTTAAATGGAACAAAATCAAGATACCACCATATTATCCATTCCCAAAAATGACAATGGTATCGTTCACTCTTATCACATGAGATGGAAGATAAATCTACTGAGTGTATAATTTAATGCTTTGAAACACATAACTGAACATTCACTGATAAATCAATGCAACCTCCTGGATGATAAGCATGAAAAGTGATGCTAATAACTGCTATACCAGTTGAGTCTAAAAGTCTTGGAGAATGTGAATGTTTGATAACAAACCAAACCATCAACGTGGTTTGAATGTCAGTTAACAAATGAAAAACACTCTTTTTAACATGGTGATAAGCATGACAGAGTCAATTAGAAGATAATCCTATAGTGTTTACTTTGGAAGTGATTATAGTTGGTTGAACGCTGCTAAATAGCATTTTTTCACTACTAATATTTGGCTAGAATGCACTTTACCAGGCGCAGCCCTCGCTGCTCCCTTTACGATCCTTAGGTTTAGGGTTAGGGTATGCCACCCTTTACGATCCTTAGGGTTAGGGTTTAGGGTTAGGCACCCTTTACGATCCTTAGGGTTAGGGGTTAGGGAACCCCATTAATCTGAAACAGTGCGCCCGGTAAAGTGCAGTACTCCCTAATGTTTTAGTAACAGCCAATCAAAAACGAACCTACTTAAGGTTATACATTATATGTTCATGTATATGTTCGTGTGTGTGTTCGTCTCTCTCTCTCTCTGTGTCTCTCTCTCTCTCTCTCTCTCTCTCTCTCTCTCTCTCTCTCTCTCTCTCTCTCTCTCTGTGTGTGTGTGTGTGTGTGTGAGCTATAACATAAGTATTAAATTAATATTCCATGAAAGTCAGTTGACAGTATTTTCCAGAGCATGCAGATACGGGCATACATTGCCATTACGACCCACAGTCTCGCCGCATTGTAAATGTTAGACACGTGTTATTTGAGAGACACATGTTAGAGTGTAGACCGTGTTTTGGAAGCCGAGAGTCGCGATGGTGTAGGACAGCATGACCGACAGTGGAATCTAATGAACTAGAACGCCGACTATTGA
The DNA here is from genome assembly GCF_003918875.1 of Haliotis rubra. Classification (NCBI taxonomy): domain Eukaryota; kingdom Metazoa; phylum Mollusca; class Gastropoda; order Lepetellida; family Haliotidae; genus Haliotis; species Haliotis rubra. Next base: position 3,308,857 of record NW_025767634.1, read on the forward strand.
TATTTTGGTCTTAGTCCTGTAACGTAAGAAAACAGGACATATTCATGATATTCTACATGTTAATAGTATCATGCAAACAGGCTTATTTTCTTTAACTAATTACCTCACAATTGACTTCTGCGCTTTCTGAAGCTGACGAAAAATCCCCCTCGACGCCATTTTGAAGGACCGCGTTAACGGAAAATGTTAGGTAATAGATCTATTATATCAACAATTCTTATGATATATCAGATCATAACAGATGAAATTCGAAGCCGCTGAATACAATAACTCAGTAATATGTGAAGAGGATATTTTATTATAACGACAGAAATGGACGACAACTAACCGGAAGTTGTCAATTAATTTAGTGCGAGTCAGTCCAGCTTCCCTAGAAACTAGAGCTCCCTGCAGTTCGGGTTTTGAAAGGTGTCTGTTTTAGGCTAGAAAACGTTTGTGAGTATTGTATAAGATGCTTGTTTGAAGGTTTTGGGTGTTTGTTGAAAGGGAGGCAACATGGATTGTAGTCAGTAAACTTCTCGCCGCCGGTTACTATCTATCGAATTAATAATGCCAGTGTTTTTAAGTGCAAATTATCTAATATATCCCAATGTAATGTATCTAGGTACAATGATGGCAGTGCAGTGGTTTTTACAATTCCTAGTCTCATGATGGGATTCGAAGCACACGCTTTCTGAGCCGAAGAAGGGCCAACTGTCGACACGCCCAAAGAAGTGAACAATGAACTAGCTAACTACTTATTGCTTAGTTAAAGGTTGCACACACTGTTTACTCACCTGTCATGAGTACACATGTCCCAGGGGAAATAGTTGGGGACTGAGACTTACTCAGCACAAATCTAATATGAACTATAGATTTGGGGGAAATGTTACATTCATACAATTTCCAAGTCAAATCATTCTCTACACCGTGCTTTATTAGCATCCACTTTCTTTATTTTGCTTTTACCCTATTTATTGATATTTTCACACATGGATCTAATATTGTTCAAATCAGTTTTAAGCAGACGAGAAAACACAAGGAGGGTGGATAGGCCACACAAGACTGTACAGGCGTAAAGCATGTGGGGAAACAGCAGCTTAATCATTAATGTCAAGCAAAAATGTCACCTCATAATTATGATATTGATAAAAACAATTTCTACTGTAGTATTTATTAGTGGTGGTCCGATAATAATCGAAAACAAACAATTTTGGAACACTTGTTTGCAATAACAATATATTTCACAAGGTTGGTTTTGTCTGTTACATTTCATAAGCACTACAAGCTTGTTGACTGAATTTATCTTAAAGAGGAAATGTATGTTCCTTTAAAGCTGTGAAATTTGTAAATGCATTTTGTGCAATTTGCAAAAATAAAAAAAAATAGAAACTGAAAGAACTACATGTTTTTTAATATATTTTTGTGTATTAACAAACATAACCAGGAGAATTTAATAAATGACGCTAACCAATTATTTCGATGATTGATCGGTTGTAATGTACCAATCATCAATTCTGGGATTTTAAACAATTCCCAACACTAGTATTTATGCATTATGTATTGGTAACACTGATTTTTATTACCATCTTTCAACTATATTTTAGCACATCACTTATAGTATTCCGATCTCTCATTGTCACAGCACAATGTCACATTTCTTCAACGGCATTTCACACAAGTGGTCAATTGAGTTTTGTTTGGTTGGTTTGGTGTGTAACGCCGCCCTCAGCAATATTCCAGCTATATGGCAGCAGTGTGTAAATAATCAAGTCTGGACCAGACAATCTAGTGATGAACAGCATGCGCATCAATCTACACAATTGGGATACGATGACATGTGTCAACCAAGTCAGCGAGTCTGACCAATCGATCCCATTAGTCACCTCTTACGACAAGCATGGGTTTCTGCAGACTAATTCCAACCCGGATCTTCACAGGTCTGAGTTTTGTCATCCACCAGGCTACTTAGGGTCTATGGGTTTCTGTTGTGCGTTTTCAACAATGCTAAAATGGGACTTGTAGGTGTTCTCTAATGCTTGTTACTTTACATAAAATCTCTTACAGTCTACTGTAACAATACAACTAAACCACAATTAATTAATGACACATGATAAATTACTAAGGATGATTATACTTGTAGAGATCCAAAAGGACCTGTAGATTTTTCAATGTGCTGATATTGAGTACATTTGTTTCTTGTATTCTTACTGCGATAATTGTTTGATCGTCATTCTAGAAGTTGGTGAGTCAGTAATAAACCATGAAGCCAATGAGCTCAAAACGTCACTCTGTGCAATAAACAAGAAGTTGTTATCCATGAACCCGTATGCTTTATTCTTGTATTGTGCAGTATGTCAAGAGCAATGTTTATTCTTGCTAAATGCACCCTCTGTTGCATGTCTACTACTGTGGTATCAGGAAAAATTGCTGAAGCAATGTTTCTCACATTTATCAAGTCAAAAGGAAAAGATCAAAAGTTTTCATATGAAAGTTAAAATCAAAATTAAAGCTTGGGAATTCCGTGAATGCACAAAGGGTAGATGTAAGAAAATAATGAATAGCATCAGATAACTTCCTTTTATCATAGCTGTTACTACCCACCAAATCCACAAAATAATTTCATGAAATATATGCCCATGAAAAATTAAAATCAAATTTAAAGCTTGGGAATTCTGTGAATGCACAAAGGGTAAGAAAATAATGAATAGCATCAGATAACTTCATTTTAGCATACTGGGTAGTTGTAACTACCCTCCAAATCAAAAAAATAATTTCATGAAATATACGCCCATATGTCTCAATGTATCAACATTGCTGCAAAAAAACATACTGATGGAGACATCTCCTTGACTTTACAGACATGCTTTAAGGATATGATTCAAAGTTGGATTTTGTTAGCTTGTTCGGAACATCATACTGACATGGTGTTTGAATGTGAACAAAACACACTGATTTCATGTCTGTAAAGTCCTCTTTATGCTTACACAATGACACAGTGTTCTGAAGATCAACATATAGGTGCTATGGGTGTGCTGCAAAACACAAAAGTTGCCAGACATTTCAATATTTATCAGAACACCATATGATCTCTTTGATTTGGAGACATCATCTACAGCAGGGAAACACTCATGAATTTCCATCTGTTTGAGTCTTCAACTAAAACTATCTTCAACTTTGATTCTCACACTGTTATTATTCTTTTTCTTCTTCATTAATAATATTCCAATAAAATGTTTCTATTATTTTTATTTTTTCAGGAAATGCCAGCCCATGCCAAAGTATTCATTAATTATGGCCCTTACGAGGCTAATGGGATCGTGGAACACAGAGAGACTAGACTAGAAGGTCTACGAAGTGAGTACTCCTTAAATTGATTCACCAGCATTTCATTTTGTCATAAATTGTGTCATTTTCATTCAATAATAATAATAATACATTTGTAATACCCACCTTACAGATGCTCAGAGGGGCTAATACAGTGATAAAACTGAACATGTACAGTGTACTCTGTCAATACCGGCATCAGTCGGGACCAAATTAAAATGCCGGTTTTGACAGAGTGCCGGTTTAGCTAGGTTTGCTTATGACGCCTGCGCACACGGAAGTTCGCTGTCGTACTGTCACTTTAGCATTAACAAGATGTTTGAATAAGAAACAAGGCAGTGTCTGAATGCACATTCATGTTGTTTAAATCAAATAAAAATGTCTGAAATCTCTTATTAAATTTCAACTGATCATATATTATCGGCAGAATTAAAATTATAAACTATCTCGAACGATACCCGCCATCACGATTCGCCTCTATGTAAGTGACACGTGCCACTCACTAATTAACAAGAAACTGATTGACACTTCCCGTTTCTGAATAATCTCGGGAGTCAATACCCGCGAATCAACAAAATGTAAACACTTGCTTGTTTATACAGTCAAACTGCCCACTACATGTATTAATTACTCTGGGTAAGTGTTACGTACTACCCACTGATTAACAAGATACTGATTAACACTTCCCGTTTCTGAATAATCTCGGGAGTCACAGCGAATTGTGTTGTTACATCATTTGGACCTAATTGCATCAAAGGGTTACGCCGTCTTTCATGTGCCGGTTTTTACAGATTCGTTTCCATAACAACTTGTTCGTTGGGACTGAAAAACAATGCCGATATCCCGAATAGACAGATGCCGATGTTTACAGAAGTTTCTAAATGATGATAACGTGCATTTCTGCCGGGACTGAAACTTTGTGCCGATGTAGACAGAGTGCCGGTGTTAAGAGAGGCCGGTATTGACAGAGTCCACTGTATACATAAAACAGAGAATGATTATCTACTGGTACACGGATAGAAATAGGTGAGTCTTAAGCTGTGATTTAAAGGTGTCTTTAGTGGTTGTATTTCTGAGGTTTTGGGGAACGAATTCCAGAGTTGTGGGCTGACGAAAGAGAAAGCGCGTTCAAAAAGTCCTTTTAGTGATTTTGGTTGAGTCAAGAGAGAGTCACTGGAGGATAAGTTCTTTGAGATAGGATGGAAAGTTTTTATTGTAGAGACAGTCGTGAGTGAGGGCGAGGAGTTTGAAGGTGATTCTTGCAGAGATGGGAAACCAGTGAAGTGACTGAAGAGATATGGTCATAGCGGGAAGAACGGGAGATACATCCGGCCGCTGAATTCTGAATGCTTTGAAGTTTCTGAATTGATTTAGATGAATGAGTGAAAGTTGTTTTACGATATCAGAACTATTTCCCGCATCACAACAGCTGAACCCGTGAAGACCCTAGTTAGAACTGATCTTCAACAATCCAAGCTTGTCATAAGAGCTGACTAACAAGACTGAGTTGATGTATGTCATCATATGCCTAGATTGATGCTCATCATGTCAACCGCCTGATTGTCTGGAGTATTTACAGACCGTTGTCAAGTAGCTGGAATGTTGTTGAGTGCAGCATGAAACAACAACCAAATCATAATAGCTGTCTTTGCTCTGTTCACACAATCTGGTATACAATAACAGATAGCCTGCTCCACAGCTGTAACTCATATTGGTTCATTTAATCATTTAATGTTCAGGATGATAACAAATTTAAAAATTTATACTAGGAACACAATTATTTCATGATTCATTAAGGTAAAACTAGAATTAAATTTATTAAATTATTTCCTTCAAGATGTTTGAAAGTTTAACTAAAACAATAAGTCCTATTGTGACCCCAGACCCCCTTATAGTCAACACCACCCCAGCATGGGGTACTGGGGTCTACTTTACCCATAGGGCCTAAAAAAAATAGGTTGTGGTTCCGATTTCCCGACCGACCCTAAATATTCCCGCCGAGCCTAACAATTTTACTCACCTCATAATAAATTAAATTTATTTTCTGACACATGAGTAATCTGAGTAATGTAAAAATATTTTGCAAAAAAACCAACAACCCCTACCTACCTACCCTAGTTCTGAAATGTAGGAAATAGGAACCACAACATTTATTTTTTTTGGCCTAGTGTTGTATACAAGCTGTATACTTACAGGTCACATGCAACCAAAAAATCAAATATAATTAAAACACAATTATCACTTATTCATGACATATATTATACATTGCTGGTTACGAAAAAATATATAAACAAAATTATAAGCGTACAATCGCAAATCGAAAGTGCAAAATTGTGTACTTCGGTTTACTTCCCAAGAAACGAAGCAGCCGGGATACCGAACCCAGTCAGAGCGGGTGGGTGTGCACTCAAGTGTAACGGCTGGTTGCAGATGCAGGTTGTAGATGCCTTCACGGCTAATTGTGTGTATATATATAGAGAGATGTTGCGTTTTGTAAATACATGCTCATTTTTTGTGTATAACATTTTGCAATCAACAGACATCATAACATGTCATGTGTTCAAGTATCACACCTGCCTGTCTGTGTAATTACATAATGTGACAGAGACCGAACTCGGGCCATAAATCAATGCATTTTGTTTATGGTGTATAGCCTGATTGGTGTTAAGTTCAAATTGCATGTGGTCAGTGATAGCAGCTGTGTATTGAATATTGTCATTAGCAGACAGGCAGGCAGACACACAGGTGTCAATAAAACAAGACATTAAGTTTTGTCTGTGACAACGACATATCTATATCACAGTTAGAAATTCTGTCAACGCTAAATAATGACATTGCTTTTAAGTATCGAACTGAGAAAGTGACTCGGTGAGAAGAACGTGTGGTGAAATAGACAAATGAAATTATATAAACAGTTAATTTACTGTCATAACATATAAAAAGCTCGCGCCTGTGAGATATCAACAAAACATTAGAAAAATATTCACCCGACAACCCGCTTCCAAGTTGCGCCAACCTATTTACTTGCGCACGTGCTATGAGCGCAGCCCAGCTGTTGAAACCCGTTTTCCCCAGAAAAGTCTGGGGAAAATTAGTGAAACGTTTGAACTCCGATTTCGCGCGTTTTTTTTCATCGCGTTATTTTTCAACTTTCTAAGTTGAATTTGCATTTTTGACGATTTGTTTCGGTATGTCCATACCGAAAGGTATCAGAATCTGCAAAGTTGTGTTTTACGTTGCATGTGACCTTTAAGCATCAGGATTAGATTGTCTCAGGGAACCAGGGGCCCGTTTCACAAAGCAATCGTTGCCCTACAACTGTCGTAAGTCTTATGATAATGTTAAAGTATGGGAGTTACGATCACCTTAGCCCTACAATCGCTTTGTGAAACGGGCCCAGCACTAGATCAGTTTCCCTTCTGCTTAGCTCTTTCTGTACTGCAAAACGCAGGCCCTCATGTCTTTGTGAGGATCACATTGGAAAAAAATTAATTTATGAGATAATCCCAGAATCAAAATGCTTCAAAGTACAATACATCATGATTTATTGTACTGGGAAGCATTTCAAGTTGGGGGTCATCCCCATTTTTTAATATTTTTTAAAAATCTCTAATCCTTGCAAAGACACGAGGGTCTGTGCTGCAAAAGCCTTTTTCTATCAAACTATATAGACTGGGTATCAGTCTACATCTTGATTTGTGGCACGTGAAGGCTTAGCAGGGCTTCAAGGATGCGCATATGTGTTGTCCAGTATCCACAAAGGTAGAGAATTGATGCAGAAAAACAAAAACACTGCATTCTGAGACAAAAATACTGTCAGTTTTCCCTATATCGCACCAAGAGTAGTTATGGTGATCACCAGAATGGTTACGGGTGTCTGTCATTTCACCCATCAATCATGACCACTGTCCACACGATCATGATTCATGCCAGGCTGAGGTAGTTCACTAAACATATAGTACATATTAATATAGTATACTAGTATTACATGACCTTTATATATATTACATCCAAGGACCCTTAAAATTGATTCTATAGGATCCACTGGACCCCACTTTTGGAGGTCAAGGTAAAACCCAGGCTAAAGTTACTGGATCAGTTTCTGCCATCAACTAGCCATTATGTTATGGAACAAACTTTATGGATAACAACTTCTTTTGATTCGTGAGTGCGACGTTTCGATACAGATTCTTGTACCGTTGTCAAGCATAATGGGACATGAAGAGGGGGGAAGTGTATATATACTGGGATGTGACAATGTGACAAAGAAAACAACATAATTAACATAATTGGCTAGGCAGAAGGCTGATGAAGCCAGAGAGTAGACAGGCGTAGAAGCCAATGATGTACAAATGATAATGACATGTTTATACAGCAGTGAGTTTATACAGTGGATTGGGCTTGGTGGATGAGTGCATCATAAGCGGATGGAATGAAGTATCCTTGGTCTCGGTTGATGGTGGGCTTTTGGCGTTTGATGTGGATGGCTTCGGTGAGCTTGCGTTTAGTGAAGTCTGTTTGTTTGTTAGAGAGACAAGATTTAGCCCCCATCAAGATATCCATCCCCTACATTGGCAAACCGTCACATCAAATCAGCCGCCTCCTGAAAGATCAAGCTGGCATAGATACCACCTTCTCCGCGTCCTCCAACCTTAACAACGTTCTCCATGCCAATGGAAGAAAACCCGCCACCGTAAAGAACAACAACCCAAAATGTGTCATCTACAAAATAAACTGTGATTGTGGGCAGAGCTACATAGGCGAAACTTCCCGACCCATCAACACCCGAGTGAAAGAACATCAGACCTCTGTTACCAATTCCGACAGCAAATCAGCCATTTCCGACCACATCAAAGCAAGCCCCAATCATCAAATAGAGTGGTCTGACATCACCATTCTCTCTAACAAACAAACAGACTTCACTAAACGCAAGCTCACCAAGCCATCCACATCAAACGCCAAAAGCCCACCATCAACCGAGACCAAGGATACTTCATTCCATCCGCTTATGATGCACTCATCCACCAAGCCCAATCCACTGTATAAACTCACTGCTGTATAAACATGTCATTATCATTTGTACATCATTGGCTTCTACGCCTGTCCTTTGTCTACTCTCTGGCTTCATCAGCCTTCTGCCTAGCCAATTATGTTAATTATGTTGTTTTCTTTGTCATATTGTCACATCCAGTATATATACACTTCCCCCCTCTTCATGTCCCATTATGCTTGACAACGGTACAAGAATCTGTATCGAAACGTCGCACTCACGAATCAAAAGAAGTTGTTATCCATAAAGTTTGTTCCATATTGTACTTCCCAACTTCTAAAATGCCACTCAAAGAAGTTAGCCATTATGTTTACTGGGTCAGTTTCTGCCATCAACTAGCCATTATGTTTACTGGGTCAGTTTCTGCCATCAACTAGCCATTATGTTTACTTCATGTTTCAGCTGTATTGAGAAATGATGGACACAGCAGTCAACTGGTAAAGATAGATGACCGCAACACTGTGGAAGTTTACGTTAATGGAGAACTAATTTACAAATGTGACATCCGAGATTTGGACCATGGTAAGTCTGCTCTTCAAGTATCTGATGGAGGCTACGGCATTCATTTTTCATATTCATAACACATTTGACAAAGTGCTACCATGATCAACAGTATGAGCATCAATCTACAAAACTGGGACACGATGACATTTGTCATCCAAGTCGACAAGCCTGACCACCTGATCCCGTTAGTCACCTCCTACGATAGCATAAGTCTAAATATAGCACAGAACCAGCCCCTCACTAACTCCACAGTCAGTCAGAAACACTGTTGCACAATGTACAATGCTACCTCCAAACACAATGTTGACATACAATCTATACTTATTATGAAACTATATTTATTATGAAAATTAATAAAACTTTAATTAATAAACAATGTTATACCGGCATCCCTCGCCATAACGCGGGTCTTGGGGTCCATGGATGACCTCTCGCGTTATTAGACACCCGCGTTATAGTAACGATTACATAACGCGGAACAAAGGCCAAGTAAAAACATAACAAAACTGCTATTTCATGTATTGTGCCCAGTCAAAACTATATCGTATTGTTGGAGGTGAAAAAAAACAAAACTTTGTAAATCAAAAATAGATGTATGTACTTGAAACTTGCAATCAAAGATCACAAGACATGATAATTCAATTGTTGTTCCTGTCATGCTACCTGTTATTCATCTAAGCCGGAAATAGCAATCAGCTGGGCACACATCATTGTTTTGGTCCAATGTACTGGTGATTCAGTTAAAAACGATCCGAAAATATAACATCCAAGAATTTCTGTTCCATTATCAGAATAATTTATATGTCAAACAGTTATTCTAACAGAGATCTTATATATTGCTATCGTATAAGTATAATGCATGTTTTCTACGAACATATTTAACATAATAATAAGCATTGCTAAGCACTTTGGGTTACTTTGTATCTTCATTTATCCCAAACGCCATGGGTATTCAGGATACAGTGGTCCTGATTATTCCCCATTTGTGATGGTTGATGTAGTTACACATTCCTTGTCAGTGGCTTTTGACAAACTGGTTATCATCGAAATTTCCATCCTTTCCAGGTTCCTCACGTTACTGTCAGACTACGACAGGACTGAAAATATTCATAGCATTATTATTTTAATGTCCCTCACTCATGTTCCATGTAATTATACCTCCTCTCTGTTTTGTCCAGGTGGAGATGGTGGACTGGATGACCTCTGTAAGGAGGCCCTAACAGCTGTCAGAAAGGCTTTCTAAGCCCTATGCAGCATAGGTTGGAGGCTGGGAGGTGAACAGCCTGAACAAAGGTGTCAGGGGTTGGGGGTCAGGGGTGTATTGTACAACTGTTACTGTAGCTAACTTTCATTCTTGCTCAATCAGTATCAGTGTATTGTTCCTTGTCCTATATAATGGTGGCCTGTCAATACTTATAAGGATACTGCAATTGCCCAGAAAAGTGAGATCACTTGAAAACATAATTAATATTTTTTGTTTGTTAATATAAAATTATGGTGAACTGTACTTTTACCAATATCAGGAATCACTTCTTAAGTTTTGTCTCTATTTTTTTGTAATGAGATAAGTATGTGTTTCCATTTACCTTCCACATTTGTGCAATACGACTCAACTGCATGGAGATTAGTTTTTATAGAAGAAATTAGTAAATTCACTTTGATGAATTAGACAATTAGTACTTTGATAAACCATGTCAAATTCAGACACTTGAAATATATTTGTGGTGAAAATCTTATAAATGAAGACTGAAGTGTTTGAATGTTCAGCTACAGTTTTGTTTCAGTAGATAATCGAGTTTGATTATTCTCTAGTTTGGGCGTTTTTTTTGTTTATTTCCTTTGTTTACTTATAATTGTTTAGAAACATTTAACAACGTTTTTCTGTTCTATAGTAGGATTATTTTAGCACATTGTTCAGCGTAATTTTCTGTCGTTTATAACTTCTTCCTTTATGCCAATACTTTGCCACACTAAGCTGATAAAAGACAAACAATTGGATAGTTTCATGATAAAACAAAAATATGACTGTGGTTACCATTTTTGTCTTGTCAATGTTGTATGAATAAAAACATCATTGCTATTGACTCTTTTGTAAAAATATCATATCAGTACTGTACATTGAACAGCAATAAAATATTGTAACATTTTACGGGAGCTTCGTGGACGTGTTTTAAACAGTATGTGTGAGTGAGTGTATGTCGTTTTGTGCCGCGTCACCAATATTTGAGATATCTGGCACCAGTTGTTAGTGGTACAAACAAGGATTCACGTTTTGGGGTATGATAGCAGGTGATGATTCTGTTCTCAAATTAGTCCCACCATATACTGGGTTTTCACTGACTTGTTAGCTGCAACACCACAACATCCAGAGGGTTTACACCTCTCTTGAATAGCAAAACCATCTTTTGTAGTGCCCCATACAGTTACTAGTAGTATACAGATAAGTACTTTTATAACGAACTGCTTTAAATTAGTGGTCATTTTTAGTGGGTTATAGCCGAAGTGTTTGTATAATTTCAGGATGGTCGGTAATCACTTTTTCCAGAAGAAAAATATGAAACATGTAGAACAATTTGTGTGGTGTCATCATTTTGTGAATGTCTTTATGTGCCCCAGACATGACGTTTGTCTTCGTCACCATGGATACAAGAACAATGGATGTTGCTGTAGATGTTCCAGATGGTGGCGTCATGTGATGCAAAGTAGAAACAAAAACTGAAATTACATATTACTAATAATTTCCCTTGAACATTTACAAAACGTGTGATTATAGGACATTTAGATTTCAGTTACCCTATCAAAATCTATATGTCATTTTATGTACAAATATCCAGCTTCTTTGACAGAAACATTTTTTAAAATCTCCGGTAACTAACTCATGTTTTCGTGATTTTTACTTTGCTTTTTTTTTGCTGCAGAATAACAGGACACGTACCTTTTAGCAAGAAAAGAGCATTCATCGTTCATTATTGATAACATTTACATGAACGAACAACGCCAAAGCGAATGACACGTACTCTAACCTACGAGTATTACACCCGGATACGTTTCAAGATCGAACCTGCCTCACATGCTCTTTCAGTGCATGACAATATCTTCCCTTATTCAATCCATTATCGTTTCAGTATGCATGTTATATAAGCTGTGGGCATGGTATTGTCACCACCTTACATAAAGTTGGCCCAAAGAGTGATTCATTTAGTCGAGTTCAAGGGCATGTACTTTCCACAGTGAGTACTATTGGCGACAAACGCAGTGGAATACATTTAAGGTGTCGCGTTTCAATGTTTGTTATATAAAAGGTCGATTTCTGGGATAGGAACTGAATTTTGCATGGGCAAGAATATGTAAATGGATACATTTATGTAAGATTTGGAACACATAGAACGATCGGGGTCAATGCCTTGAACAGATGTAACAATCATCTGTAGTTGAAAAATATGGTTTATCAGGAAGGGTGGGGCAAACAATATGTGTTTAGTCAAAGCAGTATTTCCCTAACAATACAGCTTCTTTGGTGAACGATGTTTGTCTTCAATGGATTTTGTGAATATTATTATTATAGAAACATCGTTATGCAAATATTTAATTTTAAAACTTGTAAATAGTTGTGAGTGTAGTATACATATTTCAATTAATTATCGTACGTACTATCACAGATTTATAGAATACTCTACGACCTACAAGGAATCAGTACGTCTCATGGCCTTCGTTAAACCACAAGGACAGGTACGTACTCCATGATTTCTCAGAAATACTCGAAACGTATTCTAAATATTACTCATATGTATGAAATATATGGGTTTCTGTGGGCACAGACATACGATCGGTGGCTGAGAGGCCTGAACGTATCCGAAATGATTATCAACGTGTTCTCCTGAGAGTTTCAAACACTTCTGCCAACGACCGATGCCAATGAACCTCCATCCCGACGATGAGGAAAGCTTCTTACTGGTGGTGTTAGAAGTAGCCTACAGCAACAGGGAGGACGTCATCACCATTCCATGATGCTGGTCAGGCAGTCCCTTCTTCAAGAGGTGATAAGGTGCTGAATACATGAGGATGGGTTCATATGAGTTCAGAACCCAGAACCCAGAGCACTGATACTTGTGTCATACCTAGTTCATTACAAGATGTAGTCCCAACTCTGCGTTGGTTTCAGGGGATGGGTCGTCGACCATCAATGATCATACCAAGCATTTTCCTTCGTGGAGATACTCGTTGAAGCGCGGTAACCAGTTTTGTCCGATTTCATCAACAGAGAATACGTCGTCACATCGACCCCAGCACGAATGTTTTGCTTGGGATTTTTTATTTGGTTCATACACGGCCTGTAAGCATGAGAGTGTAAACTGTTAAGAGTGCAAAATACATCCTTCGTAGTTAGGTGGTTCTTGAAAGGCATTTAGAAGTTGGACGAACATGGATACATGACAAGTGTTATGGATGACATATACATTCTGGGATCAATAATGCAGCTTTGATGAATTAGCATCCCTGTTTTATGTTCTAACTAAAACTAGCTTTATCCATACTTTTTCTATAAAGGGGCACTGTTGACCAGTCCTCTGAGATGCCGCATGGCGCTGTGCAGAGTTGCTTCCCTTGACCCCCGTATCCCAGTTTTATCCGATTATATTTTGTCATTGTTATATAGCTGTAGAATGTATGTTATGATACTTTAAAGAACTTGATAAAGGAAACTAATTGGGAGAGTATATTATCAAAAACTTCCAATGCTAATGAAGCTTGTGTAATATATATACTTCATTGGCTAAATAATACATAGTTAAACGTATTCAACCACAGAATGTTACTATAGGACCTAAAGACAAACCTTGGTTTGACAGTGAACTTCGAAGAGAAATTAGAAAAAGAGAACATTAAAGGAAAAAGCCATTTCGATTTCTGAATACTTCTGACCTATTTAAATACAAAAAGCCAAGGAATAAAGTAAATAATCCGAAAAGAATGGCCAAGGAAAACTTTTATTCTAATTTAAATCACTTTTTATCATCTCAGTGTACTCAATCAGGTGGGTATTGGAATATCTTTAAATGTTTGTTGAAAGGTACTACTTCATTGGGACCCATTACCCCTCCAGTAACTGATGATTCTGGGATACCTTCAGTTTTTACAGATTTGAATAAAGCTCAAACATTAAATGAATATTTTGTTTCTGTTTCAAATGTTCAAATGCCACCTGTTCCAGTAAGGTTTTACTGCTAATCATTCTACTACATCTCAACTCATAGAAATTTATCATAATATATGCTCAGCCCTAGATAATCGCCACCTTTACTGTATGATATTTTGTGATATTTCAAAAGCTTTTGACAGGGTTTGGCATAAAGGTGTATTGCACAAATTAAAAAATTATGGTGTTCGTGGAAACGCACTTTGTTGGTTTACTAACTATCTATATGATAGACGACAGTGTGTCTTTGTGAATGGAACATTATCAAAAGAACTAAATGTTATTGAGGGGTTCCTCAAGGATCTATCCTTGGTCCATTTTTGTTCCTTGTACATATCAGTGTTTTACCTGAAATTAAAAAAATATCACAAGAATGTTGCCGATGACTCATCAATCGGTGTTGCGGAAAAGATGTAACATCGATAGAAGCTACTCTCAACTATGGTTTAGCCCAACTGAATAAATGGGCAGAAAAGTGATTAGTTAAGTTTAACCCTAACTTGACCAAATTTATGCTTTTCAACCATGGATATTGTCCACAAGTTCCTCACTTGATCTTCAATAATGAAGATTTGGAGTGTGTACATCAACATAAACATCTTAGTGTTAACTTATCGGACAATACAAAGTGGTCTCATCGTGTAACTGCTGTAATAGAAAAGGCCGCTAAAATAGTTTCCTCATTACGGGCGTTAAAGTACGTCCTACCTGGAAATATTATATCAAGCATGTATGGGATGCTTGCTGTAGACCTATCTTAGAATATGACTCTGTGGTCTGGGATAATTGTCCCGCAGATATTTGTAATAAACTTGAAATGGTTCAGCTTGAAGCAGCAAAATTGTATCCGGTCTGCCAAAATTCGCTTCAAGAGCTAGTTTGTACAGTGAAACTGGTTATTTACCTTTAAATGTTATACGTACACATAAGAAACTTTGAACGTTTTACAAAATTGTTAACATGCAAACTCCTGATTATCTTTTAGACTTTCTCCCACCATCTACTGAAACTATTTCTCAATACAATTTGCGTAACACGTTTTATTTGGCTATTCCAAAGTTTCGAACCACAGTTCTCCAAAAGTCATTTATCTATGATTGTGCTTATTTATGAAACAATCTCTTCTCCACAATAAAATGTCATTACCATCATTTAAATTTAAATTATCTGAAAAAAATGATAAAATTCCTAAATATACTCATGCCAATAATAGTTGTCACCCCTTCAAGTTTTTTTTAATTGGAGAGGGAGTGTGGGGTGTGGGTGTGAGGTGTGTGTGGGGTTGGGGAGGGGAGGGGGGTGACAACCATTATTGGCATGAGTATATCTTCTATTTGGTGAAAGGAAGATTGGTATTCTACACACTAAGTTAAGACACTCATGTAGTTCTTTGAATGCTGGTTTTTTTTCGTATCAATTTATCTGAAAGTAAAGTTTGCCTTTGTGGTGCTCTGGTGGAAGATCATTTCTTATTAAAATGTCCAAAGTATGCCAGCTGCCGGTGTGATTTGATACAAGGCTTTGAAATCCTAAAAGTTAGTTAGATATTAACACCATTCTGTACGGCAGCCTTAGTCTGACACAAACTATAAATGAAAATATCTTTGTCAAGTCCATAAATTCATTGTACTTAGTAACATTTCAATTAATGCATAATAAACTCTGTCAAAAAGAAACGCAACCCCTGTCCTCAGATATGAAAAAAATTCGTTTGAATGAAGTTATTGCTTCAAACTAAATTTTATTCGAATGTATTGAAATGATACACGTAATTAATGAAGATTACCATCAAACAACTGCATTTGTACGCATAAGTGTATTTTATTGCTTATTCCGTCACAACGCATGAAATGACCCTCATGGTGACTTCGCACAAAAAACACATGCAAATCCTTGAAATGGCAGTTAATGTAGGGATGTATAAAAGCCCATGTGCTTCCGTATTATATTCATTCATTTGTCGCCGAAAAGCTGTGTTAAAAATGCCACGATTGAGTGCTGCCGACCGAAATATCGCCATTGGTCGTGTTCAAAGCCGGAGAAAGTTTTGGAACTGTTGCACGGCACCTAAATGTTCACAAAACAACGATATCCCGACTTTGGAGCCGCTACAACAACTTCAATTTGACCAACGATCGCCCGAGAAGTGGAAGGCCAAGAATCACGACCCCCCTTCAAGATCGGTACATCCGGGTCCATCACCTGCGTAATCGGCATGCCCTACCAACCGTGACTGCCACACAAATACCAGGTTTGAGGAGAGTGTCAGCTCAAACGATTAGGAACCGTCTGAAAGAAGCGGGTTTACGTGCCTGTAGACCAGTTGTTGGACCTGTACTACGCCCCTACATCACGACGCCGACGACTCAGGTGGTGCAACAACGTAAGGATACGGACTTTACAAAACTGGAGGCGAATCTGGTTTTCTGATGAATCACGTTTTCTTTTGCAACGTCACGACGGAAGACAGCGTCTGTATAGGAGACGTCATAAACGTTTTGCGCCCATCTGCGTCCGACAGGTGGACAGATTTGGCGGAGAAAGCGTCATGGTTTGGGGGAACCATCTCATACAACCAGAAATCAGACTTGGTGATCGTTCCAGGGAACCCTGACAGCCCAACGTTACATCAACCACGTGTTAGAGCTTCACCTTCTCCCGATTATTGACCAACAGACACAGATTTTTCAACGGGACAACGCCCGGCCTCATACTGCACGTGCAACAATGAACTTTCTGCAGAATTCCAACGTCAATGTCTTGCCGCTGACCCTCTAAATCACCAGACCTCAACCCTATTGAACACCTGTGGGATACTCTGGATCGACGCGTACGTCAACGTCAGCCGCCGCCACAGACGCTGCAACAGCTCGCCGTTGCACTGCAGGAGGAGTGGAGAGCCATTCCCCAGGAAAGAATCCGGCGTCTTATCCGTTCTTGTCCAAGGAGATGCCGTGCAGTGATTGCAGCGCGTGGTGCTCATACGAGATACTGAGAAAGACGCCCCTGGTGACAAACTGGTGTCTGTGAGATGACTTTTGAAATGACAATTTTAAACATGCCCATCTGGGTTATTATTCTGCCAAATTTCAGACTTCTGTCTTAAATAATAAAAATGCCGTGTCGTCCTAAAACTTCAGATCAAAATCTCTAAAATACAGGGGTTGCGTTTCTTTTTTGACAGAGTTAATGCATAATATGTCTTGCCTATGTTCATTGTTCATTGCATGTATTTTTCCATGTAATTGTCGGGAGCGGGCTTTAATAAGTTGAATAACTTTCCTTTCAATACTGAATTAATTATGTTTCAGATATTATTAGTTGTAAGAAATGCATTACTTTCTTATGTAAGCTGGTGCTGACCTATTTCACATGAAAAATGATATAAATGTACCAACATTCTGGACCACCAGACTTAACTTTCTTTTTCTACAGAAATGGAGAAATGCAAAGCTAAAGTGCACAGTATAATTTCTTTCACTATGGAATCCGAGAAAACAGAAGCTATTCCCGAACCAGCTGATTGGAGACACTATCGTAAAAGAAGATGTAAGTACATGTATATAGTATCGGCAGTATACTCGTCGGCAAGTAGCGCCTATCCTGTTCAGATTTTTGGAACATCGCTTCGTGTTACTTAACCTTATGATCAGATCGAAAATGACCATTACTGTGAACCTGTGATGGTGGCGAGAGGCGGTTGAATAGATCGTGTTGTTTGATCTCAAAATGCGTGGATTGATGCTCATGGTATGAATCACTGGATCTTCTGGTCCAGACTCGCAGATCTACAGACCGCCGCCATATAGCGGGATTACGTCTGCGTGTACCACATGCAGACAAAAAGCTTCGCCATCACAAATAATACACAAGTATAAAAAAATTAAATTAATAAATTAATTGTTTTGCAACTTTACTGCAACAGTTTCTTTTTCAAAATCAAATAAACTGTACGGCATTGCATTCAGTTGGCATCTCCAAAGACATAGTTCCAATTCCATAGTTTCATGTACAGAATGGCAAGGATATCGCCGTCTCAATATCTCTTGAAAGGAGGGACGGGGGTAGCCTAGTGGTTAAAGCGTTCGCTCGTTACACCAAAGACCCGGGTTCGATTCCCCATATGGGCACACTGTGTAAAACCCATGTCTGGTTGAATAATGCTAATAGCGGCGTAAAACTAAACTCAGTCACTCACTTGAAAGATACTTCTAACGTCTCAGAAATTGCATTTAGTTATTTCACAAACATTGATAAACGCTTCCAATTTAAGACACGTCCTCGCCCTTTCACTTCAACTGACTGATATGATCAGTATACATCGATTTGGGGCGGCCTGGAATGGTTGGTTTTGACTTTATCAATCATTGTGGAAATAGGTGATACTCTAAAACATTAAACGCCTAAAATTCACACCATATCATGTTCCTTCAAGGAAATTAGGAAATGGAATCCTATATATCCAATCACCTATGTTAATCAGTTGTAAGTTATTATAACCACTTATTATAGTAATACGTGTTTTAGGGAAATAAAAGACTAAGCATGGGTGGTATACACTTTTAGAGAGTGACGGGGTAGTCAAGTAGTTAAAACGTTCGCTTGTCACGCCGAAGACACGGGTTCGATTCCCCACATGGGTATAATGTGTGAAGCCCATTTCTGGTGTCCCCCGCCGTGATATTTGCTGGAATATTGCTAAAAGCGGCGTAAAACCCAACTCACTCACTCAAACACTGTTGTGTCGAACTCATGGTTGGCTCGAATTAAAAACATGGACCCTCTGTATTCCTCCTTTGGGCATCATATTACTCGTGTGTCGAACCTCGGATAACTCGAACTGTATTGTAGGACCCTTCAACTTCGACACAGTGGTGTTTGGTTGTCCATACACAGCAGCCCAAAGCCGACGTTGCCCGGCTATTAACAAGGTCAGTATAAGTCCCTTTTTAGAATGATTTTCTCCTTAGCCTATTGTCTGGCCGGACACAGACTTGTGTCAGTCCTAATGCTTTATCAATAGTAGATCGCCAACGGAACATGACAGTCGACAAGTACTTTATAAACACCCTTAGAATCTCTGCACAACAATCCGTTAAACCCGACCAAATACCCGTCCACAATCGAAGCCGTTTGTTCACTATAACATGCAAGCGCGTTAACAGACGGGCTTAATCGAAGGGTTGCTTTGTTCGGGGGTAGCAATGTGTTTTTCAGAGCAAGATCGCTCTGTTATATACATATCCCGTCATGGGGAGCGGCTTTGATGATATATAAGCTACGGAAAGAATGGCTACAGACGCCGTGCCTAAATCGCCATATCTGTTATCGGGGCATTGTGGTATTGACGGATTGAACCGCCAGGCTGTGTTGTCACGTGACAACGGTATGGCGTTGAGCGCCAGGTCTGTGTTGGAGTATTTCACAGTTTAAGCCCACCGTCCACCAGGAGGATATTCCGTGCAGGTGCCACACATTATCGTCAGGCTGGAAGAAGTAAGTCTTTTGTTACGACTTGTCTAATAGTTATGGTAACGTGAATATGTTTTGTTTTACAAATATGTTTAGCCCTTTACGACCCCGCGGGTCTCTTGAGTTAAAGATTCATGACGCGAAAAACATATTGACCTGTTCAGCGAACTTGTCAAACTGTTTAACTTAAAGCTATCTACCAAGTGAAGGCGATATGTTATTGTCTCGTACCCTGCAACTTAATCTGAAGCACTCAACCTTGTCTGATTTTAATCTCAATTGAGTTACCAGCTCCTCTCATTCAAAACCACACCTTTTGATTATTATCTTTGTACTACTCCAGCTATTTGTGCTACTAAATATTATAACTAACAAATAACTGTTACAATGAGTAAAGCACATACATATACTCACACGTGCACACACACAAGTACATATCGCACTCACAAAACTACACACGCCACACACACATACATCACACAGACACCCTACATCACATATACCTAAAACAACTATACACACACATACGCATATAAACACACACCACATACTAACGCGCACACTATATTCTGTTCTGATGACATACAATTACACATAAGTCATCTTCACAGACAGCCAGGCATATAGTTACGACTGTCAAAGTTCACTTGAGATCCGAATTTAAATGAATGTACGAACTAACATTAACGCATGTTGTACACACACACACACACACACACACACACACACACACACACACACACACACACACACACACGCACACATACATGCACACATACATACATACTTTGTATATATTTGTACAGTTTGTGCACATGCATTCATTCACCAAGTGAAGTTTGACAATCGCAAACACAACCACACACAAACACAAGTATCTAACCATAACAGTTTAACAGTCGCATTCTGCACACACAAACACAAGTATCTAACCATAACATTTTAACAGTCGCATTCTGCACACACAAACACAGATATAACATAACATACATGCAAACTCTTTGTCCCACCAATCCTAGCTACCTGGTAGCCCAGTGCAGATATACTGGCATGGATTGTGTGGCAACAGTGACAGTTAGTACTAGGTGTCCGAGTTAGTGCACAAATGTGAAAGATATCAAACTAAACCATTAGCATACTCTTGGCTCATTTCCCGGTAGCCGTGATACATTAATACTAAACCTCCATTCATACTGAAAATGATAGTATAATAAATACATAATTTGTACTACAATGAATTATAATACCATTTATATATCCTCGGTCCATGATATACCATAATACCAGCGATAGACTAGATACCTGCGATTTATCGTAATACTTACCATACATACTAGATATCCACAATGATTAATAAGTGTTATACTGTTGAACCACTGTTCACGGTACTACCAATAAAGTACCATCTGGTCACGATGTATCATGATACCTGTGATATATACTAGGTACCTACGAAACATCATAAAACCATTGATATACCACTTGTCCCCATGATACATCCTAATACCAGTTGTCAGCGATTTATATCAATACCAGTTATATATTCTAGGTACCAAAACACTCTAGGTAGGTAAAACATAATAGCAGTGATTTTATACCAACGATATATTAAACCAGTGATATACAACATTTCAATGATATACCATGATACCAGTGATATACAACATGCCAGTGATATGTTAAACCAGCGATGTACCAAATGACCGCTATATACAATAATACAAGTGATATACAAAATGCCAATGATATGTTAAACCAGCGATGTACCAAATGACTGTGATATACCATATTACAAGTGATATACAACATGCCAATGATATGTTAAACCAGTGATGTACCAAATGACTGTGATATACCATGATACCAGTGATATACAACATGCCAATGATATGTTAAACCAGCGATGTACCAAATGACCGCGATATACCATGATACAAGTGATATACAACATGCCAATGATATGTTAAACCAGTGATGTACCAAATGACTGTGATATACCATAATACAAGTGATATACAACATGCCAATGATATGTTAAACCAGCGATGTACCAAATGACTGTGATATACCATGATACAAGTGATATACAACATGCCAATGATATGTTAAACCAGTGATGTACCAAATGACTGTGCTGATATACCATGATACAAGACTATACAACATGCCAATGATATGTTAAACCAGCGATGTACCAAATGACTGTGATATACCATGATACAAGTGATATACAACATGCCAATGATATGTTAAACCAGCGATGTACCAAATGACTGTGATATACCATGATACAAGTGATATACAACATGCCAATGATATGTTAAACCAGCGATGTACCAAATGACTGTGATATACCATGATACAAGTGATATACAACATGCCAATGATATGTTAAACCAGCGATGTACCAAATGACTGTGATATACCATGATACAAGTGATATACAACATGCCAATGATATGTTAAACCAGCGATGTACCAAATGACTGTGATATACCATGATACAAGTGATATACAACATGCCAATGATATGTTAAACCAGCGATGTACCAAATGACCATTGTACCATATACCATGATACATGATGATATACAACATGCCAATGATATGTTAAACCAGTGATGTACCAAATGACTGTCATATACCATGATACAAGTGATATACAACATGCCAATGATATGTTAAACCAGTGATGTACCAAATGACTGTCATATACCATGATACAAGTGATATACAACATGCCAATGATATGTTAAACCAGTGATGTACCAAATGACTGCGATATACCATGATACAAGTGATATACAACATGCCAATGATATGTTAAACCAGCGATGTACCAAATGACTGTGATATACCATGATACAAGTGATATACAACATGCCAATGATATGTTAAACCAGCGATGTACCAAATGACTGTGATATACCATGATACAAGTGATATACAACATGCCAATGATATGTTAAACCAGCGATGTACCAAATGACTGTGATATACCATGATACAAGTGATATACAACATGCCAATGATATGTTAAACCAGTGATGTACCAAATGACTGCGATATACCATGATACCAAGTGATATACAACATGCCAATGATATGTTAAACCAGCGATGTACCAAATGACTGTGATATACCATGATACAAGTGATATACAACATGCCAATGATATGTTAAACCAGCGATGTACCAAATGACTGTGATATACCATGATACAAGTGATATACAACATGCCAATGATATGTTAAACCAGTGATGTACCAAATGACTGTCATATACCATGATACCAGTGATATACAACATGCCAAATGATATGTTAAACCAGTGATGTATACCAAATGACTGACAACATACGATATACCATGATACCAGTGATATACCAAATACCAAAACCAGTGATATGACCGCGATATACCATAATACCAGTGATATACTACATACCTTTGCGGCGTCATTATACCAGTGCAATGATGTGTTAACCAAATGGTCACACATCAAGAAATACCGATGCTTCGCCAGGTGAAAGAGTGGTGTACTTTAATACCCTTGCCATTCCGCTATTATGAGGTGTTAAAAGGCAATTAACTGGCTTGATGCCTCGCACGACACCATCATAAGGACTGGGAGTCATTCTCACAAAACTGTCTTAGCGCTAAGACAACCCCAATACTTAGGCGTAGAATTACGACAGTCGAAGTGCAAGGAGGGCTTAGTCGAACGCGCCCTGGACACTAAGTAACTGATCCGATAAAGGACAGTTCCATTGTGTGCAGTAGACTGGACTGTTCTTTTTTGGTTAATAACGTACCGGTAAATATTATCTCCTTATCACAGTACTTAAAAACACAAAGCAAACAACATACATTTGAAACAAATTTCTAAAATGATAGTTTTCGGAGGTACATGTATATGGATTCGGAACACAATATTTAAGAGTGAAAATTGTGTCTCATGTTTTAGAATATATTTTTTAAATTCATATAGGAAACAGAAATTGAATGCTCTCCATGTTCAACTGAACATCCGATGTATGAACTGTATACACTCCTGTGTTCAGGCAAACCATGGATGGGTATCACTGTGAATCGGGAGAGCAATTAATTTCAAGATTGGACTTTACATAGTAATTCAGTACTAATTTCAAGATTGGACTTTACGTATTAACTCAGTATTAATTTGAAGTTTCGAATTTATGTATTAATTCGGTATTAATTTCAAGATTGGAATTTATGTAGTAATTCAGTACTATTTTCAAACAGAACGTATGGCCATTATCTTCCCTGTCATTGGTAAGATTCAGGATTTTTCATAGTACAAGTTCTATACGTGACACTTAAAGGGCCACTGATCCAGAGCGATTAATGTTTCTCGCCAACAGTCTAATTACGAAACCTAGTTGCAAACTGGTCAGCCCCTGCTCCCTCGACCGTGACGGACGCGGGGACTGGGCTACTGTCCACCTTGGCAGAATTTCTTCAACCTAATCAGTGGGACATTAGGAAGGGTGGATGCCCATCAGATGCCGTTATTTGAAAATATCCCCGGTAGTTCTTGTCTGATTGTAATAAAGTATCCCAGCAGTGTAGGCTTTTTCAGATTTTCAAATGTTTGGATGGTATAGTGACTGATCCAATTTGATCCTATTTCTGTGTTTTTTACCTCAATATTTAATCATGTAAAAATATGATGTCTATTACGTATGCTATGATATCAAAAACACACATTTGATATATTTGAATCCATAAACTAAACAACCCAACCTTGCCATTGCAAAATAAATCTGAAATTTGTTAACTAAGTACACAGCAAATGCTTACATATATTTCTTATGTAACAATGAAGTTCGGCCAATATGTTGTTTTTTTCAGGCAAACTTGCATGCAATACAGCGATTACTACTCTCTTGCTGTAACCCTTGTTTGGTGGTAAACCTACACATATGTTATTTGTCATCATTCACTGGATGGTCAGTTAATGAATTTATAACAGGTATAATTAGTGATAACACCACTCAGATTACCCGACAAAGGTTCCCATTTGGCATTTCTTGTGTCAGGAAGAAAATACTCATCTTTATAAATTGAGGTCTGATGTAATAAGTCCATTTGTATAGCGCCCTATGTGGCAAATGTATTACATCTTATCAGGGAGACTATACAAGGGGGTGTTGTAGAATATCCCTGATCTTATGTAATACGATCATGAATGAATGAATCTCTATATTTCCTCCAGATTGTAGTCCGAAGATCATTTTAAACATGTACATGAAATATTTACAGCAACATAGTCACAGCAAAATATTCACAACACATTCATAGTCATATACATGTATACATGTACAAAGAAAAATGAAAGGTCTAGAATGCACAGTTTAGTGAGGGAAGCAAGGAATATAGGTATTTACAGAAGAGGACAATCATACATCTCCATGACATTTCATCAATATCGTTAGTTACTGGTAGTTCACCCCCAGAAAATAGTGATAACATTTCATCTTCAGATAATAATTCTATTTGTACATAAACATCCACATCAAAGAGATCTATAAGTTTTGAAAAGAAATTATTTCTGTTGTACATATAGTGTTCACAGTGTAGAATTATATGGCAGTCATAATCATTACAATATCTTTTACAGAGTTCACAATGTTTTGAGAATTTTCCCCTTGAGCTGATTTGTACACAAAACTGTAATATATCTTTAAACTGTGGGTAAAAATACACCAAACCAAAGAAGTTGTGGGTCAGGCGATATCTATTCATATCTTGCCTTACACACACTTGAGAAACCCATAGTTCAGTTTCAGATTTATTTTTGCAATTAATAGTTATTCTTCGCCATGACGATTTACATGGAAACCTTCCAAAATCGAGATAGTCACTAAGATAATTGAAGAGATTGTATTTTAAACTGGTTTGATAAGTGTGTCACATATACTGTGTAAGACAGCTGTTCTATTTTGAAAGGTGGCTAAATGTACACAGAAAATATCCTTAAATGAAGAGTTACACTTGCTGTTGCACAGCTTGCCGAGAAATAATAGTCTACATTTATCTATATAACCATCCATGCTCCACAATCCAAGGTTACCTAGCACTGAAGCAGAGGAAAAGCGCTTACCGAAACCCTGAATGCATCTGGCAAAATATCTCTGTGTACTTTCCACCAAGTCATAATCTTTACCTCGAAGAATGGGTAAAAGTTCACAACCGTAAAAGCTCGTTGGAAGTATCATTCTTTTCCATATTTTAACAGAAGAAGTAGGGTGGAGATCTTTACCATTTAAACCAAGACTTTTTAGAGAATTTACAGATTGCCGTGCTTTCTGGCAGTATGAATATACTCTAGATTTCGGGATAGATCAGACGAAAGTAAAATGCCTCCATACTTAACACAATCACTTATTGGTATGTCTGAATCACCAAATTTGAAAGAATAATTACCCAGATGTTTCTTATATTTGCAGAAAATGACACAAGTGCTTTTAGAACCGGTATACGTTAGACGCCACTTACAAGCATAGCTATAAACAGTATCAAGTGATGATTGAAGACCTTTTGGAGAAGTGGAAGCAAGGGTTGTGTCGTCAGCCAATAGAATACATGGGATATTAATGCCACTTACACAAATGCCATTGTTCAAATCTCTAAGTTCACATATCAAATCATTAATAAAAACAAGGAAAAACCAGGAAGACAAGACTCTACCTTGCCCAACACCTTGCTTGATAACATATTCATTTGACCTCAGACCACAATATTGCACAAAAGCAGAGCTTGATGTATAACTTTGATATAGGAGCTGCCACATTTTGCCCTTTATACCCATTTGATATAGCTTTAAAAAGAGTCCATTATGCCATATGAGATCAAACGCCTTCTCATTGTCCATAAAGGCTGCATAGACTGGAGAACCTCTGCTTAGATAATATGATAAGCTTTCATTTAGAGTAAAGACTGAAGTGGTTGCTCCATGTTCCTTTCTAAACCCAAATTGGAGCTTGTCTTGAAATGAGGGTATGTATTCTTGTACCCAGATTTCTAGTCTAGCAAATAAGACTTTTTCAAAAAAGTTTACCAATACAAGAAGTTAGAGTTATTCCTCTATAAATGTTTTTTATCATTTTTCGCCTTTTTACCTTATATATTGGGATAATTACACCTCTTCTGAAAGTGCTAGGGACATATGCAGATCCTAAAATAGAGTTAAAAAGTGCCGTTAATGTATTTACAATGTCATCACCACCGTATATAAGATGTTCATTGTGAATACAGTCCGGGCCAGGAGATTTATTTTTGTGGAGATTACAACCACTCCACGGAAATTGCTCTGGGTCAGTGGCCCTTTAATGGACATTTCCCATACACCCACCACCCACTCTGGGCGTCACTGATCTATATATGTGTCTTATGTTAGAACACTGACAGTGTACACACTTACAAACTGTGAACATTGTATAACCTTGGTATATATCAATATAGACGACAAGCGACCGTGCACGTCACTCATGCATTGAAGTTACCTGGGTTCAATCCATTTCAAACAATCAAACCCATTTGATCTTGGCCGCAATTCAAATAAAACAATCACGATGTCGTGATTCAGTGTCCAGTGTCCAGTGTCCAGTGTCCATGTCGTCAATGCGGCTGTCATCACGGTGATTCATTAATTGTTTTGATGTTCATTTCCCCGACTCCTGATGTATATTTCACCTGCTGTTGTAGTGTTCTGTGTCCGCTAATTGATGACATCCTTGTCGATAGCAGAGGCTTCCCACTGAGCAAACAATGCACGTGGACAGGTGATCATCGAATTGCGCGGTTACCTTGGAAACGGGATTTGATGAGCAGTTTATTTTTATAGTTTATGTCATTTATTATCTCTGCATTGGCCTCTGGCTGGTGTATTCACGTGATATTTATTTTCGTTAATTGAACATTTGGCTCAGTAGCATTTGACGTGATAAGGATTTGATGTATACTATCTTCTCTTTTAACAGTAGAAAATCAAAATTAACTCAGAATCCTGATACCGGTTTGAATTGACAGACATGGGTAAAAAAACTGTATTTGCACATGACAAACTAAACACTCTTGTCGCATGTCTATCATCTGAGCACTGAACACTATCAAAATCTGTGTATTTTCTCCCCGATGTTTAAGTTCCATGAGTATTTATTCAGAATAACCCTGTATCTAATATATATTTTCCATATACATGTATTTTTACCCATTTTCACTAAATCCTTTCTCGGAGCGCTTGTATGAAGCCGTATTGATTGTTTGATAATGCACTTCCTATATATATTTTAGGAACCAGTAACAGGACACACTGATTAAGGTTTTAATACGCCGAGTTTATGTTTCCAGGGTCACAATAAGAGTTATGTTTACCTGTCATGAGCGTGGCTACAGACACCTGTGTAATCTCTCCGTCCGACGACAGTATCGTGACATACGTAGACAGAATTCTTCTATGTTACTAAGGGCGGTGGAGTAGCCTTATCGTTAAAGTGTTCGTTCGTATCCCTGAAGACCCGGGTTCGATTCCCCACATGGGTACAATGTGTGAAGCCCATTTCTGTTGTACCTTTCCGTGATATTGCTGAAATATTGCTAAAACGCAAACTCACTCTTGTTGTCTTGGAGGCGGTAGGGTAGCCTGTTGGTTAAAGCGTTCGTTCGGCACACTGAACACCCGGGTTCGATTCCCCACATGGGTACAATGTGTGAAGCCCATTCCTGGTGTCCCCTTCGTGATATTGCTGTAATGTTGCTTAAAGCCATACTCAATCACTCTATGTTACGAATGATATCGACTAAGCGATATGGGAACTAATAATGGCAGTTAACCATGACAGTCTCTAATGATGTAGACTGCACCACTCAACCAGGGGTTGATGATGTGAGCACCTTCGTGATGAGGGGGTCGGGCTTGACACAATGTGTCTTTGTTGAAATGTGTTCAATTGGTATGTCACATATCTACCCTGCGTCAGTTTCAACAATCTGTTGACGCCTGAACACTTCTTAGGACAAATATATGTCATCATGTAGTCAGTATCCGCGAAGGTCAGGGTTAGATTTTATCTTCAGCAACCCATGTTTGTCGTAAGAGATGACTGACGGGATCGAGTGGTCAGACTCGCTGAATGGGTTGACACATGTCATCGTATCCCAATTGCGTAGATCGATGCTTGTGCTGTTGATCACTGGATTGTCTGGTCCAGACTCGGTTATTTACAGACCACCGCCATATAGCTGGAATATTGCTGAGTGCAGCGTTAAACTAAACTCAGGCACTCGCTCATCTAGTCTGCCGAGTACCATCTAGTCAAATGCAGTGATGGCGGCCGTCTCGACGCTGCCTCTGTCTTCCATCATGTCGAACTACAATGTTCTTTACTACTAAGTAGGTTATGTATGAAGTTGGACCCCACAGATAGTGACTGGAGGAATACCTCTAGTGTTGGTTCGTCAATGCATAGCACCAATCTACACCAAACACAATATCTGAGTAAACAAACAATATGTGTATTAGTCAGCCATAGAGTGATTTGTGACTTACTATCGTCTCTATGTTATACCTACCCTAGCTACCACAGATAACCCCATTTACTGATTAAACTGACGATGAAACTGTTATTGTGAAGTTCAGTACTATCTCGACAGAATTATATCATATAGTTTGACATATATATCATATAGTTTGACATATATATCATACAGTTTGACATATATCATATAGTTTGATATATATCATATACTTTGACATATATATCATATAGTTTGACATATATCATATAGTTTGATATAGTTTTGACATATATATCATATAGTTTGACATATATATCATATAGTTTGACATATATCATATAGTTTGACATATATATCATTTGACATATATATCATATAGTTTGACATATATATCATATAGTTTGACATATATATCATGTCGTTTGACATATATATCATATCGTTTGACATATATATCATATAGTTTGACATATATATCATATAGTTTGACATATGCATCATATAGTTTGACATATATATCATACAGTTTGACATATATCATATAGTTTGATATATATCATATAGTTTGATATACATATCATACAGTTTGACATATCTATCATATAGTTTGACATATATCATACAGTTTGACATATATCATATAGTTTGATATATATCATATACTTTGACATATATATCATATAGTTTGACATATATATCATACAGTTTGACATATATCATATAGTTTGACATATATATCATATAGTTTGACATATCTATCATATAGTTTGACATATATATCATATAGTTTGACATATATATCATATAGTTTGACATATATATCATATAGTTTGACATATATATCATATAGTTTGACATATATATCATATAGTTTGACATATATATCATATAGTTTGACATATATATCATATAGTTTGACATATGCATCATATAGTTTGACATATATATCATACAGTTTGACATATAGTTTGATATATATCATATAGTTTGATATACATATATACAGTTTGACATATCTATCATATAGTTTGACATATATCATATAGTTTGACATATATATCATATAGTTTGACATATATATCATATAGTTTGATATACATATCATATAGTTTGACATATATATCATATAGTTTGACATATATATCATATAGTTTGACATATGCATCATATTGTTTGACATATACTATATATTATATAGTTTGATATATATATCTATCATATAGTTTGACATATATATCATATAGTATAGCACCGATGATCAATGGGTATACTAGCTGACCAGAGCATGTTAAGAATGTCTAACTGGCACACGCGTGATTTGACCAACGTGGAATATGAACATACAATACAGATCTGTTAGCCTAGGAGATACTGGTCACGGGTAATGTCCGATGCTGGTTATCACCTGTGAGTGAGTGAGTGGGTTTAGTTTTACGTCGCTTTTAGCAATATTCCACCAATATCACGGCGGGGAACACCAGAAATGGGCTTCACACATTATGCCCGTGTGGGGAATCGAACCCGGGTATCCGGCGTGACGAGCGAACGCTTTAACCACTAGACTACCCCACCGCCCCTTATCACTTGTGATCCTTGGCAGGTTTAAGATAGTGGAATGTGGTGGCTTAGTCGGTAATATTTATAATTTACAATCGTAAATAACGTGAAAAATATTTCTGAAACTGTGTTCATTCTCTCCATGTTAATACTTTTTATCACTTCCCAAGAATAGGTAGAAACATTAATCTGTTCGGGTCATAATTCATTTTATCAGAAGACCCAACAGTAATATTTCAATACCTCGACAGTGTATTACCAATTTAGAGAACAGTTGGAAGCAAGATAATAATGTTTATGTCAACAGGACCTCAATGAGATATCCCCGGGTGTTTACCTTCCTTCTCATCAAACTGCCACAGCAGAATGAGAGACGGTCATTACTCGAGCAAGCTCTCAAAGTGGCCCCTTGGCTCACACACTGGGTACAAACATTGTCAATCATTGACGTGTGTTTGAAGCAGTTTTTACAAGACAATTATAGCCTCTATATCATGACGCTGGAAAGATAACGCCCAACCTCTGGGCGAGAGGACAATCCCCTCACGGTTCAATAGTCCGGCTTGATTTACAATGAAGGCTTTCTATAATTGATTACTTTAATTTATCTTTGACTCGTGCTGGTTGATGTCGTTGTTCGTTGGCGGAGTGTGCAGCTCGGTGAAGTATATGTCGGATTGTTTATTCATGGATGGGTGGAAATATACACGCGGGTGTTTACGTTTTTTAAGTCTTGTGGATTGATGTACCGTGAAAACTCGTTACCTGAAAATTCTCGATATACGAACACATGTCGTGTGGTCCGGGATTCGAGACCAACGCAACGCTGCTGCATCATACGATTTAGACTGCGACCACACAATTACCTCGTCGTAGTATGTCGTGTTATCCAGGGTTCGAGACAAGCGGAGCGATATTACGTTATATGTCGGTAAGGATTACAGTTAATAACCATGGTCGTGAAGATATGTCGAGTTAATGGGCTGTGAGTAATCCACTGTTCTTCTATTGTTTCATACAGCTGGATTTAATCGACGAATGTGGATAGATTAAAGTAATATTTGTTGCTTTACTTCAAATTACGAAAACTGTTCATATCGCTTTTCATTTATAATTTAAGTGGTGATGTAGGTAACTTTTGTTCGATTATAATAGCAACAAAAAAAGCAACATGTTTATCATGTATATTTCATGGTTCTTACCAATATAGGATGTTAATAATATATTCAGAACAGCGTGGAAATACATGTATTATGTTCATGTAGTACTCATCGCTTCATCCACACAACTGATTCTCTTGAAACTGGTCGTGTTCAGTAAGTTAACTTTGAGATGTTTTTGA
This sequence comes from Haliotis rubra, assembly GCF_003918875.1. Lineage (NCBI taxonomy): Eukaryota > Metazoa > Mollusca > Gastropoda > Lepetellida > Haliotidae > Haliotis > Haliotis rubra. The sequence goes on from NW_025767634.1 coordinate 3,340,827, forward strand.
TCTGTTGTTCGGGCAAAAGGTGGCACTTAGAGGGAGATGTATGTTTTGAGACACATTGTGGTCGTTGTTCGACTTTCCTATCATCTGTATCATAAAGATACCACCCCTTAGTATAACTTAAATACTCTGCAAAGGAGCGTTGAACCCTACTCACTAATTACTGTTCTGTTGGGTCACATCTAGCCACTTCAATTAACGATAACAAATAACGAAATCATCCTTATTGTTAAATCGTTTTCAATCGTTTGAATAACATTTGGTAAATGTAAGATATACCCGGATCATGTGTTTTTTCTCAAGTAAGATATCGTGAGTAACTGCACATTTAAGATAGAATCTCTACAAGACCTTGCGATTCCGATTATAAAATGAGCATGTATTTAAGAATCTTAATAAAATCGTGACATGATGTGTTCGGTATCCGAATACTGCTAAACCATTCGTCTAAACCAGACGCATTTATTCAGCTTTTTGTCAATGAACATAGACAATTTTGTATGAGTTAATTGTCTTTGTTTCATCTTCACGGTTCCAATTTTCCAATTATCTCTCTTCTTCGATATTATGATACACATGTACACAACTAAACGGTTATCATTTGAACTATACGCACTTCAAAATCCTCAGTTTTCAACAAACAGAAGACGCAAACAATCCCTTGGACTTGCAGAGATAAGTGATCGATTCCCTTCATATCTGTCAGACAACGCAAGCGTGTCTTTCAGTGTTATCTTTGAAGTGTGTGTGCACATAACAAAATACCGCACAATATAGCAGATATTAAACGAAGAGATGTCCAGCACCTCATTATTACTACGAGTGTCAACTTCTGAATGGCTCTTAAACGTTAACATATGTAGAGTTTTTATATCGATTCAAAAGTAAAAAGTATTTTACCCGCAATATTTTCGAGTGTCAGCGCAGAAACTAACGCACGTATATGCAATAGGGATTATTTCCTTAATGTAAACAGACTCAGGTTGTCTCCATAAAAGGCTGTGGAGACACTCAAGAATCAAGTATATAACAACAAATCTCTCAAGTTTGACATTAAGAGCAGTTACAGGTAGTGGGCCTGTTTGCGTCTATCACTCCTCCCCTCACAGCTACTTGTGCTGAGACCTACACGCGCCGGGGAGTGTCCGTCTTGATTGAGCCAGGTATATAACAGGTGCATAACACTAGTCTTTGAGAGGCTAACTTTACTGTTATCAATCGGTAATTATATTATTTTAATGGTTTTCAATATAAATACTTGTAAATATTGACAAACCACTTCGGTTATACGTGTTATGTTATTAAAGAAATATAATACGTTACGATTATTGATTTAATATAATATACCTTTAAATTCACTATGTGACTCTATGAACTAAGCATGTATTTCTTTGGAATCTCCCCTCTGTAGATAGTTATTCTTTAACGTTAACGTTATATATCTACCTTCTCATCCTACGCATTTATGGGCAAGGCTATTTATCAGTATTTCTGTGCAGGGTCAATACTCACCTTCTTCGTGTAATTAGAACAGCTTATCTGTAATGCTCCGTAGGGAGTTTGTTATTATTCACACTTTGGTCTCTAGGATGGTATGCGTGTATGGTAAATAAATAGGCCGTGACCGTACATTGACAGTCTTCTGTAGTACACACTGATAACAGCAGTTATGAACCTGTACGTATTATCTCGAACAGAGAATACCACTGGCATGCTCCCAATAAAACAATAAAAGTACCATGTACCACGAATACACATGTTAGTGTCGACCTTTCTGTGACGTCATTCACAAACCAGCGTTGTGACTTGTTGACTGTAATGATAAGGTTGACAGAAGTGGGCGACAAATGTATTACCTGTCTTATTTAATGTCCATTCGTATTCACATGCTGAAGTGTGGATCGGTTGTCACAATCCCGGTGAAGGTATGTTTGGTTTAGGTTTGAATAAAGTGGAAAAACTTTATGGTATGACGCAACTGACCACTCTAGGAAGCTCTAGGTCTGAAGCCCTGCATTCAATATAGATTTGACGAGTTCGATTCTACAATTAGCTCCGATTAAGATCCTTGGTAACTCACAACCGCTCTTGAGCACCACGGGACGTGTGTATATTGTCTCTGGTTTCACCAAAGTAGTAATTGGCTACTTAATCAATGTAATTAAGGGCAATAAACTAAATTACTATAAATTGATAAATAAGATAAAATATCATAAAGTGAATACTTAAACAAAATGATTTTTAAAACATATAATTAAGTACATGCCTGAATTAACAGGTAACTAATTAAACAGATCTGTAATCACTTTATTGTAAGTTTATTCTTATATTAATACGATATGATAAAAGGACAAGCATAGCACAGACAGAGCATAGACCTCACTCACTCACTCACTCACTCAACCACTCAACCACTCAACCACTCAACCACTCACTCACTCAACCACTCACTCCACTCACTCACTCATCTCAACATTCATCTGGATACCCAGTTCGGTATACCAATCCACACGTCCCCACTGTCGTGTTATTCCGTCCATTTACGATACACATCAAATATTTATGGGCAGTATCGACTTACCCGAGAGCGGAACACACAATTGTTCCTTTCTAAGCCTTACACGGAAAATATTTTGACTTTGGAACCGGCAGTATTTATGGTGGAAGCCATTTCACACGCGATCTTCTAATCTCCGTAGTGCGTGCATTGTGCTCGTGAGAAAGGTGTTGCTGTGGGTCTGGTATCGGTCCCCCGGGAGTCGGGGTGGGGGCAACAGGGTGTGGTAGATATCAGCAGTGGCAGCTACTCATGGAATGTACTTCTGTTTTTGACCAAATAACCTAGGTAGGTGGAGAACCGATCTTTGTAGGACTTGATTTCGAACGTTGTGTCTTTTTCAGGCCATGGGGATGAAAAAGGTGTGTTTTTCTGTGCCTTTCTTTTCAATATTCATGCTGTGTATTGTGTTATTAAAGTATTTCAATTTGTACTGGCATCCTAACGCGTATTACCACTACAAGAGTACAATAATACATCATGGCTGTGCAAATCTGTATCGTTCACTCTCTTAATACAAATATCATTTGTTTTAACTTCTTTGAGATCTATTTAGAAGTTGGAGCAGTAAGGAAGGATAACAATGTATGGATGAACAAATTCTTTATTACAGAGAGAGCCCGTTTCGGCGGAAGTTTTAACACCGTTATCAAGCAAGTACTTCTTTATTAAGCAAGTTAGAACCTACATCGACACGTCGCCCTCACTGTAATAAAGAAGTTGTTCATCCATACAGTTTTATCCTTCCTTAAATATCATTTGGATAAATTAGGCGTTACAGTGAGTTTCGTGATCTTAAGAAGTTATCGATGTGCATCCAGGGGTCATTATATGGTGAAGGGTAGAACACTACGCCACTCACATTACGGTATAAAACCTTAAACACCCCAAGACGTCTTCCCCTGCTTATTATCGATGAACTTGAGCCATCAGAGCCCGTATCTCAGTCAACAGTTGTATAAACGCCTACCGACTTCGTGCTGTCACAGACGCTCCAAGACGTTACTTGGTAATTTGCCCTCACGACTCTAGGCTTTGAAAATGGCACCACCCCACAGTTTCTTTGAGTGGAAGTTGGGAAGTAGAATACTGAACAATTTTATGGATACCAACTTCTTAAATTATAGAGTTTGACGTTTCGGTACACATTCCTGCTTGACAACTGTCAAGAATCTGTATCGAAACGTCGCACTCACCAAATATAAGTTGTTATACATAAAGTTTGTTCAGTATCACCCCTCATAATCTGTACTAGCAGATGGATTCTATAGTATTTTTGTTTCAAAAGATGTACGATAAATTCTCGAATTGGCTTCTTCCATGTTTTTTAACTGTAATTGATTATTTTAGTCATTTTAAGTTGCAAAAGAGTTACGACTATATATATCTTTTGCTAGTGGAATTGAATGGGAGAATGAATTATATATAACCATACAACGACTGCGAATAAATCTAAAACAACATCATATAACAACACTGACTGCCCTCAGGCGTTATAGCCGACATTTTGTATTTACCAACCCCGTTATAACACTGCAAGTATTGACAATATCAAATCATTTGATATAACTCCGTGTTACGCTTACGTCAAGTTGATGCAGTGTTACATGTGTGTAGCATTAAGTTAAACTGTATGTGTGTAAGCTCGTTATACAATTTCTACACTGAGTCAATCAAATAAGTCAAACTGGTTCAAATACCAGCGGCATGTGTTGCTCCACGATAAGCAGTTGACGTGCAAGTCGATCAGCTTGTCAGCTTGAGGTTACTGATCGGGTTATATTCCCTTGTCATGTAGGTTGGTATAGGTTGAGTGCAAGCTCGGTCTCTTGTTTGGAACAGGACCTCGATAATATGACGTCAGGTGATGTGACATGGGTTTTAACGTCGTTATCAAGATTGTCATTGCACATGTATGTTGCTCGTGCTTGTCTGGTCGTCTGCCGGCTGTGTGGTGCTAAATCATTGAGCTACCATGACACAGTCAAACATGGATACTCCACTCAAACACGGTATAGTCAGTCCGAGTCAACCAGTCCGTGGTTTGGGCTTTCAGTGAGGAGGGCTAGGCAGGGTGACAAGTACCATATTTTGAAGCTCATTGTATGACGTGGATTGGTGTCCGACGTCCGACTTTCTGCTCTACAGGCAGATGTTCTCTCCTCTTGGCCATTTAGGTGGTCTCGTGGAAATGAAGTCAATATTTAAATATCACGTAAAGACACAATGTAGTGTCGTGTTACGGTGGAGAAGTGTCGTCATTGCGCTTCAATGATGTCGAGATAGCGTTGCATTTACGTCGATCTGGTGGTATTGAATAGAGTTGAGTTGGTGCTGTGGTAGTCTCGAGCTGGTGTTATGGTAGTCTCGTGTAGGTGTCGCTGCAGTCTCGTGTAGGTGTCGCGGCAGTCTCTAGTAGGTGTTATGGTAGTCTCTTGAAGGTGTTGCGGCAGTCTCTAGCTGGTGTTATGGTAGTCTCTGGAAGGTGTTATGTCAGTCTCTAGCTGGTGTTATGGTAGTCTCTAGAAGGTGTTATGTCAGTCTCTAGCTGGTGTTATGGTAGTCTCTAGAAGGTGTTATGTCAGTCTCTAGCTGGTGTTATGGTAGTCTCTAGAAGGTGTTATGTCAGTCTCTAGCTGGTGTTATGGTAGTCTCGTGAAGGTGTTATGTCAGTCTCTAGCTGGTGTTATGGTAGTCTCGTGAAGGTGTTATGTCAGTCTCTAGCTGGTGTTATGGTAGTCTCTAGAAGGTGTTATGTCAGTCTCTAGCTGGTGTTATGGTAGTATCTAGGTGTTATGTCAGTCTCTAGCTGGTGTTATGGTAGTCTCGTGTAGGTGTTATGTCAGTCTCTAGCTGGTGTTATGGTAGTCTCTGGAAGGTGTTATGTCAGTCTCTAGCTGGTGTTATGGTAGTCTCTGGAAGGTGTTATGTCAGTCTCTAGCTGATGTTATGGTAGTCTCGTGTAGGTGTTATGTCAGTCTCTAGCTGGTGTTATGGTAGTCTCTAGAAGGTGTTATGTCAGTCTCTAGCTGGTGTTATGGTAGTCTCTAGAAGGTGTTATGTCAGTCTCTAGCTGGTGTTATGGTAGTCTCGAGCAGGTGTTATATCAGTCTCTAGCTGGAGTTATGATAGTCTCGAGAAGGTGTTATGTAAGTCTCTTGCTGGTGTTATGGTAGTCTCGAGAAGGAGTTTATGTTATTATTTCGATGTACTTTACAGTACTTCACAACTCCACACCATCGCATGGACATCAACACGTTACATGTGGAGAAATCATTCATAAATTTGAATATGTATGTTTGACACAAATGCAGAAACACTGCACCAAGCACAATGACTTTCGACACGAAATGGTAGCTGTTATATTTGATCATAGCTTGCTATGGAAATAAGGTAACTGTTGCATTAGGCGGAGGTGTTGGCATATGTTCATCAATGTATTCACACCGTCAATCACACAAGTGACAGCTAGGTGCATGTAGTGCGCGTAATCAGATTCTGATTAAGCGCCGCGATCAATCACTTGGTGTTTGGAAAAGTGCGCTATAGAAGATGACTTATTATTATTATTTTATTGTAATCATCCACGGAAAAACAGCATGAATTGAAATGAATGCTAGTTTGGGGCCACCTGACATTTTTACCGTCCTCACACATGCATTGTCAAACATGTCATCAACATTCTACATAAGTAATTAGCTTAGGTGGCTTTGTCATAACCTGGCATCTGTATCAGCTCAGTACGATCACGCTAAATATTATTTTGACCATAAAAAGGTCTGACACGTACGCTTTGGCAGTAATTAAACATTATTCAGCAGTAAAAGAAACAACCCCACTTGGATAGTTGGTTTCGTTCCTTAACAACGGTCATTGGTGTCAGGCATGCCAACAGTGTGCACTGTGCAGAATAAAGACTTTGTACACGGTAAAAATCAGGTTCGTGGGTTTCATGAAAGTCATCAACGTGTAAGACCTATATTACTTCGGGAATCCCCCCCCTCCTCCTTCCCCCTCCCCAATCAAGCGGATGCGTGGGTAGCGTAGTAGTTAAAGCGTTCGTTCGAGGCGGCGGGTTTGATTCCCCCTGTGTACAATGCGTGAAGCCTATTTTTGGTGTCCCCCACCGTGATATTGCTGGAATACTGCGGCGAAAGCGGCATTTCGACTCCACTCACTCACCAACTCACTCACTCAAGCTGACACCCCGTGGTATAATTGGAATAGTTTTCAAAGAGGCGTTGAACCGTTAAAGTCACTCACTGACTTATTGCTGTAACGACTATACACAATGACAACCTGAACTTTGAGACACTGAAAAGACCAACACTTTGATTTATTGCCTCTATATGAACCCAATGCTGTGGCTGTCGATACTAGGTTTGTTCAGACTATTAAATACCCCGCTTAAGAATACAAAGGCTGACGTGGACCCAGCTTCTTTATAACCTTCACTCAATGGCTGTGACGTAATTTGGTTATATATCATATGATGGCTCACCAGCCGAGAACTGTCGCATATCAAGTCAATCTTGCACCCACACCGGTACAGGATTGTTACCAGCCCAGGGTATTTACCCGGTGTCACGTAATAAGTTATCTCCATGTCATTGATTACCCCAGACAGTGGACCGTTTTACGACAGCGTGATCGATCAGCTCAATATTGTTTTCATTTTTTTCAGACTGACTGGGACACGATATGGCGGGAGGTCCAAAGCTCAGATCATAACGATTGTTGGCGGTGATCGTGTGTTGAAGCAGGAATGGGGTGAAACATTACCGTGATATAATGTCGCAGATGGGAACAATTGCTCGGCAGGGCACATTTGACACTGCACCGGCTGATTCTATCAAGGGTAACAGCATAAAACGAGGCGATATAGAGATACCGATTGTGGAACCAGAGTCGAAGGTCAAAGCGTCGAAGAAGGAAGGTAAAAAGAATGTTAAAAATGCTGACAGTGTCTCCAACAAAAGCTCAAAGATTCGAAACCTCCTGCAGGGGGTAGTAATAATCAGTTTGCCAATGTACCGCCTACCAGTACATCAAAACCTCAAGGCTCAACCGATCCACAGCAGAGTTCGTCCAAAGCGGCTCTGAGTGCACTCAACAGTAAAATATCCAAGGGTAATGCACCTGCTCCAGTTACAAGCAGAGCAGACGACAAACCAAAGCCTGCCTTCTCGGATTCTCTGTCCAAGCGCCTGCGCGATTCACCAAGACGGGATCCCAGTCCAACGAAGCAGGTTGAAGAAGAGAAGAAGTCCAGTAAAGAGGTTCGGAAACAGTCGGATAGCTCGGTAGGTTCGAGTAACAGAAATGACAAACAAGGCGAGAAATCTGCTCAAGTGTCTCCTTCCTCGAATTCAAAGAAGGACAGATATGTTGATGTGTCTAAAAGAAAACGATCTGAGTCTGACGTGTCTGTGAACAATAGTAGACCAAGTAGGCCCCGGAACAGACCGGATCGTGGTGTGTCGAACTCAATGTCACAAGACAGAGCAAAGGAAGGTATTCGGCCTCGAAAACTTTCGCCCTCGAGGTACGAGGACGTTGATGTGTCTACGCCTAGAGACAATACGTTTCGGTACGAGGAAATGAAAGATGATCCAGTGCCTTTACATTCCCAAAAGGAGGTATCTCAACCAAAACGAAACGCTGACTCACGGAACAATACGGGAAGGGACGAAACGTCCCGAACTGTGCCAAAAGCCTATGGGCAAGCAAGACACTCTGGTGATTCAGATAGGAGGGAAACGTATGAACAAATTCGGCTCGAAAGGGATGGCTTGATTCGAGCAGAAGCTGCTTATAAGAAAAGGGTAAAGCAGCTGGAGGATGAAGCGAAGCTGTTTGTGAAAGATGTTGACAACTTGTCAGAAGAAAATAAAACTTTACGTGCCAGAATGGAGAGTTTGGATACCAACAAGACGTCCCATGTGGAGGAGGTGAGGAAGGAAAACCTACAATTATTGCAAAGATCGGAGAAGCTGGACAGAGAGAACCAAGGATTATGGATGGATAACCAGAAACTCAAAACTGAAAAGACGGAACTGGGGAACAAAGTTCACAGACTCACGTCAGATATTGAAGCATTGCAAAAAGCCCTCAATACCACCGAATCTAAGAAGAATGAGGAAATTAGGGATCTCAGCAACCAGAACAAAAAGCTGGAATCTGATTATGATAATCTGAAAACTTCAGTTTCCGATCTCGAAAAGAAAGTTGTTGAACTGCAATCTGAGAATAGAGCATTAACTGAGAGTTTAAGTGGAAAAGATCGAGAGCTTGAAGAGTTGACGAAAGCTCTCCAAAGTGATAAGGAAATTCAAAATGACTTGAAAATGAGCCAAACTGAATTAGAACGTGTGCGCAAAAATTTGAATAATATCACAAAAGAGCTGGAACAGTTCCAGAAAAAGTTCAAAGACCTTGAGGCAGAGAAGGGTAAGGTTGAGGAAACAGTTAAAGAAAAAGATGGTGAAATTTTCAACATGAAAGATACACTCAGGAAAAGAAAGTCAGCGAATGCAGACCTTCAAAATCAGATTGAAAGTTTGAAAAAAGAAATTGAAAAATTAAAAGCTGAAAATGCAGAGTTGAGATTACTGAAAAAAGATATATCTGACATGAAAGACAAAGTGAAAAGCTTGAATGATGAGCTTGAGAAGAGGACTGAAGGCAACAAGAAACTCAAGCGTGAAAAGTCTGATAACAAGACTTATATAGAAGACTTGAAACGAGAGCTTGCAAACGCAGCAGCTTCAGCTGAAAGTGAAGCTGAAACATTCCGTGAAAAACTGACTACCGAACAGCAAACGACGAAAACGATGAAAGAAGAGATGGAACGAAAATCAAACTACATATCACAACTTGAAACTGAAACATTCGAAATGAATATGAAATTCGATTCCCTCAATGAGAAAGTACGAGAACTGGAACGGGAACAGAAGGAATGGGAAAGTAAAAGAGATCATGTTGGTGAAATAGAAAGTAATAACAAGAAACTGATAGAGGAGAATAGACGTATTCGGCAGATGTTGGTAGAGAGGAACATGGAGGTGACAAACAGGAAGACCGAGAAAACAGTGCTGACGTCCCGGCTGCAGAAGATGGAAAAGAAGCAAGTGGACTCGGACCTCAAGGTGAAGCAGCTGCAGGGATGGGTGGACGACATATACAAGGAAAATGATCCCCATCGTCGTTGTGACTACTACACCTTTGGCAGAGCCTGGTCGCGCCAGACCCAATAGACCTAAACCCAAAAAGCCAGTTTCCAAAAGTCTGGAACCAATTTCTAAAGGATCCAGTGTAAGTTTGGAGGACCTTCGTCAAAGTGATCATCGAATCCCTAGCCCGCTCACACCACCGAGTCTGCCAGCCATCGACTTTAAGGTCCAGAACATTGGCTATTATGATATCTATAAACAGAAGCTAAAGCTGATGCGAGAGAGGCGGTATTAATTGTTGTGGGCAATGTGAGATGGGTGGTGGTGCTGGATGGATTATTTCAAGGGAAGAAGTTTAATGTGTTCCTGAGTGCCTTTGTGGATTCCTACCAAACAGATGCAAATATGTTGTGCATGTGACAGGATTATCAGTTGGTAAGCTGACCTAGATTGGTATTTGTTCTTTCAATAATATTTTTATACGGACAATCCCCCAAAGACAAGCTTTTTATATGTACGAAAATGTATTTTGTTTCAAATCAAGACGCGAACTTATAAATAATTGACTTACGATTAATATTTTTCTCTATTCCCCAGTGGGCCTTTCTTGGCTAAGATTCTCGAAAAGACCCAGATGAATATGAGAATATTTAGATTATATTGAAACGTCATGGGTTATTGTAATCAGCATGAAAGAACAGTAATGTTGTGGAAGTACTAGACAACATATTGTTCATTTACTGGTGTGGATATGTTCATGGTGGTCGAACGACAATGGAAGGTCATTAAGGTTACACAATGCTAACCGAAATCTTTCGATCCTATGCGGACAAAGCTAGCTCAAATACGATTGATTGTACAAAGAGGATTGCATGCACTCTGATTCCCGGGGATTGTGAAGGATTTACAAAGTGGCACATTGCAACTAGTGACAAGGCTCTGTTTAACCACTCTGCTTTCGAGTATAGTATTATCAGTTGCATCTGTTTTGCACAAGTTTATACAAAATCCGTCACCTTCGATATATTTTAAACCACACATTTCGTTCAACATGTATCGGGAAATATTAAGAATAAGTTTCATGTTTTTGTATCATTTCTTAGGATTATGAATATTAAGTCTGTATTCATATTTTGTGGAATCTTTACGATCTCAGTAACGTTGTACCTGGTGAATTTAGTCAACATAGTTCAAATGTTTTCAGTTTCATGCCTACTTACTCGGATCCAAATTTCTTGCAGCAAAATAGATTACGTTTTATTATTATTTAGCTTATGTTTTAGTATTATTTAGCTCAGTTCGAACAGTGAACACATACAAGCATGTCAAAATGTCAAAACATTTCCTGAAGTTGGTGTGAGACAAGGTCTCTTATCTGAGTACCACTATTACCTTCTCTGCAGGAGGGAGCAAGGAGTAGGGTTCAACTCACCCTGCACTTGACGCAGGGTGGAGTGGAAGGTCCCGTGTGGTCACAGAGAAGTAGAAGCGTGTTGACTTTCACGCAGGAACATAGGAACGCTCAACAGTCTGTGATATTAATCTGTGATACTTCGCATATCGTAAGAGGTGCATTAACAATCACATGTAGACCTTTTACCGTCAGTATTCCGCTCTAGGAGCGTCGGAGAGTCATTATTGGATATTATGTTTATCTTGTGGCCATGTGATGCATCAGGTGGCCTTTAGACCCATTGCCTGGTCTTGCCCCGAAGAACGTTTGTGCCCGGGTTAGAATAAAATATGTGTCATGGGGCTGGGAAAATCTTTAAAAATACATTTCCAACAATACTTTAATTTTTGGGTAACAGGGTAGCAGTGTTCTAAGGCGCATTTTTTCCCACAGACAATTTGTTGGCAGGATCCGCTGGTTGAGTTTGTATCCGAGATTCGCCCAGATTATGATCCTTAGTCTGACACACTGTAAATAACAGTGCTAGTGCAAGTTGAATTCTGGCTAAAAGGCGAAACAATGAAAACTTTCTTCACATACAGTATTTTAATATATTCACAATATATTGAATAAAAGGAACGGGACCATTTAAAGAACTGGTCATGGAAAGAAGACATATATTGTAACAACCTATGAAGACCATTGTTTAACATGACTACGAAGCGTGCTTTTCTCAGAAAATCATTGTGAACATCATATGCCTGAGGTTATGATTTGTAACCATAGTTTGAACAAACTCAATTATGAATTATGTGTCATTTCAAAAGATGTTCTCATTAAAATTTCACTAAAAAAACTCAGCTTGAATTATCTTGAATCTAATGCAAATCTAGATTGTAATCTTGTGTAAATGCAGCCAAAAATATAATTAGCTGTAACCGCCTACTATTCCAGTATTGATCTTTCGAGTACAGGCCCCATCCTCCAGTAGATCAATGAGGATGACAGTTATTTCCAGACGCCCTGTCGATGGTTCGAGCTACTTAACTTCGTCAAGGTCAAGCGTTGATTGTCACTAGCTTCTTTGCTCCGAAGAACAAATGACCATCGACCACATACATACCTGTTAAACTCTGGGAAATTAAAGTGCCTTTTAAGTATTGCTATTGTCTCTGTAACCTTAGGTATGGCCTATGTGAATGTACGTACACGGCATTGTCATGCAGTCACGGCTTGGCGGGATGAATATTTATGGCTTCGAAACCCGATCAGTATGAATTGCTTTCATGGGTGTATACTCAATGTATGAAGCATGTGGACGGACGGTGTGTAGGTCTGAGGCGCTTGTTGAGGGATATAGTAGCCATAAGAAGGTTTACTTAAGGGTTTTCAGCACTGATGATAACATAATACGATTATCTCTTTATCGACTTCTATGATTGTACTGCGATCGTTCCCATTGCTTTTATACACATTATGACATCCTTAGGTATAAATGTAATCGCTTTGACAATAATATATAATTCAATTTGAATACAGTGAATTCTCACTAATCCGGATTCGTTTAATGCGGTCACACGCCACAGCTTCTACAACTGTACTGCGATCGTTCTCATTGCTTTTATACACATTATGATATCCTAAATGTAATCGCTTTGACAAAAACATAAAGCAGAATTTGAATTCAGTGAATTCTAACTAATCCGGATTCATTTAATGCGGTCACACTCCACAGCTTCTACAACTGTACTGCGATCTTTCCCATTGCTTTTATACACATTATGATATCGTTAGGTATAAAATAATCGTTAGACATTAGATTTGAATACAGTGAATTCTCACTAATCCGGATTCATTTAATCGGCTTCTACAACTGTACTGCGATTTAACAAAATTAATTGAATCGCTTTAACAAAAATAGCAAGCAAAATTTGAATACAGTGAATAATTAATTCTTTAATGACTTGTCAATGAGGTCACACGTTTTAAGGGGTGTCTATTGTCAGAACTTTATACACTTATACACTATTCTATTGTTTAACATAGGTTAAAGAAAGGCCCGATTCTATTCTTACTTGTTTAAGCCCATTTCTGGTGTCCCCGCCGTGATATTGTTGGAATATTGCTAAAAGCGGCATTAACGAAAATAACATATTGAGTTAGTCATTAACGATTAACTTATTGAAGATTAACTATAGAAATATGGAATGCTGCGTGTTGTCTTACTTCTTTTGAGTAGTATATCACTGATACCTTCCAAAGATTCGTTCATTCACAGTTTGGTAATCCGGATAAAACACTTAAAACAGTAGTCCGGATTATCAGGGTTCATTGTTCATCATACGTGTTCAAACTGAAATATCTGTTTCTATTTTCTGAAATGATTGATGAAGTTTAAAAACAATAGTTTAGAACCATATAACTAATAAGTTATTATTATTTACAATAAATGCGCCCAAAGCACGACACCCGATGCCTTCTTTCAAATGTATATTTATATTGCCATGAATTCCTTAACCACGTGTTGTGATATCCTGTATAATACATGCTCATGCACAGCCGTTGGTGTTGACGTGCTGTACAGATTTTGTATCCACTGTATCTACGCACTGTTGTACAAATTGTATCATAGGTGTACATAGATCAGATAATTTATTGATGTGACAATACTTTCATGTCTGAAAATAAATCATTTTACAAAAAATCACGTTTTCGGTTATACAATCTGGCCTGACCTTGTGACGTGGGCCTTGTCGGTGCTTGTAACCGCCGACAACCTTGTAGAATATATTGTATTGGTAGTCTACAGTTAGAAAGCACATTATGATGTGTATGGAATATTTTTTATAAGCAGTGTCAAATCCCGTCCATTCACTGACGAAGGAATTCATATAAAATGATGGTTACAATGTACTGGTGTCATGAAGGTCTCTGTGTAAGGTATAGGGAGGTTTTACGTAGGTTGCCCTCTAGTTATCCAACCATCTCACAACATTTTAGGTTTCACGCATTGTAGCCTTGTGTGGAATCGAACCCGGACCTTCTTCGTAACGCAACACTTTAGCCACTAGTTATATATAGACTTCTATGTATGTATGTGTGCGTGCGTAGGGATGTGCGTGTGAGGTGAAAGTTTGAGTGTCTGTGGATGTGTGCGTCTATGTGTGTGCGTGCGTGCGTGTGTGTGTGTATCTCTGTTTATACGTGTATTTTTGTGTTTATGCTTCTTTCAGAAAATAAGTGGTTCTAAAGTTTGATAACATATCTAAACTATCATTTACTTAAGGAGATGCACGAATTCTTTCATATCCACAACGTACAAAAACGGCATCCCGTCAAAAGCGTTATTAATGTATAGCCGCTCAAACGTCATTAATGTATAGCCTTTGATGTGTCACCGGTGAACCAGGACACCTTTGTTCTTTTATATTATGACAATCTTATTAGATTCCTTTGTGTAGAAAACCTCCTCGGCGATTTAATCTAAGAAGCTTAGAGATTCGATTTGACCCGTAATATGTCGCCATGTCGCGGCATTTGGCAACATTCCTATCTGAAATTGGCATCACAATTTATAAACTGTTGTAAGACTCCCGCCATGTCTGCCTGAAGTTCATATTAACTGTCGGTGTATGAAAATATATATGTCTCACACAACAAACCTTACTGTGGGTAAATTCTCAAAAAGTTTCAGCAGGATGCTTGTGTGAAAATGAACCAGTGTATGTGTGTAATTAAAGATAAACTGCTTATTAGATTCTCAAATTGGAGTCAGAGGGAAACATGTCTTTTTTTAATTTTGAATAAATCTAAACCTCCTATGACTGCCAACTGATTTAATACTTCGTTGACACCGTTGCAGCTATTAACCTCTTTTCCACATGTCGACCAACACAAACTTTTATTCGATTTTCAATACACAAAACGTTGAAATATCTTTCGTGTGCGACGCGAGCGATCATTCATACTGTCAATGTCGACTCTGACACGCCATTCAGGACAATGATAGCCAATGAACCATATCATCTCATAATCTGTAATGGAGAACGTTTTCCCATTGAGCCGATACCCGATACCCAATACCCAGTCCACTCAGGTCTCTATAGAAGCATAAGCACCTATGTTATATATTTGGGCTTGATTGTAGAGATAATGTAGGCCTAAAGCATAGGCGGATCCAGAGGGGGGTGCAGGGGTGCGCACCCCCGCTTTTGTGCTGAAAGTTTGTTAAATGACCATTGAAACTCGGGTAAATATGAAGTGTGCACCCCTCCTTTTCTCAATAGTGTGCACCCCCCACACCCCTTTCTCAAAAAGCTGTATCCGCCCCTTTAAAGTAGAGGTCAACTACGTGTAAATGAATGTCAGTAGAAGATCTATAGTGGCAATGTTTGGTTGTTGAACAGAACATACATGGAGTATCAAGCTGCATATATTTGTAATACCTACACGGCTCTAGTCCCATTGGTAGTTTTTGTTTGTTTGTTGTTTAACATTGCATTCAGTGATATTCTAGCTATATGGACCAGATGATCTAGTGATTGATATCATGAGCATCAACATACGTAATCAGGATACGATGACATGTATCAACAAATCATCGAGTTTGATCAGTCGATCCCGTTAGTCGACTCATACCATTGTTAGAACAATATTTCGTACATAGAAAATTGATAAAACGGATGACAAGGTTCGAATTTTAGTTGTCATGGTTAAGGAATCATTTTAAGAAGATTAGGCTATACGCGGACAGGGAATCTGCCACAAAGCGTTGTTTCCGAGTAAAAGATGTCAACTGGAGATATGCGGTCTCACTGGTAAAACTCGCAATGCTGAAGGGACGATGGGGTAGCCTTGTTGGTAAAGTGTTCGTTCATCACTCCAAAGAACCGGGTTCGATTCCCCACATGGGTACAATGTGTGAAGCCCATTTCTGGTGTAACCTGCGGGTGATATTGCTGAAATAATGGAAAAAGCGGGTTTGTTGTAAAATCATATGTTGAACTCTTTCGTTTTGTTCCTCAACCTTCCCCATTTAATAACTATTAGAATTCCAGTGCATTATGGATACCTCAACGGCGAGAATCGTTGCCCTCGCAAGTCGGAGTCCAGTCGGATTAATTAAAACAGCGCCGGCTAGACGACTAACAATTGAAGTGATGTTTCCCTTTAGATCACTGGTTTGTCTGGTCTAGACTCGACACAGGCCGCGGTCATTTAGACGGAATGCTGTTGAGTGCAACGTAAACATCAAATTATCACAAGTTTTACACTGGTTTAAACAAACACCATGAAGCGTCATAAAATCTCCCGCCTTGCTTTTGACACACCACTGGTTTAAACTCCTGACAGTTTCAGAGGTATAAAATAAAGTCTGTCTCATAGTCCCTGAACCACATTATTCCCCTGCTGCCTAGCCCTAAATGAAGCAAGTCTAGATTTCACCAGGTTCACGTTAGTCTATTCCAGATGAGTGAGCGTAGTGATGGGCGAAAAAGTGATAGGTTAAATTGGTTAAAAACATTACACTTATACGGTATGTGCGTGCGTGGGTGCGTGCGTGCGTGTCTGCGTGGGTGCCTGCGTGTACCAACACGAATTAAAGTCGGCTTTATAGTGCTTGCCCGCTGAAACAATATGCAGTTTCAACATGAAAACCTCGCTCACACACAGTATATTCGATTCGGGTTGAGCAGTGTTTATGTAGCGCGTCAGGCAAGGCAACAACACGTTCCACTCTGTACAACGGGGATCGAACCACCGACCTTCTCTCCAGGAGCTCTTGACAGCCCAAACATACACAGCAGACTCGGAGTTGTTAATCCCAGCTGGAGCCCAATCAACCAGGTGGTTTTGTTTTCAGCTTCGGTAAGTTCATTTAACGAAATTGTCATATCCTCTCACTTCCATTCAGCGTCCCTAGTCCCTTAGACTACCTGGTTATCCTCCAGCGATGTCTGGGGACACCAGAAATGGGCTGCACCCATGTGGAGAATCGAACTCGAACCAACGCTTTAACCTCTAGGCCACTCTCAGTAAGGAACGCGACATCGGAGATCGAAGCATGGAGAAAATCTAGGAGCAGATATCACTGTGCAGAGTTGCGTCCCTTGGACACACCAGAAACCCATTATCGTGAGTTCGAATCTAGGTCTGTAAGCAACATGCCCGTGCTTGTGGGTTTCACCAGAGTGGTAAATGTCTCAGACCGGCATTACATTACTTCGGGATTTCCTCCCACGCTAAGCTTACACGCCGTAACAAATGGAATACCGTTCAAAGCAACGATACCACTCACTCACTCACTCACTCACTCACTCCAGTCAGGTACTTGAAGTCAGTGGTTAATGCCAAGGTCAGGCTGTAAGCCAGAGCTGTAGTAACTCCAGAAAGCCACGGCTTATTGATCCCACACCTTATCCTGACATCAAGAAGAAATAATGGTATTTGTGGTAAATCAAAGCCAGAATATACAAGCTTACTGCTACACCAACAAACACCGTTAACACCTTGGCAACAAGCTGATAAAAGTGACCTTGTTACCGGGGTAGAAACTAGGTTTTATTGTGATGGTATTTAATATTTATCATTTTGTTGATAATGTATATCTTCACACCTATGGTACATGGAGCACATTATACGTCGCACAGGCTCTGCGTATTTAACGTATATCATACACACATCGTAAATCGTCAAATGTTCAATGCACACGTTTCTGAAACTTGATGTGACTTATATACATCACAAGGCAAAGGAGTGAGTGAGTTTAGGTTTAGGCCGCACTCAGCAATATTCCAGCTCTATGGCGGCGGTCTGAAAATATCGAGTCTGGCTCACACAATCCAGTGATTAACAGCATAAGCATCGATCTACGCATTTGGGATACGATGACATGTGTCATTCACGTCAACCAAGTGAGTTAGCCTGACCACCCGATCCCGTTGGTCGCGTCTTACTACACGCATGGCTTGCTGAAGATCAGTTCTAACCCGGATCTTCACGGGTCGGGGAAAAGGAAGGTTGAAGGTTTGATATGATGTTACCAAAACGCCTGAAAACAGTCGCTGACACTGCAGACAAAAATTTCAAAACACTGCTTCATACCAGGACCAAAATTTATGTCCCCATAGAATAACCAGGTCATCTTTGTTTCAGTCTTAGCCTCAAACAAACATGGATGTATAGTTTATTTGCCAGTATTATAAGTATACTACACGTGGGGGGATAAATGCTACTTATAGTTTTCTACGTGCTTAATTGTGCTTGTGTGCTCTATGACTTGAGAATCTGGATAAAAGTACATGTATTTGCATGTTATAATTTGATGATTACCACGTACTTTTTAAATGGCTTCATCTGCATGTGAAAATACGAGATTTAAATTTTTTGTGATTTCTGGTTTCGTTTAGCAGAATGATGTGCCGCCCAATTGTTTTTACCAATTCGCAAAGTTAAAAAGGAAAGTTATTATCTAAACTCTGAAAACCACAACCAACTGCTATTACACATAATTTATATTTTTCAGATGTCAGAGGTCAATGATAAAACTGGCAGATATAATAAGAGTTTTAGAGAAATGTAGACCAATTTTTTAACCCCGTCCACATCGCTAACAAGAAACCTCGTTCCCGTGATTTATTTGACATTCGTCAGCACTCGTCTTTCGGAAGCCTACCAGAGGCAAGTCCCAGAGTGACAGTGTAATATGCTAAATGAATTTGAAAATGCATATTCTCATTTTGAAATATTTGACAAAATTCAACACAAATCAAATAAAGTTGTTCTGTGTATTAAAACACGAGTCAACTATAACTGGTTCATTGGTCACACCAGCAGCATTCTGTCACGTGAGTAAATAGTAGTTAAAGATGTTTCCTTGTTAAAATCGATTATGCGTTCTCATTATATTTAAATACTGGCTCAAATCTTTTTAAAGATACAGCAATGTGATATTGGTTACATTCGAGTGGAATTTAGAAGTTGTTGTGATGATGAGAGATAGTTTTATGGATATATTGTAATAAATATGTTGTATATCAATACAACCATCTACCTTGTTCGTCATATAAGTCTTCACGCCATCCACCAAACAGGTTATATATGTACTCAAGCACCGCAACATAACAGTACCCGTATAACTATCGATTTCTGATCTCCTTATCTGACCACTGCCATGCAGTCGTAGACACATATATCGCCAGTACCGGATATAAATCACAGGCGTGACAGCTACGCATAGATTGATGACGTAGAACACATAAACCATGACTGATTAACGTCAGTGGTTAAAGCCCACTATTGTAACCACGCTAATCAAACAGACGGTATGTCCGTCCTTTCAGTAAGCCATGGAATTACGTCCATGATAAGGTTACTTAACAGATTTTGAGAGTCGACGGTGTAGGAGGCTGAGTGCATGAGGGGATATGTTTTAATTTTAAGCCGAACATCAATATTGCGACGTCACTGCCGAACTCGCTGTATTGTTTAAATCCTGTACATGGAATTGCGTTATAATAGCGCCATTCTGCTTCTCTGGAAATACGGATAACTCGAGTTTTCATGGCATTAGGCTCGTCTGTTCATATTTCGGAATAAGTGCGTTTTATTTACAAACAAGAGAAAAGTGCGGGCACGCGGCAAACTTACAGCCGTTGTGGAGCAGAAACTTCTCTCGCGGAATAAGACGTTTACAACAATGTTTAACGATCAACGTACTGACCGTGAAAACTGTGTTAAAAATGAATTCGCAACCACATGACCACTGCCATGTATCAGTTGTTGTAAATGTGTGCCGAAAAATGCAAATTTATTCAATTACAAAATTATGTTAAAGATATTCATCAGAGTTTTAAACAAAACTATATTTTATACCATGGATCCATATTGTAGTTGAGGGATGAATGTGTGCTTCTAAGTTCATTGTCTGGATATTATATTGCTAAGTAATGTTGTATTTCGATCGAAAATCAAACCTACAAAAACATCAACTGATAGCTTCTTTTGCCCCTCAGTATATATGTTACAGTCAGATTGTGAAATCAGTCATTTTGTGAAATGACTAAATTGTCAGTCATTTCGTGTAATGACTTTAGAAGAGGATCAACCATTTCGCTATTGGCTATATAAACAGGTTTGGACGTTTCCATCAAATTTGATGTAAATGTGCTTGATAACGATTGCCAATGTTCGTGATGCACGAAACAAATCGCCAAAACGCATTTTGTGGCCCCGACTCTAAGAAACACGAAACACATATCTCAGTCGAATACAAGGGAAAGATCGTTCGAAAACTCAGTATAAATGGCCTGTCCAACACTGCAATTTCACTGCACATAAAGTCACACAGAGAGAATGCCAAGGTTAACCCAGGAAGAAAGAGAACGAGCAATAAGGATAGTTGAATGGCTGACCCTCTTAGTCATTTCATGAAATGACTGATTTCACAATCTGACTGTAACATATATATCAGAAGATTAAACAGACGCGTTATAATGCTGCACAAGAATATGTCTACTTGTAACTGTAAGCTTTAACTTACACGTTTTCATGCATAAATGGTTCAAACATATCACCAAATTGATATCAACTTGTTTTTAATCTATCTTCACATATCGCATTAACTTTACATGAACACTTCATAACCATTTATATCTGTCACGTCTTTATAAAAAAATGGCACACAACCAATATCTTAGTAATGATAACAATAATATTAGCAATAACAGTGAACAACATCAATGAAATGGGCTGGTTGTATATTTCTCTTTTATGTTAATTATTCCTATGGGTTGAAGCCAGCAATGATCCTAAGCAGTTTGGGAAATTACTCAAACAGTATAAAATGTCTAGTAATATATCTGCCTCTATTTCTTGTCAACAATGGCTCAATCACTTTTTATCCTTACTTTGTGTCAATGAAACAGATGTTCTAAATGATGTTGAGTCTCATTCCAATTGTGATGTGCCATTACTTAATGCAGCAATCACTCAACAAGAAGTTTTGTTTCATGTTATGAATATTTCTACTAATAAGTCACCAGGACCTGATGGTGTAACTGGAGATTTTCTTAAAGCTTCTAGTAATTATATTGTACCCTTTCTTACTTCCATTTTTAATGAAATATTTGACAGTGGCAATTTCCCTAAAAGCTGGAGTAAGAGTATAATATGTCCTTTATTTAAATCTGGCTGTAAAGATGACCCTAATAAGTATAGAGGCATATCCCTCATTGACTCTGTTTGTAAAATATTTACTTCTATTTTGAATAAACGCCTTCAGAAATGGTGTGATATTAATGAAATTATTAGTGAGTCCCAAGAAGGCTTTAGAGCTAATTATACTACAACTGATCATATATTTTCCCTCTAGGCTTTAATTCAGAAATATTCTTGTAAAAAGAAGGGTAGGTTTTACTGTCTTTTTATTGATTTTTCCAAAGCCTTTGACACCATTAAGCATGATGTTTTACTTCAGTCCCTCTCTGAAGTTGGTATATGTGGTAAAATCTTTAATGTTGTAAAAACAATGTATCAGAATTTATCAGTTTGTGTTAGAACATCAAAAGGTTTGTCTAAATATTTTTCTTGCAATATTGGTACCCGTCAGGGATGTGCTTTAAGCCCTCAACTATTTATTATCTTCATTAACAAGTTATGTACTTTAATGGAATTGGAGGGTGGTTCAGGTGTAACTGTTTCATCAGATTTTAATAATGTATGTTCACTTATGTTTGCCGATGATGTCTCGGCACTGTCTGATACATGCAACCAATTACAGAAAAAGATTAATGTTCTTGAGAAATTTTGTAAACTCACTGGTATGTCAGTAAATCTTAAAAAGACTAAGATTCTTGTTTTTAGAAATGGTGGCCCTCTAAGAGATTATGAAAATGGTATTACAATGGTAAACAAATTGAATGTGTATCCTTTTATAAATATTTAGGACTTGTATTTACACCAAAACTTGTATGGAGTAAAGCACAGACATGTCTTGTTTCTCAGGCCAATAAGGCATTATTTTCTGTAAATAACTTCCAAAGAAAAATGGGTGGTGTCAATTGTAAAGATTTGTTTAAAATATTTGATTGTATGATCTCACCTATATTATGTTATGGAGCTGAACTCATAGAGTCTGCACAAATTAAATTTTGTAAGTATTTCTTAAAAGTTTGTAAATCAACTTGTAATAATGTGGTACTTGGAGAATGTGGTAGACTCCCTTTACAAATTGTATATATGACTAAGGATATCAAATATTGGTGTCATTTATTGTACTTACCCCCAAACAGACTCCCAAAACAACTGTTACAAAATGCTGAAATCATTAGATGATGTTGGACGTGTAACTTGGGTAACTAATGTTAAACATATTTTATTTACTTATGGTTTTGGCTATGCATGGGTCAGTCAGGATATTGGTAATGTCAAGTATTTTATGTTTCTTTTTAAACAAAGACTGACCGATAATTTAAAAATTCACATAAAACTGTATATTATTGTCAGTATAAGACGCTGTTAGATGTAGAAAAATACTTAAATTGTAATACATGTATTTATTTAAATTTGAGATCTGCCCTTTCAAAATTTAGATGCGGAAACTTTAATCTAGCAATAGAGACTGGGAGATATGAAAATATTGCTTCTAATGAAAGATTTTGTTTATTTTGTAAATCCAAAGGTGTTAATGTTGTTGAAGATGAGTGGCATATTTTGTATATTTGTGAATGTTTCTCTGATATTCGAGGGAAATATATTGGGAAATATTTAAGTAAGCCGCCGACGATAAACAACTTTATCCATATTATGCAATCTGCAAATGTCGATATGATTAAGAATGTTTCTTTATTCTTATATAATGTACAAATTAGAATTAAGAGCAGAACATTTTTATAAATCATTGTGTACCATTCATGTGATGTGTGATCACGCAATTGACTGTATTATGGGCCAGTGGCCTTTTACTGAATAAAACTGTCTGTCTGTCTGTCTGAAGTCGAGTAAATTTCAAATCGAATCAATCGAATTTTAGTTTTCTTAAATATATTTTCCCAAAGTAGAGAACCAAATAAAATCTTTGACCCAATTTATGACATCTCTCTGATGTGGATGCAGTCTCCTTCCTGTACACGACATGTCAAGGACAACAACGAACAGGTGGGACTGTTAATGTAATATGGTTTTAAATCATAAATCAGTGCTTTCTATTTAAATTCCAGCTGCATACAGTTTGCGAACATTACCCTTGCTTCCGCGCGACGTAGAGACGTCACAGCAGAGGCCATATACGGTCACTGGTCACAGGCCGACGTCTGAGAAATAGGTTAAATCATTCTCTCGAGTGTTTGGGTTCACAAATTAGAACCGTAACCGACATTCCTGAAAACGACCCTGCGTGAGAAAGTTTAATAAAAACAAATATAAAAAAAGGTATGTCTTAATACTACACTGTGGGTATTTATATCCGTGTAGTTCTAGATAGAGACCCCCAATAGCATTTACATAGCGCCAATACGGCAGTAACGTCGACATTTTTTTTTTGCAATGTCATAAGTGTGATAAAAGAACTTATTTTACATGACGTCGTTGTCAGAGATGGGTGCCGTTCCGTGGGTCGGTTTTATTTTTACGTTTATGTACGTGACATTCATGCAAAAAAATATACAACTTCTCTAAACAATGTCGCGCGTGAGAAATTATACAACCTTTCTTGGCTGTGTTTGAAATGAAACAAACACGAACCAGTTATTCGACGATGGTTTATTTGGTACGGTTACCGTTGTAGTGTTTTTGCAAATCATTATCTATTAACGTTTTAAATATTTTGATTAAATACAGTTTTATGTTCAAATGCATTTTCCATCTGCGAAGATCCAGGGTTAGAATTGATCAGGGTTAGATTGACAGCAACCCGAGGTGACTAAAGGGATCGGAATCGGCTCGCTGACTTGGTAGATGCATGTCGATTGCGTAGATTGATGCTCATGATGTCAGTCACTGGATTGTCTGGACCAGACTCGATTATTTACAGACCGCCGTCATACAGCTGGAACGTTGCAGAGTGCGGCGTTAAACAACAAACAAACACACAAATAAAATTCAGTTTCCTAGTGTGTACTTTCTTTTCCCCAAAAGTTTACTACATAGTACTGCATGGCCACCGGATGTGTCGTTACAACAAAGGTACATGTCGATATATCATGCTGAGGCTGCTAACTGGAAGTTATAAGTCCATAGTCATATATAGTCTGTTTGCGGTGAATACGTACCGGTGAATTCCACTTTAAACAAAAATGTAAATGAAATAAAGAGAAATAAAGATTGCGAATCCTCATAATTTTACCTTGTCATTTCAAAATTTAAATCTCAGAAATGTTTTTCAACTTAGGATAAAAGTTGTTTAACAAACGATCATAGTTTCAAATCGGTATTATTGGTTTGTATTACAAGGGGGTATGCACATTACATGAAACACCGAGAACAAGGAGGGTTGGTCTAAGTTAACGCTCATCACGTACCGCACGTGCATTTGTTTCACTGTTCCAACTACTGCGCTTACCCCCTCGTAATACAAACCAATATAAGCGATTTGAAACAATGATCGTTTGTTAAACAACTTTTTTCCTAAGTTGAATAAAAATCTAAGATTTAATTTTTAAATTGGCAAGGTAGAATTATGAGGATTCGCAAACTTAATTTCACTGTATTCGATTTACATGTTTGTTTAAAGTGAAATCCACCGGTACGTTTTCACTGCAAACAGACTATAGTGAGTGAGTTTTGTTTTTTACGCCGCTTTTAGCAGTATTCCAGCAATATCACGGCGGGGGACACCAGAAATGGGCTTCACACATTCTACCCATGTAAGGAATCGAACCCGGGTTATCGGCGTGACGAGCGAACGCTTAACCGCTAGGCTACCCCACCACCCCACATCCAATTAGGAAGAAATCATAGCTTGACAGTCCACAAACTGAAATTTAGACAACCTAGATGCCTGTTGTAGTGGGAATAACACATTTCCTGTACATACCAGACAAATTCGTCCCTTTTATGTATCTACTTAAAGAGCACCAATTTTTTTCATATTACCAGCCAGATTACTACAGTAGTATGAAAGAAGCAGGGCCTAGATTTTCGAAGCTCTCTTAGCGCTAAGATAGTCGTAAGTTAATGTTATTGTATGGCACTTACGACTATCTTAGCGCTGAGAGAGCTTATTCATTTATTTACGTCTTTTTAGAAGTATATGTTTACCTTTTTATCCTACAGTAGAACCAAATTTAATCCCTCAAGCCACGCTAGACGGCGCTCTCAGTTTAGGTATTGTACGTCGATAAAGAGATGTGTGTGTTGTTCCGTGTCTAGAGTCGTCATACCAGAAAGTCTGTTGTGCGAGTTAGTTATATATAAGATTTGAATGTCTTCAAATGGTGCCTTTATGTTTTGGGCGTTTTTAGATAAATACATATACTCTCTTAAAAAAAACGTAGGGGAAAGTGAACTTTCAATTTGGAGAGGAAGTATAAGCGTTAACAAACCTTTCAAAGACAGACATCTTATGAACGCACCACCATTTCTCTTTATCACCCCCTAAACACAAACGCATGGGATGCACGTGCACAGCGTAGCCCCACACACGTGCATGGGGTGTCATTCTTGATTTTGACGGTTTTTACGAAGGTCGGTAAATCACTGTAGACCATTAATTGTGACAATCATCTTGCATCACACAGTTGTTAGTGTTTGTTTCTAGCCGGTTTTGTTTTGTTTGAAAATGAAAATCGTACACATGTAAATTTCACGTCTACACCAATCATCTTCCAAGAGGTACTACTGTACAAACAACTATGGTCATAAGGAAGTGCAAATGGTGAAGAACTATCAAAACATTCATTATTATCATATCAACATTAATTAATTTCGATATATCTCCCAATTTTTTCAATCGTAAATTAAAAATGAAATTCCCCTACTTATAGTTTGTTTGAGCGCTCACGATTTTGGATGTTTATTTTATTTACCTCCACAACATCACTCCACTCTGCGTTATTCACATATGTCTCTGGTCGATATGGCAATGCTCAATGTTCACCTGGAGTTTCCCCGTGTTTCGGTAACCAGTGTCATGCTCCCTTGCGAGATTACAGCTTTGGCCCGTTAAGCCTAAGACACTGATTCGCTTCTCCATATGTCTACAACGTGAAACCCATTTCTCGTCCCCTTCAAAAATACCGTAAACCCAAATACTGATGGCCCTAACTCACCCACTCAAATCACTCGCTCGCTCACTAACTCACTCAAATCACTCACTTTAGGGGACACGGATGCATGGAGTTTCACAACCTTCGTAGAATCCAATCTATACTCTACTGCTTGTAAGATTCACCAGATTTTACGAACGTTTATATCACCTTTTTGTGCGAGTGATCTTTTTGACAAAGTCAGTCTCAAATGAGAAAGCCTTTCACTTGAGGAATTAGAGTGAGTGAGTGAGTATGGTTTTACGCCGCTTTTAGCAATATTCCAGCATTACACGGCGGGGGACACCAGAAACGGGCTTCACACATTGTGCCCATGTGGGGATTCGAACCCGGGTCTTCGGCGTGACGAGCGAGCGCTTTAACCACTAGGCTACCCCACCGCCCCTGAGGAATTAGAATGGAGGGCAGGACTACAATTATACTCTGTCTCAGTCTGAACAATAGTTTATCGAACAATACCATTATCTGCAGTTCGCACACGTGGCGCAGTCGTGAAAGGCGCCGCAATTAGCTGTGAAGAGTTGCGTCTTTCAGAGTGCCTGAAATTTATGGTCGTTGTTTAGGTCCCCTTTTCCCTCTGATGTTCATGCTTTTGATCAGTGGATTGTCTGGTCCAGACTCGATTATTTACAGATTATTTACATATAGTTGTAATATTGCTGGATGCGGCGTAAAACTAAACTCAATTAATCAATCTGATTGTTAGACCATGTGGCCGTTTTGACTACGGTTTGTGGTCTTTGGGGCATTTTGTTTTGGGGTGACCGTTTTGATGAAATTGTTTGTGATCGATTTGAGTTGTTCCCTGTTTTAGTGAGTCAGCACGACAACCCTGTACATGGATGTTCACGAAGGTACAAACGTACCAAAACGTCATCAATCCGGTCTTCCTTCACACCTAGCAGTACGACGACAATTTCGTTTTCAATTTTACAGATGATGGGAGTCGCTGTTGAAGAATTATCTAAAATTCCATTTATTTACAGCAGTCAAATACTTTTCACATTTTAATCTGTGTGGAATCAAACCCGGGCCGTCGACGTGACGAGCGAACGCTTTAACCACTAGGCTACCTCACTGCCCCTTCTAACGTACGTTGAAGCTGTACGCGGAATGAGCTGTATTTGTGTAGAGTCTTCAGCTGTGAATCTTCCCTCTGTCGCTTAACTTGAACAGGGGGAGGTGGGGAAGCCTAGTGGTTAACGCGTTCGCTCGTCACGCCGACGACCTGGGTTCGATTCCCCACATGGGCACAATGTGTGAAGCCCATTTCTGGTGTCCCCCGCCGTGATATTGCTGGAATATTGCTAGAAGCGGCATAAAACCATACTCACTCACTTGATCAGATCGATACTGTGAAGCGACTGAATCGTGACGAGATCAATGTATTTTCACTGAAACAATAAGATGCTGATTTTGATGTTCATAATAGAAATGCACCCTCACAATTCCTTTGTTGTGAATGGCAACGCAAAATACATCAACATCTGACCCCGTTATAACGCACAAACTAATGGGCATTTCCCATAAAAACCATCCTTCAGAATTTACAATATACGGAGTCGAATAGATATTCCTGTAAGTCAAAGTTGCTGAACAGGTACACATAAAACGACGGCCACTACGTTAACGTTACATCGTGTTATAACGAGGTTACGTAAAGGCAAACTTCCTCTCCGAAAAGATCGATATATAAAATTATCACCTGGTGTTAGGGTGATTTATCCATCAAGCTGTGTATTACAAGACAGTTCAGAGGCACAGACAAATTGCGGAACGTTTCTCACGAAAGCAAAGAAACGATATGGGAAAAGATTCCACAAGACTTTACCAATGGAGAATAGACACCATCCAGTGACAGGTTAGATTAAGGGGGAAATCACCGAAGCTTCAGGTGGAATCATCCAGTCAGTGAACCAGGTGGGTCAGTGTTGGCAGGGTGATCTGTAACACAGTTATGAAGATCAAAGTAACGTATGTATTCTCTGTGATGTGTACTTTGTGGGGGTTTCATCCGTAACATTAACGCTAACCTCGTTGGGGTTGGTCTGTGACACTACCTTGTACCTTGTGGAGGTTCCATCTGTGACACTGCCTTGTACCTCGTGGAGGTTCCATCTGTGACACTGCCTTGTACCTTGTGGAGGTTCCATCTGTGACACTACCTTGTACCTCGTGGAGGTTCCATCTGTGACACTGCCTTGTACCTCGTGGAGGTTCCATCTGTGACACTACCTTGTACCTCGTGGACCTGTGACACTGTTGTACCTTCGGTTCCATCTGTGACACTACCTTGTACCTCGTGGAGGTTCCATCTGTGACACTGCCTTGTACCTTGTGGAGGTTCCATCTGTGACACTACCTTGTACCTTGTGGAGGTTCCATCTGTGATACTACCTTGTACCTTGTGGAGGTTCCATCTGTGACACTACCTTGTACCTTGTGGAGGTTCCATCTGTAACACTACCCTTGTGAAGGTTCCATCTGTACACTTGTGGAGGTTCCATCTGTGACACTACCTTGTACCTTGTGGAGGTTCCATCTGTGACACTACCTTGTACCTTGTGGAGGTTCCATCTGTGACACTGCCTTGTACCTTGTGGAGGTTCCATCTGTGCTTTGTACCTCGTGGAGGTTCCATTTGTGACACTGCTTTGTACCTTGTGGAGGTTCATCTGTGACACTACCTTGTACCTTGTGGAGGTTCCATCTGTGACACTACCTTGTACCTTGTGGAGGTTCCATCTGTGACACTACCTTGTACCTTGTGGAGGTTCCATCTGTGACACTACCTTGTACCTTGTGGAGGTTCCATCTGTGACACTACCTTGTACCTTGTGGAGGTTCCATCTGTGACACTACCTTGTACCTTGTGGAGGTTCCATCTGTGACACTACCTTGTACCTTGTGGAGGTTCCATCTGTGACACTACCTTGGTGGAGGTTCCATCTGTGACACTACCTTGTACCTTGTGGAGGTTCCATCTGTGACACACTACCTTGGTATCTGTGACACTACCTTGTGGAGGTTCCATCTGTAACACTACCTTGTACCTTGTGGAGGTTCCATCTGTAACACTACCTTGTACCTTCGTGGAAGTTGAATCTGTGACACTGCATTGTGCCTTTTGGAGGTTTCATCCGTGACACTGCTCTGTGTCCTGTGGATCTGTGATTGGGACATCATTATTGCAGTCAATCGTTCTTGTTTCTATGGTGGTTGTTCTTCTGCTTTATGGCGAGGAATCTTGTGACAGGATCGACTATCGATGAAATCTCATCTCAACATGGATCTAGGGATATGTTCAATTCGATCCCGATATCATAAGAATGTCATTTCCGCAAAAATATTAAAAACTGGAGTATCAGTGATAACAGCAAATTGTTACAGATGTGAACTCGAAAGAACTTAAGCGCAAAGAAGTTCTATTTTCTGTGCTGTAACTGTACCACTATGCCTACTCAGGCGGTACCAAAACCTAAACCGACTTCAAAACCGAAAGGAGGCACCGTGAAAAAGACACCAGCATTTGTGGGGAGACGGGGAACAGTAAAACCCTCCGGCCCCAAGCCGCTGACTGTAGCCGTGACAATTATGATTGGACTCGGGTTTGTTGGTGGAGGTGTTGGGATGATTATCTACAGCCACAGCAACAACACAACAATTGACTTCATCATCATCGGGGGCTGCATGATCGTTTTCGGATTATTGTTCCTTGGAGTTGCTGCTGTGTTCGTTCTTAAACCTGTTTACGTGCAGCGACGTGTTCAGGCCGTCATTGACGAGAAGGCGCGGGAAGACGCTGCTCTCGGGGTCGACGATTACGTTGGAGGTCAAGGTCTTTCGGTCAATGTCGCCGACGGGGCGAAACAGCGGCGGCCTAGCGCCGTGGATCTGTACTATGGGGATGGGGGTTGGGAGAGGCCTCTTGAGGGTTACTCAGACCCCTTGCCCCGACCTCCCCCACCCCTTGTGGCACTGCCGGGAAATGACAGACACAAACAAGTGGCCTCAGTTTTCCAGGCTCCGCTGCCACCCGAAACCCAGAACAATGAGGACAATGAGCTATGATTGGCTCCAGACACAGGGACCATGCGGTCTGGTCACAGCAGACGGATGGAAAGAAGTAAGGGAACGTCGGGAGAGAATAAGCGTGTGTTCGGTGGGGATTTTGGATTCTTCCTACAGGACGACTGCCCTGTTCTTCCAGGCCCATCTGCCTTCGGAAACCCAGAACAACGAGAACAATTACCTATTACGTCCGTAAACAGAGAGACCACGCGATATATTTACGACACATAATTATACTGAGGACAAGAAATACGGGAACATCGACAAAGGAATGCATGTGCTTTAATGCCACCGTAGTCGTGCCTATTGGTAATCACTACCGATTCATGTATAAATATTTTCGTAGGCAACTCCCGATGGCTTATTTTTGGCAATAAAATATTTTACGAAATTCTCTGGCCTTCGCTTTTTTTTCATTACTATTCAGAGTGAGTGAGTTTAGTTGTACGCCGCTTTTAGCAATATTCCAGCACTATCATGGCGGTGGACACCAGAAATGGGCTACACACATTGTACCCATGTTGGGAATCGAACCTGGGTCTTCGTCATGATGAACGAACACTTTAACCACTAGGCTACCGCACCCCTATTATTCAGAGATACGATGTCGGGGGATTCTCGTAACGATAATGTGTATAGTACTGTATACAAAGAACATTACACTTATTAGTGCAGTATCCGCTGGTCTTTGGTTCGAATCCCAGATTCAGATACTGATCCGAGGTTTGTCACCTCCAAGTGGTTCAGGTAAACAACCACACCCAACCTACTCACACAAAGATCCTTAGCTTCCAAATACATTCAGAAACGACCATCTGCATTATGAGTTTCTGGAAACGTGACGGAATGGTGTAAACCACAAACAGAGACTAGGAGTGTGAAGAGAAATACAACAGTTATTATCTAAACAGAATAAACAAGACAGAAGTCAGTACCTAACATTAACACTATTCCAAATTGGGGCGGTGGGGTAGCCTAATGGTTAATGCGTCCGCTCGTCACGCTGAGGACCCACGTTCGATTTCCCACATGGGTACAATATGTGAAGCCTATTTCTGGTGTCCCCCGCCGTGAGATTGCTGGAATATTGCTAAAAGCGGCATAAAACCATACTCGCTCATTCACTATTCCAAATCAGGATTGAAACTGATGATCTACTAGCTGGTAGTATAGCTGAAGAGCGATTTGGACCAGAAGTAGGGTCTATTTCTGCCTAACACATTATTTGAAGTTGAACTTTCATATATACTGAGATGATCAACTAGACATGTTCAACACTATACATTAGCCTATGCCTTTATTTTGGGAGACTGAGGGAGTCGGGTGTTTGGTTAATGTCCATGTCTTCCCTTATAGAATTGTTTTTATTAACCTCACACATCGCTTTATGCTGGGACTATATGTCAGTCTAGTTTTCAGTATCGACTTCAGTTGCGGAAGGCGAGGCAGTTACCAGGGAGACGACGAAACAGGCATTGTTCCTCAACAATGTATATACAGAGCCCCAACTCACTGAGATCAATACCGCTTGAGCCATGAGTACATATGCGTTCAAAATCAGCTTGTGATGTGCTTTCCATGGCATTAGATGTTTTCAGTAAAATGTAGGTTGTGTGCTGTGCACTGAAGAGTCATATATATCAAGTGTGTAATATGTGTTTACATTTCGTCACGATGCTAGTGTTAATGAGTGTTAGAGGTCAAATCTAGACGTATACAAAGCCATGTTCACAGATTTTATCTAAACCACCTCTCTGTCAAAATTAGAATACTGACAATGAGGTTTCGTGTATGAAATCTAGTCACTGATGTTGCAGTAGAATTCTGGACAATGAGGGTTGTTTGAACTTTGAGGATGTCATAGATGAAATCTAAGAATGACAACTTACGGATGGTCAACTTCTTTTTTGTACAATGGTGACGTTTCGGTATAGATACTTATACTGTTTTCAAGCATATGTCGTTGTTTCAGGGGGATTCTGGACAATGAGGATGTCGTTGGTGAAATCTAGCCAATATCGTTGTTTCAGGGGGGATTCTGGACAATGAGGTTGTCAAAAGGTGAAATCTAGCCAATATCGTTGTTTCAGGGGGATTCTGGACAATGAGGATGTTATATAGGTGAAATCTAACCAATATGGTTGTTTGAGGTGGATTCTGGACAATGAGGATGTCAAATCTAGCCAATATCGTTGTTTCAGGGGATTCTGGAC
Source organism: Haliotis rubra (assembly GCF_003918875.1). Classification (NCBI taxonomy): domain Eukaryota; kingdom Metazoa; phylum Mollusca; class Gastropoda; order Lepetellida; family Haliotidae; genus Haliotis; species Haliotis rubra. Next base: position 3,373,493 of record NW_025767634.1, read on the forward strand.
AATGGGTGAAATCTAGCCAATATCGTTGTTTCAGGTGGATTCTGGACAATGAGGTTGTCAAAGGTGACAATCTAGCCAATATGATTGTTTCAGTATCCAACAGAGGATGTTATATAGGTGAAATCTAACCAATTCAAAGGTGGATTCTGGTGAAATCTAATGAGGTTTCTGTCAAGTGTTCAAATCTCCTATCGTTGTTTCAGGAACATCTGGACAATGGGTGAGTCATGAGGTGAAATCAAACCAATATCGTTGTTTCAGGTAGATTCTGGACAATATTTTGCTCATGGGTGAAATCAAACCATGCCTGATGTATGTGACAATGCAGCTGCTTGTACTATCAGACTGAATCATGGTTTCATAGATTCTGGACAACTGAGGATGTTATATAGGTGAAATGAAACCATATCGTTGTTTGAGGTGGATTCTGGACACAATATACTCATCCGTGAAATCCCACCAATCCTTGTTGTTTCAGGTAGATTCTGGCGAATGGAAACATAGGTGAAATCTAGCCATCATGGTTGTTTCAGGTGGATTCTGGACAGCAAGGTTGTCTAGGGCACAAACCTTAATGATCCAATGTATCCAAAGAGGGGAAACATTCAAAAGGGTCAAGCTTAGACAATGTTTCTGTCAAGTGATCATATTCCTCTTTGGAATTGGAAGATCTTGACATATACTTTTGTGTGCGGTACTTCCTGTATGTGATGGTATAGCAGGAATTAGATCACCCATACATCTGTACAGAAAACATGAACACATGTTTGTCTTGAGCTTGTTTTATTGCTCTCTGTTATACATGGTACAAATACATATCTCACGGAACCAATATGTACAAATAATTATATTCTCATCTTTGTAAAACACTCACATGCAAATGGGAAAAGGTTTTTTGATTGTAACTGTACTTTCACAGTAAATGTGACGATAACAAAATGTATACCTTTCTTGTGTATGTACAGACATCCAGATTATAGTTCAGTGAGCAAATGTAAAGTGACAAGAGAACTAAGCAAGACTCTGTACAATCCTGACAACATGAGAGAAGGACCTTAATGAATCTGTGGCATGGTTCCACCGATGCACTGTCAATGTGGCAGGCTTAGGACTGACAATACACAACTGTAAATCATATCAAACATTTTTATCTTAGAACTATTTGTGGTGGTAAGCATGATCAAACGTAATGAACATAATACATGGTCTGGACTCAATCCGTCCACATCTGCATCTGAGAAAGGCAATACATTTGGAAAGATCTAAAAAAATTTGCTTTACTAAACTTTGATTTGTTTTTAATGTGTTTTCATTAGCAAGGAAATATTAGGTTGTAAGTATGCAAAATACTTTACTGAATATAGTTCCGTGAGAAGTGACTTACAATCTTTGGAATATTTTCAATGAAAATGAAAACATAATGATTCATAGAGATTTACAATCAGTTTCCTTAAACCATAACACAACCACATCCCAGTGCATCAGAAGACCGGTAAGGATAGACGTAAAGAAATACTGTGAAAACATGAAAGAAACAGATATCTGAAAATACAGTTAACTTTTCAGGACTACAAAACAGATCAGGTCAGATTTGCAAGTGCAGAGGCTAGTTGATGTCTGCGCCACATAACCATAGTCAATACAGGTCGGAGTTGACAATACAGAGTCCAAGATGTGTTACCATGGTTACAACAGGTCAAGGTCGATAATACAGTGGTCAACTGGTGTCTGAACCATGGCTACTAAAGGTCAGGGATCACGCAAGGAAACCACATCTTATCAAACCAACAATTACAAACAGTTTGAGCAGTTACCTATACATCTGTACAAAAACATAAATCCAAAGCAGGGAAAATAACTTCATATGAGAATCCAAACAAGGCATATTCCTGATGTTGTTCACACATGGGTCAAGGTCATTGTTCACAATAAGTTACCTTATCACAATGAACTTGGATTTGAAGAATATTTGCTTGATTTTGAAGACTGAAATTTCATTCAAAATCAAGTCAAAGGAAGAACTTTTTGATAACTTTTGGAGGCTCAACACTAAAGCATATTAAAATTCATTTCAATTTGTCAATACAATGCACTGAAAAGTACTAAAAAACATTGGCACTTGCTCAAAGTTTAACTCATAACTTTGAAAAATACTGGCAATATTCACTTTATACACTACATGATATAATATCTTCTTCACTATCAAACTGAATCTACTTCAGATCACACTGGTATATCCAATGACCAAATAACTATTTCATATTAACTTTTCTTATCTGACAGACATCCCTTCAAGACATCTTCAGGACATATTCTATCAACAGTTCATATCCAGTAGTCATATAAGGCCAAGATTGGTGAAGGATACATTAAATACCATGAGCAGATAAATCCAGGCCGGTTCATGTCATATGTGGTCAAAGGGAGCTAACTCATACTGACACATCCTTGGTGAGAAAAATCTTTGAAGATGGTAACAGCACTTCAATGTAGGAAGACAGGAAGTAAATAGGACAGGTGAAGGCTGTAAAGGGAAAATAATTTAACATCAGCAGTTTGATGAATAGGTCCTCTTTAATGTGAATGAATTATGTGCCTTGATAGAAACCAGGAATTTGTCCAAGTTCGACACAACCTGGTACAACTGAATCGAGATAGTCTTTTCATGTGTCAAAGATTTCTCAGAAAAAGTACAGATTATATTACTTTTGTTAAGTTGATTCCTATACGGGATTCGAACCCACACACTCAGAGTCAGGCACCTTAACACCAACACACAAAGTCTGCCATATAACCCACTAAGCCACCGCAGCTTCCAGATACTTTTTGTACGTTATCTTGACTACTAGTTGTCTGACTTCCATTTTGTGGAAGCCACTGTGGCTGAGTAGGTTAGATGGCTGACATTGTGTGCTGGCGAGTAGATGCCTGACATATTTGATACATTTGACCACTTTTTCAATAGCATTGTGTATTCAAGTCTCAAGGAGTCACTAACCAATATCACAGATTAATTTACAATGATTAACGCCTTCAATCAGAAATCACATCGCTCAAGATTAAAATGACACTTTCACTTTATACTTGATTAATTCATACGGCATAAACCAGTGAATGTTTTCTAAAATATACATCTTCATTGTCAAAGCTTACAAATTTTGAGGACTTTGGGCAGTTCCTATAATCGCTAGATTGAGACGAAAGGGAAATAGAAACTTCCCAAGTCCCTTGGATTTAATTTAATTAACATATAAGTCAAGCGCAATCAAGTCAGGAAATCAACAGGGTTTAGCATAGTCATGAATACAAGACAAATTATGAGATTCTAATACAATGAAAAAGAAGCACCAGTATAAAAAGTCTTCAATAAACATGATACACCCTGTAGCATGAACGCATCATTGCAGATGAACAGGGCTTGTATTCGAAATCTTTCTCTATGTTGAATGAAATCTGTTCTTATAACACTTCAATCAATTTTCAAAATATGTAACCTGTCACACAATCAACCAGCAGCCATTAATATCGTTTGTATGGTACTGACCAATTGATTTGTTCCACTTCTTGAGTAAATTATTCAGAGGAAAAGACAGCTAGAATGAAATAAAGCTTGCAATCATAAAACACCTGGCAACCAAAATTCACTGATTTACAGAAAGCAAAATATATTAACCATTAGGCAAAAGAAATGAAATTTCAGTTCTCAGGCCCCTGTCGTTGTTCCACAAATCTGCTGTAGAGCTACACTTCTCCCATTTACCATAGCAAAACATGGACATACAGAATCATAGCACTACAGTCACTCTCTGCAGCAGCATCATGGAGTAGGAGAACAAATTCTGCAGGAAAGCATATAAATTCTCAATGCCAGATACCATGCTTACAAATATATAATTACCATTCTGCCTCCAGAACAAAGTGTTCTTTTTTAACATAGCCTAATCAAGCGAAATATTCTGATGAGTCATAATTCAGATGAAGTTATAGGCAAATGAGAAACTCATGGATGTCAACTGTTGTAACATTAGGAATACTACGTTTTGGAGTCTATTCTTACGCCTTCATCAGGTGAAGGAGTGAAGATGAAGGAGTACGAATATACTCCGAAACGTAAAGGTTCCTCGAATTACAGAAGCCCATAAATGCCCCCTTTTATGTGTATCACTTCAACATGCCATTCAAAGACCAAGTTAGAGGCAGTTACACATCAGTTGAGCAATTTGGGAGATGTATTGTATCCATCTTGAGTCAATGAAGACCACCCCAGCATAACGTCTTCAATGGAAAACATTTCATCGAGGCAGATACAAAATCAAAGCTGCACTTCAAATTTTGAGTAACCATCTCACTTAGATTTTTCATAATACACTGATATAACTGAAAATCGAAATGATGTACTGATGACAATATTCAATTTCCGTATATGGAGGTCTGATATTTTATACACTGACTGTTGACTATTATTTTTTTTCAATAGATTTATTCACATAAATAATAGTTTCATTTCCATTCAAATCTGTTAATTCAAAAAGTTGTTTACTATGTTACTAGTTATTACTATGAAAGGTCATAACTTCTAATACAGTATTTACTTACTAGTGGTGCAACAATACAGAAAAACAACATTGTTTTGCGATATGAAGATCAATATAATATTTACCAATTTACAACTGTATCGCAATACATATGATTCAGTACAAGTTGTTTTCATGTAATAACATGTGAATAATAATAGAAACTGCCCAAGAACCATTTTATGCTGATTCTTGTGTATTTCCTGCTTGTCAACAAATAGCAGAATCTGCACAGTGCCCTAAGCTTATATGTTTCCCCAACGTTATGTAACCTTTGCTACCTGTAATTTGAAAAGAAAAGATTCAGGTTTGTGATTCAGAAGCAAAAATGGAAAGAATATGAAATTGACATAACAGTACTGTATGGTGATACGACTCATATTGCACCCATAGTATCCATAATATCAGGCTACTTATCGCATCACAGTCTCACCGTATTGTTACACCTCTAGTACTAATTATCTGTGCCTGATGTGCATCAGACATGTTTCTGCTTGCTGCACCATATCCAACACAATCCTACAATACTATACAATGAATATCTTACACGGTTTCAAGTATTGCCACTAACAAGCTTAACACAACCACATAAATGACGAGCTAAAGTTGCAAATGAATATGACACAATGAACTATGACCTTGCAATATGACAATGTATTCTACCTTAAACTTCTCCAGCACATCCCCATTCCATAGACCTCTCTCAGCACTATGACTGAGGCAGCTCTCATTACTTCAACAATCCCGGGAGACACTGTTATAGAGCTGCAGAGTCCATGCTTCCAAAAGGCAACAGATGTATCTTCAATTGCGTATTGATACATACTGCTTGTGACAGCTTCTGTCATTTCTTTTTTTGTTTTTCTCGAAAATATCACCTAAACCCATACGATTTGAAATACTGCTAGAGGATTCTTTTCAAGTCTCATTTGAAGGAAAGTGATTTACACAATCATCTTATCCACAATTCAATTCAGAAAAGAGTGTGTATCAATAGGGTATTTTTTATATTGTCTGTTGAAAGAGGGTACTACCTTCCCTTTTTCCATGGGATAATACATTTTCTTCGAAAACACATGAACAGTGCCAATACCAGAAGATGCTTCTGAAATATGCTGCTCTCGAGATATGACACATCTGGAAGCCTTACCTTTAACAAGTAATCTCGTCAACAAATTGAAAAAAACCCACCTAAAACTACAAGCATAAGGAGAAAATACTGAAAAATATATCTATTATTGAGCATGGAGTCCTTCAGGATCTTATGAAGTAAAGCTAATATAGTCTTCTTCCTAGTTCTCAAGCTAATAAGCAATCTTCATGGTTCTCAAGCACAAGCAAACCAACACACAAAAGCATATATAATATCTGTTGGTGGTTGTTACTCTCCAAAAATATACTGCAGCCTACATCAACTGATTACTGTCCATCTTCGACAGGTTTTACTCTTCAAAATGTTTTCATCTTTATTGAATAAATTGTTTTGTCACGATAAGGCTTAGACATTGCCAATGTGACGTTAAATATTAACTCACTCTATCATTCACTGATGAGTTGTCTAGCCTTGCATGAGAACCAATCATTTCTGTTTTTAAAAGCCTCGTCTTCAGTTCGTGTAAGTTAAATCATTTTGAGATCTTGTTGATTTATTGCTAGTACCATCAGATTTGCTAAATCTTAGAATTGACTTCTAACATGCCAAACAAAGTAAGCGAATCAAGGTCTTAACAATATTAATCTACTTATTCAACAACCTACTTCAGCCCTTTCGCTAAAGGTGATAGCTGACACTGACAGTCCAGGCACAGTGGTAATACTTTCAGTGGACAGTCATCCAAACATAATGCTCATCTTTACTTCAACCGTAGTCAAGGAACCTGAACATTCAAAACTGAAAGGTCGGTTTCCACGATATATAGGACTTGGGGAAAGAATTAAACCTAGAGAGTCAACTAATTGGAAATGTGATTTGCCATATAGAAACATTCACAAAATGTTCAAAATTCTACTAGACTTTAGAACACCTTTAACATAAATGAAAAAGGTTAGTGGGCTGGTGATTGTTTCTATCTCTGAGGACTCGTTTCAAAATCCCCCCAACCACATTATGTCAGTCACCCAAAAGTGCCCTATACAGGTCTGGTACAAAAGTGGCAAAGGTGGCAAGCTTTCATGTCTCACCTACACTAACATTAAAAACTTCGAAAATACAAGTTTCCAAGCTCACACCACAAGTTATCTCCCTTTACTCTGCGGACCGTGGTGTTCACTGTATAAGCAGGAACAATAGCAGTTAAACACAATACAGATTTACACATGCATATGTTCAGCAATACGAAAATTAATTCCGCTGAACTGCAAGATCCGAGGGTCAAAATGATTAACAGAAAAGACCCAGTTAATTCAAAATCAGTGAAACTTTTACAAAGGATTGTCATCTTTGAATGTTTGTATTGTTCATATCAACACAAGAAAACACAATGTTCCATACATGATTATACTCTGTTCCTATAGCACTTGATTATCGAGGTAGGTTATTACCAAGGTTTCGTTATTTCAAATTCTTCACAGTCCTTATGAGCATGTGGTTCAAATCAAGTCACTATATTACACGGATGTTCTGTCCCTTCGAACATTTTACATTCACATACAAAACTGTACAAAAAAAATATTGAAAAAAAGCAAACAAAAATCACAGCTGTAGCACGAACATGGATGAAATAAATTGGCTTGCAAGCACTGATGCATAACGAAGCTCAGTCAGCTTGAAATGATGCAAATGAAAACAGTCACATGACAACAACGATGAGACAGCAATGAGGTGAAGGTCATCAGGGGAATGAACTCTTGAATGAAATGACGACACAGAAAGAACGTGGTTCAGTGCTAGCTGATACAGCAGCTCTTTCGGCAGTTCATTGGTGGAGAGTCACAAGGGTTCAAATATTTCACTTTTTTGTGTTTGTCTCTGTGCACAAAACTAAGCATCCTTGCCCTTGTTTTGTTCGTCAGTGCATATGACTTCAGGTGGGATTTCAGTGCATGTGGGAGAGGAAGTTGTTCAATGCCATATATGGTAGTCCGGGAAACTATCGTCCTGCAGGCTAATTCTTGAAGACTCAAAACTGAAACAGAGAAATGCATTATGTTAATGTAACTCTGCATTAAGTAATATCAAAAAGGCTTGTTAATTTTAAAAAATCAACTTTAACCCACAGATATTCAAGCTCGATTATAAAATGTTTAAAATGAAAGAAAGCTGTGGCTATTGAACAAGGGAGATAACTCCATTAGGCATACCTGACATCAAGCCAATACAGCAAATCAGGAAAAAGGAAGAAAAAAAATCAAATAACTCTCAATTCAGTGTCAAAGAAAGCATATCTATTCAAATTCAATATGAATCTCAAGCTGGGAAGCCGAGAATGTATACTGAATGTACTCTACTGCATTGCAGACCTGAGTAATAACTATGCAAATGAGAATCTGTTGCATGGAATTAGATATACATGTGTGATGTTTCGCCATGCATGACATAAGATATCAATTTCTCTAACATGAGCACGATAAGTGTCATCAATTTGTGCAAATTGTCTGATATTCTTTGAAAATAAGAATCTTCTTTTACAGATCAAGATGTCATAATGAAATAATTCAATCTTAATTAAAACTGTCATCAAACTGTCCATGCTCTCACCTTTATTGTGCCCCCATGCCCGACTCATGCCGTTTCTCTTGAGAGCGAAGTCGAGACAGTTCAGCGAACGACTCCGTTACATTGAAGTCACACAGTGGGCTGACTTCAAAGAAAGCCATGTCATTCTTAATAGCATAAGCCTCTGCCGTAGCTTCACTGATCTGACGTTTGAAGGCGAGATGAAGACGATTTCCGACCAGGATCTTCGGTACACCCGGTGCATGCTGCAATGTAGGGATTAGAGTTAATTGAACATGTTCAGCAACTTAACGGATGAGCTGGAATTGGGTTTAATGTCTAGTTAAATATTGCACTTCTATAGTGACGTGCATTCATGGGTAGATATGTGTTAGTCCAGACCCAGGGGTGGAAATAACTTTAAAATTGCTAGTGTACTCTGGTACAGTGGCACATGTAAAATCACTTGCCCAGATAATTTTTCCACTATACTGGCTGTTTTCTTGTTGATTTTTTAAATAAACAACATAATTAACATTGGAATATCAAGTGGACACCGTACAGTGTGATATACAAATTTGCTTGCCCGACAGAAAAAAACACTGGACTCGGGCATCGGGCAATGGGTTATTTCCACCCCTGAGACTTCTGCTGGTATTATAGTGACAACCCATTGAGATATCATGCTGTGTATAACATGGATACCCCACTCAGACTCAGAACAATCACCCTGTGCCAACCTCCCTTAATGCCAAGCATCAGACAGGGTAACAACAAGCATATAGCTTTTGGTATAGCTTTTGCAGCCAGGAACTGACCCCCAGAATCTCCAGAAAGATACTCCATCCACAAGAACATGCAAGAGGTCCAAAAACGAAATAATTACTTGCTGTTACAGATGAAGAGTTCCCATTATTCTAACTTAATACTATCTTAATCGTTATGCTTTATGCAGTTGATGTTTCTATATAACTAACTATTTATTGTCTCTAATCATGAAATGTGCATGGTCGTAATAAGGTTATTGTGCCAATATATATCCATCTCAACTTACAACATCTTGCATCCTGCTTACATTAAACATGTTAAATGTGAAAATACAACCATCAAGTTTACTATTTCAACGCCACCATACACAGATACAGGCTAAATACGCCATCTGTAGTCTTCAGTAGGCCAGCCAGCAGGTACTGTATGACTTGTGTCTACATACATACCTGCCATGTCTTTTTAATAAATCAACTCAAATCAATACCCCAGCTATGTGAAGGCAGCATGTAAATAATGTAGTCTTGACAAGACAAATTGGTTACACCCATGAGGTTAAGTCAGTTCTGGGTATAATGGCGAAATATTTGTTGGTTGGTTAACACCGCACTCAGCAATTTGCAGCTATATGACGGTGGTCTGTAAATAATCAAGTCTGGACCAGACAATCCAGTGATCAACAGCATGAGCATCAACCTACACAACTGGGATACAATGACACGTGTCAACCAAGTGTGTGAGCCTGACCACCCGATCCCAGTACAAGCATGGGTTGCTGAAGGCCAATTGTAACCCTGATCTTCATGTGTCAAATGACCAAATGTGTTAACCCCCAGACCATACAACTGAGAACTGTGGACAGGCTGACTCTCACCACTGTTTCATGACTGACTTTCTGCAACAAGTGTCCACTACTGAGACACCCTGCTTCAGAATCCCATGTTTGTACTTATGGCAAATTGAATAACAATTGATTATAAACAGCACCAAGTGTGCCAACACTATCAGTCTACACGCCTGTAAATCATTAACTTTTCACAGCATCAATTACAGTGCATCTTAGTGATGTTTACAAACATGAACACAAGGTTAACTAGATTTTAGTTGACATCAGGCTCTGGATTAGTGCCTTAAGTCAAACATTGCAATTCCTGTACTGTTTCAAGATTTTCTTTGAACCATTTTATGTTATTTTCAGAGGGTTTTGAAACTTTCCTCTGGCTGTTTCGAGACACTTGTTAGCTTTATGGACAAAAAATACAACTGTTTTCTCTGCCAAAACTTCAGAAATAGCTTGAACATCCTGCCGACAAGTAGATGTAATTCAACAGCAGGAGTTTTTAGAGCAATCTATTACCTCGTTGATTTCCTTGATCCATCTGTCTATGCCATCAAATGACCACCTGTTTGTTATGTCATATACCAGCAGAATTCCCTGGAAAAAAGAGAAGACATTTAGTGCTCAGTAAAAACAAAGTGTATGTGACTTAGCAGCTTGCTGAAAATAAAGTTCAGGAGTCTAGGTTCTTGATACAGTCAGACAATGTTGTGTTGAACTCTGATGTGTCTAACTTCCAGTTGTCTCAAAGTAAAGGTTTGGGACCTGTGTCTTCCTTGTTAATCATCATTTGCAGACACATCGAACCTAAGATAAGGTTCAGTACATATGTTACTAAGGTTCTTACAACTTTGACACAACAATATTTGACTGTATAATGCACAGCAGCTTAGAAGTTGAGATCTTAAATTTCATCAATCAAGACTTTTGTAAAAGTGAATATGACACATATTTCTGGCAATCAGGTCTGCAAACTTAAACCATGGCACTCTAGCTTCCAGGACCAGCCCCCATTTCCCAGCGATCAGAGTTCTGTTAACTGGGTGTGAACATGTGCTGTTCAACAAACTGCAGCATCCAAGATCAGACATTTGCTTCTAGCTGAACGCAGTTCCTTACATGAATGTAACGACTTACAATTGCTTCTAAAAAATATACCATCAATGGTATTCTGTTACCTACAAGCACTGCAATGAAATTCCCTACTTAAAGCATCAAGTCGGTCCACAACTTTCATATCAGAGGTATCTAATTACCTAAAATCTAAAACATTCATCACAAAGACATTCCACGTTCTATTTACATAGATTTCCCTGCACATCACTTAATCAATTTTAAAGCTTGAATGTCAAGTCATCTTCTCTAAAAGCAGCTTTAAGATCCTATTCTGACTGTTGTTGGGGAAACAGCATTTCTAAGCTTCATCTATGTTCATGGGAAACATACCACCAGTATTGCCGAGATGGAAAAAAAGAAATGCTTTCAAGGTATCCTTTTACCCATTAAGAGTATTGAAAGATTTTCTACTGAAAGTTCTTAAGAACTCTTAACATACAAGACCTAACTTTCTAACATTCTCAAGGAGAACGATGGCGTTGCCATGACATACGATTCAGCTTATTGATCCTTCATCGTATGTACAAAGTCCTAGTGACCATCTCTCCCGATCCTGGCTGGCCTCATCCAGAGATGCAAATAGGAGTACACAAACTACTTTATTGTTATTCATAACCTATCATAGCCGAGGTAGCTTCACTAGCATGCATGTCAAGTAACAATCTGTATGTAACACCAAACATGATCAATATTTATTGTCAGCCGTCGATCGAGTTCTGTTACAGCACAATAAGAGTAGATCTAAGAGTAGCAAGACAAACCTGTGATCTGTTTTAATTTCCTAGAGGTCTGCATTGCATCATTGCAGATAATTCTTGTGACTGATTCACATGAAGCTGAATGTAACGACTACTGGGTAATATTTCATTTCCATCAGCTCGAATGTTGTGGCATGTTTTATGTATAGAGGAAAATAACCTGTAAATACAGCTTAGCCAAGCATGAATACATGAAGGTTGTATAATGGTATGAGGGCGAATCCCAGGCTCCAATGGTTTTCAGTTTGAGATTTCCATCACAAGCCTACTTCCAGTATCTGTCGAGTCAAGTAGTGAGTGAGTATGCTTTTTTGCCACTTTACCCCAGCAATAGCAGAAAATGTCTGAAATAGGCCTCACCCATTGTAGCCAGCTCTGAGGCTGATATTCAACCCCAAACCTGCAACAAGCTTCAGTACAAAATGTCCAAGTGAGAACAGAAAACAGTAAAGAAGAACAGGTTTATATAAGCACAGTAGTAGGAACTGTTAAACAAATGCATGTGCTGTACGTGATGAGCGTTAACTTAGACCAACCCTACTTGGTCTCAGTGTTTCATATAATGTGCATACCCCCTTGTAATACAAACCAATAATAGCGATTTGAATCTATGATCGTTTGTTAAACAACTTTTATCCGAAGTTGAATAAAATTCTGAGATTTAAATGTTCAATTGGCAAGGTAAAATTATGAGGATTAGCAACCTTAATTTCACTTTATTTGATTTAAGTTTTTTGTTTAAAGTGAAATTCATCGGTATGTTTTCACTGCAAACAGACTATACTTTCACATTTTTGTGTTGAATATAATGTTATAATACTTTGAAAAAAAGAATTTCATAACATCCCAATTTTGAACAAAAGAACATTCTTGACAACCAATGCAATTAGTGTAAACTCGTAGATAAATCCCTGTGATATAATCTAGGCTGACTGTTCATACATAATTATATACCAAGGAGTATGTATGAGACAGAGTGATTTTTGTACATGAGCCTGTAAAGCACCTGACATGACTGATGAAACCAGTTCCCTTGTCTACGTGTCATGATGACCTGTTAATTTCAGAGGCAAAGAAGACCTTAACATGCCTGACTCAACACACATGCTTGTCACAAGAATTACAAAATCACCTGTCACATGTACTACAGGGCACAAATTATCAGATATGTCCGTCATTATTGAACCCACACATGCATGCAATCAGCTAGCAATTAATTTCTCTATTCACTGTAGTATCTGATGCAGATGTCTTCTACCTGAGTTTTAGCAGTACTTAGTTCACCTTCTACCTAAGTTCACAGCAAAACGTCATCAGTCCTTCAAGAATGTAACAAGTCATGGACTGGGAAATTTGTTAACTAAAACTACGCATTTATCAACACATCTCACATGTCAACACATGCTCAAGCACATCCTGCCCATCTTATGATTCAAGCTGTCACAAATGAATGAAGACTGTTTCAAGAAACATGGTGGCCACAGTGATCAAAGGTCTAAATTAAATCAAGTTCTCTTTTCCCTGGCTCCCATTGCAATCTTATCCACAGCCTCAAAATATGACCACAAACGTTTTGTTGGCCACTTGAGATGAAAGTCAGAAACTATGAGTTGCCCTGTCATTTTACTTCACAAGGCCTGGTCCCTGTTCAACAAAGCTATCTTGAAATCGAAAATCTATGTTGAAGCATGAGCTGCAATCATCTTTGCACAAAGACTACTGTGTGGAACAGGTCCCCGGTCCCCATGTTCAGTGAAGGCTGGTAAAGCTTAGCTTGGTTGTCAACATGCCTTCTCACTACAGTGTGTTGAGAAGCACAAAAACTACATTAATTCAAAGATCAAGGACATAGCTCCCTGGCTGTTAGAGGCAATGCATGTCGACAAAAAGTCCCCTGATATCTACCACAATCCCCCAAAAGTTTTATCATAAAAATCAAAGATATGAGTCCATAGATTCATTTCCTGTATCTTCAAACCTTGAAGGGGCTGTGGGTTAGCCTAGTGGTTAAAGTGTTGGCTCGTCACGCTGAAGACCCGGGTTCGATTCCCCACATGGGCACAATGTGTGAAGCCTACTTCTGGTGTCCCCTGCCGTGATATTGCTGGAATATTGCTAAAAGCGGCGTAAAACTAAACTCAGTCAGTCAGTCAAACCTTGAAAGCTCTCCCAGAACCCATTATTCGCCTTTTATGACATGGATGGGTTGGTTTGGATTTATCTTCAGCAACCCATGTAGATTGTAAACATGGGCATTCAGGCTCAGACTTGGTTGATGCAAGTCATTACATCCTAATCACGTAGATTGAAGCTCTTGATGTCAATCACTGGATTGTCTGGTCCAGATTTGATTATCTACAGACTGCTGTCATATAGATGGAATATTGCAGAGTGTGGCATTAAACCAAAACAAGCTGAAAGCTCCCGAGGATCCACCACGATCTCAACCTGGTGGGGACACAGGAAAGTATGCTTCACTAGCCCTACTTTGCACATCATAAGAGGAACCAGCCAGGTATTCAGGATAGACCTGGTCCACTGTAATCAGTGACTGAATGATTGGTGGCCAGGCTCAGTGCCTTGCTTGATACCAAGGTCAAAATATCTGTCTACTGATTGTCTGACCCAGACTCCATTACTTACAAGCTGACTAGATAAAACTGAAATATTGCCCTGTGGAGCATTAAGCAACAAACACTCTTGACTTCAAACACTGCCAATAGATTACCCGTGAAGGTCCGGGTTAGAATATTGGCCTTCAGTAACCCATGTTTGTCGTAAGAGGCGACTAACGGGATCGGGTGGTCAGGCTCGCTGACTTGGTTGACACATGTCATCGGTTCCCAATTGCGCAGATCGATGCTCATGCTGTTGATCACTGGATTGTCTGGTCCAGACTCAATTATTAACAGACTGCTGTCATATAGATGCAATATTGCTGAGTGCTGTGTAAACCTAAACTCACTCACTGCCAATAGATAAACTCCTTAAGCTCCTTAGCACATAAGCTTAGGAACACATACATGGGATAAGTAAGACTAAACACTACAACAGACATTCACCTCCTAATGTAATCAATTATGGAATGTCTCATAACAAATCAATTTATATCAAAGGTCATTCTGTCAGAAAACAAGGATTAATCACTGTTCAGACATTCTATAGTAATGATAATCTGATAATGAAACAAACACAGGAATTAAATCTAAATTACACACGGCTATCATGTTATTATGTGCTGTGTTTTGTATATATTATGCCAGTATGACGCAGCTTGTGCCAGGTTTCAAACATTCTTTGGCTACTTCATGGGCCAGTAACAACCTTTGTTCTCATTCAAATCAGCCAGTTATTGATAAAGAAAGAACTGAAACAATGAATGAAAACATGTCCCTTAGTTCATTAAGAATCTTTCATCAGTTCCCTCATTCGAGGTAATTTATTTATCACAGAATCTAAAATAGACGAAAAAGTCTCTGATATCAGCTATCGGAACAACATTCCACACATCACTTCAAATAAGGTGTGCCACCATGCATCCCGTTATATGTTCCATGTATCAGTGAACTGTCAATACAATAGCAAATAAGGTGAAGAAGTCATCAATATCCCCAACAATGGTAAATTATTGTCATGAATAGATATAGGACACATGTTGCTATGGGAACTCAAAACATATCAAAAGGCACTAGTTCAACACAAGACCTATTAATGTATCAAGTTTGATGAAGAAATATTTTACAATTTCAAGATCTGCTCTGAAAGAACACATTAACATCATTTTCGGTCTAAGTCAAAGTTGTAGCAGTGGAAAGTAGAAAAATTCATCTTAAAAGGACCCTAACTATCAAAATTCACCAAATAATGACTCAGATAAAGATTTGATTAAATGTTTACTTTATCTATACATCTGTTCAATCTAAAACAAAATTCTGCAGTCAGAAAAATAAAAAGAGACATTTGATTTTACATGCATAGGTGTACATTTCAGAATTTTATTATTAATCAGGTATTGTGATACCTATTGAGTTAATATATTGATACTAAAATTTCCAATCAATGACATCCCTATTTCAAAGTTACATCACCCCCTCTCAGAAACGTAGATAAAGACACACTGCTGTCAACAAATAGTAATCACCATACATAATTTAAAATAGGAAATTCAGTTAATGCTAATGTTTAAAGATGAATACAAAATGGGTAGTGAAGCATACATTTCAGTGAGTGAGTGAGAGAGACAGCAAGTTAAAATTTTATATTGCATCACCAATATTGCAGCCATAAAAAGCTATTTACTAAATCAAGATATACTGGATCAACATTCACTGGTATATATCACTTTGATCTGACACAAAAAAATTATCTTTTTGATTACCAACAGAAAATATATTTAAAACCAACTTTACTCATCAAGCACGCCAGAGTAAATTTCCGAACATCTCAACCACTCTTTTCAAATGCTTTTTATTTCTCACTTGTCTGACTGGGGAGAGTAATTGTCAACTTCAAACACTTCAGGGGCAATAGTTCCTCACAAGAAGATCAAATTGGCTGTGAGGCAAGACTTAATTCTCCACTACACAAAGTACGAAGCTGACAGGAGGTACAAACATAAAAAACATAATCGTCAAGATCAAACAAGCAGCAACCCCCTACCATTAATGCAAGGTTCTAGATCAATAAGGCAACACGTTTCCTCCTTTCCTGAGAATGATAGCATCTACACTGGCATCAGGAACTGCTTATGCAAATATTGACCATATCGCTCGATTTACTGCTACTGAGTGAACAATCATGGCACCAGGCTAGTACCTGGTGGCATGGATTAACACTTCGACATTCCTGACCAACAGTGCCTCGTTAGCAGGAACTGAACAAGCATCAGTCATGTTCTGTCCTGTTTCAACATGTTGTGACAACAGTATTCCTCACAAAAGTTAAATATTGTATAACCAAAAGATGGTTGTTAACTTATTAAAAAATAAAATATTTCTATTTCATATTTAAGTTTATATTTAAGAATTATGGCTCATTTGGTGTCAGTATTAACATTATCAATGTTCAGATGCCATGGTGTTCAGGTTTCGGGAGTTTAATAGCTTTATGCCACTTTTACCAATATTCCAGCAATATCCTGACAGGGGAAACCAGAAATAGGCTTCACACATTGTGCCCATGAGGGGAATTGAACCTGGGTCTTCGGAGCCAACGCTTTAACCACTAGCCAGCTTCTTATCCACTAGGCTACCCTCAAGCCCCCAAGGTGTTTGGAGTGAATGAACTTAGTGTTAGCAATATTCCAGTAATATTACAGCAGGCTACACCAGAAATGGACTTCACACATTGTACCCATGTGGGGAATCAAACCCATGTTTCACCCGGTTGATGAGCTACTGCTTTCACTAGGCTACCCCACAACCCCATTGGTGTAGGCTTCCAGTGGTATACATGGTACATACCATGGTATTTCTCAAATACCAATTTACCAATTTCACTGTTTGCAAAGGGAATATTAACATGCAGTTTGTTACATGAAGTCCATGCTCACAACAGTGTGCTAAATGTGCTCTCAATAACTGAAAAGACATGAAACGTATCATATATTTTGGTTTCAATATGACTGTCACAATTGTTATGGCACAATACCCTTTTCCAAGACCAAATTTAATATTGCCAATCAAGAATAAGAAAGAAATTTGAATCTAATTTTAAACAATGATTGCTTAAAGTTAATTTCAACATCAAGCACATCAATATTCTGTTATCAGCATGACAAGAATCTTCAGAAGCAACAGCATAATTGGCATTCGCGATCAAAGAATCCTGTTTATCAGGAATTTCTTTACCAATGAAACAGCAATTTTCCAATAAAGTTCGAAGCTCTTGCCAAAGTAATCATGATATTGCCGTCACAACAGGTTTTGAACTTCAATTGTAAAATAATGAAGGATTACCAACTTTCAATTATCAATGCGTCTCTTAAATCCATTCAAAATAAATCCTTTCCAAATTAATAATTCACTTCTATTTCAAATTATCAAGAGTAAATCGATCACTAACACAATCAATCTCAATTCAAATAAAAACACCTTGAACAAACCTAACAACATTGATTTTTTAGTGCTAACAATGCAAAAATTTCATTAGCTGATAATTGAAAAGGATTATATTGCATCAATGTTGCATGAATGCCATTAATGAAATCAAACAGGGTGGCCTGTAATTGATATATTTGTCTTGGATTACTGGCGTTGATCTGTTGTGTCTCATGCAAGGAGGAACCTATCAAATCTCCTTAAACTAAACTGTTGTCTGGTAGCTATGGTGATGGATGGCAATTCTCAATTATCTGTCCATGCATATTAGTGTGAAATTTGATTAGCTGGGATTTCTACACATTTTATCAGATCACTCAGTCTTGCTGTCTATATTGCCAAAAAAATTATCAAATTACTCCTCTTGGCAATGTAACAAACCCAGATATCCAACAGAGACCGTTCTTCCCACTGTGTTCCAAGTATAGAGAAAACAAATGTTTGAAGACTAATTGTTCAACCATGAAAGCCAGTATATGACAATAACCATGAAAGACTAGGGCTTAGTCTTGAATATCATAGTCAACAAATTATTGAGGAGTCCCCAGACAATTCCTGAACTATCTAAGCAAGGGCTTTAGCACCACAAAGTAGGGAAATTAATGCTTCAGGGACTGTGAGACAGACTAAACATTTTCAAACACTATAAATCCATTATTAAACACTCCAATTAATCATCTTTTCTTAAAGTTTAATGTATATTAGAGAAGGTGGCCTAAGTGAGTAAACTGATACAAAGCAGAAATATTCAAATATAATGGTAAAAAAACATGAAATCCACGGAAAAAAGAAAAGAAAATGGTTTTGTTCTGATTTTTCATTGTTGAAACTTCAGCTTATCATTTTACCGGACTGTGCAAGGTCTGAAAGGTGACATACTGTAACAATCAGGCCAACATCAGACACCGGCCATGTGAATCTTAACGTCTTATCTCATTACAGGTGTTTATGATTATCTGTATTGGGTTACATGATGTCTACTGCATATCACTGTCATCTCTCAGTCAAATTACCCCAACATACAACCTGTCTTAGATATATATACATCCAAATCCAGTTACAGTGAATGGAAGGAAACAATTTATCAACAATGGCAGAGTATAGTGAAGCTGAAGATGAAGCTGACTACTGAAGACCAACTGCTTGTGTGCGTACCACACAGCATTCTACAGCAAAGTCCAGTGAATGTGAAACACTTATATCTGGCATATGCATAATAAGTCAGGCCTGATATCAAATATCCCATAACTGTAAAATGATATAAAGTCATCCTAATCAAGATGTCAGTCATGTCATACACAGCATGATACAATATTAAAAGAATATATTATAGCCCTCACCATTTCTGATAAAACCACAAATTACTGCAATTACTATTTATCAAATGTGTGCTAATGCCTTTGAGTTAGCAAGTCATTCGAGTGAGTGAGTGAGTGAGTGAGTGAGTAGCAATGTTACTTAGAGCAATGACAGAAATACAAATTGCAGTTTTCAAGAAGTAACTATTTGTTTAGCACTAAACATCACCAATGAGTTTTGATCACAGGGTTACAATTCAGATTAAGAGAAGCAGTAAAGTTACTGCAATACATTTATCAGTATGTGCATCTTGAATAGAGCCAAAAGTTGTTTAAATTCTACACCGGCATGCTATTGTTTTCAGTTTGTGCTAGTAACATATGTATGCTACACACGATGCAAAACATACTGTTTGCACTGACCTGATTGTGGTACCCCACCCAGATAGTTAAAAAATCACTGATATTTATTGAATGACTACATCTGGAGAAGCATGTTTTGTATTTTTGTCATTACTGGAAGCAATAGTGCTTATCACCTTATAAGTATTAACTGATACATGCATCCATATTTATAAATAAGTTACAATTTTATTGAAACAGTCAGTGAATATTTTTTCAAGTGCCTCTTACAATGCTCCAAGCTTTCACCACTGTCCATTAATTTCAACATCAAATCAATTATGAATTTTCAGGGAAATTCTAGCCAGTGGAAATTAAACCAATCTATAATAACCGATTACAGAAAATTAAATTATTGTGATGCCTGACTTCCATATGAAATCTGACCTCTTTTCATATCTGACAGGTAAAGAAGTGTAAATGCTTGATCTGAACTACATCTCTTTAAAGGCTGGCCACTTCAACACATGTGCCTACATAATGTATATATACACTAATCTGAATCTCACTTAGTATGTTAAATAAGACCCAGTAGCCACACATGTACATTACAGCAGCACACTGTCAGGAAGTAGCATGTGTGTGTGGCAATCTCTCACACTACAGCTGGAATTACGGTTAATCATATTGTACATAATCTCCTTAAGCAGGTCAAGTGCAGCGTGTGTGTGACGGAGTTGAGTCTGTTAGGATCAGCGTCTATTGCCAGTGTAGGAAAGATAGCCCGTCCCAACGTCTGTGACGGGTGAATTTTGTGGAGGACGGGTTAAAAAAATATCTAGTCCATCCTCATTTTGGGTCAATTTTAGCAAACCAATGACATATATATAATGATTATAACCTTTTTGAATATTTACTGCCGAAGGTGTTTTATTTATATTTGGAGGACAGGCTAGATGACAAGCAAACACTTGAACCACTAGACTACCCCACCACCCCTGTTTAACTTGGAACTTGGCATGAAAATATATGATGTGAAACAAAATACTCAGCACTTAAGTAAATACTTTTTACAGCATACGGATATCTAGTGACAGTTGTGAAGAAAGCATTTCTTGCCACCAGTGCTGGATGTCTATAATCAATATTTTGTGTAGTTTGCAGGCAAAGATCAAGTTGATGCCTGCACCATGCATCCAAACATGATTATTACAGGTACATGAATCATTATTTCTTGATGTCCCTATTTTCAAATATAACCGAAGTCAAATGAGTTCATAATGGAATTGTGACGTCTATCCATTTTCTAACAATTACTGTCCATATATGCCCTATTTAGCAATTATTACAAAATCAACATAATCACAGCTTATCTTGAGCCAAATCCATCGTGCAATGCTTCACATCAAACAACAAACTGCAATAAATAATATCACCATAGCAACTAAAAATTGAGATATTCGAGAAACGAACGTAATTACCAACCTCAAAAGAAGCTGTCTAACCCTAGAAGCACATTTATGACAAAAGAGGATTTAATCATGAAAATGGAATACGATATATTCGAGTATGATGCATATGCAGCCATAAATTCAACATATAACCATAAATCAAGAAAAGAATCACCAATAGTGAAGTAGAAATCAATAGAACTATTGAACGCTGGACAACAGGGGGGTTAATGACAATCACGACCTTTGTGTTCGATGCTGATGCCATTATTCGGGAGATAGACGCCATCACATGAATCGATTGAACCATGACGATTTGTACACAGTCAGCAGCAAGCACTGAATATTTGTAGCAAGGTTAATGTCCATTTCTTATGCAGATCTCGAGTCGTCTGACACGCAACACAGAGGTGGTCAATTCAGGTTGTAAACAAGTACTGAGATGTACAAAGCCAAAAATGTTGGTAACAAAAATATTTCAAAACTTGCTTGTTAATCAATTTCCTTTGATCATAAATATAAACAAAACTTAATATTTATTACAGATCCATCAGCAAGACAGACGCACAAAACAAACCAACTCTAATCCAAAGAAACTTCAAGTTACATTTCTTCGATAATGTTACAATTATATTTATGAGCTTGGTGGACATGGGACGCCATGCCTACAAGCTTTTCAGACACTATCATTACCAGCTTTCAGAGATGCATACCTTGGCTACAAGAATAAATTTGTCTTGAAAATGCTGATTGAAAACAGTGTCAGTTAGGAGTGAGTGAGTTTAGTTTTACGCCGCAATCAGCAATATTCCAGCTATAATACAGCTGTCTGTAAATAATCAAGTCTGGACCAGACAATCCAGTGATCAACATGATGAGCATCAATCTACACAATTGGGATACGATGTGTCAACCAAGTCAGTGAGCCTGACCACCCGATCCCGTTAATCGTCTCTTACAACAAGCATGGGTTACTGAAGATCAATTGTAATCTGGTTCTTCACAGGTTGAGTCAGTTAGGATTATTGGTGTGTCAGTAACATATACATCACAAGGCATGTCTCCAAAGAACGAAATGTCTCCTTTCATATGTCACTTTGGACTTCACACTGACTGACTGACTGAATTTGGTTTTACGCCGCTTTTAGCAATATTCCAGCAACATCACGGCGGGGGACAACAGAAATGGGCTTCACAAATTGTACCCATGTGGAGATTCGAACCCGGGTCTTCGGCGTGACGAGTCAACGCTTTAACCACTAGGCTACCCCACCGCCCCTTGGACTTCACACGCAAGAGTTAATACAACTGAAACATTTCTTTAAAACTGTGTACAACACAACCCTCTCACTCCATTTTAATGTCTGAATCTGGTAAAGCTTGCTGGATATGCCACACAGAGTACAGTGCACTACTTTCCAGAAGCAATTAGACAATGGTTTTCTGCTCCAAGCCATATTCAGCTAAGACCTTAATGGTGCATGCATGTCTAATGAGAGTGCTGTGTCTAACACCAGTATGTTATGGATAACAGGACAGCCTTGAGAAAAGAGGGCAAGGACAAACAATAACTAAACATCTTCCTAGACCAAGGTTTCAGCTGAAAAATACAGAATAATGCTAAAAACAAGACACTACATTGCTACAAAGCCTGAGTGAGATGGGAAACTTGAGACTTATAGCTGTAGTTAGGGCTAGACAGAAATGAACATAATATGGTTTAGGTGATTGTAAGACAGACTAATTTCTTCTTTGATTGACATTCTACTCTAGAAGTTGAGGAGATGAAGCATGAGGACAATGTTTATTCCTATATAACTTCATTATTCTGTATAGGTAAGGTGTTGACATAGGTTCTAATGTCATTGCTTGACAATGACATTAGAATCTATGTCTAAACATCGCCTATACAGAATAAAGAAGTTGTATGTCCATAAAAATTGTCCTAATTCTTTAGACTAATTTCTTTCCTGTGGTCTACAAGATGCTTTCTCTTTTTTTCTCTTGCACAGTCTTCCCTCCCCATTCCTGTTTAAAAAATTAGTTTATGAATTTGATCCATGCAACCTGACATGTTTATGCCAGAGCTAATATTTGTGACACTAACTCGTTCAGCATGAATTTCATGAGCAGATGTGGCGACTATTTTACCAGATGCACTTTGACTATGACAACAAAATAATGTTTACATGCATTTGAAGGGCAAACATTTCTATCATGTAGTCATTGCCAACAGATTAGACTTTATGCAACACTGACTGTAGATCCAGGTCATATCTTCCATTTAATTTAAACATCCCATCTGTTCATCTTGAAAGACAAATTACACATGGAGAGCAGTAGAAATGGGATTAATATAACGCAAGAAACATCAAATATCCATATTCTGACTCAGATAACATTTCTAACAGTTTACTTCATGCTTTTATAATAGAGGAGATTTTGACAATCATTACTTAACGATACTTTCACCACACTACCCTGTTATGAATATGATGAAACAGTGTGAGTAAGTGAGATTAGTTTTACACCTGCTTTTAGCAATATTCCAGCAATATCACAGCAGGACACCAGAATGGGCTTCACACATTGTACCCATGTGGGGAATCGAACCCGGGTCTTCGGCGTGACAAGTAAACGCTTAAGCACTAGGCCACCCCACCGCCCCTGAAGAAACAGTACCAATGTGAAATTAAGTTTTGCTAATCTGGTTTTGAGTCTGTAATAGAAAGAAGTCCAGACAGCCTCATCATTCTCTCAAACTGAAGAAAACCTAGAACTGTCAAAGTATGATATATTTGCTTGGGAGATTTCAGATACTTTCAGTTAAGGGTCTATATAGGAATACCAAGGTTTGTAATAATTGCTTACAGTCCTTGCTCCCCCATAGTCAATGTATCCATTCATGCTATTTCTGTAGGTACCCATGGCTCAGATCCCGAGAACATTTTCCCTACTGGCATATAGCTAACTGAGACAACAAGTATAGAAGTGAGCACAGCTCACATACCCCCGCTTCCCACTTTGGGACATGGAAATGACTGATATTGATATATATAATGTCACAAGGATCAGCAGCTCACAAGACTTTCTCTTTGACTCTACTAAACTTTATATACATGTTAGATAATAGTTTTGGCATGTACTGATTACGGTAATAATTTATGGAAACTAGATTTTTTTTGTGTTTTCCGTGGAAACCTGACATACAATTGAACTTGACTGTCTCATGTTGCACACAATGAAGTGGACGTAGATGAAGATTGCTATTTTTTAGCACATGGCATATCTGTGGGTCATGATTAACTTGTGTATTAAGTTTGGTGAACCTAGCATGTATAGTTTCGATGATATGCCGTGGTCAGGTAACCATCAAATACATTTTGCATGTACCTAGCATGAACCTAGCATGTAAACTTTAAGAGATATGCTCCGGACAAAACCATCAAACACATTTGGCACTAAGTTATGTTTCCATGGAAACAGCAAAAAAACAAAATTCTGAAAAACCTTTGAAATAGCAAAAGGCACATCAATGGGTAATGATTAACATGTGTGTGAAGTTTGGTGAACCTAGCATGTAAACTTTTGAGAGATATGCCCTGGACAAAAACCAATCAAACACATTTGGCACTAAGTCATGTTTCCATGGAAACAGCAAAAAATAAAATTCATATCTGGATGTAAACCCCAAAAGGCACATCTAGGGATCATGCTTGATATGTGTACCAAGTTTGATGAAGCTAGCATGTATAGTTTGGAAGATCTGCTCCGGACAAGATGACATCCTCATAGTCACAGCCTAAGTCATGTTTCCATGGAAACAGCAAAAATACCAATTCATATCTGGATCTACCCCCCCAAAATGCACATCTAGGGATCATGCTTGATATGTGTACCAAGTTTGATGAAGCTAGCATGTATAGTTTGGAAGATCTGCTCCGGACAAGATGACATCCTCATAGTCACAGCCTAAGTCGTGTTTCCATAGAAACAGCAAAAAAACAAAATTCTGAAAAACCTTTAAAATAGCAAAAGGCACATCAATGGGTAATGATTAACATGTGTGTGAACCTAGCATGTAAACTTTAAGAGATATGCTCCGGACAAAGTTTCGGGACGGACGGACAGACAGAATGAACGCTATATACCCCCGTTACCTCGTAGCGGGGGTATAATAAACATCATTCACTAACTTATCCACATCAAACTGTCATTACTCCATAACATCAAACAGATAATCAGAAAAATATCATTTCTATCCAGCCCCACTGGCTTTGAAGGACTTCCTGAACCCCTCCAAGAAAGGAAGCAAAACAAGCAAAACATTATGCAATCTATCAACACGAGAGACACGTAACATAAACCAATTGCCAGGTAACTAAGCAACAACCCACACATAATTGTCTTCTAAGATGAATGGGGTAACACGATCCGAAAAAAGAAAGCAAAGCTAAGAAAATGCATTCTGTTGAAGCGACAGAAGTGAAATGTAAAAAAAAGTTGATCGAACAGACAAAATAGCACCAAATGGTAAATAAATGTTACCTCAGTGCATGAAGGTCAGTTTCGAAACACTTTAGGATAGCCTGTGTACTTTGAAGAAGGGAAAACCATGGAACATTACTGCCATGTGTTTCCACATTATTGATATTCATGACTCAAGTACACTGAAGTTGTTTTCTGCATTTGTGTAAAGAGTGTATTGTGTCAATACATCCCATAACAACAAAATATTGTATCAACAGACACAGACAGGCACACACACACAAAGTGAGTGGATAACTGGGTTGAGTGCCTCAGTTTTCCAGTTATATCACAGCATGTCGGAAAGCCTGAAGTGATGCTGGTTACAACATTGGTCAACTGTCTGATTGATCTGTTTAATTGGCATTTTAAAAGTTGATGAAAAATAGAAAAATATACTTTATGGATAACAACTTCTTTGAATTATTATGATGCGACGTTTTGGTATAGCTTTTTATACCGTTGTCTTATACCGTTGTCAAGCAAGAGTAAAGTAATACAGGAGAGAACATTGGTGAAACTCATTAGCAGGGGTATGGTGCTGACATAATAGGGGTGAACTGGGATTCAAACCCCAATCAAGGTTTTGGACATACCCAAGGGACACAACTCTGCACAAACATTACGGGGCCCTCCTTGCCATCCCATACACAGACACTGACATAAGACTTCCATGCTGTTGAGCTGTCTTCAGCATTGTTAACAAATTGAGATCACTCCATGAAATTAATAACATTGTGTTTGTTATTTTACTACACACTTGCCAATATCCCAGTTATATGATAGCACTGGACTAGACAATGTAAACTAATGACAAATGATATTGTGTCATGTCACCATACTAAGTTGCAAGAATTAAAAAGTACCACAATACAGAGAGTAAACTGTGTCTTCGACAGAATCCCATGAGTCTGGCCTCATTAGCAATGTCAGGAACAAGATACAGCAAAATATTTCAAAATCATAATCACCAGCAACTGTGACAACCCGATTATGATTCAATCCTGGAAAACTATTCTGGTTCACAAATTACTGAAAATGAAATATTGTAACACCTCATCAAAGTATTCTTTAAAATTTTGTTGTGCGAGAACCCACTGTTTGGCACGATATAAATATTTCAGATCTGACTGAAAGACTAGAGAAGGTTGGTTAGCTTTTAAGACAAAATTGCATTTATAATACGAGGAAAATATGCATAAGATGGTTTTTAAATATCTTTTTCTGTTAAAGTTACATTTACATTATAATGATTTTAACACATTGCCAGGATTATCATATAGGACACCCACACATAAGGCTGGTCAAATTATAAAACATGTTTTTTCACATAATACCCTTTTTTACCCATGACTTCTTTGTCAACCCTACTGATCAAGCCAGCAAAATACAGTAATTTCCTATATTCTCTATACCAGATATTTCTCTGGTTCCATTCAAAGGGTAGAACTGAGTGAATTACTGCCTTAGCACGACCGCTATTCTGACTATGTGGCCCACCACAGTGATAGTCCTGAAAGTGTGTGTGTGTGTTCAGGGTTATCTGCCATGTGGGTTACAGGGTAATTGAGGCAGGATGCTAGAGCAGCCTCTGTACCAGACAGATACATCCATCTGCTGGCTGCACCTACACCACAGTCACTCGGACTGGAAGAGCTCCATGAAAGATCATAAAACACTTCATGTGTTTTAAGATGTTACAGATACCACCTTTACTAGCTCATTGAAAGACAAATAAAACATTTCCACTGTTTATATATGGCATGATTTCATCTTTTCTTACTCATTCAAAGATGATTAAACTCTCCCATATCATTCTCAAGTCAACAGCAACCTCATAAGCTACATGTAACTATTTCTTATGCCTTTACCATGTTTAAACATATAATCACGTAATGCATGCAAAATCCCGAGCTGCATTTCAAGCACTCAAAATTCTAATATTCTCCTAAGCCTATGATATTAACTTATTTGTAACTCATCAATTCTGTAATTTTGAGATTTCGTTAAATTACCATGGACTTATCTTGGATTATAACCTAGCTCTCCTTGACAAATAGAGAAAATCTTGTTCTTATTTTCGAAAATTCTGAGATATCTAACACTGCCTTCAGTATGATAATGTAAAACTAAGTATGTCTCTTTGTCTTCATCAATGACAAAATTTATAAAGATATTCATTCCTACAAAGCCTTATCATATAACCATATTATTAAGAAATGGGCAAATATTACTTCCAATTATGGAATTTCTATGTGCAATTCATTCAGTCCTTGGCAAAATATAGGCCTCTTTCAGGCATCCATAAAACCCTGCTTAAAGCCTAGTGTTTAGACAGAATTCTCAGTCACATTGTCAAGTTTCTGTTGTGGTTTGAGATCAGTCATCACAACTTAGCTGTGGGTGAATCAGCATATTTATTTTGTAGTAGGTGATGGCACACACCATCTTGCCACACAGTGTTGTGTGCACGACATACAAGATCATGTGACCTAAAGAACTGGCACAGCAGGAACAGTACATATGGCCATATTCAACTTCTTGTTGCCAGTCAAGTTTTCACACTTTAATAGCAAAAGCATGTTTTACACTGCATTTTGACGGATCTACCATTTTCAGATAGGCTTTGAAAATATAAACAGCTCACATAAGCAAACCATACAAAGTTGAAATCCATGGAACGACAACCATGTCATGCTAACGCCTCAAGTTAAATTATATTTTGTGACAACCATTTCATACTATCATCTCTAGGCAAAATCATTTTGTGACTACCATGTCATACTAACACCTCAGGTAAACAACTTGTTGTGACAACCATTTCATACTAACACCTGAAGGTACATACCCTTTTGTGACAACCATGTCATACTAACACCTCAGGTAAACAACTTGTTGTGACAACCATTTCATACTAACACCTGAAGGTACATACCCTTTTGTGACAACCATGTCATACTAACACCTCAGGTAAACAACTTGTTGTGACAACTCATACTAACACAAGGTACATACCCTTTTGTGACAACCATGTCATACTAACACCTCAGGTAAACAACTTGTTGTGACAACCATTTCATACTAACACCTGAAGGTACATACCCTTTTGTGACAACCATGTCATACTAACACCTCAGGTAAACAACTTGTTGTGACAACCATTTCATACTAACACCTGAAGGTACATACCCTTTTGTGACAACCATGTCATACTAACACCTCAGGTAAACAACTTGTTGTGACAACCATTTCATACTAACACCTGAAGGTACATACCCTTTTGTGACAACCATGTCATACTAACACCTCAGGTAAACAACTTGTTGTGACAACCATGTCATACCAACACCTGAAGGTAAATACCCTTTTGTGACAACCATGTCATACTAACACCTCAGGTAAACAACTTGTTGTGACAACCATTTCATACTAACACCTGAAGGTACATACCCTTTTGTGACAACCATGTCATACTAACACCTCAAGGTAAGTAATAATTGTCATATCTTTCATCCTCGTGTGGCATCATTATCCTCGTTATCTGATAGATCATATCCTCAACATTTGTCATATTATAATGGTTATTATTAAGCTGACATTTTCTTTTCACTGCAAATAGTGCAAGATATTTACTGCTGCTTTCAACGATATTTGAAAATCCAAGATCACAGGATCCTGGCATGCATAAGGTATGTAACTCTGAACAACAAATTAACATGCCTTAAATGACTGACCTTCCACGGACCTGACAGAGTATTAGTCAAATCCAATGTAATAATAACAATTTGCTCAGCATTTGCTTCGTGTAAAGTCTATGAAAAAATCTAATTACAATTCCTAGCAAGTTAGACTACGCAACTGGCAGAGACAAGTCAAGTGGAACTCCTATTTTAATGAAGAACAGTTCCACTAAATAGGCAGAGAGGCTATGCTTCATACAAACTGTATAATCACATTATCATGTTAAATAAGGATGATTCAGAATATAACAAACTCTACAAAAGTCAGGTGTCATTCATCATGTACATAAACAATTAGACACACGAGTCAACAACCCCTCCACATGCATGTGTTTATGAAGCGTTTACTCCAGTCTTTGAACTGAAGCACTGAATGGCTCCCTACACACTCCACACAAGAGCCATTACCTTTGATGAAAACATAGCATGGCCATGACTGATTGACCAAAGGTTCACTCTACCATCACAGCCATTCAAGTTAAGAGACAACAGGACATAATATTCTCACTATAAAGACTTCAAATGGTTATCATGGGATCTTTTAATAATTCAATTTACAACTTGCTGCTATGACTAACAGATTACTGAGCCGTCTTCGGGGTTCATCAAGCACACATCATTCCACAATTAGGCAGAAAACCTACGGGGAAGTGGCAAAACAATTTGAGAAATCATAGTTTTGTATCATCAGTATTTGATCCTGTGGCAAGGTCAGTGATATTTTCAAAACGAGGTCGTCATCACAGCTGACATTTGTAAACAGAGAGTTTCCTCTGTCCTCCTGGCTCTCTAACTAACAAGGCCATGACATTTGTTCTGTTGATCATGTTGCAAATCGGCCTTCTGTTAGTGTTTAACATAAACATAAAAAAAACTTTGATGAAAAATGTGGGTACCAAATCATCAGGAACTTGCTTTTGTTAAACATATATAGTTTATCGTTTATATTTGTTCTACGTCCTTATGACCATCACATGTACAGGAGAGGTATTAAAATAAGCATTCTTAACCTGTTTATCTATCCAGAATTACTGTTAAAAAAAAGAAGTCTATATAAATTAAACTCCTAAACCTTATACAATCTTTGGAGTTGCTGCTTGCAAGAGCCTCCAGACAAGACATCTTATATAACATCTCTATAACCGTGCTGTATCTTCCAAATAATCAGAAATAAAGTGAAAATCATTTGCAAATTTATTCTTAGAAAATATCAGTTTTGAGAGGCATCTGAAAATAAATATTTTTGTGAAATTTGAAACCTGAAACACCAAGTGTGTGTGGGTCAATCCCTGATCACTGTGGGGGCAAACAAAACAGATCATTTGTACATCTTCTTGCCGGCTATGGTATGAATGAATGATTTTCTAAAATCTAAAATTACAAGTTGATCGAATATGCTTTCATTTGTGATTTAAAAAAATCATACAAATAAATCATTTATCTTTTACTTTCAATTTTATATCAAATATTGAATTTTCTTTGTGGCAAATTGCCATTGACCTTTAAGGCCTTGGTCCAATTACATGTGTCCTCTGACAGGTTAACTGCATCTTGAATTAACACTACAGTGAACAATATTCCAGTTATATCACAGTGCCAGCTTAACACAACATGAAAGCCCAAATTCTGCAGGTTTGAGACATTTACTTCTTGGGAGGGGCTGGCGGGGTAACCTAGTGGTTAAAGTGTGCGCTCATTATGCCGAAGACCGGGTTTGATTCCCCACGTGGGTACCATGCAAGAAGCTAGTGGTGTTCCGATTAATTGAAATAATCCAAGATTAGCGATTTTTGAACTACTGTTTTAGTCTTTGAAATACTTGACAATGGAACATATCGCTGAAGTTTTCAGTGCCTGAAAACGTGTTTAATTCATAGAAAACTCACTTCACTAACTGACAAGCCATAACTGAATATTTCTTGAAGACTCCAGGAAGTTATATGTTCATGATATATAAGTCATCACTTTAAAGTAGCAAGTTGCATCATGTTATACATATCTGCAATAACAACCTGGATAGGAAAATCTGAAAAATGACGCTAACCAATTTTTTTTCGATGATTGTTCGCTTGGTAATAAAGCAATCATCAATTGTGAGATTTCAACCAATTCCCAACACTACAAGAAGCCCATTTCTGGTGTCCCCCACCGTGACATTGCTGGAATATTGCTAAAAGCTGTGTAAAACCCTACTCATTCACTCACTACTACTTTGGAGAAACCAATGAGCATGGAAATGGCACTGACAAACCAAGAAACATCATGGGGGGAAACCGGGAATCAAACCCACATTCATAGCTTTATGGCATGCTCAGGGTATTCAACTCTACATGTTGCACCATCACAGGGAGGCTGTGCCTCAGACAACCTGGCACATGGTCCCCCATTCAAATTACTCTGGCAACAGGTTTTTCTGAATAGGATTTTGTTTGAACTTACAGTTTTCACTTCATATTATTTTGTTAAATTAACCGGTTTCTCTGAATTTTATTTTGTATGGTTTACAGGTTGTGCTGCATATTGTGCTGTCTCAGTAAGCCAGGTTTTTCAGTATACTGTACCACTTCTGAAATGTCAAGCCAAGAGCCAAAATATTTTTTCCATCCCTCGAAGAATTCCTGAGGAATGTAAATGATGATTTCTCCTCCTTGGAACACATCTGCCATCGATCAATCCCCACGTTGTTGGTATGTGAAAGAAACATACTAGTGTAGCCATCTTTGTTTCTGGTATCAGGAAGAATGCCCTGTTTGTGGTATCTCCGACCACAAACCACTAACAAGTTTTGTCGGCAGCGAGACAACAGGAGTATAAACACACCTGTTCATCCTACTCAACCACCATCAAAGATAGTCAGGGAATCATTACTCAGCCCAAATGGGGAAAATACTCTCCAAGATACTCTTCAGATAGGTATGCCTTGTGCCATCCACAAAATAATTACTCAAGCACACAAGCAAGTCTTACAGTCACTGTCAATGAAATTCCGGACGGACGTTCCCCTTACATATTTCCAAGCTTGAAAACAGTTTTTGAGATTCTGGTGAACTGTAGGTAAAAATTCCACGGTTAGATTGTGGTAAACAGGAAATGTCGGTTCTGCAACATGATCTATTTGTTTTGTGCGTACAGCATCACTCCCATAAGTGAAGACGCAGTGCAGTGAAGAGAGAGCACCGAGTACAGACAAGCCTCGACAACAATTAATGATTCAATGGTAAACTAGTTGTAGGCTCTGGAGTTGAACCTGTTTTCATCAGTTGGGTAAAGTTAACTAAAAACCATCAACCCCTTCGGTGTCCAAGATATTTTTATGGATTAAACTTCTTTTTTAATTTCTCACGACGTTCATCAGGGACCATTCCAGGTCCCTTCATCAGGTGAACTGTTCACCTGATGAAGGGACCTGGTCTCGAAACGTCGTGAGAAATTAAAAAAGAAGTTTAATCCATAAAAATATCTTGGACATCAATGTACAACTTCTAAATGCCACTGAAAGACAACCCCTTCGGTGTTTGACACAGTCATGTCTAAGCCCTAAATGAAGCAGATTTACATTTCTTCAGCATCTGAATCTTCCTTCTCACTGGGGCTCCTCTACAATTTAAAAGATCTTGTTTGTTTCTATCCAAAATACATACATTAAGAGACCAAGCATTATTCTATGTCTGAGGATTGAATACACCAGTAGTGACTTTTTGAGAGAAGAAGATATGAAAATGCTTTTATCAAAATCCACAGAGACCTTAAGGATAAGTCTAAGGGATGAATTCCCAAGTGAGTGAGTTTAGTTTTACACCGCTCTCAGCAATATGCCAGATATATGTCGGCAGTCTGTAAATAATCAAATCTGGACCAGACAATCCAGTGATCAACATCATGAGCATCAATCTGTGTAACTGGTATACAATGACATATGTCAACTAAGTCAGCGAGCCTGACCACCCTATTCAGTTAGTCACCTCTTACGACAAGCATGGGTTACTGAAGACCAATTCTAACCTGGATCTTCACGGGTACTGTTCGGAACAAAATGAAAATAAACATGCTCTTATGTGTTCTTGAGTGATTGTGCAATCTATTTCAAACCTTCTGGCATGAAGTAAATTGGCATTTGATGTTCTGTAGATTTCAATAACACTATATGGACTTTCTTTGTCATGTCCCCAAGTATCCAATGTACCAGACCAAACAAATCATGTAAGAGTCAGGCTTTGGATAAAATGTGTGCAACAGCTGGAAATGTAAGCTAACCATTATCAGCCAACAGTGTCATCAATCTTGCTGTACAGGTAATTGAGTTAACAAAGCACTGGTGTTCTACATCCATCTTATGAAAAGTACCTGTATATATATGTCAGGGTAGAGACTGCAGAGATTCAACCAGTAGAGACTACGATTACAATTTCTACTAGTAGGATCGGAGATTCTACCAGTAGAGACTCTGATCGCAGTCTCTAATGGTAGAGACTCCGATCACAATCTCTACTGGCAGAATCTCCGATTCTACCAGATCGCAGTCTCTACCCTGACATATACATAGGAAAGGTTCTTGCAGGAAGAAGGAATACAAACTCACCATAAACTTATTGCTTACAAGTTACATCCTGTTATATTTGTACACTGGTCTTAACAGCACAGGCACAATTCATGTAAGTTTATATTAAAAAATATAATACGTCCCGGATTTAATGTGTATTTCATTACAAAAGGTTCAACAAATATGCTGGTCCATTAGACAAATTAGGCAAAAAATATTCAGAGCCAGTTATTTTAAAATAAAATGGCTGCATTTTTTGAAAATTGATGAATAGCAGTTGTGTGGGAATTCTGAGACAAATAGCAGATGTAAGTCAAAACCATACTGCCAGATCCATGATCCTGTTATCTTCAGTAAGTTTGTCGGATTGCTAAACATATCTCAGTCATGTTTACTTATTAAGGCTTGATTAATTTTGCAGTTTAGGTTAATGTTAATAAATTAGTTTAAAATAAACTGGCACATCAAGCACAACCCTGATGACAAACCCTGGGTGTTGTTGTTTTTTTCATACATATTCTGCTCTGGAAATAATGAAAATCTAGCCTGGATGGTCAAAGTCAAAGGAACTTTAGGACCTTTGGCCAATATACATTGGAGTTGCCTTCAGGATATAGTATACGTTCTGATTTAGCAGTTTGTTTCTAGAAGAAATTGCATTTTTAGCATAGCCAGTTTAAATATAGCATGATCATCTTTTGAAGAGAGATGGTCAGTGATTGATGAGCCACAATCCATGCCGTTGGGTTTCAATGACACACACTCAACCAAGTCTCTGCCACTGTTTACTGAAAGCACAGGTTGCTAGCTGGGGACCCAGTCCTAACCCAGAACTCAGACAGGGCTAGTAGTAAGAAGGGTAGAGCATAACTGCTCACCTTTTCACCAGTTCCCCAATGATTCATACTCTAAATCAAATATTTAAGGTGCTTATAGTCTTTGATATTTTAAAGGCATGTTTTCTTGATGGTCTCGCTCGCCAGTATATTTTATATGAAAGAGAACATTCCCTTGCACACACAACCTCTACTATAGAGAGTGAATAAGTTAGTAAGGCACTTTAGCAATATTATAGGAAGACACCAAATATGTATGTCACACGTTGTATCCATGTTGGAAATCGAACCTGGATCATTGACGGGACAAGTGAATGACTTAACCAAAGGGGTGGTGGGGTAGCCTAGTAGTTAAGGCGTTCTCTTGTCACGCCGAAGACCCAGGTTCGATTCCCCACATGGGCACAATGTGTGAAGGCCATTTCTGGTGTCCCTGTCGTGATATTGCTGGAATATTGCTAAAAGCGGAGTAAACTTTACTCCCTCACTCACTCACATAGCATAGAAGAAAAACATTAGCGCAAATTATCGCACAAACCATCAGACTCAGTGTAAGACCACATGCAGACTATTTGCATCTGTGATGAGTTAACTCTCCACAGAACATTGTAGACCATCCTTTCAAGCATGGAGTCAAGGTAAAACAGAATGAAAATGCATCTCATCACTATACTATCAATTTACTATTTGTAACAAAACCACAACATTTGAGCAGCAATGTTGTCACTAACAATTACAATTACACATTGGAAACTAGAGTGCACTCACAACACATTCATAATTAAACATGAATAAATTGTTCATCATGAAGATAAGACACAAAATAGCATTTAATAGGCTCTGCAATAAAATCCTGTTTAACTGGTAATTCTAAATAATAGATATTACCTGGCTATAAACTGGGTATCTGCTAAGGATGTATCACATGGATTGGATCTCAGTTACATTTCATGTATGTACTTTTCATCTTATACTTAATTAATTATTAATTAAATAATTCAACACTGCAAACAGATACATAATCTTATTGGAATCTATGAAATAAGTGTTTTACAATACATAGAGTCGAATACCAAGCTAACTCTTTGGATAAAGGCTAGTGAAAAATCACAACTAGTAAACTGCTGTAGGACACTTCTGTTGACTAGTTATCATAAACGACCTGTTCAAGTAAACACATGCTCAAGATTTATTCTAATTTTACTATGAAGGAGAAACATTATGAAAGACACTGGAATGTTACATAACAAGTTGATGTAAGCAAACATCCTGCAAGGTGATGTACACCTGGGCCCCGTTCCTCAAAGCGATCGTAGCGTAATGATGATCGTAACTCCCATAGTTTATCAAAGACTTACGACAGTTGTAGCAAGTATGATAGATTTGAGGAACGGGGCCCTGGTTCAGTCACTGCTTCCAGTCTGTCATTGCTCCCCTCCAATATATATTTTACCATTCAAACATTTTACAAATATGTCTAAAATATATTTCAAAAGACATCAGGAAACAGTTTTGTTTATAATTTCAGATTAAATTAGGGAAATATTGGTTTATGTCCTTGGCAGACAAAAAATGAAGAAAACATTTCTTATTCATGATAATGAATAGAATGTCAATGTAATACCAATGACTATATGTATACAATGTGACTTGTTTAACTGAAGAAGGGCACATGATCACAAGGCACGTGCCATATGATGGCGGTAAGTGGAACAGTGATTCAACAGGAAAATAGTACTTCTACTGTTTTGATTCCCAGCCTTTATGGTGTAACAGAATTTGATGAAAAAAAGTTCATGGACTCTTATAAGTCAAAGTATGTGGTGCAGTCATTTTTTATTTCCACATTTCTTTTCTTAAATAACACAGAAAAAAATGAAGCTTTATGACACTCTTCAACATCTCATCAACGAATCACTTTTCATATGGAGAATTTCTGAATTTTGACTTTGGAGTATGAGATACTTCCCTGGACACATTGTCCACAGCTTCACAAAAATGTCTGTGAGCTTGAAACAACAATCTCGGACTCACCATAACCTGTACATCAACATCTATCAAATCCACATCAAAGGGAAGATGGCCTACTAGCATGTATACATTGTGTTTGAACAATATCAACTACATACATGGACTCTCAGAACCCCTGTCGGCTAACTGGATATGATTAATTCTCTACAGTCAGCTGACCCCGTACCTCAGCAAGCATGGCTAGACTGAACAAAATCTACCACTGACCAGTTTAACGAGAATGATTTATGATGACATCTCTTTCCTTGTAACTCTAACTTTAGTTGATTAGGTTTATGTAACATGTTAGACTGTGACATTTGGTAAATTTACAGGTATAATTACTTGTGGATCATTTTGGAGATCTTTGCCTATAGTGGACTATGAGACTGGTGGAAGGATGGCAAAATGCTGTCAAGGGTATTGCTATTAACTATCCCTACTTATCTACACTCATCTCATCTGTGAATTTACATTTGGCAATACTAACATGACCTGCCAACCCAATACTGTCTCAATTCACATTATAATGATTTCTACCATGTTTTGTTATAGTCCGGCTTCTGAAATACACAGACTAATGTTGAGTTACTATGACAACAAAACAAACTTCTAAATCTGATGGCATAAAAATGAGCTAAATACACCCATGAGAGAGAACTGGTCAATAACAGCCATGGGAACAGCAAAGCACAAAAAACACTGAAAATTTAGCCAGAGGTCTTGGGGGGTCAAAACGGAAACAAAAATCCTGGAAATCCACGGAAAATTCTGATATCTGATAACAACAGTATCTTGTTAGTCTGGCTACACTAAAGAGAGTAGAAATGGCTGAAATTATGTATCGTGATACATACATCATGCCTCAAGAACCATGATACATTTCAATACGGGATGTAGGCATAACATGATACCCAAGTGTGTAGGCCACTGAATATCAATTCAATTCGTACCTCATGGCCCGCCAATGGCAATGACCCATGGCATTTATATGCAAGTCTGTAGATCCCAAGCTACCAATGCTTGTCGGAAGAAGCAACTAAATGGATCAGGTGATCAAGCTGATTGCACGTCACAGTATCCTAAATGAGTAGATCGATGCTCATGCTGCCAATCACACGTAGCCTGGTCCAGACTCAATTACTTACAGTCGTCATATAGCTGTAATACTGTTGAGTCAGGGGTGGAAATAACCCATTGCCCGACGCCCGAGTCCAGTGTTTTTTTCTGTCAGGCAAGCAAATTCGTATATCACACTCTACCGGCGTCCAGTTGACTTTCCAACGTTAATTATGTTGTTTATTTTAAAAAATCAACAAGAACACGTCCGGTATAGTGGAAAAATTATCGGGGCAAGTGATTTCACATGTGCCACTGTACCAGAGTACACTAACAATTTTAAAGTTATTTCCACCCCTGTGAGTGACAACATGCCAAGAGTAGATCGTAGCTTATCCAGTTGTATCTACTATAGACATTACATACACAGGTATTTCACACAACCCACCCTTACACAACCACTACAATGTTTAGTTCCCTGTTCATGACATACAATGTGTTCAGCCAAGAATAATTCACTTCTGTACCAGCATCACAAGTGAAGGTCTGCCCCGAGCTCAACCACAACAAGGAAATGGTCACCGGGTGCAAGCTGTTCAGTTCCTGTTAGCTCACTGTTTTACACAGTAATTGCCATGCCATGTGCCGTACCATAAATTTAATGATTTAACTTTAAAAGGAAAGCATCATTCTCAAACAGGATGCATTAACATGTTGAAGGAAGGACAAGGGTGAGAGTTGAGTGATCTTAGTTTGACAAATTTGGCAATGAATATCGACCTTTACTGAAGGTAAACAAACTAGCAAGTATGAAGTACTGATACCCATTTGCATATACTGTATTCATTTACTTTAATTAATTTATTTATGCATCCTGCTCCAACATGTCCACAACGGCCACCACCACACACCCCAAACTTCTGAACCAATCTGGGATGCTACATGACTGACTGACTGAGTTTGGTTTTACGCCGCTTTTAGCAATATTCCAGCAACATCACGGCAGGGGACACCAGAAATGGGCCTCACACATTGTACCCGTGTGGGGATTCGAACCCGGGTCTTCGTCGTGACGAGCCAACGCCTTAACCATTAGGCTACCCAACCGCCCCTCGGGATGCTACATGACTGTTCATTTATTGTTTTGCATGTTCCAGATGTTTTACAAAAAACAAAAGTCTACAAAGAGTATACACTTGCACACTAGTTATTCTAAAAACTGGTCGAGCTATGACAAACAAATTTAACAAATTAATAGTTTTAATAGGTTCCCTCCTTTGACAATTTTCTAAGCCTTTTAATACAATACAGTACATCAGAGGCCAGCTTACTTTTCAGTAATAGGAAAATGTTACCAAGATCATATAACTTATTTCTATACCACCTGGAATAGTCAGTCAAAAAGAACTTCAAATTTCAACTCTGACCTCCTTAAGTACAGCAGATTATTTCCCATGAATGAAACATGTCAGCTCCCAGAATAACACTGAATGTGAATACCAGACTTTACACAACAAAGCAATTGAGCTCCACAGGGAGCTGATCATTAGCATGATGAGAATGTAACAACCAAGAAATTAAACATATAGAAAATAATAAGGAAGTTCAGCATGTACGCAAAGTAAGGATAAGAAAAAATGAAAATTTCCTTTTTAAATGAGATAGCGTCAATGATTAATTGGACATCAACTTCCTTTTTTGTTAAGAAGTACCTCCAAAATGTGTGTTTAACAAATCAGAGTGAGTGAGTGAAATAGTGAGTGAGGTATTACGCCACTTTCAGCATTCCAACAATATCACAGCAGGGGTACCAGAAATGGGCTTCACACACCTGAACAAATCATAAAGTTAATATGCAAAAAATCTTTGACTTTTGTTCATCATTTCTAAATGCCCTTCAAAGAAGGAGATATACACGGCTATTACCTGTCTACAGCAGGAGCATAACCAGAGCTTTCCTGTCATGTGTGTCTTGCTCATGTATCACAATATCAAAGACAGTTATATTTTAAATTCCAATCAAAAATGGCCTCAACCAAACTGGCAGTCATCGTTTTCTACATGAGTGATGCATTTTGATGGTTTAAAAACCGTGTCAACCACATTCAATCTAAAACAGTTTCCTCACATTACCCTATATACTGATTTGTTCTGACTCTGTCAACTTCATGTAAGAAGGCAATGTAAAATGATGAAGTTTTGATGATGATGATGATGATGATGAAGACTACGATGATGACACTCATGAATCTCATTTTCACAACAGCTATTATTCAAATATAATTTTCGGCACTTTACTCATTCATTGTCAAAACAGTACATTGGGTGTTGGCCTTCAAGTTGCCCGACTAACCAGATTGTAGCTGTGTTTGAAAGACCTCAATATTGCCACATACACACATAGTTTAAGTGGTCACGAGAAAGGGGTAGCCTAGTGGTTAAAGCGTTCACTCATCACACCGAAGACCGGGTTCAATTTCCCACATGGGTATAATGTGTGAAACCCATTTCTGGTGTCCCCCAGTCATGATATTGCTGGAATATTGCTAAAAGCTGTGTAAAACTAAACTCACTCACTGGCAATGAAATATTAAATACATATGATATAGGACAGAATAGCTTCCATTTACGCAAGCAGCACTATGTAACCACTTAACTTATACACAGCACCGGTTCACCTCATACAAGACTGAATACAGCAACAGTAGCTGACTGGTAAATAGTTTTCATAGTTGCAACTAAATTGGCTCACTTTAGGTTTCAAGTGGGAAATATGAATGAGGAAGGATTATGTATAGTATAGATAGAGGAAGCAGTTTAATGCAACATTGTATAATATTGATACATGGTATCTTGACTATGATTGACCGTAGCCATAACATAGCCATGATATAGTGGCAACATACGACATAGTACAAAATTCTTCAACTTATGAATTCACAATTTGTATGAAAAATAACCAAAGTGTTTAAGGAGTGGGGCAAAATGAGTGACTAAAACGTGAAACCAGAATCCATATTCAATCCTAAATCATAGGATCCTGGTATGACAAAGGGACAGAACTCTGCACAGTATTTCTACAATTTCAATGACTGAACCATCCATTCTAACATGTAGCAAAACAAGTTCTCCATGTGAAAATACACTTTAAGTGCCAGGATTCTCAACAGAATCAAGCTCCTTGTTCAACATGTATTAACATCTCTTTTGTTGACCATCAACTGCTGAAACAATGCACTTGATGCAGTGATTGCTACATTTGCTTGATTTGTTTCAGCTGCACGTAACACTGGTGAAATGTGGCATTGTATAAGTTGCCAAGAGAGACCTATAAACACATTCACAGACATGATTCATGTGTATATATGTGTATCTATCAGCTGTCAGGGGCCTCAGTAAGTGGAAGTATAACAATATTAGTTTAATGAAAGGACTTTAAAAACTTTTAAAAAGGAAACTAGCTGACAATGGTAGTCACCATGAGCCCAACTACACTGACAACACCACATTCTCAAAGTTACAAATTCAAAGAAAGAATCAGGAAACTAGCTGATAATGGAAGTCACCATAAGCTTGACAACATTAAAGACAAAATAACATTAGGCAAGCTCACACAAAAATCTAAATATGAAGCTTGATAAATCAGAAAGTTAACTCCTTCAACACATGTCAGAAGCAACAAACATAATGCTCAGAAACCATGAAAAACATGCACACCCGCTTCAACTAAACACATTCATTAGAAAAACAAGCACCTAATTTGAAGTACTGTCAAGCTTCAGCATGCAAACTGCAGATGAAGAAAACCAATTAACTACCCAGCTATCACTGCTACACAAATACCCATTGAATGATGTACAGCCTGCAACAGTATTACGTTCCCTAATTCTGTGAAGACAAACACTAAGCTATCTAATGTAGAACAAGATGTTACACAAAGCTGGGATAATGAATCGGAATACCACAAATGTCATGAGAGGAATTACAATAATCTGAAGACAGGAGCATGCAGAGTAGCGGCCAGGCATCCAGCCAGGAGAACTTTACGGCTGACATTTCTAGGTGGAAGAGGTGCTACCATTTCCCAAACATCCATATTGATTATTCTTCCATCAATTGCCATACTCACTCTTCAAACTTATTCATTACAAGAGAGAGAGAGTATAGTTTTATGCCACTTTTAGCAAAATTCAGGCAATATCACAGTGGGGGACACCAGAAATGGGCTTCACACATTGTACTGTGGGGAACCAAACTATGTCCGGCGTGACAAGTGAATGCTTTAACCACTAGGCTATCCTACCACCCCTATTCATTACAAGACAATTGGTAATGAAAACCAAGAGCTTCACAGAGCATACACTGTACCAAAAACTTCAAACATTTTTTGTTTGAGTGCTTTAAACTTTATATACCTGATTATATACATGAGACGTAAGACATAACTGGTGTTGTTTTCAGAAGGACCTGTAAAAACCAGTAGATGGAAGATGTGTTCTCAATGAACCCATCTGTTTGTTCAGGCAGCACAAAACATATTGTTCAACTTTGTGATAATTTACTGAATAGTGTTGGGAATTGGTTAAAATCTCATAATTGATGATTGGTTCATTACTACCGATCAATCATCGGAAATAATTGGTTAGCATCATTTATGAAATTTGTTAATGCGCTTAAAAATAAGGAAAAAAACCATGTAGTTCTTTTGGGGTGTTTTGGCAAAATTTCATATCTTTAAAGGATAACTAGTATATTAGGAACATAAATTTCCTGGAATCTTTAAGATAAATTCAATCATGACTTGAAACGAGCTTGTAGTGCTTATGAAATATAACAGACAAAACCAACCTTGTGAAAAAAATTGTTAATGAAAACAAGTGTTCCAGAATTGTTTGTGTTTGATTATGAGAAATTAT
This sequence comes from Haliotis rubra, assembly GCF_003918875.1. Classification (NCBI taxonomy): domain Eukaryota; kingdom Metazoa; phylum Mollusca; class Gastropoda; order Lepetellida; family Haliotidae; genus Haliotis; species Haliotis rubra. Next base: position 3,416,019 of record NW_025767634.1, read on the forward strand.
GATCGATTGCTTGGTCGTTTAGTCACTACAACCAATCTTCGATTATTTCAATTAATCGGACCACCACTAATACTGAATACACTGAACGAATATGTTAGAGATCATGGATATTTAACTGAACAAACAATAAAAATATCCATAAAAATATTCATAAGCCTAGTCTTTTTGGTCACTGTATTCATGTTATTTGGAATAAACAATAACAAATCTTGTTTCCTAAAATGTCCAACTGGCATATAAATTATAGATACCCTTCTCAATGGAGTGAATATTGTTATATGTCGCTTTTAGTGATATTACAGCAATATCGCAGTGGAGGACACCAGAAATGGGCTTCACACATTGTACCCATGTAAAATAGAACCCAGGTATTCCAACATTCTAACCACTAGGAATAAGTAGGATACCCCACTGTCCCTTTTTTACTGAAACAAGAACCTCTGAATTATGTTAAGGACTTTTGCATCATTACAGGAATCGACAAGGATGATTTACATCTGTCAGCCTGTCTGTACACCATCAGAGAGACAGTGTACTACAAACAGCAAAACCATCTGGCGATTAAGTCCCATCACAAATATATCAAACTGACACTGACATTGGAAAAGGGGTTATTTCCAAAAGAAATATGCCAGCACCATGAATACCTAGTCTCTTAATCTTTTATGAAAACCCCTGTGGAGAAAGGCTGTGGAGGGATACTTCTTACCATTGAGTGTCAACAATCTTGTGTAATGATAACATGCAGGTTAAGCTGGGATTTCACCTAAGTCCATGCATATCTCAACCTCAGGCGTAGAGCCACAGGCCAGTAAGACGAAGATAAGACATGCTCTGTCCTGGTCGAGCGTTATTGTAAATACTGTTTACCAGCATACACCAAATGGATATCATTGCTCTTCAAAACATAAACTGGCATGTTTAGTCTAGTCATTTCTACTTGGCTAGTAACATCAGGCCTAATGCAAATAATGATGAAGTTCAAATTTACACCTCATTTCAAACTAGGAGGCAGCTAGCTGCATGGTTTTATACAATGCTGAAGAAATACTGTTAAGATTGCAGTGCTTAGTATATATTTTCATGTTTACCCCTAGCTTTATAACAAACATTATGGCCTTCTGAATATATTTATGGTAGACATCTTAATTTAGGGTTTGTGAGGAACAGAAAATCCATAATCCATTTTCAGGACTTTGACAAAAACAGACGAGTCTTGCAAGATAGAACAGCAGATTCAGTGTACAAAACCAGTTTTGAAAATCCCTTGCTTTAAAGTTCAGCGTTAGTTTATGATTCCGACATCAAGTACACCCAAGACCAGGTTGTCAATCCATTTGCATCCAGATGCATTGATCAATCAATTCTGCAGTCAAACTGTTCTAATGCACTGTCAACTAATGCAGTAACAGCCAGTGGTCAAGGTATTTCCAGTGCTACCATATCTTATCTGATTTAAAGCAGATATTCTGGTCTAATGCCACAGAAATCTGATCAGTTCTACAAGAAATGTATTCCATACGTGGGTTTAGACAGTTCTTGACCACTGTCGTAAACTTAAATATGTTATCAATGACAGTTAACATCCAGAATGACAGGGAGACAATTAGTTTCATAATAGTGAGTGAGTGAGTATGGTTTTACGCCGTTTTTAGCAATATTCCAGCAATATCACGACGGGGTACACCAGAAATGGGCTTCACATATTGTGCCCATGTGGGGAATCAAACCCAGGTCTACTGCATGACGAGCCAACGCGTTAACCACTAGGCTACCCCACCGCCCCAGTTTCATAGTACGTTAAAAAGAGTTGTGTAAGTTTGAAGTGACAACATCAACAGAGACATGTTTTCATCTAGGAATCAGTACAAACTGTTCTTGTTACACAGTAAGTAAAGTTCTTGGAGAAACTTGAAAACAAAAGTGACATAACCCTTCCCATAAGAAATCCATAGTATAAGCATAGACCAATGTATCACTTCAACCATATCATGAGCAAGTGCTTATGAATCTTTATCAAATATCAATAAAAGGACTTAACAGTCACATAGAAAGGCAACCTTAACCTGCCCAACTGGTGCTAAATGTCATAACCACATGTACATCAAGGCAAATCCTGCTGGTCCAGTACTCATTCATAACTCACTACATGTAACAACTTGACAAGTATTGTGGCAGTATTCTACATGCATTCCTTCCAATTTATACTTTACTCAGACTCCTGGATTTACCTGTTTCTGATGTAATAGTATTGTCTATGTTCATATCATGATAAAATGAATTAATTTCATCTTATTGATGCTGTGTACATGACCAACATCACACATCACAACTGCAACTAACATGTCAATATCAGTTTTCAATCACGGCCACTGAAATATACATTTCCAGAAATCAAAGGTTCATTCAGAGGCAGCCTCCAGGGAGTGTTCCCTTTGAAATTGACAACAGTGCTGATGACATAGGGCATATGTCCATCATTACCTGTCACTCAACCCAAGCCATGTATGAATACACCTTATATCATGACACATGTTTATGTTTGTCGATCTGTTTGTCCAGGCAAGATCAATATTGGTTTCTTGTATCACTCAAATATGAAAGCTAACAATGCCAGGTATACAACATGTTGTTTTACCTCTAGCGAATACAGATCCCATAGATCAAAATACCCTTGTTCTAACTGATGAAAGCATTACAAACTAACTGTAATGCTATTGACAATTACTGTGACAAACATATATATGTGACATGTGATACTGTAATCAGATCACAATGATTTACTTAAACCATTGTTTAACCTGTTTGCTATTCAAATATTCTAAAACATATTAAGCAGGATAATGGTCCAAACAGACATGACTGATGTGAAAGAAATACTTGAAAAAAGGCAAACATATGTCACAGACCCAACAAGCATCTATCAGAGTCTTGGTTCAGAAAGTTACATTTCAACATATTATGATACAAGAATTGAATAATGCAAGTTTGTGCATTAAACAATAAACATCTAACACAATAGTATTAATAGAAAACATTGTTGTAAATTAATATGATTAACATATAGCCAAACATACCTGTGCCCCTCGTGAGTAAGATCTTAGGATGGTACAGAACCTCCCTTGTCCAGATGTGTCCCTGTCAATCAAGGAGATAGTATATGGCAATATATAGCAAAATGTGTGCAGGTAAGTGTCGTTCATTTTCACATGTGAAATACAGAATGCAAGTTATGAGGAAGTGACAATCAAGCCAATATATATCAAAGCATTGTCATTATTAGGTACTAAATATAGGTCATCTCTCGTGTATTTGGAGCCCACTGGGAGCATGGAAAGGAAGAATAATAATTGTAGTATAAAACACAGCGAATATATACAATGCAGTGCTTATCCTTTTTCCAGATGGCCCAGTGAACCTGTAAATGCTTAAAGCATCCGTTGGGGCTTCTGTTCCACTTGCAAGAAGAGTGAACACATAAATTAGCTATCCAATATTGAAATAACAATATTCATCAGTTGTACCACAGTATACAATGTTTATAGCATCAGCAATGTTTGTATGGGCGTTCTGGGTTCGAGGAGAATGTATCATGACTATTGTACAATAATAACATCAATATTCAGGATTATATCCTGGGCACCACACACAGTGTCTGTATCTTCACATCACATATGTAATATACTCACCACAGTTGCAACTTTACTCTTTTGCCATCCAACAGAATCGTTGTCGTTTTATAATCAATCCCTGGAAAAAGATCGAGATTATTTAATTCTCACACACAGAGTCCAAACAACACCATTGCCGTTGGTCATATAAAAACATATATTGTACAGTATCTTTAGTTTAACATGCAGTCATAAACAATAATGATCTGTTCTGCATAATTTTAACTGTTGACTAGATTTTTCTTAAGTTAAACCAACCATATCCATCAGTACTCATGACCATTTATGATAATGATACCATTGATCAAGAAAGGTCTCTAGTACCCCTGGATTCTGTGATTACAGTGTCAGTCATGGATGTTTGTGTTGCATCAAACCTATTTTGTGTGGATTGTTGCTCATGCTGTCACTCATTGACATGCCTGTTGAAAGCTGGTTTACTTATGTGATATAGTTTAAAATTGTACTCACTCAGAAATCATAACCTTAGTATAAGAACACAGATTGTTCTGTGCTGTGAAACTTAAAGATGTATAATTTCAATTAACACATGTTCAACTATAAATACAGCTGGTGTGGATTAACCTGGAGCATACTGTAACTGTGAGCTACAGTATGATCAGAGCTTGGTAGATAAATTCAGCTGAGTTACATTCAATATTTAGAACTGTTTTATGCATCAAAAGAATGTCTAAGCCAGAGTAAAGTGAAAAACTGTGTGTACATTGGGAAATTTAAACCATGTTTCTGACAGGAAAACACCTATTACATACAATGTATGATAAATTATACATTTATCAACATGCAAACTTGTGAGAAGAGGTCTTGATTTTATCATGCAATGATGTATCTCCTCGAAAGTGAAAACAGTCATCAATGGATGATGTCATGTTTACATGTTTACAAGAGATTGTGCGAGATTGTCAACAGTACAATGAACGAATACACACCACAATTTGAGTATCCGTAGGGTGATTCAGTCGCTCCGTCCTCCATCCCTGACAATAGTTCTTCTTTTCCAACATCACTGTCTCCAACGAGGAGAAATTTCAGTAAATAATCGTATGATTTAGATGCAGAAGCCGAATTTACAGGCCGAGGGGGCGAGGGACTACTGGTAACAGCAGTGCACATCATTACGGCGCTGATTGATCGAGCTTCCATATACGCGTTAAAACAACAGTTTCCATTTTATCCAGAATTTAAACGATACGTATCCATGGCCATTTGGGAATAAACCACACAGACACACAAATATAAGTGACAAAATTTAACCCATCTCAAACAACGTCTAGATGATCGCTTCTCTTCCTCAGAATACTCTGCGCATGACGGATATGAAAGTGCGCGTTAGGGGCGCATGCGTCAAGTGTCAAAACCAAGATGGCGGTAAATGTGAAGTCAAAATGTTACGAGAATATGTTTACCGTTATTTTGAGATGATCGCTATCAAAATACAGTGTCACGCGCTTTCAGTCAATTCATACACTTATAAATGAATTCCACAAAAGTCTAAATTGATTAACATGTAAGACTGCTTTTGAAATTTGTTTTTTTTATATCGTCTGCTCCGCCAACCGCACTCGATCTTCCCTCAAAACGCCTCGTTAGTGTCTTTCTCAGTGACCAGGTAAATTAACTGTAAAACTGTACCCTTCCGGGCATGAATAAGGCAAAACCTCTTGTGCGGAACTTTGTAAGCATAATATTTTTCATATGAATATGATATATTGCATTGTTTTACACAAACCTGTGGAGATGTAATCAATCTCATCAATATTTTTCAATCTAAATTTCCAAATCATTTACCCTTGAAAGTTTAGTCATAAGTATTATGAATTTATAACTTTTGAAGTCACGATATGGCTGAAATATTGCCAATGTGACTGTAAATGCTAACTCAGTCACTCACCCATAGGCCTCTATGATCATTATTTCATCTCATTGAGAGCTGTTGCAATTTTTTTTATATACGACAAAGAAAGAAAACGCCAGTCTCCTTATACTTTTAAGAAATTGTATGCTTACACCGGACTAACATGATCATTTTTGTTCCAGCTGATGTGTATATATAAAGCAACAATCTGGATGTGTTGGTGGTAAAGAATATGATGGAGGGTTTAGAAACGAAATCCATTGACAGAAATGAGGTACAAATTTTACATGTCTTATGATGGTGATGATTAATTATTGTCAAATCATTCTTTCATTTTAACATAAGTCATTATATTTAACACTTCACATGCCTAATCTAATCACATAATACATCTACTTCCATAGCAACTTATTTTCTACAGCATTATTACTATGTAGAAGTGAATGTGTACATGATAAGGTATCAGAAATGAAATATTGTATTGGTCTATTAGTTTTGTTGAACTATTTTTTGTGTATTCTCACATAGAAGCTACCAAGAAAATGGGTAGGAATTATGAAGCTCATTCTCCATGATGTTCTAGTAGGGGTTTCATGTGCGATATACACCTTATTTTGTTAATATTATATTTTCCCCAGGTTAGACCCAACAAGAATATGCTAGTTTGAAGATCATGAAATTTCTGATAGTCCTTACTACCCATTTCTCCCAGAGCATTTTAGTTACATGACCATCAACAGGGCTCCAGATAATTTATCAACATCAAGAGTACATACTCCTTATTTTCTAATATAGGAGTACTGGAAAAACCTAAGAGTACATTTAGAGCACGGAATGGAATTTAATGGCATGTCAGTAATCTTGTGTTTTGTTTCATATGTGCACCACATATATTGTAAACAGGTCAATAAACAATAAAACAATACTTTTTCAGATAAATACGTCTGTAAATGATTATAAGGCCGTACACCATTGCTATGGTGCATATCTGCTACGTTTTCTAAAATTATTTCCTACTGTATCGTGCATATTTTCTATCCGTACATCGTATGCCCTTATCTGTAGCCCTGCATCAATATATAAACCACTAAAATGATCTGTGGACTACATGAGATCGATTTAAGTAAGTTGAAAATATTACCATGTTTTACAAAATGGCATAGTAGTATTGTGTTTCTACCATTGTGCACTTTTCCTAGTTGATATGATCATTATCCCAACATTTTTGCAGTGTGTTTAAAAAGCCTTTCCACATTGTAATATTACTTGTACCCTCTCACTTGTAGGGTAATAAGACCCTGCTGCAGTGTTCTTTTTTATTATTATTATTATGTTTTTAAATTTAATATTTTACAGGTTTTGGAGAGGCTAACTCGAATGAAAAGAGAACTTGTGAGAAAAGAAAAGAAACTTGAGGTAAGAATTTCATAACCACACTTATCGCCTCACAGTGATTCTTGTATACAAACAGTGTAACTAAAAAGTTATTGGTATGAGACTTGATGAAAGTGGATCCATCAAAAAAGCAACTTTTGAAGTGTGTAGAAAAGTTGTGTCATCATGAAATTATGAGAAAATAGGCAATAGAAAATCTAAGATCACGAAAATCATTTTGGGAATACATTTCATATCAGCATGACAATTAATCTGTGTGAATTCTGTGCCAAGATACAGGAGTCAGTTTGTCCATAACTGCAGCATGATTAAAAGGTATTCTTTTTTTAGCACAGTCTTTGCATAACACTTGCTTCTTTACACAGATATAGTTACAGACTTTTGGATCAGATTAGCCTCTTTGAGCAGGTAGTCACAGTCTTTTGGATAGCTTCTTCAAGCAGATATATAGCTGCTATTGAGCAGTGATATTTCAGATGCCCCATTTAACTGTAACTTACTTAAGCTGATTTTAGATGTGCTTGAGAATGTTTTGTTTTGGACCATGTATATTGTCTTTATTGTGACATAAGAATGTGTTTACTGTTTATTGATGTCAAATTAATATCCATAATTAATTGCTTGTTTTTACTGTAAATACGCAGAGAGCAAAGCGTGCCTTAAGAGCAAAAGCACATGTGAAACAAAAACTGAGGGAGCAAGCTTTGATCCAAGGAAACTGTGGCTCCCCACACCTTCAGCAAGAGGAGTCTCAGGCAAGTGCTAACAGCAACTCATGGACACCAACGTCAGTGGCAAATTCTTCCCTTGATGTATCTCAATCATTCTCGGATGAAAAGTCAGAAAACTTTGTCATCAGAACTAAAAGAGACCTTGAAAAACACCATGTTAGACAAAGGGAGATAACTCCTTCATCGCGACGACCCTTTCTGGCTAAACTGGAACAGGCTTGCGGGCAGTCATTGAAATCAGAAATTAATGTTCAGTGTTCAAAATCCATTGACACCGGTTTGAAATCAAAAGCTTTGTGCAAACAGTTGGTTCAGTATGAAAGTAACAAAAGAGTGAAGGCAACGGAAAATGCGACAAGTGAAGATGTGTTAGATTGTTCTGTTCAGGTTGGTGTCAAGGATCGGTGTTCTGGACATGGTGGTATTAGTCCGGACTTACTTGAAGACTATCCCATTATTCTTGACAAAAAAGTTACATTATGTGATGCCGATGATATACATCTTGACAATTCTTTGTTTCTTACACCAGCTCCAGTCAGTAACAATTCAGAGAAAGTTGATCTTCATCAACAATGCCAAGAACATTCTGTGTTGGGCTTGACAAATGTTAAACTTAAGCTTGAATTTGGGATGGAAAATGCTCTTGAAACAGTAGGATCAAATGGGAAAACGAATGACATTCAAACTGTGGACAAACAAAGCAAACATGTTTCATTAGAAAGCAAACATGAATCTCAGGATGATCGAATCCTTGATGATTGTATTTTGGTACAGAGGACGTTCAGTTCAGATGTCAATCAAGAAACCATTCAGAGCTCTCTATCTCCAGTTTCTAAAATCACAAGAAACTGCAAAAGAGAGAATGCTCTTTCTTTGAGCAGAAAAAGAAAAAGTGGTGCCAGTGCTCAAAGACACAATGAAAAGAAGTTCAAATCCAATGGTATGGAGACTGACTCCGTTTTTGTGACATCAGAAACAGAAAGTGTTTCAAGAGAAGACACAGTTACTGTGGTCTCAGATTCTCTCTCCCCAGTTGCTAGCCAGAGTTTACTGAAGCCTTTAATTCCCAAAGAATCACAAGCCACAATGAAAGAGGATCTCACCTGTGATATTCCAAAGGAAGTTTTGCCTAAAGAGGTGTGTGATAAGACATTTGTAAACAACTGCCAAAATATTAAAGAAAACAGTTTGTCAAACATTTTTCGTGATAATCACAAAATGAGTTTTTCAGAAGAAACTGATTTAGAATGTAAGAGTTATCAAAAAAAGAAATCTTCAAAGAAGTCCCCAAAGATTAAAACAGGATCATCACAACAAAAACAGACACAGCCAACTGAATACCTAGATTTTACTGAGCTGGATGTGATTCCATTCTCACAGTTTCAGTACTCAGACTGTCTTTTCTCAAGTCAGGACTTACTGTCTGAGACTGTCCCTGGCAAAAGAGGAAGGAAGAGTCATTTTGGCATGCTAATACAGAGACGATCTCCACGTTTGTCAGCAGGACTCAAGAATTTAGTCGGTGATGACATCATGCCTGATGACTCTAACTCTGAAACCATTGCATCAGAGATCTTAGAAACTGATTCCTTATGTGGTTCTCAGATACTGTGTCCCGAGCTTGTTTCTAAAGGAGGTAGACGTCTGAAGAAAAGTAAAAAGGGCATTATGATATCATCAGTGTTCCAATTCATCATTGATGAAGCAAAGAGAGTCAAAGAAGTGAAAGAATTTGTACTGCCAATTAACATATTTAACAAGAGAGCGCAGAAAAAACTAGCAAAATATGTATCTCAGGATAGTGTTAGTTACAATGGCCTTACATCTGAGATAAAACACAACACAGGTATGAAAGTTGACGGATTTCAATTTGGAAGATGTAAAAATGGATCGAACCAAATACGGAGCAAGCATGTTAATCAGAACAGAAGATGTCAGGAAAATCTGAACAATAACACTGTAGAGGATGCAGCAGAGCTGTTGGATTTCAGTGTGTGTAAGGAGGAGAGTAAGTTAATAAAAGTTGACATGAGTCAAAGTTTTTCAGCAGAGAAGATTCCTTTCAAGATGTCACAAGGAAATATTGGTGATGAAAGTAAACAATGTGATTTTATGGAGGAAAGAGACAATGCCACTTGCAAGAATGTGAATTTACTTAATGAAATGTGTGTGTTTGACACTGCTAGAGAAGAAAATCAATCTGCCCTTTCAACTCCCAAACACCAGTGTGTCAGCTTTAAGACACCAAAGCAAGAAGTATGTGATTTTGCAACACCAAAACACCATCCAAGCTTAATGTCTACACCTAAGGTTGAAAATTCATTTGTAACTCCAAAGCACCAGATCAGGAGAACGAAGTATGATATTGCTTCAACTGAGACATGCTCACCGTCCCTGTTTCCATCACCGGAGGTCAATGAGGAGAGCACTCCATTGTTTTGCAGTCCAGTTTCTGCTTCTAAGGCATCACCTTCAGGTGTTGCTGCGTTACCAGAAGGTGGGGACTGTGGTGTTGATGATGATGATGTGTTCTCCAGTCTTGCTGATCCTGCAGATACAGAGGTTGAAAACAGAGAAGAGAAGAGACTTGTTAATGTTGGATGTTTTCAGGTAGGTTATCTCTGATATAAATTATGAAATGTATGGAAGAATACAAGAAGTTCATTGATTATAAACAGTATAAACTTTGTCCCCTATGAAAGAAACTTTGTCTGGTAAAACCAGCTAATATTAGTCCACGAAGATGCAAAGTTGACAGGATTTGATTTTTAGACTTGACATACTCCAAAGCTACTGGCTGAAAATGGTGTATAACATACTGATAATATTTATTGCTTAACATTCTACAAGACATAATTTGTCAATAAGATCTGTAATCCTTGGTTATAAACGCTGTTATAAATTTCTGTATCCAAGACTAGCAAGACAGAGCCTATCATCTCAGTCCTGTGTGGAGTACTACACACTGCAGGGTCACTGGTGGACTTTGTTGTCACAGTCTTCTCAACTTCCCTCAGCATCTGGTCCATGGAAACATCACTGTGGACAAATGAACTAGACTGGATTCTACCAGAGGTAAGTTAACGCATTAGTTTCCAATGTTAATTAAAGTTCATAAGTCATTAATTGCTACTAAGCTACTACTCAGATGTAAATTTCATTCCACCAAGCAATTTACATTTTCCAAAATACTGTTATCATACAGACTACTAGACATAAGAGGAAACTTAACCTAAATGAGATGAATCATTTCAAGCAAGTAGGTAAGTGTTACTATTGTATTTAGTAAAGTTAAATGAATACAAAGTAAGCTTTGAGGTCGTCAACATAGAGTATTCATTCCCTTATATAACATTGGGATGTAAGAGTAAACAATTAGGATATAAAAAAACTCTGTTATCTTTTATACACACCATCACTCATATGAGCATGGTAAGAGTCTAAGACATCCTCAATCAGGTATCACTGGGCAACCTGTTGCATTGACAGCGGTTGACTGGTTAATAAATTTTGCATTTAGGGTTGTGAAGCGGAGACAGCTTGGTTGATGCCATCGGAGGACAAGATTGTTGTAGTATTGTCAGGGTCAAGCATCAAGGTTCCTGTCATGGTCAGTGTGTTTGTCTATGACTGGTTATCAGGTGACTCGACAAGGTTCAACCTTCCCCTGCCTGCTTCAGTAAGATGGTAAGATATTAGACATTAACTGAATCAGATTTGATTACCAGTTTTATTAGAATTATAAAAAGTATGAATGTCTGTGTCAAATAGACGAAAAATAACGGTTCAAATTGGGGCATTTAGGTTGATTAATGGTTACAGCATTGGCTTGTCATGACAAAGACTTGTGTTTGATTACAAGCATGGTTAAAATGTATGAATTCCATTCTTGTTGCCCCTGTTAATCAATCATTTGAAAAATGTATGATTTACTTGCAAACAAGTCAATTATTTGTGTTGTATAGACATTCTTATCTCTGTTTGAGTCATTATGAGTCAAGTAAAATATTTCAGTTACAAATCCAACACTTCCATGGAGCAGCATTTATGCACTCATGTTTAGGAATGATCTTTTATGTTTCAGCCCCATGAGCAATGGTATTTGCTGCCCACTCACCGACCGCCAGATCACAGTGTTCTACAGACAAGGCACACTGACTAGGGGTCAGAAACTTACCCTGAATGCCACATTCACAGCCACAGTGGATGATATCAATCTGGACAGCATAGATGGTCATCTGACCAGTGTTATCTCTGTACAAGACCTCAGTCCTGCCATTGTTGGGCTCACAGTCAACTCACTGTTTCATATATGGTAATCCTTTATGATGAAATATACACGTGAATCAAATGGAAAAGGTTTTCCAAGTCCATGATGTATTCAGTGTTTAATTTGTAGAAAGGCAATCACATGCAGCAAGGTATAAGGGAGGTAACTCTTGGAAGAAGTGAGTGTTGTATCATGTACATTATGGTACTCTAGTCAGATTAGGGGCGGTGGGGTAGCCTAGTGGTTAAGCGTTTGCTCGTCATGCCGAAGACCAGGGTTTGATTCCACACACAATGGGCACAATGCCACACAATGGGCACAATGTGTGAAGCCCATTTCTGGTGTTCCCCACCGTGATATTGCTGGAATATTGCTAAAAGCAGCCTAAAACTATACTCACTCACTTATCAGATTACATACCTACACAATGGTGAATTTGTATTTTCAGGAATCACGAGTGTGGACTATTATTGCAGACAGTGGACATCAGTTTCTCATGCTCCACAGCAGTTACACTGGCATCAGTACAGTCTGAACAGGTACATCATCTGCCTGTGACATTTCATTTCTACATATGCACTAATAAGTTTGCAATTTCTAAGATGCAAAACTATACTGTATTCAGAATCCCTTTCAAACTTCTTTGGCTTTCCTACCAACGCTTATTAAGTGGAGCTCAATTCCACTGAATTGACATACTTAAGACCTACACAGCAGCACATATCCTCAGGTCTGAATCTCACATTCTCTTCTTTGTATAAGTAAAAACTATGGCCATTGATCTTCTTCTTTTACCACAACAAGCAAGGGGAACAGTCTCCCACTCAAACTTACAGTTTCTGCAGCCTTTTAGACTCTTTAGAGCTCTGTCACTGTTTGAACTAAACCCTTTCTTGTGTGTTTCCAGCATACGTTCTTGTAAAGTTGTGTGCTTTATAAACAATAGACATTAATGATGCTGTTTCATTTTGAAATCCAAAATAAAAATATTAGCATGTAAGGTTACACTGACATAGCTTGTACGTTATGATTTTGTTACGTCTTGATTTAGCCTTCAAATTTGACTTATGATGTTTGGCTAAAATTTAGTGATATGATGTTTGTGGAAAGTGCAAACTTCTTCAAATAAAGATAAGGTGTTGTTATCCCCCCTGGCATGTAATGCGGGGGGATATGAGTCAACGCCTCGTTCATCTGTCCGTCCATCCTTCTGTCTGTCCGTCCGTAAGTATTTTGTTTCCGGAGCATAACTCAAAAACGTTCAATATTTTTCAACAAAACTTGGTATATATATCAAACAGAACCTTAAGTGGTGCCTTTTGCTATTTGCAAATATTTGGCATTTTTATTTTTCCTGGTTTCCATGGAAACGATTCGAACTTAGTCCCAAAAGGGAGGGGTGGGCTTCATTTCCGGAGCACAATTCGAAAACTTCTTAATATCTTTCAGCAAAACTTGGCAGATATGTGAGGCAGATCTCAAAGTGGTGCCTTTTGCTATTTGCAGATTTTTGTGATTTATTATTTTCTCGGTTTCCATGGAAACAATTTGGACTTAGTCTCAAAAGGGCAGGGGTGGAAATAACCCATTGCCCGACGTCCGAGTCCAGTGTTTTTTTCTGTCGGGCAAGCAAATTTGTATATCACACTGTACCGGTGTCCACTTGACTTTCCAATGTTAATTATGTTGTTTATTTTAAAAAATCAACCAGAAGACACCCAGTATAGTGGAAAACTTATCAGGGCAAGTGATTTTACATGTGCAACTGTACCGGAGTACTCTAGCATTTTAAAAGTTATTTCCACCCCTGAAGGGAGGGGCGGGTTTCGTTCCCGGAGCACAACTCGAAAACTTCTTAATATCTTTCAGCAAAACTTGGCAGATATGTGAGGCAGATGCCAAAGTGGTGCCTTTTGCTATTTGGCAGATTTTTGGCAGATTTATTTTTCCTGGTTTCCATGGAAACGATTTGGACTTAGTCCCAAAAGGGAGGGGTGGGCTTCATTTCTGGGGCACAACTTGAAAAGCGTTCAGTATCTTTCAACAGGACTTTGCAGATATATTTGGCAAATTTTGAAATGGTGCCTTTTGCTATTTACAGATTTTTGGCATTTATATTACTCATGATTTCCATGGAAATGATTTGGACTTAGTCTTTAAAAAAATCAAGCTGGACTTTAAGTTACTGTCAGATGATTTGTTCTTTCAAATATGTGGGGGCCGGGGGGATATGTCATCTTCTGATGACTCTTGGGTTTTTTAAGTGCTGGTGTTATTGAGTAACTGTTGTCAATAATTGTATTTGAAACCGATTCCATCAGCCACAGGTTTCAGTTCTATATTTTCCAGGTATCCAATGATCAGATACTCTATAATACCTACTAATCACAAAATATAATGTTTACTGGCATTTAAAATAGGTTATCAGTTATTTCTTCTGCACTCTTTCAATGTGTACTCAAACAACTGCAAGACAGCTGAAGTCAGTCTGGAACATTATGGTATTTTCATACCATCATTCATAACAACCATAATCTGATCCGGTCCATCTTTGTTTTCAGGGTTATTTACTGCTTACTATGATGAATACCAAGGGAGATAAACCTGCAAGTCTTCTTGCTGTGAACCCAATGACATGTGAAAGCCATCAGATATTTTCATATGAGACAGTGCCACAGTGGAAAGGGTAATATATTGTAAATTGTGTATATGCATTTATTTTAATTGATTCTCAATGTTGTAGGCTTCTCAGACACCACAAAGTCTAGAATTCTGAAATATTTATGTGGTGTGTTGCATCACAATCATACTAAGATTTAATCAAAAGTGTAAACTGAATCAATATAATGCTTCTTTTTTTTAATGTTAATTTTTTTTAACACATTCGAGAAACTGATTTTTAGAAATAGTTAGTCCCAGAGAGTGGTAACTTCAAAAGTTGGACTCTATCCATTATGCAGGTGTTTATAACATTTGCTATCTTTCAGTTTTTGACATTTTTTAAGCATCTTCCTTGAAATTGTAAGGCCCAGAGTGATGATAGTTTGATAGGACATGTAACACTGCAATGTTGTACTGATTTAATCATCGTCATGGCATTGGGAAATTATGGTTTTCTTCAAAGCCAATTAACCGTCACACTCCTCACTAGATTTTTAAATATGTCACTACTGTTTGTCTTCAAGATCGGGGATGAGTGAGTTGTTCGAGGACCTCCTTGTGGTTTGTGACAAGTCTGGATCTCTCCTCCTGTTTGACATATGCTCTGGACAGCTCATGGTACGACTGTCTGACCTTCACACCAAGTGCTTGGCCGTAGATCCCTCACAGGAACGAATCTTCTCAGGACAAAAAGATGGATGTGTGCATGTGTATCAACTGTCCTGATGATGTATTCAAGCATCTTTGTGTAACATTTGTGTAGCTAATAATGTTCACTTCAGGTTTTTTATCAGGACATTTTATATAGTAGTCAGGTCAAAGAGATTGCTCCAGTCTGGGTATTATTTAATTTCCATAAATCACGTTGGAAATAGCAATTTCCAATGGCCTTCTTGCCTTCGTCTAATTTGAAAGGTATTCTGCCAATTGCTTAATTGTAATATACTCAGTAGATTGAACTTAATCTAGCAAGTGAGATGACAGTTTCTGTTACTACACAGTATTGGATGAACAGGTTTGTAAATAGTGGACTAAATCATTATTCAGTCAAAGATATCCTGTATGTGGGCTGTTTCCAACAATGACCCATTGTGTCTGAATGATGGCATGTTCCTATGCAGAGCATCCACAATAAGAGTAGACGGAAATTACTAAAAAAGCAGAGCTGATAATTTATAATACATCTTACTTTAAGAGAGACAGTAAGTGATGATTAGTATTCTGTGCAGAGTTCCTTCCTTTTGTTATGCCAGGATCTGCTGGTCAGGGGTTCAGACCTTTGTAATACTTACAGCCCTTGGTCTGTGAGCACCATACCTGCACTCATTGCTTTCAGTAAGTAGTATGCATCACTTTGTGCTTTTTTCTGACACACACTTCTCATCCTAGCACACAGAGACAGATAACCTTGCCAGTCACAAGTTGACGTTAACAGCAGTAAAACTTATGGAAGAACCTGTTAGATGTCATATTTGTAGTGCTAAGATCAGTTAGTGAACAGGCCAACAGGTTACATATTTCAGCAACTTTGTAAGTTTTAGCCTGAACAGAAGATGTATATGCAGTTGGAAGAACTACTGTGTTGCAAGCATGTCTTAGAGTTATATTTGGCATTTACTCAGCTTTGAAAGCTGAACATGGAGATATTTTAAGTGTTCGGTTTAGAATTTAGAGTGCATGTGATTGGTATGGATGCATCTAACTCCTGTTGTCACACTGATACTAGGTATGTTAAGGCTATAGGTGATAGTAATACACTACTCAAAAGATAAGTATCTTTTCATTTGTTTTACATGTCTGTCGTGCAGAGATTTGAATTCAAATAAGCATGCTGTTTGTAACAGCAGGATGAAGTTATTGATTTTATTATATCATATTTGTTTAATTTATGCTACCAAAGCCAGGTGCTCTATTCTACTACATGAAGGGGATATGTTGCTAATTTAACACTATTAAATTGTATAGAGCTATTAAACTTGTTGTCCATTCAGATTATAGTTTAGCAAAAGGATGGCAACTGTTGTGTCTTTAACCAGTCTGTTGTGTTTGAATCTCAGAATTGCCCTGATTATCCTTGATATGTCAGAACCATGCTCATGCTTGCTAGACAAGCACCACTAGGGCTTTCCCCACTCAATAAAATGAAATGCTGTTCTAAGTTCTATTAAACCCAGAATCACTCTCATGCAAGCATGTAATGCTACCTTTCATATCTGAAAGGCCTTTTCTTTGTAGAACATATAAACTTTATCAGGACACAATATGAAACTTGTATGTTGAGACAACATTTTGATTTACCACATATGTTTTGGGTGGTTTTAGAACAAAACGAAATGACTTTGAGTTGGTGTCCTAACAAAAAGATAAAACTTCACCCGTGGCTGTACCAGTGTAACAGGCCAAACTAGAGCCCCTGGCCAAACCTTTCCCGGGTAAACTTTGGCCTAGCCCAAACACTCCCCGGGGAAAGAATATCCTAGGTTAAAACCTCCCCTGGGAAACTTTAGCCTAGCCCAAACTTTCCCTGGGGAAAGAATAACCTAGGATAAAACCTCCCCGGGGAAAGTTTGGCCTAGGCCAGATCCCCCCCAGGGAAAGTTTAGACCGGGGAAGAAATGGCCTGCTACACCGGTTATGAATGCATATGGGATAAGATGTACACATATTTGATTTGATTTAGAAATTACACCTTATGTTACACTAAGTAAATCCATGTGACTGGTGATATTGCATAAGACTGCTATAAAGAATTTCTTAGAAAACTAACATTTTGTTGTTTTTCCTTTTTCTGTGTCGACACTGGGCTGTCCAACAATCCAGAATAAATGAAGAAATAAAGTTTGCCAAACCCTTATGTGTGGTATAATAATCATGTCAGGCAAAGATGTTTATCACATTCATGAAATAGAAAATGAAATTAATAGGGCCAATTCAAAGATTTATAAGCTGTTAATTTACTGTGTTTCAATTCTCTATAGTTATTGCTGTTTTCTGGTTGTCTTGGAGTCAGCATATGTAAGACTTACAACCATACATATTCATTCATGCATGCATGCTGACTGTTCAAGTGCAAGCACCTTGAACATGATGCGCCGTGATATTCCTGGAATATTGCTAAAAGCGGAGTAAAACTAAACTCACTCACTCACTTGAACATGATGCTAAACCCAATAATGTGTTCACATGGTTGTTAAATGACTGTTGGCTACTTACAACTTCAGTTGGCATGTCAAGATATCACTGTTTACATAGATCATTGACCCATGAAGATCCTGGTTAGTCAGTGACATCAAACAGCTCACATGTCAAAACTGCTGTACTTCAAAATGAAACAAGTCTAGAATCTTGAGAGATTAAAAAAATCCAATAACACTGGGGTCCCTTATCAAGTTAAATGTGGGTGTGTTTCTGATCAAATGTATATTTTCTGCAACCTTCCATATCAAACCTTAATGGATCCATCATCAAGGTGACACTTTAAAATTCGCTATTTTGAGAACAGAGTACCTGTATAAATGATTACCGTTTACCTGACCCAACAAATAGATGCCAGGTCTTGTTTATGGACAATGATTGACACATCCATACATTACTTTACTCAGTAAGTCAAATTCTCCAATCTTGTGCATAAAACCTCCGTCTGTAGGTCAGTGTTTCATCCTGCTAAAGACAGTACTTTAGTTCGATCAGAAACAGTTCTCAGTATGTCTATCTTTACACCATCCCCAGACAGTTGGTATTTCGTTTAGACTTGGTAAAATTGCCAATTCACTCTGTGTGGACAACGTTATCAAGCAGTTCAATCCCGTCCTTAGTCAATATATATCACACCTATCTCTTTCTTAATATGTGTGGGGCGGTGGGGTAGTCTAGTGGTTAAAGTGTTGGCTCGTCACGCCGAAGACCCGGGTTCGAATCCTCACATGGGTACAATGAGTGAAGCCCATTTCTGGTGTCCCCCGCCGTGATATTGCTGGAATATTGCTAAAAGCGGCGTAAAACCAAACCCAGTCAGTCAGTCTTAATATGTGCATCCCTGTTTTAACTCGTTTTCAGACAGTTCTTCCCGGTCCCACTCCGCAGTCATAATGGTAATCGACGTCCTGGCCCGATTTCTACAAGTACTCGGCACGTTCTTGTCCGTTCTCAGTTTCAAGTTGGAAACAACGACATCACCATGCCCCCAAGGGAGAAGAAGGGTGGGCCATGAAGGACAGGTTGTGGGAAATCCTGTCCAAGATCCACAACCCCAGATGAAGCCATAGTTCATCACACATGGGTGGGGTGATTCTCAAGAAATTGTAGAAAGACTCATGATCATCAAGGTGGAGTTCCTCGATCAGATGATTATAATGTCCCACAGCTATTCGCCTCACTCAACAAGTTCTTGTTCTTTTCCACCTTTCTTGCTCTACCAACTCATTACATACTCTTACTCTGCTTCCATTATAAATTGTGGGAAACCAACATTCAACCGTTTGACAGTTGCAAACTAGTTCATGATTCACAGATAGAAATCTCCAGGGCCGGATACAGCTTTTTATTCTTTTCTTTTTCTTTCTTTTTTTTTTTTGTTTTTGTTTTGTTTTGTTTTGTTTTGGGGGACACTTCATTTTCACGAGTTTCAATGGTGAAACCCCCTCTGGATCCGCCTATGGTCTCTATCCCAAATGACGAACGTGTTAGAAACGCATGTATTTACAAACACACACACACACA
The DNA here is from genome assembly GCF_003918875.1 of Haliotis rubra. Lineage (NCBI taxonomy): Eukaryota > Metazoa > Mollusca > Gastropoda > Lepetellida > Haliotidae > Haliotis > Haliotis rubra. Next base: position 3,435,342 of record NW_025767634.1, read on the forward strand.
CACACACCTTGTCATATCGTACTGCTCACGAACTGCGCGATAACTACATAAATGTACTAACAACGAGTATCTCGTCCCATTGCAAACTTTAGAACCGCGTAGAAAAGTACTACGAACTTCTTAAGAACAATTCATTTTGTTTTGAAAATATTTGCACGGAATAGCAAGCAACTAAGGACGTAATGCTCTCGAGTTAGGTCTGTCTGCGAACGGGATAGACTTGGTGGAAACTGTACACATACGTACTGCAATTGATGCCCGGCTGCACACGTCCCCAGTAAGATAGAAGTACGGTAATTCCGTTCGTAGTGCGACAGTCTCGTTTTAAGTACGTTGTCACTCCGTCCAATTTTAGAACGGGTAGAACGTTGGATACGTTCAACGTTCTGGGGCACCCTTCCGACCGAGCCTGTCCATAAAGTTCTTAAACAGACTGTAAACAGGTGCCACGACGTCCTGTCCGTTCGCACACAGTTTTCAAGAACGTACTGAGAACGAGTTTGGTGTGATGGGGGTATTTTCCCTGTGTGATAGGGCCGTAAAACAGCAGTCAGCTGGACTAGTGCAAGCAGCCATATACTTCTGTGCATTGCTATGTAAGTGCTGGAATCTTGGAAGCCACGTTTAACCCCACTTCTTCTTCACCTCATCTCACCCTACCTGAGAAGAGCTTCCTGGTTCACACTAATACTGAGAGGGAAAGGTTTCACGTGTTTCCACCTACGGGTTGATGTAGCCAAGTGGAGAAGCGTTCACTCGTCACACCCCAACACCCGCGTTCGATTGCAATGTGTGACGTCATTTCTCATCCCCGATCATGAGAAGCCTCGAATATGCCCTCACTCAACGTTTCTCGTAAATACAGTAAAACGCAAATATTATGGATGATAATGTTTCTCGTTCGCAAGTCAGTGTATTGATTAACAGTCATAGGGATTCGAATACATTCTCAGCTTAATCCCCACATGGGTACAATGTGTTAAGCCTATTTCTGGTGTTCCCCGCCGTGATATTGCTGGAATATTGCTAAAAGCGGCGTAAAACCAAACTCACTCACTCACTCTCAGCTTAATATTTATCTAAAAGAAGTAGGGATTACTCAGAAATAACATTTTAAAATTCCTAAGATAAGGGATATTAGTATGATAAAAGTGTACGAATTTTGAGAATTACAACCGGTAGTGAAGTAGGACGATAACAAGGGAAAATTCTTAGTTTTTGGATCAGTAGTGCGTGGTGCCAGAGACCATACCGTCACATTTTGTCATTTTCTTTATCTTGACGAAACGAGAAAGTAGGGGTAGGTCGCTGCTTCACATTCTATGTATGTTCTGTCGGATGTGAGTATCGACGGTTCGAGCACCGGGGCATTCCTGACCAACTCGTGTTATTCCGGGACAAGCCGAATAGCGACTCGTGTCGCTCTGGAAGGATTTCATATTGGCGCATGAACATCAGAACTACTTTAAACAAGAACGATAACTCTATTTCTGTTTGATTCCAGTGGTACTTAATATCACCGATGCACTTGTATATTGTACTCCTGTTTTCGGTTTTAGTTTTCTTTCTTTCCTTTTTTTAAGAATCAGACATCTTTGATTCAACTAAAAGAAGGAGAAAAAATATTTGTTAGACACACAATTACCAGCTGTTTACCTGATATGTATTTCATTTTTATGTGCGCGCGTGTGTGTGTGTGTGTGGTTTAAGAATCACAAAAAGGATTTGTTTCTTGGAATATGCAAATAAAATAATCATTTTTTCAGCTACCTATATGATACCAAAGCAGATACTAAAACATGACTTTGAAATATTTCTCAAACTGAACATTCGTGTGACCTTGCTGGGATAACCCTGGTGGAATTTACATAATTTGGCTGAAAAAAATATGAATGACCAAGAAAAAGTCAACCTCTTCTTGGCGGTTACGGAAAGGGGCGAGTGGTGACGATTGGACTGCCCCCGTGCCAATCGTCACCACTCGCCCCTTTCCGAAACCTCGCTATTCGGCTTATCCCGTAATAATATAACACGAGTTGGTCACGAATGGGGGGCAGTCGTCCTGAAAGACAAAACGTCGACATGCCATGCAAACGGAACAAAAGAAGTCAGTTTGTTGTCCCGATGGTACTGTACAGAGACCTTTCCTTGCACAATGTTGTGTGGGTTTGTTCAGTCATAGTGAAGCCACCGGCACCAATGCAGATCCACCGCAAAATCTGCCAAGAGGTCTCAGACTGACATAGACCTGGCGTTCATTTCGACGTCGCGGACTCGACCACGCCTACAGGAAAGTGCAAAGTGAAACGGAATACATCTGAAAACAAGACACAGGAACAGCGGCGTAGTGTACGTCTACGTAGTGTGAGTGAGTTTTAATTTTACGCCGCACTCAGCAATATTCCAGCTATATGGCGGCGGTCTGTAAGTAATCGAGTCTGGACCAGACACTCAACAGCATGAGCATCGATCTGCACAATTGGGAACCGATGACATGTCAACCAAGGCAGCGAGCCTGACCACCCGATCCCGTTAGTCGCCTCTTACGACAAGCATGGGCTACTGAAGATCAATTCTAACCCGGACCTTCACGGGTATCTACGTAGTGTACGTTTGTAGGCAACATGAGGCAACTGTAAAAGGGGCGGCACAATACATGGCCGGAGAACACTGGATATGAGCTGCATCTAGACGATTTCTAGTAATCTGACGAAGGTTTACAGGGACCAAGCCATCGTAGCCCTAAATCTGTGATAAACTACGGGTATTACGACAAACAGTTTCCCCCAAAGGTAAGTAGATTCAGAATCAAGAAGATGAATAGAAATAATGGTACGCAGCGATAAATCGACATTCTTTGAAGTGTCAAAATGACTAAAGTCACCCCTACGCACGTGTGGCGAGACTGCGTGCGGCACGTGAAAACCAAGGGATTGAGTATTGGTTATATGTTTTCTCCTGCGAGAATGTTGTCAACATTTATCATAAAATACAAACATTGACATTCCCGTTGCCTTACTTTTTCCGTGCGTATATGAAATTTACTGTCCTCAGAAAGTTTTCTTTTGAAAAACGTCAACCACTACCTATCATCAACGGATCAGTTTATTGATCTGACTACCCTTCTGAGGATTATTTTGTTTGAATAGTACGAAAATAGAATATACAAAGTATCTTATGACAAATATATATACACACATATTTATAGAATACATCACCTTGAATAGAATGTACACAATATTCAAAGTTTGGTTTCGCAGTACCCGGCCGGACCCTTAGTCTGAGTCACCGCTGTTCGCTGTGCCGGGTTGTGCCCCTTAGATGCGCAAGGATGGCATGCGTACCAGTTTTACCTCCCAGAACTGTTACGGCGCCATATGGTCTCTCCATATACGTCTCAGGTCACCGCCTAGATATAGGTGATACTGAGACCTAGCCAACCATTCACTATATCATTCAACAACGATTTTCATTTTGTGAAATAATAATTAAATTAAACCTCGTGCATTGTTCTGTTATTTGTTTTCACAACACACGTATGACGTCGATTTCGGGTTAGTTCCCGTGTTGAAGAAGACAGACGAGAATAGAACACCACCAGTTTCTTTGTCAGGTTACTTGAAGTCCTCACATTTGAATATTGATACCTGAGCATATCCCAGTGCACCCACAGACAGCAATACTGTCGCTTTATCATACAGTCCTGAATATAATCAATTCCAGACCAAACTGAAATTGTATCAACGACCCAGTGGCATCGGGATACAATAGCACGCCCGGCGCAGTCACAGAATCTGAACCTGAGTAGATCCGGGTTAGAGCTGGTCTAACGGAAACGGGTGTTCCTGCTCCCCGAAATTGCTTGGAGTGAGTGAGTTTAGTTTTACACCGCACTCAGCAATATTCCAGCCATATGGCGGCGGTCTGTAAATAATCGAGTCTGGACCAGACAATCCAGTGATCAACAGCATGAGCATCGATCTGCGCAGTTGGGAACCGATGACATGTGTCAACCAAATCAGCGAGCCTGACCACCCGATCCCGTTAGTCGCCTCTTTCGACAAGCATAGGTTACTGAATATCAATATTCTAAACCGGACCTTCACTGGTCAAATTGCTTAGATCAGTGCTACAGTACAACCAGAAATTATTGAGAATTTAAAGATTGTAAATTTTTATATATGTTTCACTCATTACTCACGTATTAAATGTGAATATTAGCAGAACATAACTCCAGATTCAAAGACAGGTGAACAGTTAGTATTTTGTCAAGTCACCATGGGCAGCAATGCAGGTTTCAATGCGGTGGGGCATACTACTGATCAAAGAAGTTAGAAAGTCGTGGTCCATGCTGTCCCAATATCGGACCACCTCTTCTTTCATTTCAGAAATATTTGTCAGATTTTTTTTATTGACACTTTCCTTCATAAGTCCCCAAACATTTTCTATTGGATTTAGGTCAGGGCTATAGCTTGGCCAATCTAATAAAGTCATATTTTGGGTCCGAAACCAGGCCTGTGAATGCTTTGAACGATGTTTTGGGTCGTTGTCCTGCTGGAAAATCCAAAATTTCCATAGAACACGTGAGCAGATGGAAGTAAATGTCCCTCGAGAATATCTGTGTACCGCTCACTGTTCATATTCCCTTCAAATACACAGGGGCGTTGCCCTTAGCACAGATATGCCACCCCACACGTTAAGTTTCGGACTGTACTTTGGGCGCTGATACAAAGGTTTTTCAGTTTGTTTGGTCCAGAATTTCAGTGTATTAGGAAACAGCCACACAGAACTTTCATCTGAGAAAATCACATTGTCCCAGTTAAAATTTCTATGCTGTAAGCACCAGTTCAACCTTCGCTCCTTTTGTTCAGGTTTCATGATCGGTGATGGAATTCCTCGACTTTTCTGCCAACCCATTGCATGCAGCTCTGTTCTAATTGTCTCCTTACAGACAGCCACAGTTCCTCTATCAATCATATCCAGCCTTAAGTTTTCTAAACTCCTTCGTTTGTTTTTAGAAACAAGAATACCAAGCCGCCTCCTGTCACCGACAGTCAATTTTCTGGGCCTACCTGCGCCTCCCTGGTGCTCAATGCCATATCCATTTGCAATATTTTTCAAAACACGATAAACAGTGGACAAAGGGATGCCAGTTCTACTTGAAATCACTTTAGTTGATCTGATGTCCTTGTTATAATACTCTAAAATCAACTTCCTCTTCTCTAAATCATCCATACTGAGGATCACTGAAAATGTCGTCTGCTAGCAAGTAAACGAAGGGGGATAACTCTTCACAAACTAATGAAAAAGGATTAACGGAGTTGTCTCTCTTGAATTAAACCAAGCACTTGATAGCTGGTCAAGGTTGTTTATACTAGAAATCCAATTAAACATATTCCTAAAATTCTCAGTAATTTCTGGTCATACTAAACTCTGTCAAAAAAGAAACGCAACCCCTGTCCTCAGATATGAAAAATTCGTTTGAATGAAGTTATTGCTTCCAAACTAAATGTTATTCGAATGTATTGAAATTATACACGTAATTAATGAAGATTACCATCCAAACAACTGCATTTGTACGCATAAGTGTATTTTATTGCTTATTCCGTCACAACGCATGAAATGACCCTCATGGTGACTTCGCACAAAAAAAACACATGCAAATCATGAAAATGGCAGTTAATGTAGGGGTGTATAAAAGCCCATGTGCTTTCGTATTATATTCATTCATTTGTCGCATGAAAAGCTGTGTTAAAATGCCACGATTGAGTGCTGCCGACCGAAATATCGCCATTGGTCGTGTTCGCCGGAGAAAGTTTTGGAACTGTTGCACGGCACCTAAATGTTCACAAACAACGATATCCCGACTTTGGAGCCGCTACAACAACTTCAATTTGACCAACGATCGCCCGAGAAGTGGAAGGCCAAGAATCACGACCCCTTCAAGATCGGTACATCCGGGTCCATCACCTGCGTAATCGGCATGCCCTACCAACCGTGACTGCCACACAAATACCAGGTTTGAGGAGAGTGTCAGCTCAAACGATTAGAACCGTCTGAAAGAAGCGGGTTTACGTGCCTGTAGACCAGTTGTTGGACCTGTACTACGCCCCCTACATCTCCGCCGACGACTCAGGTGGTGCAACAACGTAAGGATATGGACTTTACAAAAACTGGAGGCGCATCTGGTTTTCTGATGAATCCTGCTTTCTTTTGCAACATCACGACGGAAGAAAACGTGTGTATAGGAGACGTCATGAACGTTTTGCGCCCATCTGCGTCCGACAGGGGACAGATTTGGCGGAGAAAGCGTTATGGTTTGGGGATCCATCTCATACAACCAGAAATCAGACTTGGTGATCGTTGAAGGAACCTGACAGCCCAACGTTACATCAACCACGTATTACAGCCTCACCTTCTCTCCTGATTATTGACCAACAGACACAGATTTTCAACCAGACAACGCCCGGCCTCATACTGCACGTGCAACAATGAACTTTCTGCAGAATTCCAACGTCAATGTTCCTGCCATAGCCCTCTAAATCACCAGACCTCAACCCTATTGAACACCTGTGGATACTCTGGGTCGACGCGTACGTCAACGTCAGCCGCCGCCACAGACGCTGCAACAGCTCGGCGTTGCACTGCAGGAGGAGTGGAGAGCCATTCCCAGGAAAGAATCCGGCGTCTTATCCGTTCTTGTCCAAGGAGATGCCGTGCAGTGATTGCAGCTCGTGGTGCTCATACGAGATACTGAGAAAGACGCCCCCCTGGTGACAAACTGGTGTCTGTGAGATGACTTTTGAAATGACAATTTTAAACATGCCCATCTTGGTTATTATTCTGCCAAATTTCAGACTTCTGTCTTAAATAATAAAAATGCTGTGTCGTCTTAAAACTTCAGATCAAAATCTCTAAAATACAGGGGTTGCGTTTCTTTTTTGACAGAGTTTATAATTATGTCAATCGCTTGACTGTCTGGTACCGACTCGACTATTACGACTATTACTGGCCACAGCCTTATAGACGAGATATTGCTGATGGCGGTATTAAACACCTAACAAACACAGAAACCGGCCACCAGATACCCATTTATGTCGGTTCCTACATGCACGAAGCACTGTCCAGATATTCCACAAATTACAGGGTGCATTCAAGGATTAACCGCCCCACAAGGTACACACAAGTGAAGGATTGACCACATTTGAAAGTGTTTTGTTCTTGTTTATTTTTTCCGCGAACATATTTGAAAAATACATGAAAAGCGACTAAAAATAAACCTGGTACGCTTTTCCATGAAGTGGACAGGCACTTGACTTCAGCACAAATATCACAGCATTGGTTATTATATGGTTAGGGTTAAACGTGTGTCGGTATGACGCTGAATCGTTAGAGACCTATACACCTTGTTAGAAGCAGCAGAACGTTGCATTGTAAGGGAAATTCCAAACCCTCTGCCATATACTTTATGTAGACGGTGGATACTTTCCTTATCCTTCTTTCCTTCCTCCCTCCTCCATCTTATCCTTCTTGCCGTCCGCCGCGAGCTCGTCGTCCGACTCAAACCCATAGTTGACATTCTGCCTGTGCTCATCACCGTCAGCCATGTCACCAGGCAAGATGTCTTCTCTGTAACCGATGTCGTCTTCAGAGTCATACACGTAGGCAAAGTTTACTGCTTCAGGGCTGCTATCTGTGTCAGCAAGTGATGTTCCCTTCTCAGGAGAAGTTGGAGGATCGTTGTGTTCTAGACACCTCTCAACTTCAGCGTCTTCCACCTTGTCATCTCTCACTGCATCTTCTTCATCCGCGTCTTCTGTAAAAACTTCCATATTCGTATGTAAATGAGCCCCCTCCGCAGCTGAAGTGGAAACATCTTCTATCACGATTTCAGGCACCTTTTGCACAACATACTTCCTTCTGAAGGATCCAGTTATAACGATCTTGCTGTCACCTAATTCTTGCACTGTGGTCCCGTCTTTCGGTGGTGAGACTAGGTTTTCATCTGCATATCCCTGTGCATTCAAATTCTCATCATCATCACGACTTTGTTCTTCTTTAGCAGCACCTCCATTGTCTGAATCTTGTTCATCAGAAGCCCCACTTTCGATTTCCTCTATATGTGGATCTAAATACAACTCGGGATGGATTTGCTTGTAGTCTCTAATGAACGAATCCTGTTCTGCAAATTGCCAAGTGCTATGTCTTCTTCTCTGATGTAACGCGGACTGTGGCCTTGTGAAAGACATCCCAGGGTCACTTCTCTTCCTCAAAGTTTCGGTGACGGGTGCCATGTTCAACGTCACCTTTTTCCTTTTTATATACCTCGGACCACTTTCTTCATGTTGCCCCAACTCGTCTGTGTATTCTCCCTCGTCTATAGAAGCCAGATCACTTGAATCCCCACCCATCGAGTGTTTTCTGACGGGAACGAAATCAAAACTTGTCCGACGGTTGAAAATCAGATCTTGACTAGTTCGACGACCGGATGAATCTTGGCTTGGTCGACGACTTGAAGACAAATCGTGACTGGGACGACGGTTTCGGGTTAAACTATCCAGAAACTGCCCAGTACTGTGTCTCCTTGTCCTGCTATAAGCAATGGGGGGACTTCGGAACACATCTCTAATCGTCCTCCTCTTCTCAAATGTTCCTGGACCATGGTAAGTAACTGTACTGATCCTCCTCAGCGTCTCCTGCAATGACATGGAGTCTGACATGGAAAACTCACTCACACTTAGGTCTTCCTCTGCTCCTAGGAAGGTATCCGAGACTGTCTTCTGTCTGAAGAAAAGATCACTCTCAGCTCTTGAATCTCGTCTTCTCTGAAGATTCTCGGTGGACAGGTTTCCCTGCTTGGCCATCTCATCAATGTCCTTAGCGCTCACCATGGGAGTAGACACCGCCTTGGTGTCGTGAAAGTGTTCGTAGTCTATGACGTGTTCGTCAAACACATCCTGGTATGTGACGCCTAGAGGGAGAAATCTATGCCCCCACCTAATTTCCCAGGGGTGGTAGGACTTCCTTACTTGGAACGAAGCACTGAGGGTTGACGACACCGCTTCCAGGACAACTATCAGTTCGAAATTCTCCTGCATGGCATCATCTCTAGACAAATTATACAAGGGTGATTCTTCGTCAATGTTATGGACGATATACGTGGGCCACGGCAGGAACAACCGTTCATCACCTCCCTCTGATCTGAAGTCCATATTGAAATACTGTACAGGGATCTTATCACCAGTTTTAGAGAAGGTTTTCAGGATAAAATAACCACGCGCATGGGCTCCTATGATATGTGACTTGCGCATATCACCAACTCTTATTGCCAACCGAAGTTTAAGATCCTCTGCAAAAATACAAGCTACTTTGCTGAAAAGAATCGTGCCTGATCTTTTCTTGGATCGTCTCACTTTTGCAACTACGAGACCAGCCAATGCAAACTGTAATGCCGCTCCAAGTATCGACTGTGCTATGACACCTAAGTAAGCCCCTGGACAAGCTTCAGTCACGAAGCGATACCCATAACCAATCGTTGTCATTGTTTCAATCGAGAAAAGAAATGCCGATGCATATGATTGGATATTTTCAACACAGGGCAACCAATCATCGTCGGTTGTTTTGAATAAGTCTCCATGCACGTAGGCCAGCAGATAGTAGTAGGCGGCAAAGATAAGCCATGTCAGTGTGAAACCTCCAAAGAATAGCAACAGATTCCAGCGCCATTGGATGTCGATGAGGGTTGTACATATATCAGACACGTACTTTGTGCTGCGGTTGGCTACAGAGACGGACTGTATGTTAGTTGCCCCTCGCTCACTGATGAGACGGCTATAGATTGGTCGCAGCGTTATGCCGGAAGTGATGTCCACCATCTTGGTTCAGGATTTGTCAGCGTGGAACCTGGGAAACAAGACGACGTGGAGTGAAAGTCATTTCAAAAACATGTATGTAGGCTATAGGTTAATGATGTGTCATGCAAAACTTTACCTCTTATGAATTTTGCACGAAAGGCCGGTGCTACCAGTAGGGCAGGATACCCTTTTCGCAAACACCATTCATATCATTTTCACCAGTGTTCTACGTTTTACAGGGGCGGTGGGGTAGCTTAGTGGGTAAAGCGTTCGCTCGTCACGCCGAAGGCCCGGGTTCGATTCCCCACATGGGTCAAATGTGTGAAGCCCATTTCTGGTGTCCCCCGCCGTGATATTGCTGGAATATTGCTAAAAGCGGCGTAAAATCAAACTCACTCACTCACTCTACGTTTTACGCCTAATGGAATCTGTCTCAGATTAAATTCAAGACTGGTTATTTCCAGCATTGCCGGTCGCAGCTATATTGCGGGAGTCTGTAATACTAGACAGGGGCAAGCAAACCAGTGGTTGAAAGGATGAGCAACAAGCCGTACCGCCAGGGTAATATGTCTCACAAACATGCAAGTCTTACATAACAACCTCCCGATTCGCATTACATTCATCTGCAAATACAAACATCTGGTAATTGGTAAATTTCTTGTTATTCGTATTCGTATTCGTATTTGCTAGAACTTATAAGGTGGTGTTTTAGGTTGTTGTTGGGTATTTTTGTTTTTTGGGGGGTGGGGTGCTATTGTTCTTATTCATTTCTTAATGCAGACATTTTATGAAGCGCTAGAAGATGACTCTGACAACACTTTCTATTCATGATATTGCTGTAGTTGCTATGCAACACGTGTATGTTATCTACACATTATCTGTTACATAATACACCTTCAAATATATATATAACGATGGAAGTGTACACGAATAAATCACATTTATTCTTATGTGAATCAAAGTGAACTGTTTTAATTAGTTAATACCAATGTTTGAAAATATACACTCATTTTTCTTACAATGTAAGTATAACCCTCAAAATAAGTGCTGAAATGTTATGCCAATATGAGGTATTTGTTTGCCGAGCTAAACAGGCCAGAGTTACGGCCCTTTGATTATGACGTAATTGGTGCCACTTGATTTTAAACTGGTCTCCTGTCTAGTCCCAAATCAAAAGATAATAATACTGATATTAATCACGTGAAAAAGAGTTTGTGAAAATACGAAAGAAGCATAAGAACAGAAAATGTAAGCAGGAGGACGGATTGAGCGTATTTTCATTCATAACCTCGCCTCAATGAAAATACCAAATATGTATAACAATGTTGACGTCCGTATGACATCACTATCGGGAAGCGACTTTTTCAAAATGGCATGTTCACTGACACGAGTACGCCGGAGTTTTCGAAGGTAATTTTCGTTGTTTCAAGCAACGTATATGCATAAATGTGACATGTAAGTAGTCCGAAAATTCTGTCAGTCTGCTGGTTGTTATGTTCTTTTTGTTTTCATTGTGACCAAGGGAAATAGTCAGAAATTAAGAGAAGTACCGTCATCGTTGTGCGTGAGTTTGCGTCAGTTATGGCGTCATGCTTTCAAAAACTATAATATGTTGTGATGAATCTAGAAAATCATTGGAATACACCTTTTTTTATTTAACTATCGCTTGCTACGATACCTTTCCCATGCATGTTCTAAAACTAATGAGCAATTGTATGCAACAAGTAGGCGAACGGATACACAGTGTAAAATCTGAGATTGGCTTTGTATACGTTTCAAACAAGTATTCTTTCACAGCGCGGCATCTCATATCCTCGATATATTTCGTTAGATTTCACTGAAACACTTCGTATTGGTGACAGAGTCCATTTGTCAGTTTTTGTCAGTATGAGGAATTCAGGGATTCATGTAAGGAAGATGGTGTTGAATTATACAATTGATTTAATGGACGAAACATAACCGACATACATGTAACGTGATTTTATAAACACTATGTAATATGGCTGAAAATTCACTTTGACGTTAACGCCGTGTTATAGTACACGACACTTGTGGATGTTCTACGCTATATACTACTGCATATACAAACATACTCCTCAAGTCAAATCCACAGCTGGAATTCACAATCACGAAAACCAGTCGTATTGTATCAAATAGCATGGCTAAAACAGCGTTGACAATACTGACCCTCTTGAATAGTAATACATTTGCCATGTCAAACAAATAGAAAACAGTTGCATACCTTTCTCCGTTACATGTCTCTCACCTGCTTGACCTCACCGTAATTATAATTGTAGTACGTCTGCCAAAGGCCGATTCATTTGAAAACAAATTTTATATGTTTATTGTTGAACATGGAATGGTTAACTTTACACAAACATTTCATAAAAACGTGAAGAAATGTGTCCATTTGCTTAATTTTCTAATGTTTACAAAGGCAGGTTTCAACCTGACATCCAAGCCCCCCTGGATATTTAGTGATACGGTCACTTTGACACGTAAAGGTATGACGTCACGCTCGTCACCTTCGCCGTGGTGATAGGATATCTTAATTTTTATGGAAAAAAACCCAGTTAATGACACTAAAATACCATTATCAACGACTGCACTGATTATATTGCTCGCGCGTTAGGTTTTCCGGTCTCGTGATATGCAAATTAGCTGTGGCAGGGGTGTAATTGGTGTCGTTACTGTGTCAGAGGGTACGTCATACTATACTAGGTGCGTGTGCATGACAGCGACCTGTATATGAGAGAGTCTGGGCCAGGCGAGCCAGTGATCGATACTGTGAGCATTCGGAGATGGAGATCGACACGCAATGAACAGTCACCGTGTCTGAGCATCCGAACCGCCTAGTCGCCTATCAAGCTGCTTGGCACCTGTTTAAGTCGAGATCCCCTCTGGTGTAGGATATATAGAATACTACACGAGTTCCCATTAGGTACCAAGTTTACCAAACGAGTTAACCTTCTATCGACCAGGGCCCCGTTCCTCAAAGCGATCGTAGCGCTAAGGTGATCGTAACTCCCATACTTTAACATAGACTTACGACTGTCGTAGCGCTACGATCGCTTTGAGGAACGGGGCCCTGACCGAGAGAAAGCGAAAACTACATCTGTATCATCTACTAGCATACCATGTTGTTGATTGTTTACTGTTCAGTATTAAAAGCGCACCCGTAAAGATCTGGGATAGAACTGGTCATTAGCAATCCATGCTTGTCGTAAGAGGCGACTAACGAGATCGGGTGGTCAGGCTTGCTGACTTGGTTGACACATGTCATCGTATCCTAATTGCGTAGATCGATGCTCATGATGTTGATCACTGGATTTTCTGAACCGGACCGTCGCCATATAGCTGGAATATTGCTGAGTGCGGCGTTAAGCAACATCAATCAATCAATCAATTAAGAGTGCTGACTGTTCATATGTGTCCTGTCTGTATATATACAACTCACACTTTGCTAAGGATCACAAAAACTTTACTTAAACGTAAATGTATAATTTGAAATTGTATCCATTTAAAACTGGATAATACTAATATGGTTAACCCCTCTTTAGGCAAACAACCACATCATTCTTACTTTATGCTTACAATAAGCTTAGGTATTTAAACCAAATTTGACCCACATAATAGTTTTCTGTTGAATCCATGATTTGATCCTTAGCAAAGTGTGAATAGTATATTATAAAATAAAAACATTATGGACTTTTAGTCGGTCAGTACCTGCTTTATGGACCCAAGAACAGAAAGCAGGCACTCACCTCTGAAACGTCTATACTTGTCTCATGTCACCTCTGAAACGTCTATACTTGTCTCATGTCACCTCTGAAACGTCTATACCTGTCTCATGTCACCTCTGAAATGTCTATACTTGTCTCATATCACCTCTGAAACGTCTATACTTGTCTCATGTCACATCTGAAACGTCTATATACTTGTCTCATGTCACCTCTGAAACGTCTATACTTGTCTCATGTCACCTCTTCAGGTGTAATGAAAACTCACTGTAGTGACCGGCGACGCACAATGGCTGTGTACTGATTCGTCAGTGTGTATTACAGAACATTTATTGACAATGAAGGGAGGACCTAAACGTAATCATTGGCGAGAACGTCATAATATCTGACGTCATAGTCAGTAATAGCAGTGGTAGACGTAAATACATTGTTGTTTCAGTGGAATATTTATACATTGAACTACATACGGAAGGTTTGAAAAATAATACGTTTGAATTAAGATTACGTTTCAAATGTGTAATGAACATTTTATTCTTTTTCATTTCGTAAATGTTGATCATAGTTAAACAATATATAAAACCGAATTATAGTAAAATGCTCATTCCCGCATTCATCAATGTGTTTGCTTACATTTATACTTCGTGATTTGATCTTGAATTTGTTGTCTGTGTAGAGTGGCTCGGTCCTTCAGTCGCACACCAGTTGCTCCAATGTAATGCTTACCGCCTGTGAGACATTTTAAAAGACATATAACATCTTTACTGAAGCAGATCGTGTTGTTTTTGACAGTAAGTAGCTTGTTTGAAAAATCTAATGAGTAAGGGTTCCACATCGAGGTCTGCGATATTTGGTTTAACTGAGTAGGCCTATTTGTATTTTTTTAATATTTAGATTGACGAACGAGTTGTTTAGGAAGTTTAGGCTGCCTAGTTCTGCGGGTATATTTAAGGCTGCTTAGTGCTGCATATACCTGTGTACAGGTCGTGTGATAGATTGACTCAAGTAAGTACTTAAAGTCAACAACTCGCGTACCCGGCGAAGGGTAGTGCTCCACCAGTGCTGTTTGCAGACATGCATAGATGTGTTTGGAAGGAGCTAAGAAAGAATGATTTGTGACATGTTACCGTTACACTCGAACAGGGTCTGGATATAAGAGTCCATATTATATCCTACTCGTCATAGCAATGATTCCCTGTGCCGACTAACTGGCTCAAAAACAAAATGATCACGACATGACCTTTCTGAACTGTCACGTCGCAGCGGATGCGCTACCGGAAGTGGCATCAGAAAGTTAGCGCTGTCACAATAGAGAAGAGTCTGTCGTTTTGTAAATTGTCGCAAATTGCCTTCTGACTTGTATAACGTTTAACGCTACACATAACTGTTGGTCCGTGGCCTGTGGCGCCTTTTGCGATGGCTTGTTATATGTTGTCAATAAAAAAATGGAGTTAGTGAGTATATGTTGCTTTGAGCCGCATCAGAAAATTTGCTGCTATTCGGGCTAGAATTTAAAATAAAATACCCAATTCCAGAGATACGCTTGAGTGGTGATGAAAAGTAGAAAATGGTAGGCTACTTGTTGTTACCCAGCCTGACACATGTCATCGTATTTCAATTGCGTAGATCGATACTCATGCTGTTGATCACTGGATTGTCTGGTCCAGACTCGATTATTTACAGACCGCCGCCATATGGCTGGAATATTGCTGAGTGCGGCGTTAAACAACAAACCAACCAACCAACTTATCTCATACTTCTTTGATTGGCATTCAAGAAGTTGAGGAGATGAAGAATGAGGACATTTTTTATGGATATACAACTTTTTTTATTCTATATTGGCGACATTTCGACATAGATTCTAATGTTGCCGCCTATACAGAGTAAAGAAGTTGTATATCCATAAAAATATTTCCTCATTCTTTATCTAGTACTGTTATTGTCGTACTTTTATTGTCACTCGCACTGTATGTAGTTTCATGTACCATGTTTAACATCTGTTTTGACAGCAAGGCGCATGTACGCCCGTGGTAATGTCCCGTTATGTTATGACGGAGTACAGTTACGTAAGTCAAAATGTAACAAACAGAAACAGAATATGAGAATTTGAATTATAATGCTTGAAACTCCACAGCTTGAACTTTGGAGAAACACATTTACCCTTGTTTACACTGTGAAACAAGACCCTTTGAACTCTTTTGACACATACGCTGATATTTACTAAACTTGTCAGAGTATGAGACGTTTGATTTATTAGGCTAGACATAATTTATGAAAATAATGGTAGCTTTAACGTTTATGTGACACGTGACAGCAATTAAAACGTGACTATCATTTTATGCCAGGAAGGGGAAACATTTCAGTGGTGAATCATCTCCGCTGTAACAAACCTGGACATATGTGTTGTGTAAACAGTTGGTATTTGTTATGCGTTTTTCAAGTACTGCTATGTGTGATCCTAACACACTTCCATGTTGGACAATGGCGAATTTACGAGTCAATTACGTTGATGCAAAAAAGCACAAGTGACCTCGTTAGGGTTTAACAGTGGGACAGCACAATCTCACCTTATATTCTTGAAACTGTCATTTGTCACAGGGATCCATGTTCACCTCTACATCAGAACTGTTCCAACCAGCGAGGCAAAGGTTACAAATTTCAGTCCAAAGCAAGCCTCCTGTTTATGTCAGCGGGCGGACGATGGCGCGCCTCTTTACCTGGGACATTACTTGACAAGGGGGCTTCATAAATCACGTGTTTGCCTCTGGTTATTTTTACGACAAGCTACGAAGTATAGCGAGCGACAGCGCAAGATAAGACGACAAGATGTCTCCTCTGAATCTACCTTAGATGCGTCTTCCATTTAGTTTCACCAATTCGCATGCTTATTCTACGAACGATCCTGCACCTTTCATGTTTCAGACGATCTTCCTTGTTTTTGCTTCAAGCAGACGTGAGTTTTAAGGAGTCTGTACACCAAGAGTCAAATATGATTCGTCCAGGGTGAGGCTCGAACTGGGATGCTCGTGTCCTGCAAGATAGATTATTAACCAAGAAACAATTCACATAGGTAGACAGCGGTTGTTCCCACTCACGAAGCGACAGCGACAACTTTATCTTTGACATATGCAGCTATATAAACTCGCTTCATGCATACGGTCGATCTTTAACATCAATTGTATAACAGGTCTCAAAGGTATCGAACAAAAATCAACAAACCGATACGTGCTTTTCATTTCAACGAATGGCAGGATACAGTCGACATAGTTAATGTACAACGTGTATATAAAAAGAAAACTGGAAGAATGTCAAATTAAACATAAACGTGTCACGTGCGTTCAACGTATTGCCTCCGCGACACAGTACTTGAGATATGGTGTAATTGTTTGACTAGCAATAAGTCGATAGGGACACATAAAGCCTGTCTGTTGATGGACGTTTAAAGTCAAATGGAAAGCTATAAAGAATATGCAACAGTTGGGTAATTTGTATTCAATCTTGAATGAGGAAAGAAATGGGTTTCGATATCCATATAATCCACCAACACTGAGAGAGTGAGTATGGTTTTACGCTCCCTCGCAATATTCCAGCAAGATCACGGCGGGGGACACAAGAAATGGGCTTCGCACATTGTACCAATGAAGGGAATCGAACCCGGGGGTTCCGAGTGGCGAACGAATGCCTTCACCTCTAGGTAACCCAACCGCTACCTTAGTCTAGTATAGAGCAAGCAAACGGATGAGCGATAATACGAGCATCAATTTATGAATCGGGGAGCCGGGCTGGAATGTTGCTGTGGGTACTCCAATGCTGTGGCAAGAAGCTAGATTAGACTGACTGACTGAGTTTGGTTTTACGCCGCTTTTAGCAATATTCCAGCAACATCACGGCGGGGGACACCAGAAATGGGCTTCACAAATTGTACCCATGTGGGGATTCGAACCCGGGTCTTCGGCGTGTCGAGCCAACGCTTTAACCACTGGGCTACCCCACCGCCCCAGCTAGATTAGAAAAGTGGTAGTGTTTCCATTAAGAAACAACCGTGATGTAGCTGCAGTATTGACTGCGGCGTCAAACAACATATAAATGACCCACTTGTATCATGGGGGAGCAAGGATATGCATATGATGTCCCTGTGTCGTCAAACTATCACTCCGTGATACAGCTGAAACACTAGCCAAAGCGGCGTAAAACACAACTCACTCACACTGACATAACAGGAACTCAAATGGTGTCAAACGTTTGCACGGTACGATGGCTAAACTGACCTAGATTAGGCATTAGAACAATACTCTTAAAAGAAAGTAGGAGAAAGTGAATTTGGATAGGAAGTATAAGCGTTAACAAACTTTTTAAAGACAGACATCTTATAAACGCACCACCAATTCTCTTTATCACCCCCTAAACACAGCGCATGGGATGCACGTGCACAGCGCAGTAGCCCCACACACGTGCATAGGGTGTCATTCTTGATTTTGACGGTTTTTACGAAGGTCTTAAAATCACTGTAGACCATTAATTGTGACAATCATCTTGCATCACCACGTTGTTAGTGTTTGTTTCTAGCCGGTTTTGTTTTGTTTGAAAATGAAAATCGTACACATGCAAATTTCACGTCTTACACCAATCATCTTCCAAGAGGTACTACTGTACAAACAACTATGGTCATAGTGAGTGAGTGAGTGAGTTTAGTTTTACACCGCACTCAGCAATATTCCAGCTATATGGTGGCGGTCTGTAAATAATCGAGTCTGGACCAGACAATCCAGTGATCAACAGCATGAGCATCGATCTGCGCAATTGGGAACCGATGACATGTGTCAACCAAGTCAGCGAGCCTGACCACCCGATCCCGTTAGTCGCCTCTTACGACAAGATAGTCGCCTTTTTATGGCAAGCACATATGGTCATAAGGAAGTGCAAGTGGTGCTGCACTCTCAAAACATTCATTATTATCATATCAACATTGATTGACTCCGATATACATGTATCTCCCAATTTTTTCAATCGTAAATTAAAAATGAAGTTCCCCTACTTTTTAAGAGTATAATATAGCCTGTTTGACAGCTTGTGTAAGTGAGGGATGTTGCTAGTTACGTCATATTTGGAAACTACCGAGGGATCTATAAATAGGGTCAATCGAAACCGTTTTGCTGAAAGAGAAAGGTCTTACAGCGTCAACGTAGAGCTGATTGAAGACACATAGTCGCACATTGTCATCAATAAACGCTTCAAACATCCAATATAGCAAAATACACGGACGTTACACCGTCTATCAGGTTAACGCAACAGGTCGAGCAATAGTGATTCTATTATTACACTATATGGACAAAGCAGCCCAGCAGTGGTGGACGTAATTCACGACAAGCACGTGCTGCACGTGCCCAGTGGTAAACTATGCAGTGCGTGTCAGTATATTACCACGTGCTCAACATGACTTGAATAGACTGTCGTTTGACAGACGTTCAAACAGGACCTGGTGAGAAGAGCGGTTGTCAGCCGATTTGAAATGTCGAAGTTTAAAGTTACAGGTAAAGGTGAGGTGAGGTGAAATTGGGTTTAACGTCGTGCTTGAGAATATTTCGCTCATATGACGACGTGCATGCGTGTGTTAGTGTATGTGCGGTTGCTTGTACTAGCCCAGACTGAAGCTGGTTTTATAGTGCTAGCCCACAGAGATACCATGCCGCAGTGAAGCATGAATACCCCACTCAGACATTATACTGACTCCGAGCCGACCAGTCCTTGTTGTAGCCATTAAATGCAGGGACCAACAAGTACCATATTTTAACGTCTTTTGGTATGACGCTGTCGGGGATCGAACCCGCGACCTTCCGCTCTCCGGGCGGACGCTCTAACTAACCACTACACCACGGAGGCGGTATACAGGTAAAGGACGAAGCGGGGCAATGGCCCATCTTGTCCCACTAGAAATGTCATAGTTTAACCTTTATATATTGCCTTTGAACTGTTATGAAAATTATAAGATATGTTGAAATGGCCGAAAACGTGCCCTTTATCTGACAATCATATGGCGTGGTCAAATACACATGTATGACTGATACCTTTGGAACTATAAAAAACAGTATGAATGTTAAGACCCTGAGAAATAGTTAACCTTGTTAAAACGATTGTTTACATTTCCTAAGAAAGCCGGGGCGGTAGGGTAGTCAGGTCGGTCGTCACGAGGAAGACCAGGGGCTCCTTTCACGAAGCAACCTTTACGAAGGTTAACCTTAACTCCCATTATTTAACATTGCACTAAGGTTACCTTAGTGACTTACGATCACCTTAGTGCTTTGTGAAAGGAGGCCCAGGGTTCGATGGTTGTCCATCGTCGTGCTGTTGTGGTGATGTTGCTAAAAGCGGCGTAAAACCTCACTCACCCTGTGAAATACTTGATTACGTTCAAATAGTTGATATTTAAATATGAAACGTCAAAGTCGGAGATTAACCAGTCTCAACTATCTATCGAAACTGAATCCACGAAAGGCCAAAATAAGTGATAACACCAGGTTGTTGCAAAAGGATGAGGGTGTTCTGCTTTACTTGGGAGTCAAATCAAGTCTGACTTTCTGTGAAAAGTATATACACATCTGATAACTTTCATAGCCACCCCTAAAGAAAATTCACGTTTTCAAAACTTATGCCTATGTTCTACCTTGACATACCCTCTGGTGTAAAGACTGCATGGGGTACCTTTAACCCAAGTACCTGCAAGTCACTGCAGAGTTGCGTCCCTTACCTACAGGATCCGTTGTTCTAAATATCTGAACCCGTGAAGGTCCGGGTTAGAATATTCATCTTCAGTAACCCATGCTTGTCGTAAGAGGCGACTAACGGGATCGGGTGGTCAGGCTCGCTGACATGGTTGATGCATGGCATCTGTTCCCAATTGCGCAGATAGCTTCTCATGCTGTCGATCATTGGATTGTCTGGTCCAGACTCGATTATTTACAGACAGCCGCCATATGGCTGGAATATTGCTGAGTGCGGCGTAAAACTCAACTCACTCACTGAATATCAGATTGTTATTCTTGGTCTACCGGCACTTTGATGTGAGATATTATTGGACGTTACCACCAACTCACTCAACCATTGTCTCGGTTCTCGATTCTGACGCTGTCATGCAGTGCCAGTATAGCTAGTTACCTGTGTAATACAGTGCCAGTATAGCTAGTTACCTGTGTAATACAGTGCATGAATCAGCGAGTAAATTTCATCAGTGATAATCATCATTCATACTAGACTTAAAAACTGAAATAATAATCTAAATTTTAGTCTTCCGAAACAAAGCCGAAACAGTAGTACACAATGTGTTACGTACACATCCATTCGAAGTATATACGGTTTCCATGTTTAAGATAATTTCACTTTACACACCCTCAAAAAGGTTGTTCAGTACACAAAATATGATATTCTAGAATATTCTAGTCCTGAGGAATAACAAGTTTGAAGTCCCGTGTAGAAGCCGTGTTTGAGTTGTTCCCAAACATCCTGGTCGTAGGTGGCAACTTGAAGGGCGTGGTGGTCAGTTTCGGCGACCTGATTGACCTTCTCCACAGTATTGATAACTGGATTGCCTGGTCCAGACTCGACTTCTACAGGCTGCCATGTTATAGCGAGAACATTGCCGAGTGTGGCGTTAGACAACAACACAACTGTAAACTATTGGTATCTTATGTCCTATTTTGTGACAAACATATAAACTGACATCAAGGAATCGATTTCAGTTAATACCTCTTTCTTTCCGGTGTTGAATGTTAGGTAATATGTCGCGAGGCAGTTCCAGGACTCATTGTAAAGCAACGGTCCAAATAAATGGTCCAAATGTTGTGTTAACTCAAAATATGTGCATCGGAATTATCCAAGGTATCGTATTCAATGGTAAGAAAAACATATCTAGCCGTAAGATGAAAGAACACACATTTCTTTAAATTAGCAAATGTTTCATTTGAGATTCGATCGTGTGAAGAATCCCTCTGTGAAAACCGATGAAATGTCATATCCAGAATCCAGAAAGAGTTGCGTCCCTTGTATTGTGGTCGCCACTTGCCTCTTGAAAGCACATCAGTTGATTCAATTGTATGAGTGTATTGCATGATATGTCATGTAGAATATATAATCTATTTTACCTTTCCCCAACTCATATAGGTATAGTCAATAAAATGTTTCAAGCGATAGTTCTCTAGAATACTAGTCAATCCACTCATTGTAAAATACTGCTATAAAAATGTGCATAAATCTATGCAGTAAAACATCGACATCAAACAGTATACCTCTTTGCCTTAACATAGCCCTGGTTCTCGTTTCAGAAAAGTGATCTTTGCACTCTTTCATTTATGGGGTCGGTGAGGTAGCCTTGTAGTTAACGCATTCGATCGTCACGCCGAAGGCACGAGTTCGATTCCCCACATGGATACATGTGTGAAGCCCTTCTGGTGTCCTCTGTCGTGATGTTGCTGGGATATTGCTAAAAGCAGCGTAAAACCATACTCGCTCGCTCACTCACTCACTTTGTGATGATTGTGTAGAGGGATTCTACTGGGACCATACTTATAATCTTGTACGATATATATCGATAAATACAACTTAGGTCATCGTGTTTTCGAACCAGTGGAGCGAGAATACCGTTTTACACGAATGTATTTCGTTTTTATTGAAGTATTATTTCTTTAGCTGTTGTTTAATCAGATTTATACGACAGACCTTATACCGTGTACACGTTCATTGCGGTTATTAATTCAAGAAACGGTTCGATGGAAAGCGTGTGTTGTCTATGAAGGGAATTAATCCCATTTATCGAAGCTATAAAACCATATTTGTAGTTTGCACGGTTCTGAATTGACAATTTATTTGCTATCGCTCATGAAAGATATAACCGTCATATTGGAAGTATGGGAAATTAGGTTAATTGTTGCTTCAATTTAATGCAGTTTTTGTTTTCTATAGGGAATTAAATCAAGGGTGTCTTATAAACAAATACAGATATCCTAAATTTTATTATTTCTGTCAAATACGTACAAATTATGTACAGACTGCACACTGGGGTTACATAGAGCTTGGTTTGTAATAAATTCAAACAATGTTATATTTTGGTTGCCAAACTAAATTCTCTATATTAAATCTTATTAGGTAACCAAATTTATACACCAGTTTGAACATATTACATGTTTATTGAAATGTGGCCACATGGGAGGTATGCTAGCTGATGAATAAAGCAAGTGGTTCTGAAACCTGTTAATTTCGATGTTGAAATTTAGTTATCGATATTTATGAATTGATGTGATATTCTGTTTCGAGGTTTACTCATATTCAGCCAAAATGCATGCATGGATTGTCAGCTGAAAATCCACGGATTCACAAGTGTATGCATGGTCTTAGTGACCGGCATCTCTGGGCTTTCCTCTGACACTACGATGGCACACAGTGATAGAAGCTAGTTTGTTGTATATTGACTAGACTAAGGCTTAGTTTCTGAATATATATTATTTTGATAGTAACAAACAAGCCCATTTATATTGAAAAGGAGCCCTAGGGAGACCAGAGATTCAGAACCTGAACCTGAGGAAATCTAGACATGCTTTATTTAGGGCTTTAGCACTGCAGAGAGGGCTTGGCAGTAGGGAAATTAATGTGGTTCAGGGACTGTGAGACAGACTATATACTGACTCTCAGGCGACAAGTACTTGTTTTACCGCCTTAATACCGAATGTAGGTACAATGTGTGAAGCCAATTCCTGGTGTCCCCCGCCATGCTATTGCTGGAATATTGCTAAAAGCGGCGTACAACCATACTCACTCTCTAATAACGAATGCCAGGCAGGGCAAGTACTATCTGTGTAATGGTATGGCGCGGGCGGGTATAGAACTACTGACGTTCCCCCAGACAGACGTGCTATCCACTACCCCACGGATACCCATGAATGTTACCCGTGATGATCCCGGTCAGAATTGGTCTTTTCATTCAACCCATGCTTGTTGTAAGAGGCGACTAACAGGATCGGGTGGTCAGGCTCGCTGACTTGTTTGACACATGTCATCGTATCCCAATTGCGTAGATCAATGCTCATGCTGTTGATCACTGGATTGTCTAGTCCAGACTCGATTATTTACAGACCTCCACCATATAGCTGGCATATTTCTGAGTGTGGCGTTAAAAGCTCACCAACCAACCAATCCATGAATGTATGGCGATCCATTTCATCTAACAATGTTTAAACTGTATCCAATGTGTAAAATATATTTTTTTAAGTTCGTGTGCGACCGCTACACCGTTTTTATGGTCAAACACTTCCCATGAAATACTCGACCTAATAAATCAACATCGTTCATTGTCACGGCATTCAACAACCTCTACACATTTTATGATCTTCTTACGAAAATACTCATAGTCCGTGTATATTGTGCACAGTGTCAATCGCAGCGACGT
This sequence comes from Haliotis rubra, assembly GCF_003918875.1. Lineage (NCBI taxonomy): Eukaryota > Metazoa > Mollusca > Gastropoda > Lepetellida > Haliotidae > Haliotis > Haliotis rubra. The sequence continues at coordinate 3,459,365 of NW_025767634.1, forward strand.
GTGATTGAATTATTGGACAGGAATAACATTTTATAGGCGATCGTGACAATTCAAGTACAACCATATCTTAAAGTAACCTTGAAATGGTGACCTGCCAAATATTCAAATGACTCCTTTTTAACAAATGAGAGTCGACGTTACATGGCCGCCGTTCTGGGATGTCGTGTTAAATTTAGACTACGTCGTACGACCGCGAAACTGTGTATTTGTGTAACAGGGGTTGGTTGTTGTTTAACGCCGCACTCAGCAATATTCCAGCTGTTTGGCGGTGGTCTGTAAATAATCCGAGTCTGGACCATGAACATGGATCTACTCAAATGGGATAGGATGACATGTGTCAACCAAGTGAGCCTGACCACCCGATCCCGTTAGTTGCCTCTTACGACAAGCATGGGTTACTGAAGACCAATTGTAACCCGGATGTTCATGGGTAGTGACAGAGGTATATATATCTGTGAAGTGTTCTCAGAGTAGAGCTGATATCAGTAAGGTTCGTGGCACTTCATGAAATTTGGAATACATTTGGACATTAAAGGAACCCTAATTCACTATTATATTACCTGCTTGTGCGGGTGTCATTATTGGAAACTGGTTACCGACTGGGATTGAGACAGACATTCTCACCATTGAGAACCCGGGTTCGATTCCTGACATGGGTACATTGTTTGAAGCCCATTTCTGGTGTCCCCCCGCCGTGATACTGCTGGAATATTGCTAAAATCGGCCTAAAACTATAGGCACTCACACACAGGTGATACTCTTCAATAAAAATTTGTTTTAGTGATTTGAAATCCTTTTACTGTAATGATAACAATAGTGATACTGACTCATTTAAATAGACCCTTCCTTACTGCTATCATTAAAATATTTTGAGATATTTAAACAGCATTAAAGTGACTATCTTATTCTAAACTGTCTCATATTCTTTTAAAAAGACCTTAAAGTTAAAATGCGAAATGTTTTTACTATTTACCGAAAATCGCTTATAAGCTCCTATTTCGGAAGGACTTGAGACGTTGAGTTTATCCAAGGCATGCATGTATGTTTTCAGAAGGGTTATTTACATCGCAGACTTGCTTATCCCTACGTTCTGCACTTTATCAATACAGATTTGGTAAATACAATATGGATGACATGAGAAAGACCTGGCTAGCTATTCTCGAAACGTTCGTAGCCCTACGAACTTCTTAGGTCAACTCTTAACACATGGGCTACGATCAATGTTAAGAATTCTGAGGGCTACGAACGTTTCTAGAATACGGGCCCCGTTACACAAAGCTATCGTTGCGCTACGACTGTCGTACATAGACTTACGACAATCGTAGGGCTACGATAGTTGTGTGAAACGGGGCCCAGACTGCGACTTTTCAGTGTCTTATCATCTCTTAAAACATCACCGATCTGCTGAAGAGGAAACAATATCTAATGGTAAAATAGAATAGTTATACCTGAATACATATTGTTTTGAAATCAGTGGGGTCAGTTACTCAAAAATATATACCACCTGTCACTACAGATCAAAATGGGTTAAAATAATAAACTTAGAAAAAGACGCAATGGAATACCATGTCCCTGTCAGTTGAACATACAGAGAATGAAAAGAAATATGTGGATCTAAAATATCATTAACTGTAGTTCATACATTGTCATTTCCGATGTATTTTCACAATTTTCACAACTTTCACAATTTTCCAAATGATCCCATATTGATCTGAAGTACTCTGTTTATCAAAGAAGAAAAACTCAGGGGTGGATTTAGTTAGACAGCAGCCATTTTTATTGTAGATAGGGAAGAACGGTCGAAAAAGTTGATAGTAACCACGTGGCCGAACTCACACCGACTTGAGCGTCCAAGCAGTGACCAATGTTCCCGGTGCGCTGATCCAACCTGAAAAGTTTTTCGGATGGCAGTTCATCATCGCGAAGGCTTTAACCACTTTCTTAACAAACAAAATAAAGATATTCGTCCCTTCTTTTCTTTTTTCTTTCTTTTTTTCTTTTGTGGCTTTTCTATCCGACCGACTGCATCTGTAACGAGAAAAATAAGTTTATCGCCAAACTTAAAGGTAACCAACATGAACAATATACAATCTAAGACATTTTCAAATTGTTATAGCTCAGGAAAGTGATCTTCGTGCAGGTATGGACCAATCTCCGATGGACCGTCGGCAAGGTATGACCTTTTATCAGAGGGCCATTCACTGCCGATAGCTGCGTTCCCAAGGCGTGCCAGACACCTGTGATCGTAGGTTCGAACCAAACATTTGTCTTGAGCACGTTTTTACGTTTTTCAGCAGAAAACCCGTCCGCTTTGGTTTCATCGAGGGATCAAAGTGGGCTTTCGAGTTTGCCTCCAACCCCGAGAGCGTCAAAGAGCCGATAAACCACAATGAAGCCAATGACTGTAGGCTTTAGAAAGTCACTATAAAGAAGAGAATGAACAGACTGACAGAAGCTCAACGACACAACGCCCTTGGCATGACAATGCTCGACCTCACGATGCACATGTTAGACAGGTTTTCCTCCAGCAATACAATGTTCAGTTGGCCTTCTCGATCACCGGATTTGTCCCCCATTGAACATCTATGGGATACTCTCAAAAGCTCAACGACACAACGCCCTTGGCCGTTTACAAGGACGGACATCGCAGCATGCTGTGGCAAGGCACTTCAGCGTGTCCAGACAGACCATCTCAAACCTATGGACCCAGTGCAAAAGTACTGGGAGTGTTAATGACAGAGCCAGGTCAGGTCGACCTGGAGTTACCACCGCCGCCCAGGATCGCTACATCCGGTTGAGACATTTTCGTTCATACACCACGGCCGCATCATCCACAACAATCCAAATCCCTGGACTGCTCCGAAAACTCAGACCAGGCAGTGCGCAACTGGCTATGGAAAGCCAGACTTTTGGCTATGGAAAGCCAGACTTTTTGCCAGAAGACCAGTTCAACGTCACGTCGTTCCCTACATCAACGTGATCTTTGGAGCATGACAATGCTCGACCTAACGATGCACGTGTTGGACAGGTTTTCCTTCAGCAATACAATGTTCAGTTGTTACCTTTGCCTTCTCGATCACCGGATTTGTCCCGTACTGAACATCTATGGGATACTCTTGATCGACGCTTGCGCCAGCGTAATCCGTCACCTCAGACACTACAAGAACTGCACACAGCAATTCAGCAAGTGTATCAAAACATTCCTCAAGAGAGTATTCGGCATCTCCTTTCTTCTATGGGTCACCGCTGCCAAGCTGTTATCGATGCTCATGGTGGTCACACCAGATACTGACATTTTACTCTGACCAAGTGGCTTTAATAGCCCTCTGTGGTTTTACCAAACACTTTCTGGATAATCATGTTTTGGAAATTTGTAAAGTGATGCTTTTACTGTAACTGAGCATTGATGTCATGTTTGAATCAGTTATATGCACTCAGTAAGTAAACTCCAAAACAGCATGTCAAGTTTCTGGTTTTTAAGAGTATATAAAATGTCAATAGTAGTTTTAACTACAGACTGTACTAAAACCCTACGATTGTAATCGCAGCGTCAATGATAACGATAACCATGGCACAGCATGAACACCCTGATGTGTTGGAAACTGGGATGACCTCTGACAAATGCAATATAATGGTCAGATGAAACAATAGTGACCTCTGACAAATGCAATGTAAAAGTACAACTGAACGGCTCCGTGCACCACATGGAAACATCCCAGACGCTATGGGCCGCTGCAGGCATGAAGGCGACATTATTCAGGCTTTGAACTAAAGTAAGTCCAATCCGATTGACGGAAATCTAAAAATACCACACAACCTGGCCAGACTTCGCTTGTGTTTGATACAGCACCAGTAGCTGATAGAGTCACTGGTAACCAGTGGTCACGACTCATTATCTGATGGTTCTCAGATGTCTGGTTGGATGTGGTTAATGCAGAGTTAACACTAAATTGAACAACGGGCTCAGCGGTGGTTCACTATGTTAAATCCTTCAAGGATGGACAGTGAGTCTGAAGTGCGACAGGCGCCACAGTATGCGGCACATCTTCTGTGTTGACTTGGACGTTGCATTTAGCCCCCCGTATAAACAGACACTGTTGTTAGGTGGCAGTGTTATCATAGCGTTCTAATTGTACCACATTGTTACTTTTAAGATTCGGGGCGGTTGGGGTAGCCTAGTGGTTAAAGCGTTCGCTCGTCACGCCGAAGACCCGGGTTCGATTCCCCACATGGGTACAATGTGTGAAGCTCATTTCTGGTGTCCCCCGCCGTGATATTGCTGGAATATTGCTAAAAAGTGGCGTAAAACCATACTCACTCACTCACTTTTAAGATTCAGTTGAGGGTAGGGGTGTTCTAGTTTTGGACAGGAAATCAAGAATATTGTGGAGGCTCCTAGAGCAGCTGGGTTAATCCAGCTTAGGAAAGATAAATGTCTTTTGTTTGTATTGATACGTAGGCATTGGTATTTTTAATACAGTTGTTAATTGTATAACATTTCTTTTAAAACATTGAATTCTTTTACGTGCAGATTCCTTCATTAACTTGCTCTTCTAATTTGGGAATCGGCATATAACACTGTACTTACGCAAAGTAATTGTGATACTACATTATAAAACATAAACATTAGTTTTTGAATGACATGAAATAAAGCCACAATAACTCGGTGCGCCTAGTGGCTGCAAGAGTTGCATACTCCTCAGGGAGTTGAGATTGATAATACGATGTGCCGTTGAGATTGACATCCAATGGTCGAGGGAAAAAATACCAGTGCCTTGAGCATGAACTAGTTGCCTGGATATGTGCGCTATATAAATATTCTATAATAATAATAAAAATAACAAACCAATTTGCTTGAGCCTAGTCCCCCTTTAAATCGTAGGTGTGGAACGGCGTACATCTAATAGTAAGAATAGAATTGAAGTGGATTTAGTACATGTTGTTCCAAGTGTGTCAGCTGATGGAAGTGGATGAGTCTTTCAGAAATTTATTTCCTAACCCCTGCCATGCTTAGCTCACTGATTGCTTCTGTAAAAATTTGTCTCCTGGGTTTCTTTAAGGACAATGCCAGAGAATAAAACGTCTTCACTAGGCTGCATAAAAAGAATCCAAAAAAAGGCAAATAGTGATGTCTGTATTGAAAACCAGTGATGACATCCCGTGTTCGCTTGAAGGAAATATCTTGCCTGGCGCAGAAATCAAAATTTTGTTTTTGTTTTTTACTTCGATATTTTGGTGGAGCTATCGTTCCTGTAAAGGGGCGGTGGGTAGCCGAGTGGTTAAAGCTTTCGCTCGTCACGCGGAAGACCCAGGTTCGATTCCAAACATGGGTACAATGTGTGAAGCCCATTTCTGGTGTTCCCCACCGTGATATTGATGAAATATTGCTAATGTCGTGTAAATCTCACTTCCTGTCAAAGTCATAATTGGAAATGACTTACTTCTTACACACAAAGCCAACTTAAAGGGTTTATCCATTTCTTTCAGATATATTGCATCTGTATTGTGCGAGGGGCATGGGTAGTATCCATATATTGTTTCAAGGACTTGGTCTGGTGCATCTTTGACCCCATATTTGTCGATAGGATGCTGCAGGCAGACAAACACCTAAGAACTGTCATTAATATAATCTTTATATTGGCCATTCAATATAGAACACCTCCTTCTCGCCTATAGAAGAGTGGTTCAATACCAAACCTATCTTTTCATATCAAGTCCAATGAAATGTCATTTTCTATTGACGGATGATGGTGCGGCAGAAATCTGGAGGAATACAGATTCGATTGTTCTAATTACTACATTTTTATAGGAATTGCACCCTATAAAGGATGAAGACACCCTTGCAGAAAACATTTTACAGATCATGATCAGTGCTATGGTGTTCCTATGGAGGCTCGTAGAAGTGTTATATTTTACGGATTATCTATACTGTTAGTACTGAAGCTCACCTTCACTACACCATCCTCTTACAACCACTAGGTTTTCTAATCCTCACTGCTGAGTTGTCATGGCTTCAGCTCCATTCAATTCAGTAGGTGGCACCATATTGATTTGAACAGTATTTTGATTGATTGGTTGGTTGGTTGGTTGGTTTGTTGTTTAATACCACACTAGCAATATTCCAACTATATGGCGGCGGTCTGTAAATAATGGAGACTGGACCAGACAATCCAGTGATCAACAACATGAGCATCCATCTAGACAGTTGGGATATGATGACAACCAAGTAGGCAGTCTGACCACCCAATCTGTTAGTTGCGGTGTATGACAAGCATGGGTTACTGAAGATCAATCCGGATCTTCATGGGTCCAACAGTATTCCGAACATATCAAGGCATATTCACCCATAGTGGTGCAAGTATCAGTTGCCTGGACTGATCAAACCAAACGACCCATAAAGATCCGGGGTAGAATAGGTCTTCAGCAACCCATGCTTGCCACAAAAGGCGGCTATGCTTGTAGTGGTGGTGGATTTGGGTTTAAGGTCGTGCTTGAGAATATTTCGCTCATATGCATGTGCATGCTTGTGTATGTGTATGTGCGGCTGCTTGTACTAGCCCAGACTGAAGCTGGTTTTATAGTGCTAGCTCACTGAGATACCATGCCGCAGTGAAGCATGAATAGTGAAGCCCCACTCAGACACAGAATACTGACTCCAGCCGACCAGTCCTTGTTGTTGTATCCATTAATGCCGAGCACCAGGCAGGGACCAACAAGTACCATATTTTAACGTCTTTTGGTATGATGTGGTCGGGGATCGAACCCACAACCTTCCGCTCTCTGGGTGAAGATCCGGGGTAGAATAGGTCTTCAGCAACCCATGCTTACCACAAAAGGCTACTATGCTTGTCGTAAGAGGCGACTAACGGGATTGGGTGGTCAGGCTCCCTGACTTGGTAGACACATGTCATCGGTTTCCAATTTCGCAGATCAATGCTCATGCTGTTGATCACTGGATTGTCTTGTCCAGAATTGATTATTACAGACCGCCACCATATATATAGCTGGAATATTGCTGAGTGTGGCGTAAAACTAAACCCACTCACTCAAACCAAACATGGTCAAGAATGTAGTCCTTGATGCTAAACATCCTGTACATGTACACTATCTGTATCTCTAAATCAAGGAAAAAAGTACTCAAGACAGTAACTTTGCTTCATAACAAACATTTTATTGAGGACCAAAATGTACAGATGATTTGCATAAACCACTCAATCTCTCCACTCAGAAAACTAATAACAATCTGTATGAAATGCCTGCATCCTCTCACACATTCACTCACTCACTCACTCACAGGTGTAAAACGATGGTCTTGCTGCACTGAAGCTTGCATATGATTATGTCCCATGGCCCCTACAACCACCCACTGACCAGTGCTCAAGTCATGGGGAGAAACCCACGTATTCCCCTGTCAATATAAGTCTGTATGGCATATTGGTGCACCTCCCATTATAGCGCCAAGTGTATTATAAAGAAGTTGACAATTCTTTCACATTACTACATTTCATCATGGGCAGAAAAACGATAGTGATATGAAAGAATTAGCTGTTCCTGAACTTATTTGAGAACTAATATCCTGTCTGTTATAATTAACACCTGGACCTGTTTAACATCACAGCTTGTTGGAATGACAGAATGCCAAAAATAGACATCCAATCAACTTCCACTGTGTTGTGCTTGAACCAAGGAGTGATATCTCCACCTTGGCATGCCATGTCAAATACAACCAGAATGTCTGGTAGCAATGTCTCTCCCTTGTTCTAGTTCTCAGGAAACTATTTTTTCTAGCAGACATTTGCTCAGTTCAGTCTTCAGATTTGATAAATTTTTCTACTCATTTGAAAAGAATAGTGAGTCCTTTTTAACTGTAAAGAATCTGAGATTGTGAATTAACTATAGTCATAGGGAAACAATCAAGTGTTCTTTAACTTCGTTTTGAGTAGGCTAGATAACATCTTGCTCATATTAGTCCAGTTTGTAACTGCAATCTATGGTAAACTTGTCCAAAGTGGCATTTTGAGGGACAGAAATTCTGTTATGACCGTGACGAGAGATTGAGCTGGCCAAGGTGCTAAATGGATCCAGAATGTATATTATAATGGAAAGGAAAATATTACCCTATATTATCGAGGATGATACCCATGACCTATGAGCCGATTTGTACCCAGAAATGAAACTGTTTCTGCTCATAGTCTTTGCTCAGGTAATGTCATAGGGATGAATCCTCGTGCTAAATCCTGGACAACACTATTTCAGTGTCAAGTTAAATGTTGTATATTTTAACCTTAAAGAATTGCCAGAAATAGTTAACATTTCAACCTAATCAGTAAATCTGTGTTACTGCAGATTTAAAATTAATGCTCTTTAGGTGAATAGTTTTATCAGATGATGAACGGTTATATTAACAAAGTAACCTCATCCTCTGGCTTCCAGATCAATTGACTGAACAATCAGCCCAGTGATGAAAACATTACTACTCGCGTTGGGTATTTGGTACTGTGTACATTTTACTCCCAAGGGTCCAGCCTTATGGGTACTTTAAACCAAGCAGACATTTTACAAAAACTTCTTAAAATGCTGTTTCAGTTAACTATTCTTTCATGTGCTGCCCAAAATGAGTCTGTCATAGAAGCTCACAACATGGATACAGGTCAGATAAACTAAGTGAGAGGCAGCACTTTTGTGCATTATTCGCTGCAGTAGAATTCATATAAGGATGATGCCTGTATGTGATCCATAAATAAAGATGAGTTAAGATATTCAGGGAGGCAAACTGAAAAGGTTACATCAGCAACCATATAAATATTATATGGTCTCTGGCTAAATCGAATAATTACATATAATTTTGTTGTGCTTGATTTTGAACTTTTTCACTCGTATTTGTTTACAACTTGAATTTGCAAAGGTTACTGTGATATATTCACATATTTTAAGCAAAAAATGTGCTTATGAACCGGAACTTGGCAGTCACAAATGGCCCTGAACCTGCCCTGCAGCCAATACTTCACCATTATTGTCATCAACCTCTTCCCGATTCCAGCCTCAACTTGCAAAGTGTGGAATGATAAGGATATATGTGGAATACATTCAATCTCATTCCTGGTTCTGTATTTCAGGCTTGTTATCGACCTCAGACTAAAGAAACAGTTCCCCATAACTTGAGCAGTCACAGTGCCTGAATATGCGATTTGTTCGATGAAATAATTCTCCATATTTTGGCAGCTCTCTGGCCATGTGAGGTGAGCCTCGTGGTGTTTATATTAGCAGTGACAGTTTGGCCCCTACACATACACATGGTTGTTCATTATTGACAATTAGTTATAAAACTACAAGTATAAAATATTTGTCTGGAATCACAATTGTGTATATTACATTTTCGCATATAAACACACAGACTCTGTGATTGTGTTATCTTTCATCGCTCGTCACAGAAACTGGGTATATGGAAGGATGGGATGAGCCACAAAAACATAGCAGAGTCACTTGCAGTCACATATTGCCACACATTTTTCTATAACTTTGTTTATGAATCTGCCGACTCTGAAAAATGAAAAGAAGAATATCTTTACATTCCGTCAACAAGAAAAAAATAAAATGTTAAAAACACCCCACATGTACTATCAAAACTTCCTGCTAAAATTAAAAGTGGATTTAATTAATGTGGAATTAAAACCTTGGAAATTTCAAAACACATGGAATCCTATGCTCATGTTCCCCTCTACCTACTTCACATTTTGTTGAAATAGAATAATGCATTTGACATGTATGTTTTTGTCATCAACCTATAGACATTTCTGAAGCCAAAAATCCGTAATCTGTGTTTCTGAATCTTCAGACTGCTATGGTCACTTTTCTGCATTCACTACAGGGCATAGGTAAAACCATATAAAGAGAAGCTATTGTATTTATATGACTTATTTAAAGAAAATGGTTGGTATATACAAATATAATATATATTTTCTGATATTTCCCAAACAATACAACCCACATTGACAACTGTTGCAAAAAATAATGCCCTGATTTGAAAAATAACAAAAAAACATTGCTGTCATTAGTAAAAGCTTTACAAAATAAATCTTTGGAATGGACATATAAAATGCAGAACTGGAAATAAACTTGAACTTAATATGAAATAAAAACCCTTCAGAGTTTGCTATAAGCAAAAATCTTTTTGTTCTGTGGCCTCAACAATGACACTGAAGAACTTTAAACTTCTTCTGCAATGTTATTTTAGTTTTAACACTCATTGCAATGAGACCCTGTGTTTTGCAGTTTGAAATGTAACCAACCCTTAATGTTTTCACCAGTATGATTTCTGGTTTATACACTACACACATTTTGATAAGGATAATCTTATATGTCATTCTATTTAAATAGACACTGGACAATATCTCCATCAAAAGTGTAACAGATAACTATACAATGAAAAGGTTTCTGACAACCTCCAAGTATTTTAAATCTTACAAATTTGTGTATGGTTCTGGTGACTTCTCATGATTTTCATTGCCATTACAATTAGCTTATTTTAAAAAATTGATTTTTTTCCCAGATTTCTGAGATATAGACATCTGTTTTTGTAAATAGAGAGAACACAATAAATTGGGCGTGACTTTGCTGTCCTTCTGTGGCAAATCCTGAATAAACTGTATCACAGAAGTCTATTAATGGCACACTCTCGCACACATGAACATGGCTTGTATGTCACATAACATTATGCATTGTGCAAACTGATGATTAGGCGTTTTGCTGGTGCTTGACATCATAGAAATTCTCTGTACAAGTTCACAAAGCACCACAATCGGCCTTCGATTCTTCCATAATGTCATGGAGTATGATTGATATAAAACCTGTCTTGCCTAGTCTAGTTAACCTAAAGGACACACATCGATCTGGCTAGTGTAAAAACCATAAAAAATTAACATTTCTTTACTGTGGACATCCGGATGAGATTATTGTCGTTTGAGTGATCACACACACACAAAGTGAAATTAAACGGAGTTAAGAAAATTACACTTGCATGCAGATATGAAAATAACAGAACTTGTGATCACAGTTGTGAAGATAATAGTATATTCCATCACACAGGTGATATATAGAGAGCCACCTGATGTACATATATTCATAGCACTTATAATGTATCACAAATCTCAGATAAACATAAACAAGTCAGACAGGGAATCTGGCAATCAAAAATCTGTAAAAGCTGTGGTTCATACAAAACTATAATTTATTATTTTTTAAATAACTGCTGATAAGTTAGATATAAGAAAACTGAAACTGTGTTAGTTTCTTGAATAAATTGCAAGGGGACTGAACTGTCTCCCATATAAAACTTTACAACTTTAAGGTATCCTGAACTATGATCAAAAGAAAACCTACATAAAAATTGTTATTAAGCTAAAAAATGGACAATTTTGATTAAATTCCGAGATCAATTTTATATCAAAAATAATTTGGCCTATTTGATCCATCATGAAGTTAGAGTTATTTCTCTCTGGTGATTATAATCTCATTATCTAGTAATCCGATATGAAGAAACATAGATTCAACATTAGACAGATAAAAAAACAAACCAAAACCAACATAAGTATAAATAAAATAATAATCCGTGATCTGAGTATTAAGCAAATAATAACACTTATGCAGAAAATAGCCTTGTTACTTGGTGAGGATAAGGAGTTATCTCCTGGTGTCTTGAGAGTAATCTCCCTTTGGTGAAATCTAGAATGTTGCAAGAGCCTTGAAACAAAGCTGGACAATTCACAGGGAAACATTTCACAGAACAATTAATACATGTGCTCTTATGAAATCTGGAAGAATTTTAATACAGTTTCCTGAACTATAAAATATATATATTTTAGTATTTGTGAATTTAGGCACAAGTATTAGCATCACGTCTGATTTCATCTTAAATATTTTGGCTGTTCGTGAATATGAACAAATAGAAAGATATTTTGATAGAATTCCGGGTAAAAAGTGTCACTTACATGAACAATGCAATTTCATCTTGAAAACAACAAGTTCACTTGAAACCATAGCAATGTTCAAACTGGTTTGATATCTACATTGATATTCCAAAATAGGTTGTAAATCTTCTTACTTAGCACTAGTTGACATAAGGCAATTTTGGCATTGATTTTTGTGGATTGACTTTGACGACCTGAATTTGTTCATTCTGAAAAAAGAAACACTCAAGAAAAATAGAATTGCAGATTCTTACTTTAAAACTGAAAAAAGTGTTTTCCAATGGGAGCTGAATGATGTGTACATATTCACTAACATACCCATGTTACTAATTTTGAAAAGTTAAAAAACCTAGTATTTAGCATAGGACATCCTGCTTCCATATTGCTTAGCAATCTTCAACTTGAATGATGCTTTGCACCAAATATAAAGTGTCCTTCAACACACTCTAGACATCTGTATATCTTGCCATCAGTTTCGCTAGCAGCTCCATATACCAAACATCCACATATTAGCAACCATTTTTCCACAAGGAGGGAGCGTGGCATTGGACATGTTGAAATTTCCCCAAGCTGACGTAACGTGATCCGACATGGCAATCGGAAAACAAGGGAAAGCACTCTGCAAGTTAGATCCAGTCCATTAGTTCAGTGACCACTTAACATCCAAGAACCGGTATCCAGAACAGTCAGGGCATTGTGAGATGATTCCATAGCATGCACTTCCATCATGAAGAGACCATGTCTTTTGTTCTTGAAGTTCTCTTGAATGTTTCACATATATTTTCTCATAAAATCTATGCGCAAACCCTCACTTGGAGTGTTGAGAATGCATCTCCCTGTACAACAGTAAGTCAAGCTTCACAGGAGGACCAGATATGCACTTGTGGAGAACAGTTCAACTCTCCTCCTCCTCTTCTTCCCAACAGATGGCATGAAGAGGAGGACTTTATTTCCCAGACTAAGGAAAGCCCAGGGCCGTCCTGCCCAATGAGAAGCACAATCTGGTGTCACTGGTCTGAGAAAAACTATCCTCTTTTGTCATTGAGTAAGAAGACCAAGAATCTGTCCTTCTGAGGTTGTGTCAAGTTACGTCTTCAAGACTGAGACCAACTTGAAATCTGATATTCCTAGGAATCTTTTCTTCAACTGTATTTAATGTTGAGAACTTCAATGCACAGGCACTCAGTGTAATTATGAAGATATTATTGTTGACAGCACCACTGGTCACACAGCTTGCCAAACGGCATTGATTAACAAATCCTGATGACCCCCACTTCAAACAAGCTATGGGGACCATGACAACCTGAGGTTTAATGTCAAGATTTAAGCTTCTATCTGTTGATTTGCAGTTTATCATGGCTACATGCTTTGTCTGAACAGACTAGTTGTTCCAGGATGAGCCATACACACATGAGGACAGTCTGCAGCAACATCATCAGGTCCTAGCTCAGCCATTCTTTTTCCACTGATCACACTCTACCAAAGGATGGCCTATGGCACAACAACTTATGGTTCCAGCAAAGCCATTCTGTTTTAACTTCTCACATAACAGCCAAGGTTGGCCTCTGGCAAACAACTGCATGAGGTTCCACCTGTTTCCACTGATCACAATAACCAAGGTCGGCCTCCAACAACTTCTTGAGGTTCCAGCACAGCCATTCTGTTTCCACTGATCAGCCAATATCAGCAGGACAGCCCACCTTTCTCATCTGAAGCTGCCTGAAATGAGAAACAGTTCATAAGCACAGGAAGATTGTTGCTAGGGACAAGGAATAAAACTATCCAATCTCATGTCACAAGTATCATCTTTGATTACTTCTCTTTCAAACTAGCAACATGTACCTGACAAGTAAGGTGTCTTGTAATTTGCCCAACCTAACACAATAAGTAGTTTAGTTGTTTTCCTAATATGTAAATTTCAACAGTTTCAGGACCTTGTTGATGGACTTGTTGAAAGTTTGAAATGTACTCTACAAACAATGTCCCCCAAAGTTTCATGATCCCCAACTATTTTCTTCCAAGACACTTCCACCAGGACAGTAGAAATGGCAGATGCTCAGAAATATATTTTAACATAAATATCAAACTATGTCGCATCCTTAAAGGAAAAGGTGTGTATAGCTGCTCTAAATGCTGTAACAAGACATAGCTGAATATGAGGCCCTACAAGAGTAGTCAAGTAGATTTCAAAAGGGTTCCAGAACATCAAAGCCAACCCATAATATCTGTCACCATACTCAACCATGAGAATGAAGGAGTGCACCAAAAATACCCTCAACATGCTATAACGGACATCTGACATAACCATTGGTTTGAGTGGAGCTGTTAACTGACACTTTGTTCACAGCAGCTGCTTTGATTTAATGTGATAAAATTATCTCCATCGCACTGCCACTGTTAGACATAGGACCAAACTAATTTTCTTGCATTACATGATTCCCACCTACGACTTGTAAACGTAACAGGAAAAAGTCTGTTTGAAAGAACATATGCTGTACATCTCAGACAAATTTGTATTTTCCAACTGAGTGAGTGAGCAAGTTTAAAGCCACTTTTGACAGTATTTCAATTATATCATGCTTGATAATGAAGCATACAACTTTATAGACAAAAACATCTTGTTTATCGCACAGAGCAACATTTCAGTGTACATTCTTACATGGTTATCAAGTTAAAAGTGACTACAACCAACTGAGAAGTACAAATGTTATGTAGATATTTGCCTCTTTTAAGAAACAACCATGGGTATGGTGCTGAAAGCCTAGAAACATAACAGGGATGAACCAGAATTCAACCACCAATATAGATTTCTGGCGCAACCAAGGGACACACAATGGTGACCTTGACCCTGTTTTTTTTTCAAAGGAAGTGAATCGACAACATTTCCTATCTTGGATCTTGTGTTCGGTAGGATACAAGAAAATCTGTACAAAATGAATTCATCTGACCTGAGGAGGGTCAAGATTATCCCATATATTTTGAAACGGCAGAACAATCCATTGTGCAGTAGAAACCTCTTACAATAGTTACAATACCATGTAACCTATTCTTGGAATACAGTCTTGTACAAAAGTAGCTCTGCAAAGGGAATTCAAGCATTCATTCGTGAATGAGTAGGAATTAACAAAGATGGTGTTTCAGTCATCCAGAACAGATCTTGGAACCTATGAGCTAAGGGTTCATTCGCAACTAATGGATGCAACTCTGACTGACTGAGTTTGGTTTTAAGCCGCTTTTAGCAATATTCCAGCAACATCACGGCGAGGGACACCAGAAATGGGCTTCACACATTGTACCCATGTGGGGATTCGAACCCGGGTCTTCGGCGTGACGAGCCAACGCTTTAACCACTAGGCTACCCCACCGCCCCGGATGCAACTCTGATTAGTGAATAAAAGTAGTGATTGATAACTGAGCATCATCTGCCCAATGTCCCTTCAATCACTTCATGCATTTATTTACCCAACATGATTATTAGAATTCTCAGTAAGTTTCCACTTGTGACAGTTTATAATTTAGACATTTTCATTTCCCCACAAAATACATTCTTCACTAAAAAATATCATCAGAGACCATATAATAAGAAACATCTCATCATATGGTGCCTGGTATCCGATACGCCAACATACTGAATACTGCCACTGTGTCAATGTACCAGCTGACATTTATTGACCTATTTTTTTATATAATGATGTGACATCTTGGACCATTGTTCACACGTTTCATTCATATGTAACAGTTGCTGCCAGCTACAATATTTGCATTCATGCAATTATACTTTCATGTGAAGTGAGGATCAGATGGAGATGTCGATCCCTGGGACAGGTCACTAGGTGCTGGAGACTCAGGATTGAAACATGCTTAAAGTAGTAAGTGAGTTTAGTTTCACACCGCTTTTAGCAATACTAGTATTCCAGCAATATCACAGCGGTGATACCAGAAATGTGCTTCACACATTGTACCCATGGGAGAATTAAACCCGAATCTTTGGCGTGATGAGCCTGACCACCCGATCCCGTTAGTCGCCTTTTGCAACAAGCACGTATTGGTTGCTGAAGACCAATTCTTCACTGCATCGTCACGGGATTAGTTACTGTATTTATGCGAAGCAGTGTTGTAGTACAGACTGATACTGGTGGTATACCTATATGACATCTGACATTTAGGAAGGCTAATGGTACAAGATACTGCAGACAGGATTAACAAAGAAAGCTATACAGCAACTATAGCATCTGGCTGTTAGATATGGCAATTAACTGACTACAGAGTAGACATTGTGATGGTATGACTACAAGCAATTTAACCTTTATTACTAAGTGCTTCTCGAACAAAGGCTGTCATGATTTTTCATTCACTGATGAGAGCAGAAGAATCTAACTAAATATGCTGCTGGAAATAAGAGCTCAGTTCAGGCCCACAGACTATCGTTTTGGCCATGAAGAATAATTTCCAATAAAGAAGTAATGGTTGACATTTTGGGCTTAATATTTTATGTCTGTTTCACTCACTATTGTTAGCCGTGTTCCAAAAACATTAGATATAGGGAAAGGTAGATATGTGTGTATTTACATGTTGGTAATAAGTAAGCAATATCCATATTGACATTGGTCTTACCGACAGTTATATATGTAAAACCAACCAGTGAAACTGTAGGTGTAATGGCCGACACACCAAGGAAAGGTAACTCTTGTACATCCTCTTCCAAATGCCAGATCCAGGTTTTGTTCAATATAGGCATTATCTCCTATGATTAACTGACCTGTTTTCCATGACAAAAAATCAATAATTCTGGAACAAATTTAAGCACTGATCTTCCGGCTTTTCATAAACAGGCACTATATGCCATCAGAATTCTAATAGCAATCGATGCCAGTCTTTCCGAAATAATGTCAAGATCTCATTATCGACTGTTTCCTTCCCAGGTTTACTAACAATATTACTAATATATTAAAAAAAAAAAGTGTTCAATTATTGTAATAAAACACAATAAAAAGGAACCCAGATACTCACTTAATCTGAAACTGCAGTAATCAAGGTTTGCCAACTACTATAAGAGATGACTAACATAGGATATATTGGTCATATTTGTTTCACGGTCTGTATGTCAGACTACTTTCCAATGTTCATCAGCTGGCAACTTGCCAATCCGGCAGCTTCAGTGTTGAAGAGGGAGCAAACAGATGAGGAAGGGGGGAAGAGGATGGGGCAAGGAGGAGGTACCCCCTGGACTGGTGAGGTGCTATTTCGGTCCTCATCTTACACGCTTTACACACAATTTGACTTTTGTCTTGAAGAGTGAGTCAAGATCAAAGCGCCAGGTTACATGGTACATATAAGTCTCAAGTTCCTACATCCAGACACAACAGTTTAAAAAGAGATTCTTCGATCCTCAAATTTACAAAATAAACACTTTATAAATACGCATCCCCCCCAAGAGAGACAAGAAATGGAAGTTCCACAGAGGATACCAATGTAGTCCAGCACTCCATGCAGATTCATTTGATGTGTTATGACAGAAGGGGTTTGTAACACCTCTCATGCCTAAACATGCCTGCTTTATATCGTCTTATCACCCACGTCCACTTCCCCTTCCCTGTATTCCTGTCTTTGGCTAACATCTTATCATATATCTGTGGAACTGCTTAATGAAAAACTGTAATATAGCAGAATTTCCTGTGTAAGTCAAGTCCGGCCATCACATGTGTAGGCGTGTGTTTATTTAATATGTTATCAATACTAGATCATACACATCAATATCCAAGCTTTAATGTCAACAACCAAGCTTTTATGTCAATATCCAAGCTTTTATGTCAATCAATGATAACAAAACTCAACCAGAAAACACCTTAATGATACCGACATGTTTTCATGTACGAACCATGCCTGTTTCAAATTATTCTAAAACATTGAAAATCTACTGATTCGAGAGCTTTCTCTGTATTAAACCATGTTATGGTTAGACATAATTTCTCAATAATTATAAACTATGATTTGTAGTCGTTATTCTTAAAAAATGGACTGTGAATTTCCGTCTCAGGATAACTGCAAGAATAGCAATATAATAGTTTACAATGGAAAAGCATATTAAAGATGACATCTTTATACAATGAAACCCAGAAAGAATTGACACTGAGTAAACAGTGAAGGATTAAATCTCTTTCAACTGGACATTGTACAAAATGTAACTGTCTCAATTTAAATGACAAACCTGTTATTTGCATGTATCGTTAATGAATTGATGTGAAACAAATAAAACTGAACACACAAGCCTCGCTGTTGACAATCAGAACATTTACCCATAATTCACCCTGATTTCTGTATCACAATCCTAAACTTGTCCGATTTCCTTGCTATAATTTGACAGACACACATAATGATTAAACACTTCCTCAGACACCATGTGGTGATCGTAAGTCAATCCAACTGACCGCATGACGTGTGTGACAGTGGGCAAACAAGCAAAGGTCAGTGTGGAGGAGTTGTCCGACTGATGTGATTACAATGTCAATACTACATCCAGGAGGTTCTCCATGATGTCTGCAACTACAATCATAGTACTGCCGACTTCCAACATAAAACAACTTGTCAAGAGGCAATAAAACTTTAATGACAGCTGCACGAATGAAACCGTTTTAGAAATGTGGAACGCAGTGAATACAGAAAAGTTACCATAATCAATTTGGAACATCAGGATGAAGAAATTTGATAGATTACCAATAACCCGTCTGAAAAATCACTCCAAAGTTTTTAAATGATTCATCAAGTAACCGCCCAAATGTCTCTTCAAACCTGATTTTTATTCCAAGGTTTCAGGACTAGCTTGAGAGGTTGTCAAGGAGGGTGGAAGACCTCGGCAGACTTTACATGTGTGATACTGAAGCTGGGATATCTGTACACGGTTTATCTCAATTACCTCGAATCTTTCGCCAAACATCCTCCTCCCTCCATCTTCAGAACAGAGAGCTTGTGGTACTGACAGAGAACCATTAAGTTCTATTTACTCATCAATTTACCAGCAAATACTATGATGGAAGGGAAGGGAAACCTACAAGCTATTTCACAAAGAGGGACACAGACATAAAATCGACATGGACTCTAAATTAGTCTTTCTCTTGAGATTCCTTTACCACATCTCCGGACTGATGTTTTGCTCACTGCTGAGGCAAGACATTGAGCAATCTCATGGTGTATCTATGACGTCAGTGCGACCTATTGAAGTAAACATTTTCTATCCTGCCGACCTGGCAAATACACACGGGTTCTGGATCAGGAAATTGCCAAGTACTTGTTGTTTGGAAAAGACATTCTGGGATCATGTTAACCCGGCTTGAAAAAAGTATCGAGAGCCAATAACATCATATTACCTGATTCTAATTGGGATGAAGTTCAATCTCTACAAAATCTAATTTTCTGTCTGGTGTTAAAGATTGATAGTTTTGTAAAAAACAATCAATTCTACGTTAACCTGTTATATGTGGATTCCAAAGTCTTATAACATAATAACTGTTTTTGCTTTCTGAACACAAAAATCTATTTGGTGAAGTGTTTTTTCTCAATCAATACCCACAAACAAGTGGGAGAACAGCTTCAGAAGTGTTAGAAAGTTTGCTGCTCTTTCAAACAATTTCTGAACTGGACAAGCAAGGGATTATAAACATGCAATTTCAGAAGTGTTGAAGTTGGCTTCACCTTCAAACAATATCTGAGTTGGACACCGCAAGAATAAGCTTATAACCATGCATGGTGAGTGAATTTAGTTTAACGCCGCTTTTAGCAATATTCCAGCAATATCATGGCGGGGACACCAGAAATGGGCTTCACACATTGTACCCATGTGGGGAATGGAACCCAGGCCTTTGGCGTGACAAAAAACTGGCTTTAACCACTAGGCTACCCCACCGCCCCTAACCATGCATGGAATCAAACCCAATTCTCATCATGATAAGAGAACACAGCAGCCACCAGGCTACCCAATCATCCAAGACAGACAATGAACATACTCAGTACAAACTGTGTCAATGTTTATCAGAATAATCCTAAACCAAAATTGATAACATCAATGCAGATGCAATCAGGTTTAATATCACTGCCTCATTAGCTGGTTGAGAACACAATGCTTGTCATGTTTCATTTTGTGATTGGCAATCTGATGATATTTAAAAATATGTTAAATCACCCAACCACTCCAAGGTTGCTTTAAAGAAGCCAACGATAGCTGAGTATTATTTTTTTCTTAACTGATTGTCTGTTTCCAAGAAATCTAACACACAAATCTTGTTCTGAAAACAATAAACCATTACTTTCTTTAGTTGTACACGACATGATGGACTGTCAACAAAATCAGATCATTCAAACAATGCCTGACCCAGCTGTCACTTGATCCTTGGGGCTACAACAAGCAGCTTCATGCAGAGAAGACATGGATATAACTGGAGAGGTTCAGACTCAAATTTGATTTCAAATGCTTTTATGTCTAATAGCGAGAGAAGTGAGGCGAATTGGGGTTTGACACCTTGTTCAAGATTATCATACTAATATAGCGATGTGTCTGTTTGTATGTATTTGCTTGTACTAATCAAGACTAATGCCAGTTTTATAGTGCTACCCCACTGAGATACCATGCTGCTGTTTAACATGGACACACAGTAAACTCGGACACCATTTACTAATTCCATTCTGTTCAGTACTAATTTGATCCCACTAATGTCACGCGCAAGTACTGTCTTGTTACATTTTAGTATGACTTCACTTGGGACTGAACCACAGACTTTCCACTCTCTGGCTGGTGCTCTGTCAACTACACCATGGAGGCTGTCCCATAAACTGTGCGTAAGCTAGGAATCCAACTGGGTCATCAACGTGACTGAAGGATCTTACTCATGTACATGGTATCCAGGACAATGAGGTAGAGTGAGTGAGTTTAGTTTTATGCCGCTTTTAGCAAGATTCCTGCAATGTCATGGCGGGGGACACCAGAAATGGGCTTCATACATTGTAGCCATGTGGGGAATGGAACCCGGGTCTTCAGCTTGACGAGTGAATGATTAAACCACTAGGCTACCCCACCGTCCCAATGAGGAAGAGGAAGGATGGGTATCCAATAGTTTTAGGTAGCACAGTTTGCCCATTCGTGACAGGAACTGTCTTGCATCTGAAACATAGATTTCTATTATTCCTACACATCTATTATCCCAAGATTACCATTTTCCTTGCCGTGTCTGTGCCATGCACATGGCGTTATCTTCCCCTTAGTGGGAAATATCATCCGCCTGCATCAGTTTGAATGCATTCGAAGAATTACACAAAGTGGTGATTAACCCAGTTCACTTACTCCACATCTTAACAAAAGCAGTATATGAACTTCCTCCATATATATGATTTGGGTGATGAGTAGCATTCATCCACAAGAGTATTGCTATGATAAACGATCAGCTGCCTGTGTAACACACCTACTCCGGTCAACAGAGGACATGATGCTGTACTACATCGAGATATTGATCAGATCTGTGAGGCAAGACGAGATGAAATAAACTGGATGCCTGGGGATCCGTGATGTGGACATTACGGATCAAGCATGTTCGGGAACCTGAGACTGGGGAGGTCCTGACACCTGAGGCTGCAATGGTTCCGACACCTGGGACAGGGGAGGTTTGGACACCTGGGACTGGAGAGATTCTGACACATAAGACCAAAGAGTTGTTAACACCTAAGATTAAACAAGGTCTGACACCTGAGTCTGGGAGGTGCTTAGACCTGGAGGTTTGGACAGGTGAAACTTAGGAGGTTTGGACGCCTGAGACTGGAGAGGTTCAGACGCATATGAATGAAGAGTTTTTAACATCTAAGACTAAGTTCTGCCACTTGAGGATGTGGTGGTTCCAACACTTGGGACTGTTTGTTCAGAGAGCTCAGACTGAACATGTGACACTTCAGACTGAAAAGTTTCAGACACCCAAGCCTGGGGACAATCTGATTCCTGAGACTGTGGAGGTTTTGACACCAAAGACTGATCAAGTTTGGACACTTGAGGCTGATCAAGTGTGGACACTTGAGACTGTGGAGGTTCTGACACTTGGGACTGCAAAGGTTCAGACTGCCAAAGTGAAGACTCCCTGAGATTGAAAAACTTCTCACACTAGGAAAGTTCTGACACCTGACACTGGGACAGTTCAGACACCTGAGACAGAAGAGGTTCAGAAACCTGAGACAGAGGAGTTTGTTGACTGTGGAGGACATACTTCATGACTCAGGCAGTACTTCACCAACAGTACCAGTCTCCAAGTCTCCAAGTACAAGTGAACCCAGTCACTGACAACAAGAACATCACAGCCAATCAAGGAAACGTTTCCTGTACATTGGTCTGATATATTATCATAATGATATAAACATACAACATCCATCAGCTTCTTCAAGTTCAGCTGGTCCAGGATAGCTGATGCAACACGCTTGGCTAGACGAGTGCTAGGTCATAGATTCCCCCTTCGTACATGCCTCATATTTTTTTAATCAGTCTGATGTTAAATGCACTACCACCATCACCATCACCCATTGGGAAGTTATCATCGGGTGGCTTTATCTCAGAAATATCAATCCGCCATCTTTGTTTATCGGTATTTGGATTGGCAAAATTGATTTATAAAACCACACTGATTATTCCAATATTGAAAACATTAGTCATGAATTCTCATAACTCTAAAAACTATTCATTTTTTGTTGTTGGAAAGTCTTGAAAATGGTCAGGAAATAATGAATATCACCGAATTCAGTGGATCACCATAACCTTTGACATTACCAGTAGTCAAATACCTGGATTATCTGTTAATAACTACCCTGAGATGACAGTCTATCACATTTCCAATTCAAAGCCAGTCCAAGGAAAATAGGAATCCATTTGTGAGTTGAAATATCGATCTTCCATCAACAGCAATGAATTCATGGGCAAATGTGTGGAATGAATAACAGTGTGTGTGTGACACGGTATGTCCAATCGTGAATGTTGTTTCATTACTGTGATATCATGACGACACATCACATATTATCTCAGTAACAGACTAACATCTAGTCTCTGAAATAAACAGATTTTGAAGGGGAAAAAAATCATAAAAAATAATAATATAATATAATGAAAAGGAGCCCAGAGACTTTCTTCATTTTCAGAAACTGTTGAAATCTGGACTTGACACATATTCCAGACATGCATGGGTTTTCTTGGACATATTTGTTTAAGAGGCTGTATGACAGACCATCCGGGAAATTATTGCACCTAATTTGCATTTCTCTTACATCAATGTGATCCATTTCCTAATTAAAATTATTTATGATATGGATATGAATAATCTGACAAAAGTGGCCTGTATGATACATACAGCAATACAAATATTACAAAAGGTCAATTAGTCTGTCTTCTTTGAATCTCCACTTTTGGGTTACTTCTATCAATTACGGTTTGTCACAGAAACCAACTAACAGGATCAGGTGGCCAGGCTTGGTGACATCATTACACACTGATGGTTTGCATTGTCTGTCATAATATCAATCACAGGATTGCCTTGCCCAAACTTCAAGGTGGCCATCATAGAGCTGGACTCAAACTGAGAGTGGTGTAAACCACAAGCAAGACATGGTGGCCGAGCAGTCCAAGGTGTTGGGTTCTTAGCTGCTTGGGTTGTTGTGCCGGGACTGGAGTGAGTGAGTGAGGAAGTATGGTTTTACGACGCTTTTAGCAATATTCCAGCAATATCACAGTAGGGACACCAGAAATGGGCATAACACATTGCACCCATGTGGGGAGTTGAACCTGGGTCTTCTGCGTGCTGAGCAAACTCTTTAACCACTAGGCTACCCCACCGCCCCTTTTTTCCTACAGAGCTTGAGTGAGATATTAATGTTAAACTGTAAGACTTGAACAAGAAGACACACGTAAACCCAAATACATGCATGCAAGCACACACACATGCATGGACGCCCACATGCAAGCACACGCACATGCATGGGCACCCACATGCAAGCATACACACACCCACACCCACACGGACACCCACATGCAAATGCACACACATGCATGGACGCCCACATGCAAGCACACACACACACACACACACATGCATGGACACCCACATGCAAATGCACACACATGAATGGGCGCCCACATGCAAGTGCACACACATGCATTGGCGCCCACCTGGACACATGCACTATTACATGAGCTGACAGATCAATGCAAGTTCACACAGCGACCAGCAGCAGCAACAGCAGCAGCTATTGGGCCAACTGATCCCTTCATAGCAACAAAAGACCCTTACAAAACAAAATATGTTGAAAAGATGTAATCAGTTTCCTGATGAGAGATATGAAAGCTGCCATGTTGGAATTAATGGACATAAACCACAGGAGAAAAAACTACTTGACACAAACTAATCTCATCTGGGAAATGTTTTCTTAAAATTAGGTCTGTTATCAATTTGCAGGCTGTAGGAGAGAATTATCATTACGAGACTGAATCAATGGCGTCAGTGACAAATTAGCATCATCAAATCTAACCTGCTAATGCAAGAGCTCCACCATAGAAGGCTGTAATGCATTGAAAACCGAATGATATATTAACAAAATCAAAACCAATCCTGAATAGAGATTCTGGTTTCCATAGCAACCTCAGTCTGAGCACTGC
The DNA here is from genome assembly GCF_003918875.1 of Haliotis rubra. Lineage (NCBI taxonomy): Eukaryota > Metazoa > Mollusca > Gastropoda > Lepetellida > Haliotidae > Haliotis > Haliotis rubra. Next base: position 3,483,998 of record NW_025767634.1, read on the forward strand.
ACACCCAGTTTTATACAATGAGTAGTTCTGTTAAATACCCAGACGATCCTATCAAAATGCCATTAGTTAATTTGCTATAACATAAGTTCCTAAAACTAGATTCAGAATATGAATTATGGAAACCTACAGGAATACAATAGATCGGAAAGTATATTAGAAACAAATGTCTACACAAAACGTCATCACACTCACCTCCATCATCAAAAATAGAACAGACCGCCAAGAAAAGAGGTGAAAATAGCGAATAACTGAATATCAATTTCAACATCAAATACCACACTTTTCTGAAGTGTGAATAAAAGAGATTAATACAGATGATTATTTTGCATCATTTTATAAAGTATAAATAAAACCTGAAAAATAAGTTTAATTTAGACAATATGTTTTCTTTCCAACCTCTGCCATTTTGAATACACCTAAACAACAATAAATTTAAACTACTGCTCTTGGTTAAGAAGGTAAGTTTTGTTTGACGTCACCATGATCAGTATTCAGTCATAACCTGTTGTGTCAGCTTGACTAGGAGGAAAGTCTCAAGTGATGGTATTGGACAAATAACACTTTGGAGAATAGTTCTTGTAATCCTAGAAACATAATGAGGGTGATTCTGTCATTTGAACCAACTGGCATCGAGAAAAGAAACAATTTCTATGGATGGACAACTTCTTTATCGCAATAGATCAAGTGTTAAAGTCCCTTGTTCTTTCTGTAGATGCCGATGTTTTGGTGTAGATGCTAACACCGTTTTCAAGCAAGTTACGGTTTTAGTATCGACACTGAAACATCGCATCTATTGCAGTAAAGAAGTGTATCCATAAAAACTATTCCTCATCTAGATGTGACTTGCTTGATACTGGTGTTAGTATCTACACCGAAACATTGCACCTATTGCAACAAAGAAGTTATCTATCTTTCAAAATTATTACTCTTCATCATACCAGCTTCTAAATGCCAATAAAAGGCGACTATGCTTGTCGTAAGAGGTGACTAACGGGACTGGGTGGTCAGTTTCGCTGACTTGGTTGACACGTCATCAGTTCCCAATTGCGCAGATCGATGCTCATGCTGTTGATCACTGGATTGTCTGGTCCAGACTCGATTATTTACAGACCGCCGCCATATAGCTGGGATATTGCTGAGTGCGGCGTAAAACTAAACTCACTCACTCTAAATGCCACTTTTAGAAGCAATCAGCATCTAGGTTTCTGGTATCCCAAAGGGACACCATGTTTTAAATCTGGTTCAAGGCTTCCCTATAACCACTCACATCCAGTCAGTCCTTCAACCGTGGTTGTAGCTGGACAGGATTATCAAATTTTCCGATGTGGACAGACTTCAAAGAAAGACATCAAGGACAATTGTACATGTAATTCACAAAGATTTCCGCATTGTTGTTGGCACACATTCCATCAATGTTTTTTAGGTTGATAAATAATTTCGACTTCATTATTACATTTATTTGTCCCCATTACATATTTGCATAACCATCATCACATTCTAGCAGTGAATCAATTTTATAAAAACATTGAACCAGATTCTATTCCTATTAAATCCGGATAGAGAGCAAACAAACTCTCCCTTTCACAAGCCTTCAAGAAGGTGATCAAAGGCGGATTACCTCACTGCACTGACAGAAACCAAAATAGTTGTGAGGACCCCAACAAACTTCAAGGAAAGTTGGGAAGTTGAATCCTACAAATTAAATTCAGTTTCTTTTCTGGACTTTGAATCACATTTGATTCTTAACTTCAATCAAATCAATAATGACACTGGAAGTATCAAAGCTATGGAGATATTTGTAATGGTTCTGGAATAGTTGTCAGAAAACAAGAAATAAGATGGTCAGACCATCTCTGGAGAATAGTCCCCAGATATTTGTTGTTTTTGTCATATAGATCTGTGAATAGTAATAATTTGTTTTCTTTTTATAATTCACTCTGAAAGTATATGAAGCCTTAAAAGCCTTTAGTGAAGTAACCTGCACACCATGAAATGCTACAGATCATGTGACAAGTCAATATTCGAGATCTGTGACAATCATCCTGACTTCCAGGGTACTGTTGTACAAAACAACCTTAGCGTAAGTCTATGAGGTATGGGACTTATGATCACCTTAGCACTAAGTCGATCGTAAATCTAAGTTGAGGTATGGGACTAACGATCACGTTAGCACTAAGTCCATCGTAAATCTATGTTGAGGTATGGGGCTTACGATCACCTTAGCACTAAGGTTGTTTTGTACCAGGAAAGAGTTCCTAGTCATCACATGACAAGCCTGGACAGATCATGTGACAAGTCAATATTCAAGATCTGTGACAATCATCCTGACTTCCAGGGTACTGTTGTACAAAACAACCTTAGCGTAAGTGTATGAGGTATGGGACTTACGATCACCTTAGCACTAAGTCCATCGTAAATCTATGTTGAGGTATGGGACTTACGGTCATCTTAGCACTAAGTCCATCATAAATCTATGTTGAGGTAAGGGACTTACGGTCATCTTAGCACTAAGTCCATCGTAAATCTATATTGAGGTATGGGACTTACGATCATCTTAGCACTAAGTCCATCATAAATCTATGTTGAGGTAAGGGACTTACGATCACCTTAGCACTAAGTCCATTGTAAATCTATGTTGAGGTAAGGGACTTACAATCACCTTAGCACTAAAGTTGTTTTGTACAACAGAACCCTGGTCTACATGGAACTTCTTAAGGTATGACAAGCTAAAAGACCATCATGCAGAAATACTAGTAGATTTTGCAAACTAAAACCATTTACAGTGTTAGGAATGAATTGACAACACATTCAGAACATGATATGCAATCCACTGTGCTGACTCATCATGTCTGAATACCCCAATCAATAGCTTGGTCTACAGGATCAAATCAAATTTTTGTTAGGCAACATTTCAATGTACAAAACAGACAAATAGCATATACTTTTCTATGTTTTTAAGCACATGTTAGTTGTTTTGTTTGGCAGGCCTGTTGTTAAAGATGCAATCAGCAGTATTTCAACTCTACGAAGGTAGCCAGTCAATAGCCAAGCCTGGACTAATCAGCAATCAGGGTACGGTGACACATAATCAACCAAGTCGCAGAGTCTGACCACCCCATTTGTTTAGTGGCCTCCTCGTGTGACAAGCAGAGGTTGCTAGGGACCAATTCTAACCGAAATCCATGATGGGTTGGCGCCTACATGAAAGATGGTTTAATTAGAGATGAATGGACCAGACTTCCTTTCACAGAACTATCTCGGCACCATGGGTCATCATAGGCTCAACTACAACTTTGAAATAGTGGCCTTGAAATTATACATAAGTGCTTTGAAACAGGCACGAAGAACTGCCTTATTGTTTTGAAAGATTCTACTTTTTAAACAGCACCAAAGAATATTTTTTCCAAACAGTCCTGGGTAGCTATTCTCGAAACAATAACAGCCCCACAAACTTCTTAAACCCATTCTTAACACATTGGCTACAATCAAAGTTAAGAATTCTTAGGGCTACGTATATGAATGTTTCAAGAATACAGGACCAGAACCTTTTGCATTACTGCTTTAAACAGCTCTAACCCACGGTTCACAAGTCCTTTCAAACGGATTAGAGCCATACTATCACGGCTTGTATTCTTTCCCACTGGTTATACACTGGGTTATTCAACTCTCTGTCACTCATAATGCATCCGCTGCATCGGCTGCAGGATATTCAGTATCACCATCACTACTCTGTCCCTGCATGGAGTAGGTGGGCAACTTGAATTGTTTCCTTATTTGGTCATTTCAAAGAAATACGATTCTGAACATTTCCTTAAAACACTTTTGTACTTCAACAATATTTTTTTAAACTTCAGAATCGCAATTATACTTAAAAACAAACTATTGGCATTTCCATTCTGAATTGGCAAGATGCATGAAATATTAGGCTTGAACACACTGAAAAGCTTCCAAGCTGCCAATCTATTTCTGGTGCTTTCTGGGGGCAATCAAACCAAACAAGTAGAGATGAAAAACTTTGTAAGTGAATGATCAATCATTCTCTGTTAATTTGTTTTGGTGACACTATGACAGGAAGGGTTGTCAGCTCTCGCAATATGGTCGCGTCAAATACACAAATCAAACCTTTCAAAAGGCATATCTGGTTTCGGAAATCTCCCTTTTTACGTCAATCAAAAACAAAGGGAAAAGGACTTACGGTTCTAAAGAATCCTATTGGATTAAGTATGTTTCAGATTTATAGAACAATATGCGGCATTTATATAATAATAATTTGATGCATAAAGGTCCATAGCTTTAGGTGTAATATTTTGGTTTAAAGATAAATAACTATACAGAGCTCCTCTAGAAACTCTGCTGTCATACAGATCCTGAGAGTATTCTCGGCCAGAACATGCCCACCATGCTTGTCAGGAAGTTACTTAAAGATATGGGCAGGGATTTATGCAATGCACAAAAGTAGAAAATGGATGCAGAAAACCCAAAATACCCCATCCAGAGAAATGTACAAAAATACTCAGAGTGTACCCACAATGCATCAAGAGGAGGTATCTGTGTCTGTCATTTCACCCATCAGTAATGACCACTGTCTGCACCATCACTGAATCATTCCAGGCTCTGAAGTGATTATCTGAACGTACAGTACACAACACCATTTCAATACTTTACAGGACCCCCATATCACCAGCTAGGAGCAGTAAATTTAACTTTTGTAAGTCAAGGTAAAACCCTGTATTGGGCCATCTGTGGAACATACATAAGACATAAGATCCATTATACATACCAAACTGCAGATAGATCCTTAAAAGTGCTAGGGCTTTAAAACATGATAGCATTTGAAGAGGAAATAGCAAAATAGAACAACAAGGCTCACATAAATAGCTTCAATGTTTCATGAAATATAAAAAAAGGAGTTTATTTGTGGAATGTCTGGAAAGATGGGTCATCATATTTGGCTTCAGTGGACATGGGAATGAAACACATCCAGACAGGGGGGTGTATTGGCACACATGACATTGGCTCAAGTACTCATGAATGTTTCATATCTGAGAACATCAGAGACAGAAATATATCAAATATGTATTTTGTCATATCAGTAGTACAGTAAACTATGGTCGTAACGAACTCAAAGAGACCAGTAATTTTAGTTCGTTTTGTTTCTAATCGCATTCTGACAAAAATATACAGAAAGTGGCCATGGACTAAAAACAGTTTGTTATACATACATAGTTTTCTTTTTTTAAGACTTTCCAGAATAATAATTATTAGATTTTACCACTGACAGATCTAATTTTTTCCCCAAGCCATTTCAATGCTGAAACACCCTTGACCAGAGACCTGGCACTATGGTTTGGTTCCCGAGCTTGTATAATGCAAAGTTTCAGTGAAAACAGTTAACTATGCCTTTGACAAAAACATCTCAGTGATATGATGGGCTGTGTGGCAACATTGCCACATGACTTGTTTGTCCTTGAATCATCACGATTCATGGAGGACATCGTGACATATCATGCCACCCAGTCTGCTGAGCTGACACTTTTCTGGCAGATGACACGATTACTCATCGTACCAGGCAGTCCCTTGTTTCAGGATGACAGGGAAGGTATAAAAGAAGCTTTGAAGCTTCAGAAGGTCAGTCAGAGGACAGAAGAGAAGCGTAAGCTGGGGCTGTTGTCTACATCCCTGTTTATTATGCCCGTGGACAGAAATAACTGTAGAAATGATTAAGTGCTTCAACATGATGAACAATGTCTATTTTAACTGTCACTTTGAGAAATTTCAAAAGGTATCATCCTTGAAAGCAGTTGTAAATCATCTTTATTGCAAGTCTCACGGTACAGTTGACCCTGTACAAGAATCACAACCTGACATTTTAGAAAGAAAAAAACCGAAACAAAATGGTAATAATAAAGTGCTTTGAGCATGCATTGATGTGTGGAAAAGCGCTATATAACTGGAACTATTATCATTATTATTAATAACACATCACTTTTAGCTTTGAAACAAAATAAATTTGGAAACCGTGGTGGCTGAGCAGGTTAGGCAGCTGACTCTGAGGGTGTGGGTTTGAATCCCGGATTGGACTCAACCCAACAAAAGTACTAGAATCTGTACTTTACAAAGAAAGTGTAATCCCAAACATGACATATGTCACATTTGACCACTTTCTAAATGGCATTGTGTATTCATAGTGAAATATTGTCTTAAACAGGAGTATGACCATCCTATTTACATAAATGTTTATATCAGGAAATAAAATCCTTTTCTGATAAAGAATTCAATCCATGTACAATTTTATGCACAATAACTGTATTCATATTCATATTCATTTCTTATAGCTGAAACTCATCTTTTTGTTTCCTTTAACTCGTGAGATAACAAAATATATCCACTGTTCCACAAAGGAATGTTTATCTTAAAAATATATCTCATGGAAAAAGAACTCCTTTGTCTACATATACTTCCTTGTACAAACTTCCTGGTTCAGGGTTTTGCTGATAGAATCTAGGAGGGAAGTACCATGTCCACATGTAATTGTAATCTACAGACACAGCTTTTTAATATAGTTCTAAACTTTACAACTTCAGAAGCACAATGAATGCAAACAACTTTTCCAAATCAATCTTTGTCAGTGTTTGTCCATCTAGGCCTACCAGACATCTACAAGATAAATGCAGATTAAATCCTGACATAGACATATTACGTTTATGATTGTATTTTAATATTTCCTCCTAAAAACACATTAATTTAACATGAAAGCCTACCTACAATCAAAAGTGATCTTATAAAGTGTCACTACCTTGCACCAGCAGGCACAATTATTTAACTATATATAAATAACTGTCTCTATCTAGTTTACAAAAACATTGATCAGGTCTTAAGGAAAGCAGCACTGAGTATACTGTGAGTGTATTCTCCTTAAAACTCATTGTCATGGTTTGCTCGTAAAGAAGAAATGGATCATCAACTGAGTGATATCTCTACTTCAGGCATATAAATGCCCTCAAAAAATCTTTATTCTACTATTTATTAAGTGCAAGTATTCATTCACTCTGTAATTTTGAAAGTGCAATGTAGTTGATAGATCCAAGGTCTTACAGTGTGACTGGCCCTAAGTTTATCGCAAGTCTAGTAAAGATTAAGTTCCTGTTCCATGAGACAATCTCAGCACACACACATACTTTATCACAGACTTACGACAATCATTGCCTTGAGATCCCTTAGTCTAACAGGGCTGTGGGCAATGCTTGACTAAGTGATCATAGCACTAACCCCTTAACTTCCATTGTAGCACTAAGTTACAATATTTATTGGTCTAAGAGGTTACATATTCATAAAGATGGGTAAAATCATCTATTCCAATACATGTTCTTGATAAACAATATCTGGGCTGATCAGACCAGCAAAATAATCCCACCAGTGTATATAAGGTAATATTACATGTTTGTTATGGGAAACCAATATACAGTAAACTATGTATATATAGAACAGGGTTACAACAAGCTGAGGGATATAACAAACTGATTTTTGGTCCCGGCCACATGCTTTGTGCTTCATTTGTATTCAGTATAACCAAATCATTTCAAGTGATTTCTCAACAGATGCTTTTCTTGAGGTGAGGTGAAATTGGGTTTAACGTCGTTCTTGAGAATATTTCGCTCATATGACGACATGCATGCGTGTGTATATGTATGTGCGGCTGCTTGTACTAGCCCAGACTTAAGCTGGTTTTATAGTGCTAGCTCACTGAGATATCATGCCACAGTGAAGCATGAATACCCCACTCAGACACATACTGACCAGTCCTTGTTGTACCCATTAATGCCGAGCGCCAGACAGGGACCAACAAGTACCATATTTTAACGTCTTTTGGTATGACGCGGTCGGTGATCGAACCCGCGACCTTCCGCTCTCCGGGCGGACGCTCTAACCACTACACCACGGAGGCGGCCTGCTTTTCTTGAAGGTAACTAAATCCATATTTCACTTTAAACAGAATCTTTCATACTGTTTGTGACTGAACTTAGGTGCACTGTTATGGTGGTCCAAGGTAAGAGTTGTGTTTGTTAGAGTTGCTTCCCTTTGTTGAGCAAGAACCTGCTGACTGTATAAATTTTGTATCAAATGTTTCGTGACACTACAAACACGATGATAAGTTTGTTCATAGTGTAAAAATTATATTTTGCTTTGACCTTACTCACTGTGATTAAACTGGTGCATTGTCAAACCCAGCTCACTGACAGACGCTACCATATTCATCATTTACTCACATCTTGTTAGTGAGTGAGTGAGTTTACTTTTACTCCGCTTTTACCAACATTCCAGCAACAGCATGGTGGGGGACATCAGAAATGGGCTTCACACATTGTGCCCATGTGGGGAATCGAACCCAGGTCTTTGGCGTGACGAGCAAATGCCTTAACCACTAGGCTACCCCACAGCCCACCTTTCTTTTTAAAACAGCCCTGGTCTAACTACTTGGGTGGTAGCTGAAAAAATAAAAAACCTTAAACAGCATTTAGATTTGAAATTTTCCACAATGTATTTCTCAATTAGCCACTACCCCACACAAAGCATGACGACCTATTAGCCAAACCCTGGTTCCATAGAGTTCGTTTCCTCTATGCAATGTTTGCGTAGCTCTTGGAGATATTTTCTCAGGACTTGAGCACCTGACACTGACTTCCATGGTATGATGTAATAGCAAGGAGAATATCACAACAGTTGGTGCTATAGCCAGGCAACAGCTCTGGGAGTTAATTGGTTCATTAAAGTACGCTGCATTTCAATTTTTTTTCTAAAACTAAATTAAGATATGCTTAAAAACCAATTTAATCAGAGGTCAGATGCATGGCGGAGATTTGATATGGGAAAGATTATGCGTGCACTGCGTACACAGTCATTTAAAGATTCAAAATAGTCTCACTACACCTTACATAAATATTTGGACTTTTTATAACATATTTTTAACGATAATGCATTCTATTTGTTTTGAACTAAACATTTGATATCTTAACATCAGATTAACTGATTTAACCTATTCCTGGAATATATTTTCATATTCAACCAGGGAAGACCTGGGCTTATGATATGATTAGGTGCATGTGTCCATAACATTATAATTTTGTTGGCATTCGGTGCTATCTGTTATTCGCACAACCATCTGACTGTGAAAGTTCAGTAATGTATGGCAAGGTGAGGCATTTCTACATCACAAACATCTGCAAATTGTTTTAGTTGTAGACACATCATCTGTCAAACAGGCAACTGTCTGTTGGAGAACATACAGCATGAAGACACGTCAAACACATGCTTTGTCCTGACATGTGGTCAACCTCATGGACATGTTAGCTCCACTGGCTTGGTTAGCCTAATGGACATGGTTAGCTCTACTGGCTTGGTTAGCCTAATGGGCATGGTTAGATCTACTGGCTTGGTTGTCCTAATGGGCATGGTTAGATCTACTGGCTTGGTTGTCCTAATGGGCATGGTTAGCTCTACTGGCTTGGTTGGTTGGTTAGCTAACTGGGGTTAGCCTAATGGGCATGGTTAGATCTACTGGCTTGGTTAGCCTAATGGACATGGTTAGCTATATTGGCTTGGTTAGCCTAATGGACATGGTTAGCTCTATTGGCTTGGTTAGCCTAATGGGCATGGTTAGCTCCACTGGCTTGGTTAGTCCTAATGGGCATGGTTAGCTCTACTGGCTTGGTTGTCCTAATGGGCATGGTTAGATCTACTGGCTTGGTTAGCCTAATGGACATGGTTAGCTATATTGGCTTGGTTAGCCTAATGGTAAGAGGTACAATCAGGCTATCTCCAACCCAAGAAGTTGAGCATGTAAACTAAAATGTGACTGTGGTGACATCTACATTGGTGAGACAGGCAGACCAGTAGCTACACATGTGAAAGAACACAAAACTTCAGTCGACAAATCAGATCTGAAATCTGCAGTTTCCCAACACATTATGAATAATCCCGATCATGAAATTGACTGGGAAACTGAAGTCCTTGCAAAAAAACATTAGTAACTGGAGGAAACGCAAATTGATTGAAGCTATCTTCATCAAACGTACAAAACCAGCAATAAACAGGGATCAGGGTGTGTACCTCCTGAATGCATGGTACATAAAACAATAGACAATACCCCACTGTACCCATGTTTAAACCATAATTTTTATGCATGCACTGCAACTTCTTTATATTCTGTACATTATTAATATGTATCTGTACATTTCTAAATTAATTAACAATTTTGGATAATAAGTATCTGTACATTTCTAAGTTAATCTAATAATAATTTTGCAGTAAACAATATTTTATATATTCATAATAACATGTATTCATATTAGCTCTGTTAGCTGTATCCATTATGACCTCCACATGTATTGCGTCATCATCGCATTGTAATGTCATTAGCATTGTGACGTCATAGCATTATGACATCACGGGCAGAGTTAACAGTTACTGTTCTTTAGTTCCACCTGATGATGGGGTCAGAACAAGCCCTGAAATGTTGTACCAATCAATAAAAAGAAGATGAAACCCAGAAAAGTCTCTATGCTAATGGTCATGGTTAGCTCCACTGGCTTGGTTGTCCTAATGGGCATGGATAGCCCCACTGACATCATCAACATATCAGTATCTTTAAATAATCATTAAACACAAACCAGTTGCTCAAAGCATGAGATATGATCTACAGTGTCAGTCTACTGGAATCAATAGTTAGATCGGTCACCAAGGTTTAATACTGGTCTTACAGTATTAACCATCCCTGCCAAACACAGTGATACCTCAGAAACATGATACTGACTACTAGCTGACAAGTCCGTGTTTAATCCCCTAGTGCTGAGGCAGGGTAACAACAAGTACCATCTTTAAAATCACTACATCCACTAAGCCATCTCCTGATTTATAATGCGTCCATTCCTCAAACCTCAGGCTCCAGGATCTATACAGGAATTCCACAGATTTCATTCACAGAAAGAACTCCATTTGTTCATCTTTGACCAAACCCATGCACACCCTGACTTTGCATGATCAATGATTCAATACAAAAACAGAGATCAGTAAATGTTTTCATGCAAACCGGATACTCCTAAATCTTGGTTGAGCTGTTCAACATCACAAAGAAAAACATCTTGACTTGGAAAACAGGCAGTTTTTAACACCGAAAGAGATAACATTATGGTAACTCAGTTTATTTAAGCAGAAAATCAAATTTCTGTCATGGCTGAATCTGGAAAAATTTAATTGAAGTTTTGAGCCATAGGCCTCCTAAACTTTCCCTAAAAAGTCAAGTAGTCGGCACCAAAGTGAATTGCATTAAGTTGGCATGGTGAATTATCAACCATTCAAAGAAAACATATTATTTCAATTCCTGCACACAGACTAGTACAGCTAAAGTTGGAAGATGATCAATAATATCCAGCTACTGCCACTTCTTCATGTTGACAATGAAACCAGTCACCATGGATTGTTGTACATCCTGAAACCTGTGCTGTTCAAAATCAATACCCTGGGTTTTTATGTACATAAATTATTTTTTAAAATTCTCCAAACAGACATTGCTGGAAAGAGATTAATCTAGTTCTTTTTCACCTGAAACAAGATATCTGGATCCAGTAGATCTTGTTATTCTTAAGAATACTGTTTCTACTGAAATTGGAGGAAAACATTTCCAGATTAATAGGAGACATGAAATTAGGTTGAATCTTGTGATGAAGATTACTGCAAGCGCATGGCAACATGCCAGTCTTTGTAAAACTAACTTTACCAGAACACCAGGCAGAATAACATGGATCATCTTTTAATGTCTTTTACTACATCGTGGCCAGGGTTTGAGCACCTTCTATTTCTTGGACAGATGATTCTATTCACCAGTCCGGATGATAAAAATCATGTCTTCTGACTAATTTGGCTATTGGAGTATGTGTGTTAGTGTGTTTGGAACACTTTGTGTATGTGGGTGGGTGGGGGCTAGGTGCATGAGTACACATGAAAGTGCTTATGTATGTGGTTGCGTTAGTGTATGTGTTTGGATGCAAGTGTCTACATGGCTTCATGCTATATGCAAACTTTAAAATTTACCACTAAATTCTTTCCTACACATTGGTCAGTTCATATTGTGATCAAACACTGATAAGATGGCCATCTGAGGAGAGAATAACTATTAACCTGCTAAAAATCACAAAAAGTCGACAACAAATTGAAAACGCTGAAAGAACAAGACTTCAACACAACACATGAGTACAAATGTATTGCGTAAAACAACCTGAGTGAGTGAGTTTAGTTTAACGTCACTTTTAGTAATATTCCAGCAAATATGGGGGGACACCAGAAATGGGCTTGATACATTGTACCCATGTTAGGAATCAAACCTGCATCTTCAGCATGATGAGCAAACGCTTTAACCTCTAGGTTACCCCACCACACCATAGAGCATCATGAAGCTGTGCCAAGACTTAGAAATGTCATACGTTCCAATACCAGATTTGATCAGGCTGTCGTTATCCATACTCTGTGAGCACAATATGCAAGCTCATGGGCTTACTAAAGATGTAAAGATCAACCTGCATCACGAAATGCTCTCCTCCCACATAAAGCTCTACTGTCATATAACTGAGGCAGTGTTTGTAATTGTGTAAAACACAACCTAGTCACGTACCATTACCGTCACACTCCTACAGATCCTTTGTGAGGAACACATAATGTCCCATCCTACATACATATCAGAACTAATCAATCTGCTGACTGAGCTGGAGGTAATAAACAACACTAAACTCTATAACACAGACACCAAGCACACAAGGCTACAGTCCAGCTCCCTCTAGATCCCCAGTATAAACATGACCAGAAGCACTCAACAGGACTTCAACACATCCTGATCAGCCATAAGACCCTGACCAGAGCTGGCCAAGGTCATTCCAGTGACAGAAAGTATCCCCTGTATAAACATGACCAGTAGCACTCACCAGGACTTCAACACATCCTGATCAGCCGTAAGACCCTGACCAGAGCTGGCCAAGGTCATTCCAGTGACAGAAAAGTATCCCCAAGTATAAACATGACTAGCAGCATTTTGACAGGACTACAACACATCCTGATTGGGCCATAACACCGGACCATAGGTGGCCAAGGTCATTCAAGTCATGGGCTGTATTGGGTACATTTGTTTCAGGGCCTTTGTAACATATTATAGACTGAACCGCACTAGTTTCCCTTCCGTCCAGCCCCTATTGCAATGCTAAAGCCCTAAGTGAAGCAAGTCTAGATTCCTTCAGGTTCTCCACTCTCACTGGGGCTCCTTTTCAATTTAAAGGAATTTTCTGTTTCCATCAAAATAGTATATATTCAGAAAGTAAGCTTTAGTCAAGTGGCCAATGTCGTTCAAGTGACAGAAAAGTGTTCCCATGTATAGTCATGACCAGCATCTCTCTGACAGGACTTCAACACATCCTGATCAGGCCATAAGACCCTAACCTTATGTCTCCAAGGTCTTCCAGTCACAATAAAGTACATGTTGTTTCGTTGGCAAATCAGTCATGAGCATGTTTAGTGAGCTAAATGTCCATGCTCGCCCTATCAATCTTCTTCTTCTATGAGGGGTGGTGGGGTAGCCTAGTGGTTAAAGCGTTGGCTCGTCATGCCGAAGACCTGGGTTCGAATCCCCACATGGGTACAAAGTGTGAAGCCCATTTCTGGTGTCCCCCGCCGTGATGTTGCTGGAATATTGCTAAAAACGGTGTAAAACTAAACTCAGTCAGTCAGTCAGTCTTCTTCTTCTATGAACCATCAGTTTTTATCAAAAAACATTTCTTTAGAAGTTTCTTCCTGCTCCTTCCACTGAGTGTTTTCACTTGAGAATTGTTTTCTCCAAAAGTATGACATCAAACAATATATCTCAATTCTGGTTCACATTCAAAAGCAAATTTGTCAAAAATAATCATTTTGATATTTTCAATATAACTTCAACTGCTTAAAAAATAACCTTGACCTTTACAAGCAAATGATATAAAGTGTGTAGTTTCTGTAGTTTGATCCGAATCTCTTCCGAAAGTTATTTTCATTTACATGTTATTTACATACAGCAGGAACTAAGAACATTTCAGAATTTCAGTGTTAAGTACCTGCTCCATCAACTGTCATGTTCAGTTATTACAAAAATGTCAAGTAGTTTATTTACCACACAAATGTGAAGAAAAACATCAGCAAATTACGCCTCGTACAATCAAATAATTAAACAATCTCATCCTAAAACCCACACAAAAATGCCTTTGCCCAAACATCTTCTTCTATTAATCTGACAAAAACCAAGTCTGTTTTGATGGGTTTAAGACTATAAAAAGCCGACAGTGCACGGAACTTTGTTGGTATAAAGCTTCAAACACCCAATCTACGTCACTGACCTAGATAGCTGTCGTAACAGGTCGAGATGATGCAATATGTTGGAACCTGGTGCATCCAAACACCAGATAATATACGGGATATGGGATGTTTATCGGGAATTCCTGCCTTCCTACAGCGATAAGCCCCCATGGTGGGACCCTGCCTGAGATTGTGGGGAAATGGGAAGTATATACACTGATCAGAGGATGATGCAATAGCAATGAAAGCCGCACTTACCTCCGGGGAAAACACATCAACAATGCTTTGTATGTTGACGTGGCATTTAAATGAACATTCTTAGGATAGAAGCATTTAATACGTCTTAACTGAGTAGGAAAGTTTGGTTGTTGTTTAGCGCTAAACGTAGCACTCTTCCAGCTATGTCATTGCGGTCGGGAAAGATTTACGTCTGGTCCAGCCTAATGGTTGACGTCATGAGCATACATGTACGCATATGGGACACAATGACATGCTAGACAGCGAGCTTGATCACCTGAGCTGTCACCTCTTATGACAAGCATGAGTTGCTAAAGGCCAGTCTTAATGCTGATCTCTACTGGGCCAAAGAAGGAAAGGTGATTGGATAGGAAAGAAGAATCCTTCCTTGGATCGAGTGAAAAGAATGTGAGTCACGATCCTGAGTCATACAGTGAGGGGGCGAGCTGAAGCAAGTTTCGACAGGTTCAACATTTCTTTATTCAAAGTTATATCATCCCCATTGAAGAGGATGAATGTATGGATGGATGGGCGGCAAGACAGGTGGGAATATAGATCTGATCAACCAAAACTGTGAGAGTCAGATGTGTTTAATGCTGCATTGAATAGTATGCCATACTATCATATCTGATCGATGTAAGTGGAAAGACTGAGGTGATGGAGGTCCTATATGTTTAGCAATTCACAAGGGAACGGTGTTGACACAATCCACTAGAGAAATATATAAATACTTTACTTACATAACATACATCACAATAAACATCACAAATTTTGTCACAGACTTATCAGTATTCTATGGTATGGTTTATGGTGCACTGTAATGAAACCTTTCTCCATTTTTCCTGACATTTTAAAACCCTTCCCCTAATCAATGTATTAACAACTATTATAAATCAACACATAATTTTCAAATTGCAAAAATTAAAAAGTTAACTGCTGTTGTTCATATAAGACAAGAATAACAAATCCCCAAATATCCTCAAAAGTCTAAACAGGTTCCTGACATTCTGAATATGAGATTTTACAAAAAGAAACTAGACCTTGTGCTCAGAGGTCATTGAGGTCAAATCTGCAGAGGACAAAAACAGATGAAGAAAATGAGCATGAGCTGAGTCCTGGCATTACATTGGATTATACATGATCAAAGGCTGCCTCAACCAAAACAAGCAACATGTTCGGACAAGAGAACACCAGACACCTTGGAGATAACTACCAGATAACAAGGATTCAACCAGGTCGTTTCTTTTCATATCTAAATATACTTCCTACTTTTATCAATCAAATGTTGTTTGATAACTGAAGGGTCACATTGCCTGGTGCAGTTTTCCTGTCCTGGCACCCATTGATCCGACAATAACACAATTACAAAACATATTGGGTAGCATTATCAGCAGTTATCTGTGTGCACTGTCTGTGAGCTGCGTGCACCTCTTGCATCAGCACCACCTACTGGTGGTCTATCAACAACCAACATGGTGGCATTCTGAGCGCCAGATCATTGCACAACAGCCCATTACAAGGTGATCACATTACATCTAACTACTATTACTCAGGTGTATATTTACGTCTGAACTTCACGAACTTCTGGTCAAGTAGTCAATGAGGTCAGACAAGTGCTGTGCCCCATATACACTGATCAAATTGCTTCTTTTCTGCAACATTTAATCCCATTCAGAAATAATTTGATTTAATGAGACAGTAGTAATGTTATTTTCTTCTCCTTTCAACACTGATGGGACAATCCTCAAGCCTGAATAGCCACTGATTCTTAACACCTGTTTGGCAAAGAGTGCTGATGACAAACCAACAGTAGGAAGTGGTTTCAACAGAACACCTTAACAGGGAAGAGTTTCAATATGGGCTTGGCAAAAAAAATTCACAAAATAAATCACTAAAAGCAGAATAACTTCAGTTCCAGTTTAATCAGTATCATCAACTCTGTTGAAAACTATAGCGGCATCTGACAGCTATTTGGGAGCAGACGGCAAAGTCTATGCCACTCCCAGCCACTTGAAGGATTACGCAGTTAATCTGCATGTCCTCCTGTCTTTATGATAGCGTTTGCATCCTCTCTTCAGCAAATTATCCAAACGAGGAATCAAACCCTGTCAATCAAGGGAAATTGACTGACTAATCAATCTGGCTATGTGGCCCACTACCCTTTGCCAGTAAAATCCAGTGATTTGCCTGGAACCTATTTCCTCAGAAGATTGGTCCAGATGGCAGGAATCAGGGGCTGTTTTCAAAGGTCACATTCAGAAGACACTTAGAGACACTCAAGCACTGGCTACAAAACAAATGTATCATCAATGAAATTTTAAATAAACATCTTAGTACAGACTCCCTTAAATTAGCGTGAATCAGGCAGGGGGAATGCTGTCTGGAGTGTGTAGTAGCATCAGGTAGACCTGCACAAGTCTCTACTGAAATGATTATTAGTCTAAATCGTAATTTTAAGGTTACATAAACAATAACAAGTTGGTAAAAGAGTCTGCCATACTGTCAGTTTATCTAGAGTTGCCGATATATTGTAAGGATAGAATTACAATCTTCTCAGGGACTTATCATTCAGAACAGCATTGGAGCAAGGCCACAGCTCATGAGCTGGGAGCATCCTGATACGGCTGTAGGGGAGTAAGTTCACAGTGCTGTAGTTTGTTGAGTGAAGCATGTTTCTGTCATAGAATCCTTAATTTATCTGATGATGAACTCTCATCAGTTAGCAAATGCTTGTAGGTTTCACTGGTGGGGTGAGGTGAGGTGAGGTGAGGTGAGGTGAGGTGAGGTGAGGTGTGTTGTGGTGAAATTGGGTTTAACATTGTGCTCAATATTGTTACACTTTTATAGCAGTGTGTGTACACACACTCTGCGTGTGTCTGAGGGCGTGTTCTTGTTTTTACTTGTCCATTAGTCTGTCTCACAGTCCCTGAACCATATTATTTTACCTACAGCCTATCCCTCCTGCAACGCTAAAGCCCTAAATGAAGCAATTCAAGATTTCTGCATATTCAGTTCACAATCTCTCATCTCACTGGGGCTCCTTTTCAATATAAATGGGTTTATTTGTTATATTCAGAGACTAAGCATTCTGAGATGGTTTCAAATGTACCCACTTAGTACACTGACACCTTACCCACACAGTACACCGACTCCTTGTTTTATCCCCTTCAAGCCAAGCACTAGGCAAGGTCACTACAAGTACCATATTTTAATGTTTTTTGTATGACAGGGGTCAGACCCCTGATCTTTCTGCTCTCTGAAGAGATGCTCTATCCACGAGACTGATGTGTCAGTGGTACAATTGACGTGATGCCTGCATCCTGATCTGTTCTCCCAACTGACATGACATGACATGCCAGAAATATTATTCACCAGCTTTGGTCAGCTATCCGGCACCATCATGCATTAAACTTTCATTAAAGAAAACTGCTGATGCAGCAGTGAACTCGACAAGCTCCGTCTCAGTGAATCACCAGACTTCTACACTGGAGCTGAGAGAAGTCTGCAGGATAAACACACCAGATGGCACAGACTGCAGTATACATGTAGACCTTGTTAGCATCTGACGAGGCCAACAGATTCATCAGCTATTTAAGTGGCCATTCTTGCTTGTTACACTTCTTTTAAATCATTCAACTGCTTACACGTTGTTGCTGTGAATACCCTAGTAGCTGCAAAACTGCTGATGAAGCTTTAAGCAATACTCACTCACTCATAGGGGTGGGTATTGCAGAGAATTTTCATATTGCGATATATTGCGATGCGGAAGCATATATTGCGATATGTATTGCAATATATTGCAAGAAGTATTTTTTTAACAAAAACTATTTATAATCAAGTTAATGCTTCATTATAAAGCGGGGCGGTGGGGTAGCCTAATGGTTAAAGCGTTGGCTCGTCACGCCGAAGACCCGGGTTCGAATCTCCACATGGGTACAATGTGTGAAGCCCATTTCTGGTGTCCCCCGCCGTGATGTTGCTGGAATATTGCTAAAAGCGGCGTAAAACCAAAATCAGTCAGTCAGTCAGTGATTATAAAGCAAAAACACAACAAAATCACTATGATTGATTAACCTTTAATAAAAACTTTTAATCATGACAAAATAAAAATGTAAGTAACATTTGGCATTAATGAAACAGGGAAAAGAACAATTAAAAAAACGGAAATATCCGAAGATTTCCGAGTGTTACAAAGTTTTCCGAATGCATGTCAAAATACCGGTTTTCAATCAGCGTATCACAATATGTATCGTTTTCATGTCTGAACCGGTAAATACCGGTAAACCGGTTATATTGCGCAGCCCTACTCACTTACCACACATAGGTGTCGAATGCATCGTCAAGAATACTTAAACAAATCTTGTTTGCATGTTAAGTTTAACTAACAATTCTATTCTGATATAACTGTTAAAGACCGAGGGTTTGGATTGTCAGATTTGCTTTGCTCAATCACAAAGGTGTGTTTTAAATAAGGAAATCACTTCACCTACAAGACAACACAATCACAATAAGTACGTGAGACACATCATTATACACCAAAAAGAGTAGCCCTCCCCCTTGAGAGTACAACTGGTGTTACGACTGATGAATAAAGGGGCGGTTGGGTAGTCTAGTGGTTAAAGCGTTTGCCCATCACGCCAAAGACCCGGGTTCGATTCCCTACATGGGTACAATGTGTGAAGCCAATTTCTGGTGTCCCCCGCTGTGATGTTGCTGGAATAGTGCTAAAAGCAGCGTAAAACTAAACTCACTCACACACTGAAGAATAAACTGACTGACTGACTGAGTTTGGTTTTACGCCACTTTTAGCAATATTCCAGCAACATCACGGCGGGGAACACCAGAAATGGGCTTCACACATTGTACCCTTGTGGGGATTCGAACCCTGGTCTTCGGCATGACGAGCCAACGCTTTAACCACTAGGCTACCCCACCACCCCTGAAGAATAAACCAACTGAGAGCACCCATAATGGTCGGATGTCATTACATTTTCTGCAAGTCATGAGTGCCCCTTGCTGCCAGTCTGCAGACAGAGTAGGTCAGTAGGATCAATCTCACACTACAGGTTTCTTGCCTGGAACCATAGCATATTTCCTGACTCCATGACTCTAAAATGGTTAATCCAGTTAAATCTCCTCAACTATCTGCTCAAGTGGTTTTAAATGATGTGTGACTGTGCACAAGACTTAGCAGTTTTCCTCTTTGATGAAACATGCCCCAGTAGAGAGCTTGTCAAAGTTGTCATAATATACACTGTGGAGGTGAGCTGCTGCCAAGCAACAAAACAGATTTATTGAGTGAATAAGCTTTGATGCTGCAAGTAGCAACATTTCAGCTCCATCACAACTACCTCCTGCAGAGTGCATATTATAGCCAGACAGACCAATGCTGACTGTGCAGGAATTCCCCCAGGGATCAGTCAGGGTACAACTGAACCTGTGTGGTACTAGTGAGAGTCTTCAGTTTTAAACCACAGCAATATCACAGCACGGGCACACCACAAATGGGCTTCACACATAGTACCCATCAGGGGTGGAAATAACTTTAAAATTGCTAGTGTACTCCGGAACAGTGGCACATGTAAAATCACTTGCCCTGATAATTTTCCCACTATACCGGCCGTTTCTTGTTGATTTTTTAAATAAACAACATAATTAACATTCAAAAGTCAACTGGACACCGGTACAGTGTGATATACAAAATTGCTTGCCCGACAGAAAAAAACACTGGAATCGGACGTCGAGCAATGGGTTATTTCCAACCCCGCCTATGTGGGGAATCGAACCCGGTTCTTTGGCATGACGAGTGCATGTTTTAACCACCAGGCTACCCCACCGCCCTGTGTTGTCCTATGTGAATCACTGACTAGCCATCCATTACCATTTTTTCAAAGGTTTTCTTAGCACCTGAAGCTGGTATCTTCCTAACAATGATTTTGGAATGTTTCTATGTCACTTCCACGTTCAAACAAATTTGGAAAGTAGGTATAATACTTCTGCAGCGATACTCGATACTTTTACCTGGCTATGATATATTGTCAAGTTGGTAGATTACATGTCATTGTAACCCTGTAGCATGGGACTTTGCTCATAATGTAAATCACTGGTTAGTCTGACCCAGACAAACACAATTACAAGACCCAAGTTAAGATTATGGTTAGAATTGTTCTTCAGTAACCAGTGCTTATTGTCAGTAATGATTAACTGGAACATATGGTCTGGCTTGTTGCTGACATGTCATCATACTGCAGATGAACAGATCGATGCTCATGATGTCAGTCCCTGGACTGTCTGTTCCAATCTGTATTATTTATAGACAGCCTCAATAAAGCCGAAATATTGTCATGTTTCATATCAAACAAACAACTATTTTTCATGACAGCCTAATTTGCATTTAGAATTGTGTGTTAAGCCTAAATTGTGAATTGCTGCTTCTTGTGACAGCCAAGGACTTGTCCCACATGATGCATCCAGGATACCAAATGCAAGATCTCCTACCAGTTTCCTAATTGTTCTTTAACATTCAGTGCCAACACAAGTTGGACGTCATGGATGCACCCATTAAGTATTTCTTCAACTGCCTCTATGGTCTAGTGGTTAGAGTGTCCACCCGGAGAGCGGAAGGTCGCCACATCGTACCAAAAGACGCTAAAATATGGTACTTGTTGGTCCCTGCCTGGCGCTCCGCATTAATGGGTACAACAAGGACTGGTCGGAGTCAGTATAATGTGTCTTAGTGGGGTATTCATGTTTATCAATCTGATACTGGCCATTCTCTTCTTGAACGTAACAAGTCTCTCGAACCGATGTCCCCACAGGATCTCCCCGGGGAGATAGGAACTCCTGGCCTGAGTAGTCATCCCTGTTGATTCCACGATACCTTCCAAGATGACTATCAACTCAAACTGTTCTCTGTGCAGGTCATCAGGAGACATCTCCCAGAATGGACTGGTCTCATCAATTTTGTGAACAATAATCACTGGCCACACTAAGAACAACCGGTCCCTACCTTCCTCAAATCCTAAATTGACGTCAAACTGATAGAGAGGAAGGACTTCTCCTTCTTTTGTTATTTTCTTTTTTATTAATACTGATCTGATATGTGCTTCAACAATCTGAGACTTCCTCATATCACCGACACGGAATATTAGGCACAGTTCCCCATCTTGTTTACATAAACATGCATTCTTGCTGAACATTAAGGTCTCTGCTCGTTTCTTTGGTCTGGAGAGTTTGGCAAACACAATGCCAGTCATCAGAGCTTGGCAGATAACTCCGAAACAGGATTGAAACATCATCAGGACAATAGCTTCAGGACACTGTTCCGTTGTGTGACGCGAACCATAGCCTATAGTGTGTTGTGTTTCTATAGAAAACAGTAAAGCTGATGTGAATGAATATATTTCCTTGACAGAGTAGCAGCTGCAAACAGCGCTGATGGTAATCTGGCATGACTTGGCCAATGCTTGCAGCTATCAGCTATGTTATCACAGACTTTACTATTACTTCCCTGCATAGAAGTCTTACAACCCTGGAAGTCCATCAAGAATATACCAGCTCATCTTCACATCACTCACAGCTGACACAATCATAAATCAGACGCAGCTCACATGATCACAGATCTTACACAGCTCACACAATCTCAGATCTTACACAGATCACACAATCTCAGATCTTACACAGCTCACACAATCACAGATCTGACACAGCTCACACAATCTCAGATCTTACACAGCTCACACAATCACAGATCTTACAGCTCACACAATCACAGATCTTACAGCTCACACAATCACAGATCTTACACAGCTCACACAATCACAGATCTGACACAGACCACACAATCACAGATCTTATACAGACCACACAATCACAGATCTTACACAGACCACACAATCACAGATCTTACACAGACCACACAATCAAAAATCAATCAAATAAGTGCTAACACAGAACTACATAATACCCTGTTTATGGTTGCTTCCCTTAGTTGCACCATGATCTGCTGACAATGGATATCAGATGCACAAATGTTAAACATACATAACATCGCTCACTTTAAGCTTTCCTCCACTATGAGCAGGGCATCGAGTTCAAAATGAGTTAAAGACCTAGGGGAAACGAAGCCTTATTAAAACAGCTGGATTTAACTCCGTCCCTGAAGAAGTTCAGTGAGTAGAGTCTGTCCTGGCAGCAGCCTCCCAGACTGATGTTCACGAAGTGTAGACGAACACTAAGCTCCATGGTAGGTGATGCAATCAGCGGCGGTAGAAATGGATCTGATAATTCACAAACCAATGAATCATAACAAAATGGTTATTCTTATCAAAACCACGGAAACCTCAGAGCCAGAAAACGGTGCGTTATCTGATTGTCCACAAATTTCTTCTATCTTATTTCGATGTATCCCTGTAGGGGTGATTTCCACGTTGGGGCTGATGGCCTTTTAGTGAGCTTGAATGGGTTGCAGCTGGGAAATCAATCTGAGAGTGTCTGGAAGTCTGTCATATGGCCATGCCATTACAATCAAAACTAGTGGTCAACATAATGAACACCACTTCACACCAACAGTGAAGGAAGACTGGCTCATAAGTCAGCAGTGTCACAACCATGACTAGTGGTTAACAGTATGAACGCCAATCATCATAACACTGATTCAATGAATGACTGACCTGTGAAGATCCGGGTTAGAGTTAGTCTTCAGTAACCCATGCTTGTCGCAAGAGGAAACTAACTACCTACATCGGGTGGTCAGGCTTGCTGGCTTGGTCGACCCATGTCATTGTATCCCATTTACGTAGATTGATGCTTGTGCTGTTAGATCACTCGATTGTCTGGTCCAGACTCGATTATTTACAGACAGACGCCATATAGCTGGGATATTGCTGAGTGCGAGGTTAAACAACAAACGAATCAATCAACCAATCAATGAATGGCAGGCTCATCAGTCAACAGTGACACAGCCATGTTGTAACAAACAAAACTACAGGTTAGAAATATTAACATCACTCCACACCAGTAGTGATTGAAGGAATGACAGGCTCATCAGTCAGCCATGAGATCAGGTTGTGATCCTCACAGGGGGTTTAAGTATTGTAAATTTATTGTCCTCCTGTGGGGGTATGTAAGTCCCAAAACATTCAAGGTAAATTAAGCTTACCGATTATTTTACGTTGCATTTTGTTGATTTTAAGTTCTGGTTAAATGTACCTACAATCACCAACGGCTGAAGGAATGATGTGAAACCGGCTAGGGTTCAGGTAGGTACTAAAAGTGCTGTAAGTCCCCACGGCATAGTGTTCTACCTTCAGTTGCTGGTGATCTATAGCCCGTTTTAATATTGTATTGTCTTGAATTATAGTATAAGTTTTAGTTTTATATCTCTATCTGTGATACACTAGTAGTTTTACTGTTCATCGTAAACAGTTTTATAGCTTCTAATTATATTGATCTTTACTGATAATTAATTGTTCTCGTCACGATATGGCTGAAATATTGCTGATGTAACGATAAATATTAACTCACTTACTTAGGTTGTGAACTTTTGTCAGACGCCTCATGTTAACTACTATTTGGAACTTGGGTAACGTGTGCACCTCTCATTTTTCAGCTGCCTGGATCCTCCATCACTGATCCTGGCCGCCTCATTCAGTTGAGTCATCTCTCATTTTAAGACGAGTGTTGCAATCCCAACCAAAGTGCTTGGACCAGTACACTCTGAGACAACGCATTAGGAGAACAAGTTTCACAATTTAGGGACCTCTGTTGCAATGAAACATAAGACTGACTTTCAACATAATCTCACATCCTGTCTCTTAAGCCAAATTCAACACTGAGTCCTGAACATGTTGAAATGTTGATGATTAACCTGAATATATACAGGTGGACATTTCTTGAATCTTTACACCATAATGAACCTCCCACTGACAATAAGTTTCCAGGAGAGTATTAGTTGGCTTGGTGATAACGACCTGGCGAGATGACTGTGTCATACTTCAGTCAATTACAGACACATATACAATACCTGTGTTACAAACAGGAAGTCTTGACCCACTCCCTCTGACAATATGTTTCCAGGAGAGTAGTAGTTGGCTAGGTGATAACGACCTGGCGAGATGACTGTGTCATACTTCAGTCAGTTACAGACACATATACAATACTTGTGTTACAAACAGGAAGTCTTGACCCACTCCCTCTGACAATATGTTTCCAGGAGAGTAGTAGTTGGCTAGGTGATAACGACCTGGCGAGATGACTGTGTCATACTTCAGTTAGTTACAGACACATATACAAAACCTGTGTTACAAACAGAAAGTCTTGACCTACTGCCACTGACCTACAACCAACAGCATTTGGGTCAATGAACGACAATCTTTCCATGAAAATCATAAAGTTTTACTCGAGAAAAAGCCGAGAGAAGAACTTGAATGAGTGAGTTTGCCAAACGTTAAATGAAATTATATTTATGATAAAGAAGTGGAGAACATTTTGTCAAGTTTCCAAGGGAAGTGAAGGATTAAGCAAGTTATGCTCCATCAATTCCTGGCAGAAACATACTTCTGTTAAAGCCTCGGTTGTAGAGAAGTTGTACTACAATGTCACTTAAGTCTAATATATTCTCACTACACTCATGAGTGATCGATGGAGATCGAGTGCAAGTTTATGTTATAGTTTAGAAGAATGTTACAGTTCAGAGTGAGTGATTGAGTGGATGAGCGAGGGAAATTTAGTGTAAGTTCGTGTTAAAGTACGGAAGAATGTCACAGTACTTAGAAAACTTAGGTACATGTCATAATGCCTTATGAGGGAAGTCTATACTATTTCACCACCATCATTGCAGCCTGTAAATAGTCAAGTCTGGACAACACAAACCAGTGACTGATATAATGAACAAAGTCCCACATTATCAAGGTATCCAATATACAAAAAAATGTGAAGATGTAAGCATGTCAACAACTTCTGCAATATGGGGGACACAACATTGAGGAGTATATTTTTACTCCTTTATCAAAAAGTGTTAGAAATTAATTGATGTTAACTTCTGTACACAACGTTTCAAAGTATATTTTTACTTCATCAGGTGAAGAAAATACTCCGAAACATCGTGTCTCACATAATACAAAAGCTGTCATCCATCTATTTTCACCCTTTATGTATATGACTTCTTAATGCCTTTAAGGACTTTATCCACATACAAACCCATTAATCAAAACGTATTCAAGCATTCACCAATCAATAATACACCAAGATCAAAGATTTCACAATCCCCATACTATAGAAAGACAAAGCATGGCAACATGGTGCCTCTTGTGCACTTAATGCAACATTCTTCACATTTAAAACTAATGTACAAACGATAAAAAGTAACATTCACAGAAAATAGAAATTGTAAAGCCATATATATTTTTTAAATGGATCTGTTTCTCTTCTTTTATGGAGGGTTTATTATGTATGCTTACTCAGTTACTGGAATGACATTTCAATATGTTTGAATCTGGAATGGTTCTGTTGTAAACTGATGTCATCAATATTGTGTAATCTGGCAATAAAAGTGAGTCATCTATTGTACTTAAATGCCTGCTTTCAAAAGGCCTCAGGTTCAAAATTGGTTTTCTTTTCAGGTTTTCTGTAACTAATCATTGCTAAGGCATGTGCCCCTATTTTGGGCACAACTCTACAGTGCCCAATCATCCTAATGAGATGCTGATTAGTGGCATTGAGAGCCAGTATCATAGTATGAAGTTGTAGACAGGCGTTCCCGTTATCAACCACTGGTTTGTCTGTTGTGTGAGTGAGTTTAGTTTATGCCGCACTCAGCAATATTCCAGCTATATGGTGGTGGTCTGTAAATAATCGAGTCTGGACCAGACAATCCAGTGATCAACAGCATGAGCATCGATCTGAGCAAATGGGAACCAATGACATGTCTGTTGTGTACTGTCATAGTACTGGTGTATGGTGCACACTTGTGGTGTTCTGATTAATTGAAAAAATCGAAACTACCAAGTAATCGATCACATTTTCTCATAATCGAACATAAACGATTTGGAACTACTGTTTTAGTCTTTGAAATACTTGACAATGGAACATATCTTAGAAGTTGTCAGGGCCTGAAAACATGTTTAATTCTTAGAAAACTCAATTCACTTATTGAAAAGTCATGACTGAATATTTCTCAAAGACTCCAGGAAGTTTATGTTCATGATATATTAGTCATCACTCTAAAGTAGCAAGTTGCATCATGTTGTACTTTTCTGCAATAACAACCTGGATAGGAAAATCTGAAACATGACGCTTACCAATTTTTTTCGATGATTGTTCGTTGGTAATGAAGCAATCATCAATTGTGAGATTTCAACCAATTCCCAACACTAGTGCACACTTGTGAAGAAAAACCTTCCTGGGTACATTTCCATAAGGTAGTCAACCAAACACAAATTCAAAACCTGAAATAAACTGGATCCGAGAAGACTGAGATCACATGTCCTTATATTGTTAATACTTCAGCCTGATCTCTTTTCAAAACGAAAACAAACAAACAAACAAAATCACTATATAAAACACACAACACATTGATATGAAGTTTAGGAATTCAAAACATGCTCATATATCCCTAAAAATATTTCATGTATAGATAAACAGATAAAAAGGGATACCAGATATCACAAAACATTTCAAGCCATTATGTGGAACAACAAAGGATCTACATTACAACCTGATATGTTTCCTCGTGTCGTAAATACAAATCTGTACCACAATGCAATAATTCTGTCCATGATTTTTATACTGTATTCGATTACAGCTCTAACATCAATACAATGGTCTGGAATGTATATTGTTTCTATATCGTGGACATTTCTAAGCAAAGAATTCACCCACAAAAGAAACATTTGGGAAACTGAAGCTATTCTATAATTTGAATAGTTCAATGATAGGCAATAATCCTGCCACAAACTAACAGAGGACAAGAATCATTATGGGACACTCACCATTTTACAGAAAAAATGGAAAGAAATTTCATCCAATCCCAAATACACATCATCTTCTTCACAGGGTCACAAATACTTCAAATTTCATACAGTATCTTCTGAACAGGTATCCAATTTGTTAACAGTGGGTCACAAATGCAAACTCAACTCACGGGAGGAAATTGTCAACCACATTGTTAACAGCAGTGTCCTGACATCCAGACGCGTTCAATACGCTTGCTAACAGACCTTATCTAAAAACCTCTAAATAATGACAAACCCAATTATAAAACCAATCTCCTATCAAAAGGGTTGCGATAGTACACACATCATTTCTATAGAACTCTGGTTGTCAGTGGGTGATGCTCTGTCAAGCATCTGAAATAGTTCAGTGCCCACACACATTTCTCCATAATGAAGTTGACAGTCGCACTGCTTACCTGAATCCCCGGAATTGCGACAGGACAGTTGTTATTTGTAAGTATCCATAGATCAACACGCGTAGGAATAAGCACACCTGATGTGACGAGCTCCAATCTGACTCCGACAAGAGAACGACTATAGTCTCACACCTGGACAGCTGATGATTAGCAACATGATCCTCATCAACAGCTAGCACTACGTCGACTGAGTGCTGCCCGTGGCAGCAGACGCAACAGCTCGTAAGAATTGTGTTATGGTGGCAGTAGGCCAGCAATTTATCTCTTGCGACAGACAGGGCTCCCTATCAGTACAGGTTCACATCAGGATATAGTTTTTTGAAGATCACCCATCCCTATGTGTGAACAGTGGCTCAAACCATTTCCATACATTGGCTGATGCGGAATCGGATGACTTGTCCATCAACACTAACATCAGTTCCTTAAGGCTCAGATGTCAAACAAGTGGTGTCAGAGCTTCAGTTTCCTCATCTTCAGGACTCTGGATCAATTCTTGCCTCACCAAAAGTTCAATATGTGTTACAAGGAAGTCTAACTTAACTGATTAGGATCAAATAATCTTATTTACACATCCAAAATACACTGAAAATTTATTACATATTTTTTTCATTCAAAATATATTGATACAACTTTCATCCAGATATACTACATAAAATGTTCAAAAATATATCATGATTACTGTTCACCCCAAAAATATATCATATTTAATGTTCATCTGAAATCATATGTTTACGAAGAATCTGGATTTCTTTAACCACGATCATATCCTTTAGAAAAGCAAAAATCTTCTTTTTGTAATCATGTTCTGAAATACATATTTGATGATATACCTGATTTGCTTTTAGAAGTAAGCACCAGTTATAATCATCAAAGCAAAAAAACATATACTGAAAAATTAATGAAAATTACGTGGGAGTTGAAAAGCCAACTTTTCTCAAGGCAAGATACTCAATTGAAAACAGGATGACAAGATCTGATGTTAACTGGCATACGACTGTCAAATTAACTACATTTTGTAATTCAAATAAAGACCACGTTTGGACTTGTGTTGATGACATTTTCGAAATCGATAAAAATTGGTTGAGTATGGCGTATTGACTCTAGTGAATGTTGGATCGGCCTCTGATTGGTGATCAGGTCCTCCATCACACAAGCA
This sequence comes from Haliotis rubra, assembly GCF_003918875.1. Lineage (NCBI taxonomy): Eukaryota > Metazoa > Mollusca > Gastropoda > Lepetellida > Haliotidae > Haliotis > Haliotis rubra. Next base: position 3,513,163 of record NW_025767634.1, read on the forward strand.
GTTCCTGATCATGACTTGAATACTCACAACACATGGACAGCTATGTTGACCTTTAGCAAGCTCTTCGCCAGGGTTTGGTTTTCAGTTTTTGCTGTTACTATCCACTCCATGCATTACAAAAAGCTTCTTAAGAATGTGCATCCAATTTGTTGGCAGGTTCCTGCTGAAGCAATAGTGGGGGAGGATAGTGTATAACATGTAGGCTATCCACTGACGAGATGATCTCTGGGTGAAGCACTGGCAAGATGATCTCTGGGTGAAACACTGGCAAGATGATCTCATGGTTATCCACCAGCTAGATGATCTCTGAGTTATCCACTGACTAGATGATCTCTGGGTGAAACACTGGCAAGATTATCTCGGAGATATCCACTGACTCGATGATCTCTGGGTTGTTCACTAAATAGATGCTCTGTGGGTTATGCACTGACTAGATGATAACAATATTATCTACTGACAAGATGATCTGAGGGTTATGCACTGACTAGATGATCTCTGGGTGAAATACTGGCAAAATGATCTCTGCATGATTATCCATTGACTACATGATCTCTAGGTTATCCACTGCCTAGATGATATCTGGGTTATCCACTGACTAGATCTCTGGATTATTCACTGACTAGATTATCCTTCGGAGTTATCCACAGGCCAGGTGAAATATGGATTATCCATGGGCTAAATGATCTCTGGGTTATCCACTGACTAGATCTCTGGAATATTCACTGACTAGATTAACCTTCTGAGTTATCCACAGGCTAGGTGATATCTGAGTTATCCACAGGCTAGGTGATATCTGGGTTATCCACAGGCTAGGTGATATCTGGGTTATCCACTGACTAGATGATCACTAGGTTTTGCTCAGGTGATCCATCTCAGTAACATGGTTGACTGCATGTCTGTCTTTCCAACTGTATGGATCAATGCTCATGATGTTAATCACTGGATTTTCTGATCCAGACTTAATCATTATGCAGCTGGAACAATGACAGGGTATCATAAAACAAATAAGCAAAACATTCCATAATATCTTTGACATTAGAGATCAACAAAACCAGTCAAAAACCTTGAATAGAAACATGTCACAACTATTTACTTAAATAATAACCTTTGTTCTTTTTCTTCCCCAAAACCATAACTGTCAAACAATTTCAAGACAATCCAAGTAATCTGTATCAGATATACATGATCCCCACACAGTTTTATCATTGCCCAAGAATTCCAGAATCTCTCATTGAACTTATCCAATATCAATAATACACAACGCTATATTCTACCGAGTGTGTATACATTTCATTGACGTCAACATTTCTCAAAGAAGTATTAGGTTTCCACTGGTACCATCAATTGGGTATTGGGGACACACATTAAGTCTGAATTATTCAGCCATCATTGATACCATCATAAGCACTCTCTCTACTGTGTACTTAGTGTTTGCTGAACAAGAGCATATAACTGAGGTATAATACTTCTTTAAATTGTATTTCAGATTTTTCACTACCTGTTAGGTAAAAGTAGCAGGAGAGCGTGAACTGATGCAGGGATTAGCCTTTTACTATTTATGTGAAACCCACCAGTATGGGTTGCCAACAAGCTTTGAAGCACAAAACTTGAGGCCAGTGATTGATAGTTAGCGACGTCACAGAAGGATATAGATAACTTGGTCAGGCAAACAATTGGTTGATATGACTCACAACTTCCAGTGACACCCACAACACACAATCCCACAATAACAATACATACACAATCATGCCTGACACACAATCACACAATCATCCTGACACACAATCATACAAGCATGCATGACACACATTCACACAAGACACACAATCATGCCCGACACAATCACACACAATCATGCATGACACACAATCACACAATCATGCATGACACACAATCATGCATGACACACAATCATGCATGACACACAATCACACAACACACAATCATGCATGACATACAATCACACAATCATACATGACACACAATCATCACATGGCACACAATCACATGACACACAATCACATGACACACAATCATGAATGAAACACAATCACACAAGACAGTCATGCATGACACACACTCACAAAAGACACACAATCACAGATGACACACAATCACACAATCATGCATGACACAAACAATCACACAGTCATGCCTGTCACACACAATCATGCATGACACACAATCACACAATCATGCCTGACACACAATCATCCCTGATACACAATCACATGAGACACAATCACACAGGACACACAATAACACTTGACATACAATAACACAAGACACACAATCACATATGACACACAATAACACTTGACAATCATGCATGACACACAATCATACAAGACACACAATCATGCCTGACACACAATACAATGACACTCACAATCACACACGTCACACATGTACCACTCTGTGACCATCCAACCAGGTTTCAAAACTGGATACCCAAGTCCCTGTCTCACACTTCCATCCCCATTCCTTCTTGGAGTAGAGTAGCTCGGAGGCAAATGATTAATGAGAACACACTAAAATCTGAAAGGATCCATATAAGTATAACAACGTTTCTTTTAAATAAACTTCATGAAAATTAGAAAATACATTGCCTACCTACCATTTCCAATGATGCCATCCAAAACAAACTGGCCAGGGCTGATTTCTTCTAAATACCATTCAGAGAGAAATGGAAAAAACGCATACATCATTTAAGAAATTGATTCTTTGGGTCAGTACAAATGACACTAAGCTTCCTTTCTCATGAGGCCAAATATACATGACAGATCAGGAAATGTCTGAATCTATTCTTCATCGCAACCAAACGTACAACATTTGGCAGATCTAGAACATTGTCATCTATAGTCCCTAGAGCAGGATTTCATCGCTAGAGGGCTTTTCCCAATAAGTCTCACTCTTGGCGACCATTCCATAATTACAGGGTCAGCTTGCAGTACCAAAATGGCAAGGGATTGGGTGTTATAACTGTATTATAGATTGGTAAACTTATATGTTATTCACAATACAGATGTTGACATCCATAAATCTTGCTTTTCTTTTATGTCAATGACTTAAGTGTAACAGTATAGACCATGATATGAGCGGGCGAGATCATATTTATATTTCATAACTTCCTATTATCTCCTTTCTGCAGGTAAATCCCAACCCATTAGACAATGAAGATCTGAAGACTGACTGACTGAGTTTGGTTTTACGCCACTTTTAGCAATATTCCAGCAATATCACAGCGGGGGACACCAGAAATGTACCCATGTGGGGAATCGAGCCCAGGTCTTCAGCGTGACGAGAGAGAATGCTGTAACCACTAGACTACCCCACGGCTCCTATAGTCCAAGTGACAACTATTACTATTCCCTTGAGCTGCTTCATTCTGGAGAGGACATGGGTACCATAATATAAATACTGAATACACATGACAATCACTTTATTACCTTCTATGAACTGGTCTTTCAATCTGTCAAACAATCTTTGAAAAACATTCTTCAGTTCTACAATATTATGTCTTCCAACATTTACCTTGCAATTACAAATCTGTGGATACCAATAAATTTCATGAGCATATGAAAGTACTATTTGATCACAACATCTTATGCAAACATACAACTGGTGAAACTCTACAACAATTATTTTTCAACATCACAAGAGCAATGTCAGTTGTCAAATTGGCCTAAACCTTCCTAAATGGGGGGATGGAAGGTTAAAATGTTTTTCTCGTAACACTGAAGGCCTGAGTTCGATTCCCCACATGGGTACAATGTGTGAAGCCCATTTCTGGTGTCTCCTGCTGTGATATTTCTGGAATATTGCTAAAAGGGGCATAAAACTATACTCACTCACTCTTTTCAAAATGAACCATGGCACTAAACATGTTGAATCTTATACAAAACAAATCGTTGACAATTGCCTCACCATCTCCAACCATCACACAACACACTGCATCAGTAACGCCAATTACATGCCAGGGAGCCATGTTGACACATCGCTTCAGCTCATGACCATCAGGACTCGGACAGTAATGAGGAATCAAAATGTTCCAAGTGCTGTAATCACCACAAACCTTCCAACCCCACACCCCCACACACTGCTCAATGTGTCTTGCCTCAACGTCCTGGACATCTCCTCAGATGACAACACCTACTCAAGATGTTGCAATAGCTTGTGACAAAGCTTATCTACACATCAGCTTGTAAAACCTCGGCTTAAGGGAGCTAAGAATTCTAGCAGCTCATAATTTTTTTCTGCCCTGAAGGCAGAAAGTTTCCAGTTGATAAAGGAAGTCTGCTGCATTAGAAATTGATGAAGTGCCTTGATATGCAAGAATATAATGGACTGCATGAATCTCAGAGGATGAACACATCTTGGGTCACTTCACGTAATGTTGGCGATGAGTTACTTTTTAATCAACTTACGGAATTTTTTTTTTGATTTTGTTAACAAAATGTTTCAGACAAGTACATATCTTATGCTTAAATGCAGTTTTCACATCGGAATAATGGACTATAAGGTTAATCAGATTAAAGGAGTGAGTGAGTTTAGTTTTTAGCAATATGCCAGTAATATCACCAGAAATAGGCTTCACACTCTGGATCCGTGTGGGGAATCGAACCAGGGTCTTCGTCATGATGAGTGAGTAAATTTAGTTTTACGCTGCTTTTAGCAATATTCTAAAAATATCACAGTGGGGGACCTCAGAAATGGGCTTCACACATTGAACCCATATGGAAAATCGAAAACAGGCCCTCGGCGTGACAAGCAAATGCTTTAACCACTAGGCTACCCCATCACCTTGCATGACAAGCAAATGCTTTAACGACTAGGCTACCCCACCACCCTGCATGACAAGCAAATGCTTTAACCACTAAATGATGCTAACCCTCACCACCCTGCATGACAAGCAAAAGCTTTAACCACTAGGCTACCCCCACCACCCTGCATGACAAGCAAATGCTTTATCCACTAGGCTACCCCATCACCCTGCATGACAAGCAAATGCTTTAACCACTAGGCTACCCCACCACCTTGCATGACAAGCAAATGCTTTAACCACTAGGCTACCCCACCACCCTGCATGACAAGCAAATGCTTTAACCACTAGGCTACCCCACCACCTTGCGTGACAAGCAAATGCTTTAACCACTAGGCTACCCCACCACCCATATCAGATTGAAACCCATGCTACATTGAATGAATATTCTAGATATTATGACTAAACATACATAGTTTATCTTCTGGGTGTGAGAATTTCAAACATATAAATGATGCAAACCTCTTAGCTGAGCTATATGACAAGCTCGAAGATTGTTAAAGTTTGAATTGTGACACAATTGTCACACACAGGACTGGCTTTCTGAACAGAGGTTTTAATCACAAGGCCACAGCACCACCACTTACACAAGCTTCCAGAACATTTATACCCAATACCAGAACCTCAATTCTATAAACATCTCAAGAACATACCTCTTACGAAGCAACAGTTACGATGATTTATTAATCTAAAACAAACCTAAACTCGTAGTGTCCACTTTATCATGTACCAAACATGACCAGATTTCATAAACATCAGTAATCCAAAGAAACAAATGAGAAGTAGACTACAATTGAGCCCAGTAGCAGACGGTACATTTTGAGCAGACGCGCGTCTGCTTCTTCCATTATCTGCTATGGACTCCTTCAGAAACCATCGGTTAAGTCCTAAATGCAAGTGGTAGGGTGGTTGTGTTTCCAGGTTTATACTTTAATGTTTCTTCATAACATCTGATGTGTACTGGAAACAGCTGAAAATGCCTGCAGGCCAGATCGGAGCCTAAATTAGCACCAGTGGGGGTCTGCAGACTCTCTGCCTGTCTGACACGTAATCTTTAAACATGATTTATTGCTCACACCTCAAATAATATTTTCCGTTTGTTCTCCGCTAAGCAAAGAGTAAAATAATGATATGGAACAGTAAAAGACTAATACTGACAAGCGGTTGCTACTGTAAACAATGAAGAAATGTTTATAATCACGACCCCTGAGACCCAACCTGTATTTAATGTAGGCCATGGTAATAGTTTCAAAACACAGAACATAAAAGTGAAATTACTGGTATCGAATTAATGTGTTTTTACATGATTTTTTGATTCAGCAGATAACAGGAAGCAAGCATCAATTTAAAAGACTCAAAATCTGTCTTTGGAGCAGTGAGTTCAGGTGTCTTCAACACTGCATGTTAGCTGAATGTGGGAGAAGAGCTGAAAGTGATGCAGGGGATACATCACTGATGACATCTTCCAGGATGGGTTCAAACCATATGCAGATGGATCCTTGGGTATAAACGTGTACCGAGGATGGTGATGCCTTAGACCACTGGGCCACCCTGTTCATGGTATTATGAAGAAGGGAGGGGAGGCAAAACAGGGTTTAACATTGTGTTCAAAATCATATCACTTGTATAATCATGAGCATGCAGGTAAGTGTGTGGGTGTATCTTTGTAGTCATCCAACTTAAGCGTGTTAGATGGAGCTAGCCTACTATAGGGTTTGACATTGTGTTCAAGATCATATCACTTGTATGATCATGTACATGCAGGTAAGTGTGTGGGTGACTCTCTGTAGTCCTCCAACTTAAGCCTGTTAGATGGAGCTAGCCCACTGAAATACCATGTTGTGCCACTGAGGCTATACTCAGACACAGTATACTGATTCCGAGAGGACCAATCTTCCTGAGCATCGGTCATGATAATAACTTCAGCTCATATCAGAATGCAGCCTTGGGGACTTGTACACACATATTTCTTAATGGCGCAAAAAAAACCAAACAAATACATATCACTGAACCTGTAAGGTCCAACATAATATCCTAAAAGTAAAATAGTTTGGCTATTGACTTTAAACACACTAATCTTCATTTGTCTTTGTCAATATCGGAAACAAACAAATTTTACCGATTTGAAAACATTAATAATTTTTTGCAACCTTGAAAGTCTCCAGTCAGAATTCAAAAATGACATGTTTAGTGATAGGTTCCAAATGAATGACTATTTCAACCTGTTGTCGTTTTGACTGATGTACTAGTTTAATCACCAGGCCAAATAGACATTAACCTGTCATATTTGGTTTCGTATCTGTGTCAACTTGTCATAGCGGCTAAGAAATAAAGGCAGACGTAGAGCAAAGGTTTTTTTAAATTTTCTGCATCGGATAGATAATGAACTAAGGCTGAGAGAAAGACAGTATTAAAGACAGTTCCATTCCAGAATCAGAGAACGTTGGCTCCACTGCTGCAGACAGTGACAGCACTTGACATGGAAATTTCCAGGATAAATGATCAAAAAAGTATCTCATGATCATCCAGGTGTCTTTGAAATTAAATATAGATTATGCGAAAATGTTAATGCATAAAGTCACACTGACAAGCCTAATCGCTGATGGACAGTTATAAAATTACATATTTTTTGTTTTATGTCCTTTCAATATATCAATGTATCCCCAAGTTTCATCAGACATTCTCAAAAGGTGTCTGAGGTTCCAGTTTCAGAAATGAACACTACACCATCTTTTAATGTCAATACGACACAGCCAGTTGAATGAACCACCAACCTTCTGAACTTCTGGCAGAATGTTCTGTCCATTAGAGTGAGTGAGTTTAGTTTATGCAGCTTTTAGCAATATTCCAGCAATAAAATTGGCAGGGGACACCAGAAATGGGTTTCACACATTGTACCCACTGTCCTTTAGACCACTATAATAACACCATCTTTTATGTCTTTCAGTAAGACACAGCCAGTTGAATGAACCACCATCCTTCAGCACTTCTGGCAGATTGCTCCGTCCATTAGACCACGGGGGTGGTCATTTGTATGAGGAACAAGCACAGGTAAATAGTAGGTAAATACTACATATGGGAGTGGTGCTTAGGTAAACAACAATTCTATCTCCTTGATTGATTTTGCTTGTATTTGCATACCTGTGAAATAATGGATGCTAATGATGCAGGTGACACATAAGACATCTCTGGATGCTGACGCCACCACTTACATAATGCTGTTTGCTAGACGCTATTCTAACACTGGTACTAATAAATTCACATCCTTAACTTCAGATTCAAAAGCACATAGCTCGAGGAAATGATCTAAATATCGGAGAAAGTTTCCATTCTTCTTTGCCGCATATTGAAAATGTTCTATTGACTGAAACAGGCTTTGTAAATATCTTGAAGACAAGTATCAATTCAATCATGATTATAATTGCAGACGTCATCATAATCCCCATCATCATCACAATATCAAGCATCATCATCGTCATTGTCATCATCATCATCATCACCAGTACCACATCATCTTCATCACTATGATCATCACGAATACTTCTGACAAACACCCCTATCAATATAATTCACTCATGAAAATATCCCAAATCAAGCTGATTTAATAAACCTACAATGATCAAAACATTTCTATTCCCCCAATGCTTATTCTTGCAAATGCCACCATTTCTCTTCTCACAGAAATACAATTTCAACTTTTTAATTAAACAGTGACCTTGACCTTCGACTCATCTGGACATCAAAGCAGCAGCAGCAGATGGCTAGCCAGTGAGTCAAATTACACTTCAGCCATCAAAACAATACCAAAGGGTTGTGGGCACACAAATCACACTGTGGAAGTTGACTTTATCCTTCAGTTTCTTACGCCTTGACCAATCCCCCAGGACCACTCTCAGACAAATACCAATCCATCAGAGGGACCTTTAGCAGGGAATGTAATTTGCATGAGGGACGTGAATTCCATCAAAGCTTCCAACTGTCAGTTTGTGAGGGCAAATCTGCAATCAGTAGCAATGTGAATACGATGTAAGTGTATTACTACAGTTACATACAGTCTGCTACAGTTAACACACTACCACTACAGTCACATACACTCTGCTGTAGTAAGCATACTCTATTGTCTGAAATTTAACATTGAGGAACCATCTTTCCTGTACCAAATGTAATTGAATTTAATGATGTCTTGTGTTTGTTTCACCATCATCTAACGCCACATCCACTTCTATATCTGTCTACAAATAACAGATAATAATATTTAATAGTAGACCTGACAATGACATATTGTGAGCTTCAGTCCATTCATGAGGAGTGAGGGAGAGAGTATGGTTTTACGCCACTTTTAGCAATATTCCAGCAATATCACGGCGGGGGACACCAGAAATGCTTTCATGAGGAACAGATGACATGCAATGTACCAAGTCACCTGATCACTGGATCTATGCAGTCACCTGCTATGACAGGTGTGTCTGTATTGAATAAATCAGTCACTATGTCATTATCTGAAATGATAATGAGGTTAGAAGTGAGTGAGTGAGTGAGTTAAGTTTTACGCCCGCACTCAGCAATATTCCAGCTATATGGCAGCGGTCTGTAAATAATCGAGTCTGGATCAGACAATCCAGTGATCAACAGCATGAGCATCGATCTGCATAATTGGGAACCGATGACATGTGTCAACCAAGTCAGCAAGCCTGACCACCCGATCCTGTTAGTCGCCTCTTACGACAAGCATAGTCGCCTTTTGCGGCAAGCATGGGTTGCTGAAGACCTATTCTACCCCCGATCTTCATGGGTCATGAGGTTAGAAACTGAAAAAAGACATTCTGATAACTTAATCAACTTTATTTCTGTTTGACGCTGAGAAAATTTATTTTGGTTCTAAATACTGGAAAATGTGACGATTATCATACATTTCAGCTAATGTGCAGCAAAAAAGTAGAAATCAAAAGCATATAGCTAAACTTCTATACAGATCTTTCATACCATACCAATAAACTTGAAGGGATAGAAACATTTTCAGTGGAAATTAACAAAGAACACTACAGGTTGATACGATATGAGCAATACTTGAAGATAGGCAATATGCAGGCATCAAAAGAAAAAACATCCACTTATCAATATCAAATATGGCTACCACAGCAGGAAAAAAAAACCTTCATAAAAGAAACAAAAGACTGCAGTTCTTTCATGGAAGAAGCCCAGCTAAGGTGAAACAACTGGGCACTGACTGACCCGGACTTTGATGACTAATACCTGCAGTCATTACTTTACACACCATCACAACCAGTGTCTAAAAAAGAATCTTATCCTGCATCTTCCATCTTCAAATATTCTTTTCAACACCTGAAATCCTTCTTTTTCAAGAGGCAAAACGCACTGGATAGAGCTATCCAAAAATATCCCACATCAAAGCTACTTATTAAATTGTGATAACAAAAATAAAATATTACACAGCTGTTTCCACAAAGTTAATCTGTAAGAGCGTTAAATATAGATCCCAACCAATCATTTCCCTCAATGATAATCTGAAAACACAGGTAAAATAATGTTATCCCAGTGAGTCGTGAAGGCATACTGACCAACCTTTATACACCTGGTCGACCCCTCTCGATATTTATGTGTACAGCAAGTGTGTTTTGTTTCCTTCACCTGGTGGCCAGAAAGACATTATTTACCAAACGGTGAAACGTAGAAAAACCGGTATATGTCATAAGGCTGACCTGACCCTGTACTGTAAACAGTGCCTTCAGGTTCCCATAGTCGTTGGTTGGTTGGTTGGTTTGTTGTTTAATGCCATGCTCAGCAATATTCTAGCAAAATGCCAGCAGTCTGTAAATAATCGAGTCTGGACCAGACAATCAACAGCATGAGCATTAATCTATGCAACTGGGATATGATGACATGTGTCAACCAAGTCAGCGAGCCTGACCACCCGATCCCGTTAGTCGCCTTTTACGACAAGCATGAGTTGCTACAGACCAATACTACCCCGGATCTTCACGGGTATGCAGTCGTTGATATTGTACTGGAACACCATCGTTCAAAGAAAATGCATCTCAAGCAGCAAGAAAGTGCAAACCTGCTAACTGCTACAAAATGTAATATTTATAAAAAGGAGAATTATGAATTCTGTGTGATCATGATCTGTGGAAGTCAGTACTTCACACATAGCCTTGCTCCAAGGCTGTACTGAATACTGAACCCATGGATGTATAGTAATTCTATCCTTTAAAGAGGCAAGTCTTGATAAGCGGACTGTCTAAGGATGCTAGTCTGTTAGAGGGATATTTATATTTTTTAGAAACTATCATTTAAACTATTAATTATTACCTTAGGGTGAGTGAGTGATTGAGTGAGTGAGTGTGGTTTTATGCCGCTTTTAGCAATATTTAACCAAATTCATATCTTTCTTGAAGAGAATTCATGATGAACATGTCTTACACATGAAATATTCAGTCTGGGATGAATATTATTGTAAGTGCAGCATTCACCAACACAGGCCAACATTAATTCTCTGGAATGAACATTTTTTAAATACTGTGTTTTGGTAAGTTGTCTAAAGTGTGTTTATCTGAAGCACTGAAGTGACCTGAAAGAAAGATCTCTAACTGAAACTCAATATGGTCATGTAATGACCTCAAAAAGAAAGGATCTTGGACAATAAATGTATGTTTCTATATTTTATCATTTACTAAAGACTGAAACATGTTGATTGTTTAACTCAGCTCAAGAGGGGTGAGGAGATAACACTGGTGAGGAGATGATGAGTGAGATGGTGAGGAGATGAGGGATGGTGAGGATGCTGGGCTTGTAGGTTGTAGTTAGTGATATTCCACCTACTTCAGAACAGCCTCAAATTATTCTAGACTTTGCCAGATTTGGTAATGGATTTGTTCAGAGGATGTAAACAGAGGTGAACTTAAACACTTTGAGTATTTTGGACATTTTAAAAAAGATGTGACTGTTCTACACAATACATGATTATTCTACAGAAGTGACAATTCATTATTCTACAGAAGTGACAATTCATTATTCTACAGAAGTGACAATTCATTATTCTACAGAAGTGACAATTCATTATTCTACAGAAGTGACAATTCATTATTCTACAGAAGTGACAATTCATTATTCTACAGAAGTGACTTTTCAACAGGACCAACTAAGAAGTGACTTTAAACAAAAGTTGTGGCCATTCAACAGGGGTGACTATTCAACAGAAGATTGGAATTCAAATGAAGAAGTGGCTATTCAACAGAACAGACTTTTCAACAGAAGTAACCATTCAACAGGGGTGAACATTTAACAGAAGTGACTTTTTAACAGAAGAAACTATTCAACGGAAGAAGTAACAATGAAATATTCTACAGTGACAATTCAATTTTCTACAGAAGTGACAATTCATTATTCTACAGAAGTGACAATTCATTATTCTACAGAAGTGACAATTCAATATTCTACAGAAGTGACAATTCAATATTCTACAGTGACAATTCAAATTCATTATTCTACAGAAGTGACAATTCATTATTCTACAGAAGTGACAATTCATTATTCTACAGAAGTGACAATTCAATAGTGACTCACAAGTGACTAATCTAAGTCAGAAGTAAATGACCTGTGACCATGTGTAAGCATACACTGACCAACAGCTGTGGGTTCTTCACCTGATGCTACCAGCCTGTCTGGATGTAGAACTCAATCAGCACTTACTGGGGCAGAAGTGACCACAAGTGGTCCCAAAATAACCCTATCCAAATATCCACTACTCCAGCCAACCTGCAGCTGACCAGTACCGGCCTGCAAGCATGAGGTCAGGACATGATACCCACATGCACCCTACTGCAAACAAGCTATAGTATACTTTACTTCACACTTAGCCTTGCTCCAAGGCTGTACTGAATACTGAACCCATGGATGTATAGTAATTCTATCCTTTAAAGAGGCAAGTCTTGATAAGCGGACAGTCTAAGGATGCTAGTCTGTTAGAGGGATATTTATATTTTTTATAAACTATCATTTAAACTATTAATTATTACCTTAGGGTGAGTGAGTGATTGAGTGAGTGAGTGAGTGTGGTTTTATGCCGCTTTTAGCAATATTCCAGCAATATCACGGAAGGGGACACCAGAAATGGGCTTCACACATTGTAACCATGTGGGTTTTACCTTTGACACTTGTGCAAGTCCACTTCACACTCACCCAAGCAATTTACACTGTTGGCTCATAATGGGGTCATTTTGAACACTGGGTACACCTCCTTTACCCCCAACACAATCAAAGGATGAATAGGATGTTTCCAATAGCCATAGAGATGGATGCTTCATAACAAAGAGGGGTGTTGGTGTAGCCTAGTGGTTAAAGCGTTTGCTCGTCAATCCGAAGACCCGGTGTAGCAGGCCAGAGTATAACCCTGTCCCAGGCTATACCGGGGTTAAACTGAGCTAGCTCGTAGTGCAAGTATGTTTGGTAGTAGAGCCCCCAAGTAAGCATAATAAATTCATTTTCTCATTTGGAATTTTTTCGCACATATTACTAGTACTTTATATTTGCAAATCAGAATTGAAAGGAATTGTTTGGCTTGTTGGCCCCTTTTAAGCAATAAATATAAAATTTGAAAACTCATTATATTGTAAAACTACATATTCTGACATGCATGTACATCAAATGTACATTAAGCTTGCATAATTTATGTTTTGCATATTCTGAATTCTATGAACGTAATCAACAACATTTCAAGGTAAAACAAGAAAACAAAATGTACAATTTTTGCCTAGATGAAATATGCACATATTTATATGATATATATTTCAGATTTATTAACTAACTGCTGTCTTCTCTACAAAAATCTCCTCTCTGCTAAGTCAGGTGTGATGTATCATTACCTGTTGTTTTAGTTCAGTGCACTTCCTGGGCTATCCTATTACCTAAAAAGGGTTGACGAGGAGTAGTTGTTTGAACAATGTGTGGTATTATTGGGATGTGGAAGTTTTGGGATATAACCTGATGATACATCAGCATGGCTGGGTTACGCAAAGTCGAAAATATCACATCGCAGAGAGGCACTAAACAAATACTTCATAAATTTTGTATTATGCAGTAATGTACATGAAATGCACCAACAAATTCCTTTAAATGACACCAAGACCATTGCCCGGAGTCACACACTCATATTGAGTGAATTGTCCACAAAAAATTTAAGGGGTATAGTCTGGGCTTGAGGGGTATACTTTGGCCTGGTCCAGAATATACCCCCAGGGTATAAACTGGGCTAGCCTATAGTTTACCCTGGGGTATAATCTGGTGGGGGGTTATTCTGGGCTGCTACACCGGGTTCATTTCCCCACATGGGTACAATGTGTGAAGCCGATTTCTGGTGTCTCCCGCTGTGATATTGCTGAAAGAGCGTAAAAAACTAAACTCACTCTCATAAGAAAGAAGCTACTCCCTTATAAATTAAAAACTATATTAATTCAGTGAAGCTTGGTTTGGTAAGGGTCATTTTATAAGAAACCACAGTTCAATTGAACCATGATTAGGCTAAATTGAAATAATTTGTTCCATCACATACATGACATATCAACAATTTGTTAAGTTTTAGTTCGACAAAGATCCCTTCAAGACAAAACAAACTTTTGCAATTGTTAAATACAAACACACCCGTGATGACATCGACACCCCATTAAAAGGGGACCATTAAAAGAGCATAAGTTAATTGACTGTGTCAGCTGACAAGGTACACTGGCAATAGTTCATTTGAACAGTGACTATACAGATTAAGATTGCCAGTAATCTGTAATCGTTTACATATTAGATTCTATCGCTTGCATCATAACTGAAAAAAATTCCCTTACATCATTTCACTTAACCGATGAACCTACAAATAAAAAAAGTCATTATATATGTACATTTTAGTTTTGTCAATACAGATTGACAAAATAGTCCTCCCTAAATCCATGCTTCAAGTGAATTAAACTACATCATCTGACAATTAAATGTATTCTAAGAGCAGATTAAAATAAAAAATAATGCCTCCTTATTCAATTTTTTTCAAATCCATTATTCTGACTGATATTATACAAGTCTTGTAGAGGTCGATATGGTTTTATTGACCTAGTAAAACAATATCGATCGATCATATTGTTTTCTCAGACAATTAAATGTCTAAATTGTTTTATTATAATGAAAGCGGGTTTAACATAAACTTTTAATACACACTGTGCCATCTATCCGATGATCTGATGCCTCCCCTTTCTTCAATTCCTTGTCTATTTTTAGTAACCCAAGTCAATATTATCAGAAAACTCAAGTCAATATAGAGTGTTTTGTAGTCAATCATGTGACGGTCTTTTGACCAATGGTGGTACAGGAAAAATACTACCTATATAATAAAAAATGTTATTCACTAAAGTAACAAAGACCTATTTGCATAATTTAAGTTAATTTTAGTTAAAGACTGTCATTAACTCTCTGCAAGATGCCTTCACCTCACTTTTCCAGAAAATCTAAGAAAATGTAATACTTATATAAAAATTTCATAGAATAGGAAACAAACAACCCATAAAGTAATACAAGTTAAAGATTGTCATTATCTGCAATTATCCACAAACACATTTATTGTTCATGACAAAATGTTAACACCCAGCCTGCACTGTTTCCTGTTTATTATCTTCATCAATTTCCTTGAAACCATCACAGACAATGCCAGGAAGAAATAACAAACCACTTACACTAAATATTTAACAGCAACAATTCTTAAACATAGGATAGTATTCTAATGTCAGTCTTCACGAACTCTGATGAATACTGTATTACAACTTTAGGCCATAAAATGTTTTACATAAAGATTAACAACATTCCGTTTGGTTATATTTTGAAACCAGAACCAGATGAAGTTCATTCCAAAGTTATAGTATACAAGTGTTCAGAACATGAAAGGTGGACTGGACATTATCATAGAACACTGGCGATAAGAGCTCTAGGTGTGTTATAATATAGATGCTTTATCTTCATCACCCACGTCCCTGCTGCTGCTGAAGTCTATTAGATAGGCCTATTATGACCAGCGTAGTTATTTCACAATGTCTGGGAAATAATAAAAGAAGAATTTATATCACTGACAGAGAGGTCAGTCAAATATTACTTATTGTGTTATTTCACAATATCTAGGAATTAATTAAACAAGAAACTATATCATTAATGGAGGAACTTTTTAAATATGAAAACATAAGTTTTTTGGCAACAATTTTCTCATTACTTCATTTGTTGACAAAACATATAATTTCATTGTATCAAGAAATCATATTTCAACAGCTGTGAAGTCAGTTTCACCCCGAACAGTGGACATTAAGTGTCAGTTCACACGTTGATCGTATACAGTAACAGAATTACAATTAATGACATTCTCGGTATACATGTATGTTCTACACTGACAAGCCTGGGAACAACAAATGTATTCTTTGTATGTCCGTTGTGAAGGGTACAATACTCATGTGCTTGCTATTTAGCTGGACCCCTTCAAAACAAATTCCCCACATACTTGAAGTGTTAGAGCTGTGGAAGATTGGGGGTTTGTAAGTGGCAGTTGTTGTCAAATTTTATGAGATACAGAGATACCTTGTTATCTAAAAAACCTTGGGATTATAGAAAAGAGGAAGATATGTCCGAGATTTGAGATGGACACATTGCAAAATTACACCACTGTGTAATAAAATGTTTGTGATTTGAATATACTACAACAGTATGTTAGGTTATTGAATACAACATGTTTCTGCAGAAGAGATAAGACTGTCTAGAATTTTAGTCTGTATCAAACCAATTAATAAAGGCTATGTGAGTGAGTGAATGAGTGAATGAGTGAATGAGTGAGTTGCTTTGAACATATTTTCAACTATATAACAGCATGTAAATGGGTTCAAAGAGATTTCAGAGAGAAATTATTATCAAAGTAATTCATCAACAATGAAAGAACCTCTTAACATCAATGAGTAATCTACTCCTCCTATCTCTGCAGTGAACACATACCAATATAGAAACATGACCAGAAATGACAAATGTATTCAAACTCACTTAACACATCAAGGGAGCTAACTCTCAAGAGTAAATAAAACCCTCTTCAAACGCTGCTATTTCAAGCCAATATTTAAACTGTGATCTTGTCAAATATCTCCAAAACATATGAATACATATGGCCTCCAACCACAAAGATGGTTCCAAATCTGGCGAATGAAATTCTGATTTCTTCAGAATACCCTTTTCAAACACACTATCACAATTTCAATCATTCATAAATTCCCACAAAAATGGTTTTCAGAAAACACGATGGTCGCTTGACCATATTCTGTCTCATTCCATTCCAGTCAGACAGAGATGATTGCATGCACTTACCTCACAATGAATATTCATGAAATGGAACAATGCACCAATACCTTTGTCATGGAAACGTATTCTTCATCGTGCCACAATATTAAACCTGCCAAAATGACTGCTATTCCTACCTCAATTCAATTAGCAGCCCTTGCTGCAAGTGTTTAACTTTGTAATGTCACAGACTGCTCATTTGAACAACAATATTGATGGAACTATAAATGTTTTTAGCCTTGACCAGACACCAACACCAGCTGTCGGCTGCCAGAGAGTCTTCCATAACAGAGATGACCGAATTTCCCTTCGGAGTCATAGAGAGTGTTAGGATACAATCTGGAAGATGTACAAGCAAATTGCGCAATGTCTGTATGAGAACAGTATGTAGACATCCCCCAGTAGAACTGGTGAGTGAGCAGGCTTACATGGGGTTGTATACAGCGTGTGGATACTGGGGGATCTACGTCAGTCACTAGGGCGGGATATCAGTCAAAATGTCAATGCCTTGGGGTATCTGATCACGGTCATGCTGCAGGAGTTATCACTATAATAGTAGCACATTTGAAGAGACAACAGTGTGATGCATGGTACCTGGGTGTGTAGCTTGCCAGCAAGAGAGGCAGAGGATGGAGGGAGGGTTATCTATTCGTGGGTGGCACCAGTGGGTGTAAAGGTACCTAGAATGAGGGTCAGAGGGTGGAGGGAGGGCTATTTATTAGTGGGTGACATCAGTGGGTGTAAAGGTATCTAGAGTGAGGGTCAGAGGGTGGAGGGAGGGCTATTTATTCGTGGGTGACATCAGTGGGTGTAAAGGTACCTAGAATGAGGGTCAGAGGGTGGAGGGAGGGCTATTTATTCGTGGGTGACATCAGTGGGTGTAAAGGTACCTAGAATGAGGGTCAGAGGGTGGAGGGAGGGTTATTTATTAGTGGTAGCACCAGTGGGTGTAAAGGTACCTAGAATGAGGGTCAGAGGGTGGAGGGAGGGTTATTTATTCGTGGGTGGCACCAGTGGGTGTAAAGGTATCTAGAATGAAGGTGGAGGGAGGGTTATTTATTAGTGGTAGCACCAGTGGGTGTAAAGGTACCTAGAATGAGGGTCAGACAGTGGAGGGAGGGCTATTTATGGGTTATTTATTAGTGGTAGCACCAGTGGGTGTAAACGTGCGTAGAAGAGGGGTAAAGGGAAGGTTGTCTATTCGTGGGTGGCACCAGTGGGTGTAAACGTGCATAGTGAGTGAGTATGGTTTTATGCCACTTTAAGCAATATTCCAGCAATATCACGGTGGGGGACACCAGAAAGGGGCCTCACACATAGTACTCATGTGGGGAATCGAACCAGGTTTTTGAAGTGACAAGCAAATGCTTTAACTGCTTGGCTACCCTACAGCCCCGTAATGTTGTGAGGGAGGGTTAGTTATTTGTGGGTGGCACCAGTGGGTGTAAAGGAACCCAGACGGAAGGGCAGAGGGTGGAATGAGGGTTACTTATTAGTGGTGGCACCTGTGGGTATAAAAGTGTTTAGCAAAGAGGCAGAGGGCAGAGGGTGAGCTGTCTATTTGTGGGTGGCACTACTTGTTGTGTAGGCATGTAGAACAGGGGTGGTAAGTGGGGGCAAAATAAGGGCAAAATAAGCCCAACACGTTGAAAGGGACTCTCAATGACTGGGGACCTATTCTGCCCTTGAATATCCATAAACATTGAAAGAACATTCAAAGCATGAACTTTCGTGGCATGCTGTGACATATTGTGAGAAGATATATAGCGTACACTGTGTTGCATATTCAGTCAACTGTAAACCATTGTCACACATTCTGACATGACTGCAAATGCACATTCTATTACCCTATCAACTAACAGAAATTCTCACAGCCTCGGGTCCTGGATATTTCTGGAAACCAGGAGACATGTTTCCAGCACAATGATATAAGCAGCAATGTTGCCACCTTGGACAATTCAAGAAACCAGCTTACAAACTACTGTTAAATGCAGTCTTCCAACATACATTAAGGATCAAAGAGAAAAACTACAATCCATCAGAATAATGTTTGCAGAAAAATATTCATGCATTCCCTCGTAAATAATATTGGTAAAATTCCATCATACATTTCCATCACCATGATTCAAAACCTGGAAAATGAAATCTATTTAAAACTTGCTGAGTTATATTTTGGCTGAATAAACCATGTAAATCAGTCATGTTTGTCAAAAGGGATATGAAGTCAATTTCCGATAAGTTATTAGCTTACCTCTTTAAAGAGTATTGGGTATAAAGATGATGACGGTATTTAATGACGGTATCTTCTCAGTATAACCAGCAAGTTGCAAGGTGAGTTTTCCTTGAACATCCAGAAATCCTTATCATCTAAACAACCTTTGATATGGGAACATAATTATCCTCGGATCTAGTCGCTAATAGGTTTGAGAATCAGAGGCAAAAAAGGAAGACATGAAATGAAACAACTTTGGAATGAATCGAAACTGTTATCAGGGATCCAAACCTGATGGAAACGGCATCTAAAGCAAGCAGTAAAAGAGAATGGTGATATCAATGTTCATATCTCTCTTTGAATTTGTTTGTGTGTTTTTGACCTTCCACTCTGCAATATTCCAGTTCTATGCAGTGGTCTGTAAGTCACAGCATGGACTAGACGAGCCAGTGACTGACATTATAAGCATCTATCTAGAATTTGGATACAACGACATGTATGAACCAAGTCAGCAAGCCTGGACCACCCGATCCTGTTCATCTCCTCTTACAACGAGCATGGGTTACTGAAGACAAATTTAAATGTGCACATTCACAGGGTGTTTTTAATATGTTTTGCTTCATTCAAATTTGTAACATAATAATGTTGCCTTTAAAATTAAAAAAATCAAGTGTTTATTTTTATATAGATGATCCTAAAAGTTATTGTAATGAAAATTGCTTCCCTGATTCATTGAAATGGTGAGATTTAATGTGATTCTGTTCTCATTAATCAATTAAAAGAAAAAAACCCGAACTATTGTTTAAGACAGCACTCTGCAATATTCCACCATCCAATCGACTAAGCCATTGAGGACTGATTACAACATCCGTTTAGCTGGATCTGATCACAAGCAGTGGTAACTGGGGTTTCTTCCAGCCATGGACCCCCACGGGGATGATAAATAAATGCATAACTACCACACCATGATACAATACGTCACTGCCACAAAAAAAACAACAAAAAAAACATCAGCAATACTGCTAAGCAAAATAGAAAACCAATATCACTAAGTATAACGAACCGATATAAAAAAGCAACATCAATACCACCAACAAATATAAAAAAGCAACATTAAACCACACACTAATATGAAAAACCCAAACACTTCCCACCTGTAACTGGTGAGTGACTTTAGATTTACGCCGCTTTTAGCAATATTCCAGCAATAACACGGCCAGGGGTCACAACAAATGGACTTCACACAATGTACCCATGTGGGGAATCGAACCCGAGTCTTCAGCGTAACGAGCAAATGCTTTAACCACTAGGCTACCCCACCGGCCCCCCACCTGAAACTAACAAAAAGCAACTCTACCAAAATAGTGAGTGAGTGAGTGAGGGAGTGAGTGAGTTTAGTTTTACGCCGCACTCAGCAATATTCCAGCTATATGGCGGCGGTCTGTAAATAATCGAGTCTGGACCAGACAATCCAGTGATCAACAGCATGAGCATCGATCTGCGCAATTGGGAAAACGATGACATGTGTCAACCAATTCAGTGAGCCTGACCACCCGATCCCGTTAGTCGCCTCTTACGACAAGCATAGGTTGCTGAAGACCAATTCTAACCTGAATCTTCATGGGCCCTACCAAAATAGACACAAATAACCAGCCAAAAATAAAATCACACACCCAAATAAAAAAACACCCAAACAAAAACAAACACTTTGAAAAACTGGCAATACCACACACCAAAATATAAGAAAACAGCACTATCACAGACAAACATAGAAAGACACCAACACTACACCACTACATCAAAATTCTCAAACCAACCTATTTCATAGCATCACAAAATCTCTCTGTTTGTAAATGATTTCAACAATCCTGATACGGGAAGCATCTATGAATAACAAAGAACCCTTTTTAGCGCGCTGATGACCTGAACAGAGTGAACCCAATTTGACCACTGCCACCATGTTGTCAGCTTTACAAATTGCCTCCAAGACAATAACTACTCTTTCATTTGGAACAGAATGGTTAAGCAATAGCCTAGGGCTTGACAAATATAGACCAAACTTGTTATCTTACAGAATTGAATCATACATAATAGCAAATTGCTGGGACTGAGTACCCAACCAATTCCCCCATGGCAAACCTTCACCTAACCTTATCATGAGCTATTCTCAATAGTGCATTATCAGTTGGAGATGGACCAAGGGACATGTTTGCATGAGAAAATAATTATTCTGGATGACCTGTGGCTCAGATGCTTAAATAATTTTGCAGATTGGAATTTGCTACTTTCATGTACCAATACTGATAATATATTTTTGTTTTCTGGAAAGTAATGGAACAGTAAGTTATTGATCATATTATCTTTAATAAATAATTATATATCCATCATCTTAATGCAGAAGGTGGTTGAGAAGTGTATGGTTAAAGTGTTCGATCACAGCAGCGTCCTGCAACACACCGAAGACCAGGGTTTCATTCCCTTCATGTACACGCATTCTCGGTGTAGTGGTTAGAGCGTCCATTTGCCCGAGAGCCGGAAGGTTATGGAGTTCGATCCCGTGACCGGGTCATACCAAAAGACTTTAAAATATGGTACTTGTTGGTCTCTCTGCCTGGCGCTTTCGGCATTAATGGGTACAACAAGGACTGGTCGTTATGCTTCGGTAGTCAGTATAATGTGTCTGAGTGGGTAACGATCTTCTGGCGATCTTAGCCTTGTTTTGGAGCAACTAATAGGTAACGAGCTTCGTACTGAGGCATAGAGATAAGTCCAATGTATCTTGAGATCCAGAATTGAGGATAAGCGCGGGGATGTGGAAATAACTTCTGTCTGTGGTTGACCTGAAATTTGGGTTGATTTTTGCGTGAAATCCATATCTGTAATCCAGTCGTAATAACGTTTTCATCAAGCTGTATCCTCGCAATCCCCAAGCGCCGGAATTTTGAGATATTCTGGCTGCGTGGCTATTCTCAATAGTGCATTATCAGTTGGAGATGGACCAAGGGACATGTTTGCATGAGAAAATAATTATTCTGGATGACCTGTGGCTCAGATGCTTAAATAATTTTGCAGATTGGAATTTGCTACTTTCATGTACCAATACTGATAATATATTTTTGTTTTCTGGAAAGTAATGGAACAGTAAGTTATTGATCATATTATCTTTAATAAATAATTATATATCCATCATCTTAATGCAGAAGGTGGTTGAGAAGTGTATGGTTAAAGTGTTCGCTCAACACACCGAAGACCAGGGTTTCATTCCCTTCATGGAGTGGTCCGCCTCCGTGGTGTAGTGGTTAGAGCGTCTGCCCGGAGAGCGGAAGGTTGCGGGTTCGATCCCTGACCGGGCCATACCAAAAGACTTTAAAATATGGTACTTGTTGGTCTCTGCCTGGCGCTCGGCATTAATGGGTACAACAAGGACTGGTCGGCTCGGAGTCAGTATAATGTGTCTGAGTGGGTATTCATGCTTCACTGCGGCATGGTATCTCAGTGGGCTTGCACTATAAAACCAGCTTCAGTCTGGGCTAGTACAAGCAGCCGCACATACACATACACACGCATGCACATTGTCATATGAGCGAAATATTCTCAAGCACGACGTAAAACCCAGTTTCACCTCACCCTCATGGGTACATTGTATGAAGCCCATTTCTTGTGTCCCCGCCTTTACAGTGCTGGAATATTGCTAAAAATGTGAAAAAACCATACACACTCAGTCTTAATGTATGTCTATCCAGGCATAAAACCTGTTAAATTAGCAACATAGTTCTTTAAAATGTTGTAATTGTGAATTGAGACTTTTGAAACTTTCCCTTTGCAGTTTTCATGAACTTCATGGTGCAAAATGTTTGGAATTCAAATTAATGATGATAGATCGTCAGCAGTGTTCATCTTCATTTTCATTTCGATCAATCTGTCAGTACAGAGAAAATAACATCTTCTTATGGCAATTATTTCTATCACCGATGATTTCCATATTCTTCAGATTTCGTGTTTATGCTTGATATGGACAAGTTCAGCCAAACAGGTGATGGAGTAAACTTTGCTAACTGGGTATATACATTGCAATATGTCAGGCTACTGTGGGATGAACACAGAACTGGTGAGTGATAATGTGAGCATTGGTGAGCCAACATCAAGGGAATATGGGCGGTGGGACAGACGAGTGGTTAAAACACTGAAAACTCGGGTTCGATTCCTCACATGGGTACAATGTCTGAAACCCATTTCTGGTGTTCCCCACCCTAAAACCATACTCACTCACTCACTCAAGGGTATGGTGCTAACAGACACAAACATGGTAAATCTATGACCAGAAGATCCGGCTGTACGACACTGGGGTGTAAATTATCCAATCCAGACCTGACTAACCAGTGATTGATATAATGAGCAAAATTTCAATATATTAGTCCCACCGGGTCTCCTCACAGTACAGGCACCTTTTCTTCATAATAAGCCCCGCCCCCTTCCGTTTTGGCGTTAGGGGGGACAACCACCGGCAAATCACAATGGTGTCAACGCCGGCGAAACGTTACGTGATTGCGAACGTTGTTGATGACTTCTGCTTGTGATACTTTGGTATCCGTCGTTTGTGAATGTTATTTAAAGAGGCAAGTTATACGTATGTGATTTTTAATATATTTTAGCTGGCAGATTACAACTGGCGAGTGAAAATGAGTTACCGGTACATGCCCGATGAAAAAGCGTCTCGACTAGCTGCTGAGACTGTAGGAAGCGTAATTTCTTTCGAATCAATTAATCTATCTGGCAATTCACCTCCGTCACAGATATTAGCAGGGGAAGGATAACTGAAATTTTGTTGTTTGAGTTTATAATTTTATAAAACTCGTGAACTCAACCACATGTTCATGTTGCAGATTGTTTCGGTATCTATAAATAGATTATCAACACTGCGCGTGGCGCCTTTACTTATCCGTTGGCGTTGTTCAAATTTAGTTCAATAATCTGAAAACATTGGTTTCTATCTTTTAATGAATTAAGAGAATGGTAAATAAAAAGCAGAAAATATTTCCCGTCTACTACTTCATGCACCTTATTTGTCTGTACAATTACATGTAAACAAATCAATCACAGCATAACCTATTTGATCTTATTTGGAAATCTTGATTCAAAATTTGGTAAAAGTCATAACAAAGGTTTAGGAAAACAGACATGAAAATGTCCTGAAGCGTTCACCTCCTACAAACCAGTGTGCAATTTAATATGAAGCTCATTTTGCAAATAACCATCAACAAACCTTGAACAATTTGTCCAAATCCACCATCTTAATAAACACTAGCTTTGGCTCAGTCTTCAAATATTAGTAACCTCCTAAAAAACTTATGATTTATCAGAAGAATTACATCAAATATGGGTTAAATATATATGTTTAAATCTTTATTCCGTTACATGAAAAGTCACCAGAGATTTTTGTAAGTTATTCTGTTCCAGGACTGGATAATGCCTGACCAGGGTTTGACCAAAACGTAGCCTTTGCTTTTTCAAATTTTCTGGATGTTGAAATAACTTTAATGAGTTATGATACTAGCAATCACTTTCAGAATTATCTTATTAATAAATGTAGTATTTAAATTTTTTTCTAAAAGCAGGAGCCAAGAAACTAAGTTAATACTAAGTGATTGTCCTGCCATGATATGTATGGTGTTTGTTTGCCTAGTTCTGCCTTAAAATCTAAAAAATCTGATATGTCAATCAATTAAATAATTATTTATTATTGATTAGATTATTATTAATTTTATTACCCTTCCACGTTTACTAAAAAAAGCAAGATTCTTAAAACATAACTTGCTATCATTTCCAGTGAATTAATCAAAATTACAGTTGTAATATTACTCCTAAAATGTACCATTATATGTGAATAATTTATGTGGTAACAAAACTTCAAATAATGTTCTCATAATTAAGTTCCACTCCGTCCAATACTCCAGAAAGTCACTATTCTTCTCACATAGTTTTCGTATTCGATCGACATGGAGGAAGGTAATTCAGTTCAAAGTCCCATGCAACTCTTTATAAAAATTCTGAAATATTTAAAGCATGGTTTTATAGGCACTCATATGAACTAATTTTGATACTTGGATATTGCATGATAGGCAACTGCTGACAATATCTCTGTTTGAATAAAAAATATTACTCCTCGAATATTTTGCTCTGTAAACAAGATACTGTAGGCCTTCAGATTGTGCTTATGAAACTTAAAACATCCTAAAATGTGTGACAAACTGAAGAATATCTAAGAGCGAAGGGGACAATATCCGCCACATTGTTCTTTCATGTAACAAGTTTTGCTATTTCGGTTGACCCTAACCGAAATGAAGATTTGTTTACATTGTGTCACGGCTTTCTCACCTGTCTCATTTGAGCTTTATGGCGTACCAACCCAATGCCTAGTAGTGACTAAAAACGTTAAGCAAAAACAATTTTGTAGTTACAAGAATTGTCCGTGTTTATAACACTTGCAAAGTCTTAAACTGCTACTTGTTGTCATCAATTGGTAATGATTTTGCACATGTGCAAAAGTGTGGAAATTCGTGCAAATTCTCATCAGCAGGCAGACGTAGGTTTCCTGAACAATGGTGCAGACATTTAACTGATCGTTAGGCCTATCGCGTTTCTTCATCCGCCTCCATTTTTGTTGTCTTGACCGTAATGGTTTTGTGAAGGTACACATCAAATCGCAGCAATATGTAATAAATATAGAGAGTGCTTCGGATGCATCGTTTGACCCCGGAAATAAGTCTGACAAATCCACACAGCGCGCCCGGCCTGCTGATTGGCCAAAATTGACGCATGCGCCAGTTTTGATTGACAGACTGGATCAGTCTATTACTGAAGCAAAGTTATAACTATTATTTTTCAATACAGTAACATACTCAACAGTACTTATTTTATAAAATATACCAGGGCTCCAGATAATTTTTCAACATCAGGAGTACGTACTCCTTATTTTTTCAATGCAGGAGTACTGGAAAAACATAAGAGTACATTCACAGTACTGAATGGAATTTAATGGCAGATCAGTAACCTTGTGTTTCGTTTCATATACGTACCACAACATTACCAGCCTACCAGTGTAACAGGTCAATAAACAATAAAACAGTAATTTTTCAGATAAATATGCCTGTAAATGATTCAAAGACCGTACACCATTGCAGTGGTGCGTATCTGCTACATTTTCTAAATTATTTCCTACCGTATCGTGCATATTTTTTATCCGTACATACGCCGATACGGCCCTTATCTGGAGCCCTGATATACCATTCATATTAACTATATGCACACACACACACACACTCATGTAAAAATATTTAAAACTTGACAAGAAAAAATAAGCACTTGACTTCATAGCACTGCATGAACTACATTTTATGTTAGCACTGAAAACATTAGTGACATTAATTGAACATGGATAATTGGTGAGTTGATATCAGTCTGACAATCTATCAGTTTGGAATCTCTCCCTGGGCCATGAGTTTAGTTCATGAGACAATTGCTTTCCTTATAACAACATCACTAATCCTAATACCATTGTTTTTTCCTGGTACGAACAGACATTGGTCATTCTGATGAAGAAAGTCGATATGATGGCCGTAAGCTTGACTGAATAAACAATTACACATTGATAAATGTGTTATTAGTTCATACTTCACTTTTAAAAAAAAAGAAAAAAAGAATTCCTACCTACCTACCCTAAATTTTAAAGAGGTGTAATTGGAACCACAACATTTTTTTTGTTTGGCCTAATCGCTTTAATACTGTGATATATACCTACAGTCTGTTTGGGTTCAAATAAGAATGATGAATGATTAAATAACTCGAAATAGGGATAAGTGCACAAAACATAAATAAGACACATGGTCCTGAAACCTCTGTGCCCAACAGGATCTGAAATCTGACATTTTATGATTGATCATGGGAAAAGTTGTTTAAGAAACCAACATGTTATATTATTCTATTTTCACACTTCACACCGAGGGGTGACCAAATCCTGGTGGAACAGAGCTGGCACACACTTCAGGTGCAACTCAGTGCGGCCCCCTACAAGTCAGGAAACAGCCGGTAATAGTCATGAGCATAGGTATGGTGTTGACAATCCTAGAAACAACCATTGAGAACCGGGATTCAAACCCATGATCTTAGGTTCCTTCTATGTCAAAGGGACACAACTCTGCATGATTGAGCCATGCATGTGTCCAAACAAATAAATGTATGAGCGTCAGTGTGGGAGGAGGGAGATATCACAACCTGCATCCTACAGGTAAACAGATGACATACAATGCTTTTGATTTCACCAAAATAGAAACTGTTTTATGACTGTTCAGAAAAATCCATACAGCACAATATTTGATGAAGGATGAGGCCTTTCCTGTAATAACATATCAATCAGTCATAATTCTGAGAACAGACACACATGATAGAATAGTCTATCTTTCCCTCCACTGTCATATTAAAATAGTCATAATGGACCAGGTTTAGCTTTATTACCAATAACAAATGATAATACATACTAGCAATAATACATATGTCGATGACAGATGACCCTCCCTTTGATGTGTTTATTTTAATACGAAATAATCTGAAAGTAGACAGAGCTGTTACACTCACATTGTCAGACATGCTGCATGTACACAATATTTAACATGATAAATACAATTTGATAAATGGTTTCTGCAAAGAGGGGCACATTTGATCTACCTCAAAAGTCAGTCCCCTTGATCAACAGTACAGACTAGGCCTAATCCATGATATGTCATCGCTGATCTTCACAACACTAATTATGAAACAAGCCTGGACAGGTTCAAGTAATTTCTCACTGCAACCATGTACTGTCTTCCTACAAACTCATTTAACAACTGACACAAGTCACTGTCATCCTTTCCGAAGCGAACCTATCCATATATTGCATAGCTTTAGCATCCCCATGGAGCAGGCTACTCTAGAAAATGGAAATCTCCAGAAAGATGATACACCTATCTCAAGCTTGTACAGCGATGTAACTATTTATCCCTGTGATTGATGTAACATAACCCAGATGTAATTAGGCTAATTCTTTGTTGCCTGGATAGTATTACTTGCAGAAAAATAGACACACTTTCCTAGATCACTGTTTAATTGTTTTAGATGGTGAGGACCATTGACAAGATTCGCTGGTTAATGGTTCGTGTAAGCTGACTGCTTTGAGGGCATCATCTGTGGCAATGCAGTGAGTGAGTGAGTGAGTGAGTTGAGTGAGTTGAGTGAGGTGAGGAGGAGGTGAGTGAGGTGAGTGAGGGGTGGAGAGTGAGTGAGTGAGTTGAGTGAGTGAGTGAGTGAGTGAGTGAGTGAGTGAAGTGAGTGAGTGAGTGAGTGAGTGAGTGAGTTGGATTTTACAGCACTTTTAGCAATATTCCAGCAATATAACAGCAGGGGACACCAGGAATGGGCTTCACAAATTGTTCCCTTGTGGGAATCAAAACCAGGTCCTGAGTGTTACAAGCTAAACGTTTTAACCATCCCATCCCCCCATTTAGGAACAGTACTTCAGCGATATGGGCAGACACTTTAATCCCCATCACCTACCACATCACCTACCCACCAACCCTCAGGGATGCCAACTGGTTAGGTCAGGACTTCTTATCTTGTGTGTAATAATGATAATGTCTCTTTACGTTAGGTAAGTTACTGTTACTACCACTTCAAATATTATGATCTGACTTTCAGTGAGAGAGTTGGGTTTAATGCCAGTTTGAGTGAGTGAGTGAGTATGGAACCTGGATCTTCGGAAATGTGATTTGTAACCATGTGCTGGACGCTTTGCTAATCCACTATGCTACCCCACTGCCCAGAGATGCTTGGAGATGACCCCAAAGTGTTGCAAATAGTAGTTTCAAGGATCAAAATTAGTAGTTTGACCATAAAATTAGTAATCAACTAAATACCTAAAATCATGATGGATTCTGAGAAAGATAATATGACACTAATCAAGAGTGAAGATTTAATTTCACATACTTCCAACAGCAGATTACCAAATTATCAGCATTACATTTCTTCTTGTCGTCTCTTTTCCGAATTTTAATGAATTTTCTTCAAATTTCGTACGATTTCTTGTGCAATCCTATAGGTGCAGTTTGAGGCTAAAAATTGTAGCGACTATGATAAACTCATAGATGTTGGCATCTCTGCACTGCCCCTTATGCCAGTTTGAACAGTATTCCAGTACAACCAGGGCCTTGATGTGAGAGGAAAGCCTGAAGTGATGCTGGCCTTGTGATTGGATGTTGACTACTTTGTGAAACCCATTAGCACTGGCACGTACCGATAAACAACTGGAGCAAAATTGGATTGAAAGCCACTATCACAGGTTTCTGGCATGTCCAAGGGAGACAACTCTGTGCAGCAAACTGCGGCCATCCTTGTACCAGGTTTGAGTTTGAAGTAAGTATACTGTAAACAGGAGTACAGACAACTGAGCTGTCTGTACTAAACACTCGGTGTAGACTACACTCGGTGCTGCTCACCAGGTGTTTATACACCAACCATACATCAGCGAATCTGTATTCATATCTGTCTTTCTACAAGTCACTGAATTATTCACATCTTCTCGTCATTAGTGACGGGTGGGGGAACATTACCTCTTGTGGGCAACATCAAATCCAGTGAGGAACATCACCTCTTGTAAGAAACATCATCTCTAGTAGAACATCACCTCCAGTGATTTGATAAACATCACCCTTATTGGGGGCAACACAACCTTTAGTGAGGAACATCACCTCTACCAAGGACTATCACCTCTCACAGGAAACACCATCACTAGTGGGGAATATCATGTCTAATGGGAGACCACCAACTCTAGAAAGGAACATCTCCTGCAGTGAGGAACATCACCTCTACCAGGGACTATCACCTCTCACAGGAAACACCATCACTAGTGGGGAATAACATGTCTAATGGGGCACCACCAACTCTAGAAGGGAACATCTCCTGCAGTGAGGAACATCACCTCTACCAGGGACTATCACCTCTCACAGGAAACACCATCACTAGTGGGAAACATCATGTCTAATGGGGGACCACCAACTCTAGAAGGGAACATCTCTTGCAGTGGGCAACATCACCTCTAGAAGCTGAAAGGGACCATCATCTCTTAGTAGAGTCTTACTGAACATCACCTTTATTGGGCAAACATCACCTTCAGTCTGCTTACTCGCTATGCCTGTAAATGTTCATCCAATACTGATATAAGCAGTGCTTCTTGCCATTACAGAACAATTACATGCTAGAAATCACATCACCAAACCTGACCACCTGGTCCACTGAGTCACCTCTTACGACAAGCATAGACTGCTGGCGACCTAATCCGGAAACCCTACAGGCTGCGACACAAGCAACAGAACTAGGATTTACCATTACAGTTCATACAAAGAACTGGGGAAGTGCAAAGGTTTCAATGCAATACTCAACGGTAGTCGTATTGATCGCTATTCACTTGACACTTTGACTGAACCAAACCAGACCTGTGTCACGACAACATCGACGTGAGGAAACCATCCAGAGCCAACATGTTTTCCTCTTAAGGAACCAACACTGGAAATTCTCCAATCAATTGAACACAGGGAAACAAGATCATGAAATAGTCCAAAATAGAAGTAAAACCACCACTGAATTACTTCAAAATCGAGGTAGAAAAAAGGTAATCTGCAGCTCAGCGGTTAAGTCCTTCTCCTGGCTGGCTGCCCAAGAGGGAGGACATCAACCAATTATTGATGAGCTCCCTATTAAGAGTGCAGATCATAAACAAAACACACATGTACATGAAAAGTACTGGACAAGTACTGGTGTAAGAATTTGTCTGTGAAATCAGGCCTTTGCTACTGTTGCAGAGAAGGCAGAACTTCACTTTTTGATCAATGGTCGTTGGTCTCAAATAAATGTCCAACCAATCTCCTGTCTTTAATCACATGTGCAATTTGTTCTGGTTCAATTTGGAATTCTCCCATTATAAACTGGAAATGATTAGATCACAGTTACAAACTAAAGACACACAACGACCATAGGGGTGGTGGGTTAGCCTAGTGGTTAATGTGGCTGCTTTATCACTCCAAAGGCCCAGGTTTGATTCCCAATATGTGTACAATGTGTGAAACCCATGTCTGGTTTCACCTGCTGAGATATTGCTGATATTGCTCAAAGCAGCATAAAACCCAACCCACTCACTCACAAGACCCATTAAGCTCTGTAGCATGGGCAGTATGCCTCTGTGTGAAAATCTTGTGAGTGGGTGCCAGTGATAGGGTACGCTTACCTTTTCCACAGGCACCTATTGTCATCAATGATTTTCAGTGAGCCATTTGTATAATTTTCACTTCTATTTTACCTTTTACACCCAATGGAATCTGATTCGTCAGATAATCTTTTGAACCTCTGGTGCCGACCCTCTGTATATTGCAGGACTTCAGTTAATGACAGCCTAAGGTTTATGTTGTAATATAGCAAGGAATCACTAACATCAAAGAATATTTGTATTTGCACAAGTCTCTGGGGATCATGTATCAAGATCACCAATAGTGAACAGTTGGAGAGGTGTATTTGTTCACCATACTCTTTAGTATGGAAGAGTATGCAGTCAGCTTTCAGATGAACAAGTAGGGGATTGTAAAAATATCTGAAAGATTACACTCAGTAGTAGATTTCCAAAACAGCACACAGATATGGAACAGACTTCCCCAGTCAAAATAAATGTTCATGCTGAAGGAAAAAGATGACACATTTTGTAAAACAATCATACGTGAAAATAATGCTATATCCTTGTTGAAAAATAAATCAGTCTAAAATCTCTGCAAATAATAAGTGGTTTGAAATGAAAACAAATATGGCAGCGTCAGATGCCATACTGAATGGTGGACTGAAAATCAGTGACACAAATGACTTGTATTATTTCCAATTTTCAACCCTTAAGCTGCACTGAATTTAAATTTAATGACATAAAAAGTAAGTTGATATTTGAGCGAGGATGAAAGAAGCTCTCAGGTGGCATTGCTGGCCTCGTGATCTTATAAGCATGCAATAACACAGCTATTATCAATTCAGTTTCTAAATAGATCTGAGTAGTGCTTTCATTCCAGATGGGTCAAGATGGATTTTCAATATGGCTGCCAAAGCAGACATTTGTATTTCAATGCTGCAGTTGTTTTACATTACTGGATACACTAGCTATACAAAATAATCCAGAAAAGTAACTTTTGAATTGAATGCACCATTTTCCTGCTCATCTGACAAAGCAATGCAATCTGCTTGTCTGAGAACCATAAAAGTCCAAGATCAGAAAAGTTTTATCCAAAGTTTTCAACAGAAACAATTGTCTCACATAGAATATGGACTTGTTGCGATAGCTCATGGTATCTACCTTACAACATTGGAAAGAATTTTGGTTGTTTTATTATTTAATGCCACACTCAGCAATATTCCAGCTATATGGCAAGAATCTGTAAATAATCGAGTCTGAACCAGACAATCCAGCTTGAGTATCAATCTAAGCAGTTGGGATACGATGACATGAGTCAACCAAGTCAGCAAGCCTGGGCCCCGTTTCACAATGCTCTCGTAGACCTAAGATCTCGTAACTTTTCTCGTAGCATTCGAACTCCCAATGTTACAGTATAGGAGATACGAATGCTACGAGAAAAGTTACGAGATCTTAGGTCTACGAAAGCTTTGTGAAACGGGGCCCTGACCACCAGATCCCATTAGTTGCCTCTTACAACAAGCATGGGTAGCTGATGACCAATTAGAACCTGGATCTTCATGAGTCATTTTTAATAGAAGGAAAAAGAAAAAGAAAAAAACATAAGTCTGGGAGAGCATTTTGTCACCCCCTCGAAGGCTGAGGTTCATCAAGCACACCCTCTGATCCATCACATGGCAGACATACTGCTGTGTAGCATGAGCCAATAAATACTTCCTTATGTAAATCACGTCAATGATGTGTTACCAGTGGGGCTGGATGTACTTACCTGTTCATGATCACCTAGTATCATCATTGATTTTCACAAGTCCAGTCGTATAATTTTCCCAGCCACTTTGCTTTCAAACCCAATAGACTGTGTGAATTTGTACACTGATTTTCCACTCTTTCAGATGTCAATCAAATAACAAACTGCTTATGTCCACACCTTGTATTCAGCTACCCAAAGTGCACTTTTATCGGAGACAGTATGGTAACTCATCCGTTACCCTTATTATCATATCTGTTGTATTCTCAAATACACTCCTCCAGCAGCTGGATCACAAACTTCTCCACATCACACCTACACCATCTGTGTCCAGGACTTTCATAAACATTAATAAATATTCAAGCATTCAACTAATAATTCTGCTCATCAACTGATGGAAATTACCGTCGCAGATTACTGAAGCCATCCATGCATTCACCACGTGATGAGGTGTGGTACATTCAGCTCTGCAAACAAATTGTGTTTGTTGCTAATGATGCAAGTTATAATCGCCATAGTGGAGACACCATTTGGGTTCATGGTTCAGCTAATTGCTTTCCCTGTTACAACAACCTTGAAATACAGAAGTACAATACATTTGCATTACTGTCCATTACACCTCTAGCTACCTGGATGTAAACATGGAAGTTACCTTTTAGCATCTGTACTTGTATCGAGAAATGTTTCATAACAAACACTCAACAATATCCTGTGCTGTGATTGGGTGTTAGATAATACAAAACAATTAATAATCCCTCTGTACGTGTCAGTTCCTGTCATTTCTTTGATGATGGAGTGTCTCCGTCAGACTACATACCTGTCTTGTGACAATTGTAAACAGAGATTTTTTTTTCTGTACAAATGTCCTCACGATTCATTCTAACCCACGACCCGTGAAGGTCCGGGTTAGAATGAATCTTCAGTAACCCATGCTTGTCGTAAGAGGCGACTAATGGGATCAGGTGGTCAGGCTTGCTGGCTTGGTTGACACATGTCATCAGTTCCCAATTGCGCAGATCGATGCTCATGCTGTTGATCACTGGATTGTCTCGTCTAGACTCGATTATTTACAGACAGCCGCCATATAGCTGGAATATTGCTGAGTGCGGCGTAAAACTAAACTCACTCACTCATTCTAACCCACAGTTTGAGTGAGTGAGTCAGGCTTGAACTGTATTACAGCTAAGTCACAACCAGTGGGCTTAATGTGGTGGAGGTATTCACTTGATGCACAGCTGAAACGTTACCATGGTGAAACCACAAACATCTGCTACTCACAAATCAGGGGTGATAATTAAGATGTATCTGGGATTGAAACCCATGATAAATTCAAGTGACTGGGAACAGCTGCACCTTAGACTATTGGGCCATAAGTGACACACCTTAATATGTTAAAACACTGATGGTGCAGAGCCTATAATGAGTGAGCATGTAAATAAATGTTGCTTTAAGCCGCCTCAGCAATTTTGCAGCTATCCACGGCTACACAGAGTCTATAAAACAAAAACTGATTTCGCCATAGGCTTGATCCTTGATAACAATGAGGACATGGGAACTTTGCCTTCAGCAACCCATGCTTGTCATAAAGCGACCAACAGGATCTGGGGGTCAGCGTCGCCAACTTGGCTGGTTATTGCATGTCATTGTATTTGAATTGTGTAGACCAAAGCTCTTAATATCAATCCCTGGATTTTGTTGTAAAGACCAGATTATTTACAGAGCGACTCTATCACACAAATAAACACACCTGGATGGATTCATGTAGCCAGGGAGCGACAAATTTTGTATTATATTTATAGATGCAACCAATATTTTTGTGCAATATTGACATTCATATGAGAATTCGAATTTTCATCTCCCTGAGGAATACATAACCAGGCTACCTGTGAGATATTAGAAGGTTAACAGTCACATTTGCCACATTACCATCACATCCTACTGGGTACCCATTAACTGCTGTTAATGAAATGAACCTGCACAAGAACTGTTCACAAAATCAATAACATAACATGAACCAATTCCACCTCGTATCAGAAAGCTCATACTCCTTACAATCCTTTTATGATCAAATTAATCTGCAAAAATTGACAGTGACATAATGCGGAATTTAATTGATTTCCAGATAAAACGCAGGCCTGCTAGGATCCATAGAGATCCAACAAACTCCACAGGCGGCTATAAAAAACATTAATCAAGCTGTGCTAACCTTTCTTCGCTGGTATCATAATACACCGCTGTGGCGGCTTTTGTCCTCCGCATATGTCAGTAAATACCATTGTGTACCCGACACTGTCTACAACAAAATACCACCTGAGGTAGCTTGCAGGAACTGAGAATGTTTGGCGCACCTCTGGGATTGTCACAAAAATAGACGAATTAGAGCTCATATTTCTCATTTTTGTTCCAAATCTGATCTTATGACAATTGGTAAACGATCACTCCAAACAACATTTCATATTCCGTTTCTATTTTGTCCTGGATTTGATCTGATTAAGGATTATTTATGATGTGACTATTATCGTATACCAAATATACTACTCAAAAGAAATTGAACCAAGTCTTTAATCATACTATTCCAGGACTGATTATCTGTAGTAATATGAAAGAAACGAGTGGTTCTTAACTTCATTGAGTAATATATGTACAACTATAAACAGCAGTACAATCTCTAAGAGAATGTTATCTGAATCAAGTGCTAAATACTTGATTATTGACACCTTCAACAGATATTTTTACATGTTATTTTTTTGTCTTTTTAACATCATTCCACAAACACTTAAACTAAAACCAAATGGTCAATGGTTCTATTACTTTTTTAACATCATTCCTCAAACACTATAATTTAAACCTAATGGTCAACTGGAACCAAATACCAAACCAGTAAAGAAATTCAAATATTCTGCTACTTTTTTCAGGATTGTGAATAATAACTCCCTTAATGGAAATCCCCACTACGAATACCACTATTCCCAAAACACTCTGGTGGAACCTAACAAGCTTTGTACACCAACTCCATCTCTTATAGCCAGTTAGTTTCAACATGGATAACTGCATGAGCTGGCCACAAAATATGATCCCTGTATTTATAAATGTGTTATGTCAGAATCGATAACGCCTGTCAATGTTTCAGGTCGGTTGTACTTGTAAACAAGAACGCTAGCAATACATTTGCACTATGCTTGCACTTCTACACATCTAAGGTAGTAAAAAAACTACTTTCTTCTGCACAAATTTTGCTAATTATTCTATCAGCGATGGTCGTAATGAGTCTAGACACTAAGTCTGTTTTGTTATCAGATTATGTTTGTAAGCTATACATATCACATAAAATTAAGTCTTTAAGTTGTCATTTATCAAACATTGTGCTCAGATTTGATTAACCCTGAGAACTTGTTGCATATACACCAAAAAATGAATCTATTTGTGGACCTGAATCCTGCTGAGCATCAAGCAATAGGGCTGTGTAATGGCCCAAAATTGTATTGCAACACATTACGACACAGGTTTCTGTATTGGGATATGAGTTGCGAGATATTGGGAGTGTATATTTGACTGTGATTGACACTGATTGTACATGCAGATCATATTTTCGATATACTAAAGTATATATCACTCAGCATGGTCAATCTCCGCCATTTTGTAGTCCCGGATAAAGGGGAGATAACAACATGAGACAAAAATGGCCTTCACATTCCTGTTGTTTTTGTCAAGAAAAAATCATATGTGAATAAATTTCAGAAGAGATTTGTGTTTTGATACAAATATAGACTAAACTTGTTCCATATTTTTTACTCATTGTACATCATTCATTCTCATCAAGCACAGTCTTACATTTACAGCTTGCCAGATTCTTTTCAACATATAAAACTGTCTTGCAATATTTATTGTAAAATATCCTTCAACAAAACATAACATTACATCATTAAAGAAATGTATACTTTAAACAATTACTCTTGATAAGACTTAGTTAATTTGACATCCTTACAGAATCACATGACAATCACATGACTATCACATGATCCTAACATGAAATCCATTATGTGACATAATTTGGACATATTTAAAGATTAACCATTAGATATTGCACTATATCACATAATATCAACACAGAAGGTATACAAGTACACTTATGAAACCTTGAGATATTATTTACTGCAACAGTTACTGATTAAACCACAGATGTTTGCCCCTGATTGAAGCAGGCATAGTACAACATGTTACAAGAGCTTCACACAAACTTGGGTGACAGCTGTACTCAGATCAAGACCTTCATCTTTCCAATTTGAATGAGTGAGTGAGTTGGGGTTTTACTCGGCTTTTAGCAATATTCCAGCATTATCATGGTGGGGGACACCAGAAATGGGCTTCACACATTGTACCCATGGGAATCAAAGCTAGATTTTCGGCCTGACAAGAGAATGCTTGAACCTCAAGGCTACCCTACGCGTCTTATTTCCAACAAGAACTTACATCAAGATTACAAATAAATTGCAATTGATTTCATGCCATCTGATTTGCTAACCAAGCAATTTTGTTTCATGTTCATATTTCCCTAAGCCAAAAATATATTAGGCAATGTCCACTTCCAGAATAACATTTTGAGAAGTTATTAACGGGTTTTATCTGTATAACAATCAATCTCAACAGATTCCTGGGTTTCTTTAGGAATGATCATAAAAACTATTACCACAAGTGACACAAATCTGTCTGTGTGGAATAAACTTCTTTGCGAGAATAAACTACACAATGTATTTGGATGAACAAATTCTTTATTGGAAGTAGGAGAGACATTTCTGTGTATTTTCTAACACGGTTATCAAGCCAGTGTTGGAAACAACACCTCATTGTCACTTCTAATATTAACAGAGTAGTCGTTCTAACATATATGTTATCCTTACTGTGTGGATCACTCAAACACCTGTTATTATATATATACTTCATAACATACAAACACACTGTAGTGTATCTTTATACTTCTTAATTTTGTATGAGTGAGGATGGTTTTATGCCGCTTTTAGCAATATTCCAGCAATACCACGGCGGGGGACACCAGAAATGGGCTTCACACATTGTCTTCAGAGTGACGAGCGAACACTTTAACCACAAGGCTACCCCACCACCCAAGGGTGTGTGTAAGCCATCGCCAGTGTTTGTAAGTGGTATGAGACAATAAGCCAGCAATACCGCGGCGGGGGACACCAGAAATGGGCTTCATACATTGTCTTCAGAGTGACGAGCGAACACTTTAACCACAAGGCTACCCCACCGCCCCAGGGTGTGTGTAAGCCATCGCTGTGTTTGTAAGTGGTATGAGACAATAAGCCAGCAATACCATGGCGGGGGACACCAGAAATGGGCTTCACACATTGTCTTCAGAGTGACGAGCGATCACTTTAACCACAAGGCTACCTCACCGCCCCAGGGTGTGTGTAAGCCATCGCAGTGTTTGTAAGTGGTATGAGACAATAAGCAAGCATTTACAGCAAGACAATGGGATTCAGTTTGTGTCATGCACATTGCACATTTACTGTATAGATACACATGTCGTGGTGCATGTCGACAGTGGTTTCAGTTGTACAGTCATATGATGTTTTCAACATAAAATATTTTGCATCAGAATAAATCAGATCAATTTGTGTAAGGGTAACTTGAGTAAGGTTTTATGCCGCTTTTAGCAATATCATGGCAGATGACACCAGAAATGCTTCACACATTGCACCCATGTTAGGAATCAAACCCAGGTCTTCAGCATCACAAGCTGAACGATGTAACTACTGGGCTACCCACTACCCCTAATGTAACTTAAATTAAGGAAAATAATACACACCAATAAAATCTATTTCTTCTATGTTTTAACCAATCCACCAAAGAACCGGTGCTTTAACACAAGCATTGCCAAGTGGCCTAAGACAGAGATTGTCATATCCATTACACTTCACTTTCTCGCCACCCTTGACATGATTGGTCTTCTACAGGAACTATGACTTGCAGAAAAACTACAATAGTCTCTCTTCACATCTTGTGCTTGGGTTTCTGAGTAGGTTCACAAAGAAACTGCTTTCATTTGTTTTACAATCAATAACCTTCACACTTGGACAGAACATTGTCTGGTTGTATGACATTTAAGATAATACGTCAAATGTCACCAAGACGAAATATGAAGAACAGGCCCATGGCTATGTCAGGTACATATTGTAATGAGCCAGTAAGGTTTCATGCTACTTGTAGCAGTATCCCAGTAATATCACGGTGGGGGACACCAGAAATGGGTTTCGCACATTGTATCCATGTGGGGAATCGAACCCGGGTTTCATGTGACAAGCAAACACCTTAACCATTCGGCTACCCCACCGCCCCACATGAAGCAATGAAAATAATCTGAAGGATCTATCATCCTTTGCATGTTGAGTCAATCTCACACAATTATACAATGCCTTTGAGTAATGTGGTTTGACAAGAATGTGAGCTGAATCAAACAGACAACCACAAACATAAAATAGTAATTCTGCAAGTATAGATCAAGATCATTGTTTAACTGAGTGGAAATACAAAGGATTGGTTTGTTTAATGCTGCACTCAGCAATACGACAGCCAGATGACAGCCATCTGTAAGTAATTACATCTGGACCTGGCAAACCAATGACTGATGTTATGAGCATCAAAATTGGGGGGGAGGGAGGAGGAGGAGGGAGGAGAGAGAGAGAGAGAGAGAGAGAGAGAGAGAGAGAGAGAGAGAGAGAGAGAGAGAGAGAGAGAGAGAGACAGACAGACAGACAGACAGACACACACTGAGACCAACTGACGTATTAGGTCACCCCTTACAACCAGCAAAGGTTGCTTGGGCCTATTTTGACTTAGAACCCCTTGGGGGTAGTACAATTTTAAAGAAAAGGAAATTATTATGGTTATTACAATGGTGTCATTTAAGGTAGGTTCATGATGCTTTCTACACAAGCATTTAAATCCCCTTTTTTCATTTTTAATACAAGATTTATGCCAAGGATCCCATTTGTGCACTGGTATGCTATTTCCCTAAAGATTATGGTGCAGGCTTGCCACCCAATAAGACTGTCCACCATTGTAAAGACGAGATTTATTTGAAGGATAATTACGTTGAACTGGAATATACATATTGACCTGTCTCATCGGATCCTCAGTGTTGACCATGTTTGGGTTAGGGTAGGTTCCCCGACTAACCTTAACCTCTGGATCCCTGAATAAAAATAGTGGCTAACTTTCTCTACAGCGGCTGTAATGTAATTATTCTGATATCTACGTGAGCAGAATAAACAATGACCAGTCAAGTGGTTGAAATGTGACAATACTACAAACAGTCAAGTAAATAAACCAATAAATGTGACATGCAAACATCAAATAAACTCCATTGTCACTTCACATGAACTGAATTCTGATTAGCTTTTGAATATTTTTACATTCATTTGAAAACAAATATCACTATTTAAAACAGCTTTCAAAACAGCCCTTCAAAAATAAGTGATTATTCTCCCCTACCATACAAACAGGACTTGAACAATCACCACAAACAAAGCAGCCATATCCATTTCCAGACAGATTTGTCAGGAATACATGTCAGACACCAGTTATTGTTTTGGAACCATGTTGACAACAACTTAATGTCAACCATGTTAAGGCAGTTTGTCATGCGTGACAGGCTTGATGACACTGAAGAGAGATCAGTGAATATGTTAAAAAATTATGCAGATGGAAAAATGAGAGTAAAAGACATTGAAATAAAGTGATTAACCTGATTACTTGCAGAAGAATAGGTTCCCAGTATGTAGTCCTTCCAAGAAACCATGCACACTGTATCCTCTTGTTAGTCCACTCTCAATGTGCTGACCTCTTCAGTGACCTCAGTGGGCTATGAATACGCTTCCTTCATGTCCAGTTCCTGAAATGTATGTCAGTTTCAGTGTAAATGACTAGGAACCTGTTTCCCCTCGATCAGGAGATGATCCCTTCCGGCAGAAGCAATGGGGCAAACAGATAAGGCAGGGGTGGTAGGGCAGACGGATAAAAGCTGATCACTATACTACGGCAGACGCCAGCAGCAGACGACAGTGTGAGCCAGGGTACTGGACATGAATAGCAGACGTCTGTCACACCAGTGATTGTACACTTGCCTCATTTCTCTGGAAATGGTACATGCGATACAAGTCACAACACCAATACAGACTGCAGGTCTTTTCAGTCTCTCTCTGACCAGGAATTAGAGCTGAGTCTTGGGAAATTTCCACTGGCCATATTTTACAGACATGGAGTGACTCGGATATGGTGTGATATATCTAATACAGACTTGAGAGCAAAAAGCAAATACTTAAGGATCCTGTCCCATTTCAATTAGATCTAAGATTTTTAACAATATAATAATACATTTTCAAACGTGAATGAACACATGGAAAAATCTGTGTTACTCATGTAATTTACATATTACATTAATGGATGACTGCAGACGTCATTTGTGTGTGAAGTAAAGTTTGCCTTTCGAAATTATTTGGCTTTTCCTAAGCTTATGATGTGTCATTCTTGTGTCAGAGTGCGGTAATACCATCCATAACCTTGAGTAGACATTTTTTAATACACTTGCTTATTTATAGCATCTCTATGACTCACAGACTAAAATAAGACAGACGAGCGTGTTGGGAAAGCGAGGGAAAGCACTGTTGCATCATGGATCATGTTCCGCTATCTACACTGAAGACACGATCTCTTGTTCCAGGTTCCAACCCTCTCAACCCAACTATCACCACAATCACAGACACAAAGGCCTGTGACGTGCATGAACCGACAGGATACAAGCCACATGGACCAGGGCATTATGATGTTATTTCCCATTCAAGCTGTGTATGATAAATGATCAAACCTGCCGACTTTCTTACAAACAGATGTAAATCAAACCTGTGTCATTACACTGAGGCACAACAAGCAGATCCTCTCACTGCTGATGGAAATTCACAAAGTGTATTACATCCACACTATAGTATCCTGTCTGTCGTGGCACGTGGACCGGAGTGGAGTCTACACACTATAGGCATGGAACTGACAGCTGAGTTAGGCTTGGTACAGCCTGGCTGTGGGTCACACAAAGGCAGGGCTAGGGAGGGGGAAGTTGGGAGGGGGATAATTGTTAGGGGGAGACAGACCTGTAAGGGATATAATGAGCTTGAGGTGTGGCAGGGCAGATGGGGTAGAATTATGAGCAGGTCCTTGATGGCACAGGTCACTTCAGGTCACATTCCCCAGGCATCTCAGTGGGATGCTTGTAGTGGCCTTAATTTAGTAAAGTCAGGGTTGAATGGATGCCTGCGGGTAGTATCAGCTAGCATAAAGGAATAATGCAGCAGGTCACCTGAGGTCAGAGATGTGGTCATATGAAGAATATCTTACAGAGGAGGAAGCCAACAGAGATCTCCTTTAGGGAAAACACATCTGTTGGAATAGGAGCAGGGACTGGAGGTATACACAAGGTGGTATAGGAGGTATTCACAGGGTGGTATAGGAGATGAGAAGGAGGTATTCACAAGGTGGTATAGGAGATGAGGAGGTATTCACAAGGCGGTATAGGAGATGAGGAGGAGGTATTCACAAGGTGGTATAGGAGATGAGAAGGAGGTATACACAAGGTATTCACAAGATGGTATTCAGAAGGAGAGGTATGGTATAGGACATGAGAAGGAGGTATACACAAGGTGGTATAGGAGATGAGGAGGAGGTATAGGCGGTATAGGAGATGAGAAGGAGGTATTCACAAGGTGGTATAGGAGATGAGAAGGAGGTATTCACAAGGTGGTATAGGAGATGAGAAGGAGGTATTCACAAGGTGGTATAGGAGATGAGAAGGAGGTATACACAAGGTGGTATAGGAGATGAGAAGGAGGTATTCACAAGGTGGTATAGGAGATGAGAAGGAGGTATTCACAAGGTGGTATAGGAGATGAGAAGGAGGTATTCACAGATAGGAGGTACAGGGTGGTATAGGAGATGAGAAGGAGGCATTCACAAGGTGGTATAGGAGATGAGAAGGAGGTATTCACAAGGTGGTATAGGAGATGAAGGAGGTATTCACAGGGTGGTATAGGAGATAGAAGGGAGGTATTCACAAGGTGGTATAGGAGATGAGAAGGGGTATAGGAGATGAGAAGGAGGTATTCACAAGGTGGTATAGGAGATGAGAAGGAGGTATTCACAAGGTGGTATAGGAGATGAGAAGGGGTAGGTATTCACAGGGTGGTATAGGAGATGAGGAGGTATTCACAAGGTGGTATAGGAGATGAGAAGGGGGTATTCACAAGGTGGTATAGGAGATGAGAAGGAGGTATTCACAAGGTGGCATAGGAGATGAGGAGGTATTCACAAGGTGGTATAGGAGATGAGAAGGAGGTATTCACAAGGTGGTATAGGAGATGAGAAGGAGGTATTCACAAGGTGGTATAGGAGATGAGAAGGAGGTATTCACAAGGTGGTATAGGAGATGAGAAGGAGGTATTCACAAGGTGGTATAGGAGATGAGAAGGACGTATTCACAGGGTGGTATAGGAGATGAGAAGGAGGTATACACAACGGTGGTATAGGAGATGAGAAGGAGGTATTCACAGGGTGGTATAGAAGATGAGAAGGAGCTATA
The DNA here is from genome assembly GCF_003918875.1 of Haliotis rubra. Taxonomy (NCBI): domain Eukaryota; kingdom Metazoa; phylum Mollusca; class Gastropoda; order Lepetellida; family Haliotidae; genus Haliotis; species Haliotis rubra. The sequence goes on from NW_025767634.1 coordinate 3,557,193, forward strand.
GACATATAGTTGCAGAAAGTGTACACAATGGGGTATATGGACAGTAAAATGAGGCATATACAGTGACGTGTATGGGTAGAAATCTTATATATGAGGCATGAGGTATACACAGTGAGGGGTATGGGTAGATATATAAGGTGTACAATGAGGTATATGGCAATAAGCAGAGGTTTAAGGGTAGTTTTGGGGATGGGGCAGTTTAAGGTTTGAATTAAGAAGACCAGGGACTGAATTTTGTTTTCACCATCAACTCACTCGTTCAGCCTTAACACCTGTTTCCAACTTCTTGTGACAAGCATGAGATACTGGGACCTACTCAGACATGATTACACACAAGCTAAGTCCTGAAAACTATATAATTTGGATAGAAACAAATAACTCCATTTAAATCAACAAGGATCCCCTTAGGGATAAGGGATTCAGACTTCAACCTGTTGAAATAGCCTCACACTGAAGGCTGGCAGAAGGGAACTTAATATGGTTCAGAAACTGGAGTCAGACGATGTAATACTGTAACTAACATGCAGACTACAGGTGATAAACAGGTACAGAAAGATATTCCAGACTGCATTGAAAGACATCAAAGCTATATGATGGGCACCTGTTAACCAAATAAAAAAAAAGATTGACGTAAACTATGGTTGTACTCTACATGTCTAAAAATGAGTGAGTGAGTGAGTTTAGTTTTATGCTGCTTTTAGCAATATTCTTGCAATATCATGGTGGGTGGACACCAGAAAAGGGCTTGACACATTGTACCCATGTGGGGAATCGAACCAGAGTCTTCCACATGAAGAGCGAACGCTTTAACCACTAGGCTACCCCACCGCCCCATGCACAAATGAATAAACAGACAACAATTTAAAGAACTGGGACCCTCAGCATCTTCGGATGCCAAGCATTGGTTGAGGAGCATGTTCCAGAAAAAGAGGATCAACACGAGGTTGAAGCATGAGACAACTCTCATCATCTATGAATAAACGAAACCAGCACAAGACTCTGGAGAAAAGAAACTCATTAATCTCTTCGCACCTAATCCGATTATCAACATACTTCGGACTGTGATTCCATTACATAAAAGGCAAAGACCATTTATTAAATCATTTCCAAAGGACATGTGTAACGCCAGGTAATGGTATATGTATTGGGCAGAGTTAGCACCCATTCAACAGACAGAAGGTTCATAATCTGTCACCTGGGGAATCATAACCTTATTTTGTAGTCACTGGTATTGGAATCAAGAATAATAACTTAATTTCCCAAAACAAGTTGGCTTTATATACACAGTTAATAGTAGCTTATATACATAGTGTTCACACGGACGACATACCTAAAATGTATTTCAAGATTAACTGTGCCACATTTCAGGACAGTATATAAATACTTAATAAAATCACCTTTCATAAACTATTCTTAATCTCTAAATGTTCTGAAACTGTTGTTAAGAAAGCTGTTTTCTTGATGACTTATGAGGAACATGCTCTGGCATACAAAGCCTGAAACAGGTGAACATACACGCCTGTCAAAAAAATCATGAAAACAAACTGCAATTGATTCCACTGCATTTGATTGGCTTGATTGGCCAAGCAATTGTTTTAGTTTTTATTTCACCAAATTGGGCTATGTCCATAACTGAGTACTGTTTCTTAATTGGCTGGTAACAGTTTTGTTGTTTTATTGTGCAAAATAATATCATATATTTCATATTGCTGGCTGCATACATTTGTGCTATTGATCAAACATCCTGTGAAGTGGTTTGACATATTTGTTCAAAATAATTGATGCTATTATGTTTTATGCCTTTGTTGAGTTTTACATACATGTACATGTATTTACACGATATGCACATGGTATTATCATAATTCCTGTGCTTTGTTACATATCACATAGTGACAATCACTGGATTGTCTGGCCCGGACTGGATTTGTTTACAAACAACATCATGCAGCTGTCATACTGCTGAAACAAATATCTGCTCATGATATAGTCACAATTGTACAATCGACTCTGCTTTTAGCAGATATTTCTTATGAATGTGGAAAGGGTTTTGTCGCTTTAATTTGCATTATAGTGAGTGAGTTGGGTTTTACCCCGCTTTTAGCAATATTCCAGCAATATCACGGCGGGGGACACCAGAAATGGGCTGCACACATTGTACCCATGTAGGGAATCGAACCTGGGTCTTCAGCATGATGAGCGAATGCTTTAACCACTAGGCTACCCCACCGGCCCTATTATAGGGAATGATGCAATACTTGGGGCTATCTGCTGAAACATACAGTCTTCTTGTACTAACATTTCAGCACTGGTGTCAGTGGAGTCTTAGACATAAAGGTCATATGTATATGATATCATATGCAGCTGATGTCAAGTGTATTCATGTCTTAAAGACAACACCTGATTCTAGCACATCGAATTAATCTGTCACAGCGTAGCAGAATATCAGTATGGAAGAATGAGATGTTCTTTAACTTCATACAAGTAGCACATGTAAATACACGAGACTTGCAGTAAGGACAATATCATGTTCCTAGACTGACTGACTGACTGAGTTTAGTTTTACGCCGCTTTTAGCAATATTCCAGCAATATCACGGCGGGGGCCACCAGAAATGGGCTTAACACATTGTGCCCATGTGGGGAATCTAACCCGGGTCTTCAGCGTGACAAGCCAACGCTTTAACCACTAGGCTACCCCACCGCCCCCATGTTCCTAGACTTCATGGGCGTCTGACTATATTACCGAACCCTATCATGTCCAATGCCAGTATTTCATAACACAGATAGCCAGGGGAGTATGTCAAACAAACCGCCATATATCACATCTATAATGTCACAACAGGACATACATGTAACGTGACACAATCAGGTCAGGGGCTTGATCAGTTCAAACTTGCGTAACCGAGATTGGAAATCAGAACTGACATTAAAGCATCCATCTTGTATGTTCAATGATACTTTAATATTTTTATTCTGTTGACTGGTGAATTTACAGCATACATGTGTTAGGAGTGAGGGTTATTCTCCGTTAGTGGTTTATATAACTGTTCATTTTGTAGCGTACACTAGTCAAGCTGGGACAATGACAGGTATTAGAGTATCAGTTAAGACTAGTCAAGCTAGGACAATGATGGGCATTAGAGTATCAGTTTAGACTAGTCAAGCTAGGACAATGATGGGCATTAGAGTATCAGTTTAGACTAGTCAAGCTGAGGACAATGATGGGTATTAGAGTATCAGTTTAGACTAGTCAAGCTGGGACAATGATGGGCATTAGAGTATCAGTTTAGACTAGTCAAGCTGGGACAATGATGGGTATTAGAGTATCAGTTTAGACTAGTCAAGCTGGGACAATGATGGGCATTAGAGTATCAGTTTAGACTAGTCAAGCTGGGACAATGATGGGCATTAGAGTATCAGTTTAGACTAGTCAAGCTGGGACAATGATGGGCATTAGAGTAGTAGACTATCAGTTTAGACTAGTCAAGCTAGGACAATGATGGGCATTAGAGTATCAGTTTAGACTAGTCAAGCTGGGACAATGATGGGCATTAGAGTATCAGTTTAGACTAGTCAAGCTGATGGGCATTAGGACAATGATGGGATGGGCATTAGAGTATCAGTTTAGACTAGTCAAGCTAGGACAATGATGGGCATTAGAGTATCAGTTTAGACTAGTCAAGCTAGGACAATGATGGGCATTAGAGTATCAGTTTAGACTAGTCAAGCTAGGACAATGATGGGGGCATTAGAGTATCAGTTTAGACTAGACAATGATGGGTATTAGAGTATCAGTTTAGACTAGTCAAGCTTAGGACAATGATGGGCATTAGAGTATCAGTTTAGACTAGTCAAGCTGGGACAATGATGGGCATTAGAGTATCAGTTTAGACTAGTCAAGCTAGGGACAATGATGGGCATTAGAGTATCAGTTTAGACTAGTCAAGCTGGGACAATGATGGGTATTAGAGTATCAGTTTAGACTAGTCAAGCTAGGACAATGATGGGCATTAGAGTATCAGTTTAGACTAGTCAAGCTAGGACAATGATGGGCATTAGAGTATCAGTTTAGAGCTATCAAATGATGGGCATTAGCTTTAGGACAATGATGGGTATTAGAGTATCAGTTTAGACTAGTCAAGCTAGGACAATGATGGGTATTAGAGTATCAGTTTAGACTAGTCAAGCTAGGATTAGAGTATCAGTTTAGACTAGATGGGACAATGATGGGTATTAGAGTATCAGTTTAGACTAGTCAAGCTGGGACAATGATGGGCATTAGAGTATCAGTTTAGACTAGTCAAGCTAGGACAATGATGGGTATTAGAGTATCAGTTTAGACTAGTAAAGGAAACAGCTTGCTGTACAACACAATACCAGTCTGAACAAGTACAGCTAAAACTGATAGAATACCAGTTTATACTAGCATAGAATCAGGTTAATGTGTGATACAATACCTGTTTGGACTAGTAAGAAAACAAGAAACAGCTTGGGACATTGTAGAATATTAGTTTCAATGAGTAGGGAAAAAGGTTGATGAATGACAGATTACAAGTTGGACAATCAAAGATTGGTTGGTTTGTTATTTCATGCCACACTCAGTAAATAATCTAGTCTGGACCAGACAATCCAGTAATCAATAGCATGAGCATCGATCTACACAACTGGGAACCGATGACATGTGTTAACCAAGTCAGCATCGATCTACAAACTGGGAACCCGATGACCAGCCGATCCTGTTAGTCGCCTCTTACGACAAGCATGGGTAACTGAAGACTACTTCTAACCCAGATCTTCACGGGTTGACAATCAAAGAATGAGTGAGTGAATATTGCTTAACGCCGCATCAGCAATGTTGCAGCTATTCGCAGCGAGGACAATCAAAGAAAAGAACCTGATGTGTGATGGAATACCATTCCGGAGTAATACAGTAAACAGCTTGAGACAAGTAGTTGTGACACAGCAAATGTTAGGAACTGTCATTTGATACAAATATAAGCTATATTTCGATACAAACGAATACAGCATTTTGAAATATTGTTAATAACAATCATGTTTGGAGGTACATTATAGACCTAGACTCATGTTGAAGCCTGCAGTAAGTCTGAGAACAAAACAAAGGGAACATGAGAAGAAATAATATCACTATAAGGGGTAAATTTTAATTAAATTTCATTAAAATAAAACATGGTTCCTTGCCTGCTTTCCCATGAGAACAATTACAAGAGCCCTGTACCTGACAAGATTCAATCAAAAACCCAAATATACAATCCCACCAGATGTGAGTCCTGGCCAGTCTGTGGGGCTACTGTTGTCCAGTTGATGAAATCACCACCAGCTAGATAAAGCCCTTAACGTGGCAGGCAACAATGCCACCTCCATTGTCCAGACACATCTGCTGGTCACTGCTGGCCACACTGACGGGTCAATACATTCACTTGACAAATTATGACATCGACCCTGATTGACTCTAACTGTTGGATTATAAAGTACATTATATCCCAATAAAACAAAGTATGAAAGGCTGCAGTGATGGTGCGTTATCCATTAGCAGGTGAATACGAGATGTATGCCATAATGGCTAGGGTAGGGAGGCCGCAGTTACGGTAATCTCAGAAGCCCAATCACAGTGAGTGCTCCCACTGATCGATAGTGCTGATGATATAAGCCAGAAATGCGAGCAAGTTATGAAGGGTTCTTAGGAGTTGGAATATCATGTTTTGGCAGCAAGAGGATTCATGAAAACTGAGATACATAGACGCCTGATTGAATTCTGAATCGTTTATGCTGGGTCTGTCTCTGTGATTCAATCTCAATCATATTGGCTTTGATCTGACCCTGGGTGGCAGAATCAATCATATTGGCCTTGATCTGACCTTGGGTGGTAGAATCAATCATATTGGCTTTGATCTGACCCTGGTTTGTAGAATCAATCATTTTGGGTTTTTTATTAAACCCTGTGTTGGATTTTGGAAGCATGAACACCATTGGATGCTGAAAACAATTTGATCCCAGAATCCCCATAGAGATACCTATTGATACATGGTTCGACACACGGCTGTATTGAGACATATGTACTGGGTCTTTATTGGTTTGACTACAATCTACATACCTATCACCAATCTTCAAATTATTTATAGGAATCGTAACAGCTAGATCTTATTACAGAACTGCATGTTCAGAAGTACACCCGGCTCATCACTGCAGTATTGATAAAGGAAGTAAGGAAATTACCTCCCCTGCTTCCCGGGGGTTCCGTCTGGCCTGTCTGTGCAGGAAATCAAACTTCCAAAGTTTCAGTAACTACTGAGAGGTTCATATCCATTATCTAACTCAATAATCCAGTACATCTGACAACCCTCTGGTCAGCGGTTACATGGTTGAGAGTTCAGAAGCATTAATTAACATTGTGTTAAATTAATAGCTCATCCCTTTTCTCACATGGGTATGACACGATGTCACAGTAACCACTGATGGGCAATTCCACAAAGAGCTCCATAAAATCAATAGTTCTGACAAAATAAGCCAAAGGTGTTGGACAGGGATTGAGAAGCGCAGCCTGTGTTAGTTTTGTCACGTCCTGCCTACACCACAGACAGAATCTGATGAGGTTATTACCTACAGCACCTGACATCTTCTGAGCAAGGATGAAGGGCGGGGATGAGGACTACATTGCTGAAAGTTAAAGCAGTGAATGGGCCTGAGGGTAGACTGGGCTGTACGCATTGTACGTGACAGTAGTGAGAAAGTTGGGACCATGGGTGTTGAGATGATTTGGAGTGTTATGAGGGTGAGTTGAAGGGGGTTGGGCTGGGGGTTGAAGGGGTTGGCCTAGGGGTAGAAGGGGATGGGCTGGGGGTTGGCCTAGGGGTTGAAGGGATGTGCTGATGGTTGGTTGGGGCATTGGGCTGAGAGGGAAAGGGGCTTGAACTGCCTGTAATTTAGAATGAGTATTATTGAGAAGGTGATGATGAGAAGGGTAGGAGAGGGTTGAGGGATGAAGGATGAATGAGGGATGAATGAAGGATGAATGAAAGGAAGGGAAGGGCTGAAGGTTGACCAATGCTTACCTTGTGAACACACATACTGTTTATAGATGGGAGATTCTGAACCTGAGACATTCAACACTTGCTATATATTTGCATTGCAGAAAGGAGTGGGCAGAAGGAATAATATTATGTTTTTCCGGGTCTGCGGGACAGACTAGACTAATGGCTGAGGGACTAGGTGCTGAGAGAAGTTTATTTATATGCCACTTTTAGCAATGTTCCAGCAATATGATGGTGGGGGACACCAGAAATGGGCTTCACATATTGTACCCATGTTGAGAAAAGAAACAAAATCTTTAACCTCTAGGCTACGCCACCGTCCCCACTGAACGTAGAAAGGGTTAGAAGCTGAGGGTAGGAAGGGCTAGGGCTGAAGGTAAGAAAGGCAAGGGGCCAAGAGAAGGAAGAACTAAGAGCTGAGAGTAGGAAGGACTAGGGACTGAAGGTTGGTGTGAGTGAGTGAGTTTAGTTGTATGCCACACTCTGCAATTATCCAGCTATATGGTGGTGGTCTGTAAATAATCGGATCGGAACCAGACAATCCAGCGATCAACAGCATGAAAATCAATCTACGCAACTGGGACACGATGACATGGGTCAACCCAGTCAGAGAGACTGACCACCCGATCCCGTTAGTCGCCTTTTACGACAAGCATGGATTACTGAAGATCAATTCTAACCTGAACGTCAAAGGGCAGGGTGGGAAGGACTAGGAGCTGAAGGTAAGAAGGACTAGGAGCTGAAGGTAGGAAGGACTAGGAGCTGAAGGTAGGAAGGACTATGGGTCGAGGGTAGGAAGGTCTAGGAGCTCAGAGTAGGAAGAACTTGAGGCTGAAGGTAGAAAGGGCTAGGGGCTGAAGGTAAGAAGGGCTAGGGGTAGGAAGGACTAGTGACTGATGGTAGGAAGGGCAAGGAGCTGAAGGTAGGAAGGGCTAGGGGCTGAAGGTAGAAAGGGCTAGGGGCTGAAGGTAGGAGGGCTAGGGGTAGGAAGGATTAGTGACTGATGGTCGGAAGGGCTAAGAGCTGAAGGTAAGAAGGCCTAGGGGTAGGAAGGACTAGTGACTGATTGTAGGAAGGGCAAGGAGCTGATGGTAGGAAAGGGCTAGGGGCTGAAGGTAAGAAGGGCTAGGGGTAGGAAGGATTAGTGACTGATGGTCGGAAGGGCTTAGACTGACTGACTGACTGAGTTTGGTTTTACGCCGCTTTTAGCAATATTCCAGCAACATCACGGCGGGGGACACCAGAAATGGGAAGGGCTTAGAGCTGAAGGTAAGAAGGGCTAGGGGTTAGGAAGGATTAGTGACTGATGGTAGGAAGGGCTAGGAGCTGAAGGTAAGAAGGGCTAGGGGTAGGAAGGACTAGTGACTGATGGTAGGAAGGGCAAGGAGCTGAAGGTAGAAAGGGCTAGGGGCTGAAGGTAAGGAAGGGCTAGGGGTAGGAAGGATTAGTGACTGATGGTCGGAAGGGCTAAGAGCTGAAGGTAAGAAGGGCTAGTGGTATGAAGGACTAGTGACATAGTAGGAAGGGCAAGGAGCTGAAGGTAGGAAGGGCTAGGGACATGAAGGACTAGTGACTGATGGTAGGAAGGGCAAGGAGCTGATGGTAGGAAAGGGCTAGGGGCTGAAGGTAAGAAGGGCTAGGGACATGAAGGACTAGTGACTGATGGTAGGAAGGGCTAGGGGCTGAGAGTAGGAAGGACTAGGGGCTGAAGGTAGGAAGGACTAGGGGCTAAGGATAGAGGTGGACTAGAGGCTGAAGGTCAGAACCCTCACATCCAAGAGAAGACTGACTGAGTTTAGTTTACGCCGCTTTTAGCAATACTCCAGCCACATCACGACAGGGGACACCAGAAATAGGTTTCACACATTGTACCCATGTGGGGATTCAAACCCGGGTTCTCAGCGTGACGAGCCAACGCTTTAACCACTAGGCTACCCCACCGCTCTCAAAGAGAAGATCAAAGACACAAATCCATCAGACATGTCACACACCAAACGCTCATCTAAAAACACAACAGATACAGCTCTTTACGTGCCAAATTTCAATCAGTTCTGATCAAAACAAAAAAACTCAGACAACAAAGATTCCTACTTATGAGTCAGTCTCCATAAATCTCCCTCTACACTCCTGTTAAGTAGGTATGGATGCTTGTAATGTGTGATATTGTCAACATCCACCATGTGTTTTCATCTTGCTGACACTGCCTCTCGTGTTTGAGGCCTCATCAAACAGTCTCTTTAATCTACAGCACATACAATCTGGGCCACCTTTAATCTACATGCAGAGACCTCTGATGGCTAAGGACAAAGGGCTAATGTCTTGTTTATATTCCAGTTTGCCCGAACTCATGCTAAACGTACAAACTTCAGACAAAAGATCCTTATCTATATTTAATTGATTTTAGCATGATATTAGGTAAGCTGATGCTGGTGACTTGTTTGTGGAATAATGACACGGTAATGAGATTCTGGCAGAAATGTGATTCAGTGAATAGGGGAGTCGGTGACATCCACTGAATTTGATTAATGACAGTTCCATCAGTCATTATCAGCTTCAGCACATCATTAGACAGGATCCCTGAGTGTCTGGAGGTGGTTTCTAGTCTGCCATGGGTCAGTCAGATCTGTTTATAAGCTTCATCTCTGCATCTCATTCAGCAGCTGAGAACTTTAGTTCCGACATTTAGTTCCAGAAGTGTCATCTTTTTTTTTAAATATATATATCCACAAAATAAAATACTTTAATAAAAGTGGAGCCTAGCTTAATTTCAAAGCTAGCACTAAGATGATCCCTGACATTCTAGACTTGAGAGAGATTTTCTATTTAATAAATTCTCTTGGATCTGAAACGAGAGCCTGCCTTACTGGTCTTTCGCCCAGACCCAAGAGAATAATAACAAATAGGAATGATTAAAACAGGAAGCCAACTTATGTCTATAATGATTTACAGTATTCCCAAATATTATTGAGAAAATCTTTGTTTTCTGATACTGATAATAAAACTTTAAAATAGGTGTTACATTATGAAGTAAGGTACTCAATATGGGAGGCAACTCTTGTAGGCTTAAGAATAAACCTTACTACATCAAGAGTTATCTCCCCTGCTGTAGCAGACGGCTTCCTTTGTTGACACAGCACGTTTCACAGCAGAAGAGAAAAGAATGCTGGCTCTAGATGATTTTGAAAACGATGTGACTAATGCAAAAGAGTTAACTGGTAGACATGACATTCCTCTGTCTACAGTATGCAGAACTTTGAAGTCCTCAGGTATGTAATGAAACCCTTCGACAAGAATTACAAAGACTTAACTGGGTGAAAAAGCACAGACGTTGAAACTGGTGTGGGGCTCACGAAAATCAAGATTGTTATAATGTTTTCTTTTCTGCCTGGCTTTTCCTGAACTGTGTGAAATTTTGAACAAAAGAGACTACGAAACCTATCTACCAACACCCAAAACATAACCCAAGATTTCGCATGTGGGGTGGGATATCATCACATGGAGTGACGCCGTGGTGTATTTTCACTGGACATTTGATGAAGGAATGATGTGTTGACATCTTAAATGATCACCTCCTTCCAATGGCTCAAACACTGTATGAAGATAACGGGATTTTCCAGCATGATAATGACCCAAAACATACTGCAGTTTTAGACTGGCCCAGCTACAGCCCAGGTCTTAACCCTATTGAGAATGTGTGGGGACTAATGAAGGACAGAATTAACCAAAAAAGGACTTTCAAGTTTTTTAAAGAAAGAAATGGAAGAATATTCAGAAACGCTGTCACACGATTTCCACCAAACTTTGACTAGTAGTGTACCTAGGTGGATTCAGTCGTATATTGTAGGGCAAGGTGGTCTCACAAAGTACTGAAAAGACAATTACACTGTTAGAGAATCATATCTCAACATATTCATTTAAGTAAAACTTCTATAGTTTATATACATGTATATATCTTGTCTCATTAACTTTCCTGTCTTGGAGGCTGGTTGCCTTTCTCTCAGACTCTAGAGAATATATTAGATAGGAGCCTACTTCAAGTCTAGATTAAATTGGCAAGTTATCCTATTGGTATTAATACTGGCTATGAAACAACTTGCTGGTAAAAGATTTATATTTACTTCTAGTATTAATAATAAACTTATACATATCTCAGAATTCATGAAGATACTATGGGATATTCTAAGATGCTTAGTGGTTAGAACAATCGGAAAAAAAATACATTATCAGACAATAAAGGTATAGTTTTTTGATGACGTAACAATTGAATGACGTTATCCCGTCACTGCACCATTCTAGTGTGCCCCCTCGTAATCGAACCATTTTACATTACGTCACAATGTAAGCGACGTCACGATGCATGTCAGTTGTCATCGCCTCGTACGGCCTCCTACAGTAAACTACACCGTTGCATCCAGTTTCTTGGTTTGCTGTTGCTTCACGCAACTAACATCACTGGTGGAAACATTACGTTTATGTTTTACGACGGTTAAAATGTGTCATTTCGACTCACAAGTTTTCAGCGACACGGTAACGTTCGTAATGTGTACATTCCCACAATGCAATTGTGGAATGTCGCTTGACTACTCAACTTCCTCTGGATGTACTGATCTAAACTTACGCTGGTAGTAGAAATGCAACGTTCATATTGCCCCATATGGTTTACGTTAATGACAGATGTAATTAAAATAATTCAAAGAAGATATTTAATCCGAACCTAAACCGTCATCAAACTGTTATCATTTGTTTTTTTCTGGTAACGTTCGTCTTAACGTAGGGGGCAGACACATTAATAGAACAGCACACCAGTTAGCCCTGTGCGCGAGGATTCTTAATTTAGGTCACCGACACCGTCGTTTGTTTTCTGCCTTAAATTAATCGTAATTATCTTTAGAAAGTATTAAATTTGGCATCTTAGAAAAGAAATACAGTTCGCCAGTGCCACCATATATAGTAATAAAACACACTTTTGCCCTGAACTATTATAGTTAAAGCAGCGTCCTCGTGCTTTAACTATAATAGTTCAGGGCAAAAGTGTGTTTTATTACACTATACATGGTGGTAGAGCGAAGTGTATTTCTTAATTCTAAGATGCCTAGCGGTTAGAACAATCGAAAAAAAAATACATTATCAGACAATAAAGGTATAGTTTTTTGATGACGTAACAATTGAATGACGTTATCCCGTCACTGCGCCATTCTAGTGTGCAAGCGTCCTCGTGCTTTAACTATAATAGTTCAGGGCAAAAGTGTGTTTTATTACACTATACATGGTGGTAGAGCGAAGTGTATTTCTTAATTGTAATAGTAAAAAGATACATAGCCAGGAAAAACATAAGGATTGCCAAATATTACATAAAATGGCCAAACAGATTAATTGTACACTTAGAGAACCTGTAGTAGATCACTGTCATGCACGTATCTCCTGTGTTGTATTGTATTGTAAGTGCTGTAACATCAATTTTCACTCCACCCTGAAATGTACACCTGACTGAAATGAATAAAAAGAATTTTAAAAAAAGTTTAGATTGCCTCAGCAGAAATTATCAATTCTTCTTGGCTGCTTTTGGACTTCTGCTGGTTTGCTGACATAGAGTGTGAACAAGCCCTAGATGCACAGGTATGTTGTCACAACAGTTCAAACACAATGGAAGAGTGAAACACAATGTCTCTCCTTCTTAAAACCAAACTGCCACATTTCATAATAAGTATTCTAGAAACTGCTTCTGGCTTTGAGCATGGCACTCAGGGTTGGGTCATCAATGAACACATCCTTGAAGAAAACAACGAAAACACCGATGCCTTGAGCATCTGACCTTTACAGAAATAAGATGGCTAAATACAAGACTATTTTGGCTGAAGGACACATCTGGTCTTCTCACCTAAAAGCACGCTGGTAGATCCAAATATACAGTCATCATTCGCATTAATGGCCTACATGATTCCGCTTTTCCGCTTAAACAGGAGGTCATCAACAGCTACCATAAATTTCCAGATTTTCCATGCAACCACATTTCTGTGTCAATGAAAATAGCAGATCGACAAATCCATACGGAATTAAGGAAATTTAATCCTTTTGTAACACTATCTGGAAATATATGGAGATTCCTGTGTTTGCAATGCATTACACAGCCAAGACAGATCTAATTAGGAACAAATCTTCAGCTTTGCAAAGCACTGACCTGACTCACAAACTTCGGGACAAATATTTCACAGGTAACAGAGTGGTGCAGAGATGAGGGAACAAATCAACACAACAAAGCACCTTGACAAAAGGGAATCACATTTCTTGAAAATCTGTTAATCTACCCACAAGATCATTATGCAAGACCTGTCTGTTCCTGTCCACTTCTCTACATAATCTACTTCCTCTCCCCAAACTGACGGCAACCAACATGCATTATTTCAGTTTGTTGTTTTTCTGTTTTATGCATGAATCAGTGATTCAGTGTAGCATTGATTCAGTGTAGCAGTGATTCCGTCACCGCATGCTTCATCCAATATGGATATACCCTGCATGTGTGCATGGTGCCAACAAGACAAGCAAAATCACATCCAACAAATCCTGGCCAACTAGGAACCACAACTCTGAATGATGTCCCATAACTAGATTTGCCATCCTTGGCCAAACTTTGTTTTTAATAAAAACTTAACAATGTCTTCTGATGTCTGACTTTAACTGCAGTGTTGTTGATTTTCCAACATGCAGATACGAGGATTCTACCCATGTTGATGTACACCAATTGTAAGATTGTTTATAAATGACATAAGACAATCAAACAGTCTGTCCAAAGCAAACAAATATGAAGACCCATTTCCATTTTGTCCATCTTTAGGAAATTTATGAACCAATGTAATAAAAGAAGTGCGCCTAGATTTGGGCAGTCATAAAATATCCAGGTCAACTTGACTTTTCTTCAGCTGTATTCAATAAATATTCCTTTACAAAGCAAAGTGACTAGGTCTACTTCATAAATTCATTGAAAGAAACAAGGCTTCTTCACAGGCCACAACCTATGTAGATCTGGGTCAGATTTGGTCTTCAGCAACACATGTTTGTCCGAGGTGACTGATGGATTGGGTGTTTGGGCTCACTGCCGGATGGGGTGTTCGGGCTCTCTGCCGGATGGGGTGTTTGGGCTCACTGACTTGGTTGACACATCATTGCATCCCATGTTTGTCCGAGGTGACTGACGGATGGGGTGTTCAGGCTCACTGACGGATGGGGTGTTCGGGCTCACTGACGGATGGGGTGTTCGGGCTCACTGACAGATGGGATGTTCAGCCTCACTGACGGATGGGGTGTGCAGGCTCACTGACAGATGGGGGGTTCGGGCTCACTGACTTGGTTGACACATCATTGCATCCCAAATGCATAGATGATGCTCATGATGTTGATCACGGGATTGTCTGGTCAAGACTGAATTTTTTTTCTATAGACTGCTGCCATATAGCAGAAATCTTGCTGATTGCAGTGTTAAACCAAAAAAAAAAACAGACAACTTCTTTTCTGTTTATGGTTGGATATGAGAAACAAATAAAAAAATAAGGTTGGCCTTAGTCAAAAGACCTCTGACAAACAAAGCCAAAGACAAAGAGAGACACAAATGCACCATTCCACACTACATGTATTACTACTTCATAACAAGAACATTTTATGTCCTTATGTTACCTTTCAACACATTTAAATCAAGGATCATATCCATAATGTAAAAGAAGTGCTACTTTTTAAAAACAAACTACACACAGAAAGTGCAAATTAATCAAAGCAACCTGGAATATTGGAAGCATGGTTCCACCTCTGTAATTATGAGGAAGGGCCTTTGGCTGTTATCACAGGATTACTTTACATGATAGCAACACACAACTAATGAAGAACAAAGCGATGGCCAGCAGGCAATCTGACCATGGGTACCGTGGAACCTCCCACGATGCAACTTTCAGTGTCAATCTTAAAATGTACAAGTACAAATAACCTTAACCTTTGATGTCTTTTAGCGGCATTTAGAAGTTGTTATAGATGACCAAGATATTTAATGGATTTAAGCTTCTTTATTCTTTCTTTTTTGTGTGGGAAAGAATAAAAAAGCTTAAATTCACAAAATATTTTGGTGACCTTAACCTTTGCCCACAGATGGACTGACATGAAGGACATGACATCAGTGATGGTATAATCATGACCCCAGCAAGGCTTATTATTAACAAGGACCATCACAGACCTCCAGGTCTAATCGCCTACTGACATACACCCTGGCGAGGCAGATGTGACCAGTCTATCTTTAGGTGCTAATCAGCCTTATGTTGGACAGACTACAAAATGCTTTAGCTGGGACTAACACTGGCTGAAACTTAGATGGAACTATCAGTGGATGGAATGGTGAATGTCATGAATTCACGATTTGTGTTCAGTATGGCAGCGTAAGGGGCAAGACATGTAAAGTCAAACCTTACCAATCCAAGCAGTACCAAGACAAGTACCTTGTCAATCTGAGAGTACATGTAAAGTCACACCTTATCAATCCAGACAGTACCAAGACATGTAAAGTCAAACCTTGTCAATCTGGAGAGTACCAAGATGTGTAAAGTCATACCTTATCAATTCAGACAGTGCCAAAACATGTAAAGTCACACATTATCAATCTGGAGAGTACCAAGACATGTAAAGTCAAACCTTATCAATCTGGAGAGTACCAAGACATGTAAAGTCAAACCTTTATCAATCTGGAGAGTACCAAGATGTGTAAAGTTATACCTTATCAATCTGGAGAGTACCAAGGCATGTAAAGTCACACCTTATCAATCTGAGAGTACCAAGATGTGTAAAGTGACACCTTATCAATTCAGACAGTATCAAAACATGTAAAGTCACACATTATCAATCTGGAGAGTACCAAGACATGTAATGTCAAACCTTATCCAATAAACAGCTACACACAGACTTTCTGAACAGTTTGCTGATTGAAAAAGTAATTAGGAATTAATAAATTCCTCAAATATGACACAGATTTGAAGATATACTCAGCTGCTTGCGGTCTATGTGACCTTTCTACCTTTGCAATCCATATGATGAAGCAAAACAGGTCATCTTCTCATTAAGTCTACGCTAGCTCAATCAAACAACACTGTTGACCAATGCCAGCTTCTGAAGAGTCCATCAGTTCAAAACAATGGCCCATTTGGCTTTGATTATACAAATGACATATAACCATTACCTATGGGAAAATCCATCTTGAACAGATGCTGTATTCTGTAGTCTACTTATACACAGACATTAACTCTGATAAAGCCTTGCCTTATGGGGAGAAGCACTTAAACAGCTTAAGGATTAACTATGCTTGATATTACCTAGGTAAATCTGACTTTGGGCTTTTCTCTAACAGACACTAGCACACCATCATCTGATTGCAACAGTAATGTACAGGAGGGAACAAGAGTCCTGACTTTCTGTGGTCAAGGACGCAGGAAGCTTGGTTGTAAACAATATCTATCTGATATCAAGAATTGAAGCATCTGTTGGGGGTCAAGGATCAGGGACACTGGAATCTTGGTTGTACTCACTGTCAGATTGGTTTGTTGTTCAATGTTTCACTCAGCAATATTCCAGCTATATGGTGGCGATCTGTAAATATCCGAGTCTGGACCAGACACTTCAATGATCAGCATCTTGAGCATCAATCTTCGCAATTGGGATACAATAACATGTGCCAACCAAGTCAGCGAGCCTGACCACCTGATCCCATTAGTAGCCTCTCATGACAAGCATGGGTTACTGAAGACCAATTCTAACCCGGATCTTCTGTATCATAGATCAGGTATACAGGAAGCTTGGTCTGTCTAGTTGTTATCTGCCAGTACACACAACAGTCTAACTGTCACAAAGGCTGACTACAATAGGGACGTTGTTAATCACTTGGGATCTGACTGTAGGCTGAAAACAAAGCCCTGGTTGTACTGATCTACCAAACTGATAATCAAAATATTGAGGTGGGGTGAAATGGGGTTTAACGTCATACTTAAGACTACTTCGCTCATATGACAAATTAAGCTGGTTTTATAGTGCTAGCTCATGCTGCAGTTAAGCATGAATACCCCACTCAGACACATTATAGTGACCCCGACCAGTCCTTGATGTACCCATAAATGCCGAGCACCAGCCAGGGACCAACAAGTACCATATTTTAACGTCTCTTGGTATGACGTGGTCGGGGGATCGAACCCACGACTTTCCGCTGAAGCTCTAACCACTACACCACGGAGGTGGTCTCAAATTATTGAAGTAACAAACAAAATATTTCTACAAAGAATAACGTCTTGACATTGAGATAATGTAGCATTTCCCAAGCCACATGTACTACCTACCAACATGCATGGCTGCCTCCACATGTTTCCCCAATGCAGATTCATCACACCTGTTGTCCTCTACACATTCAGTCACAGCCAGGTGACACAGTAAATCAATTATCAAATGGCGTGAGCCATTTAATAATGTTGGTGTGCATTCCTTTCAGTAACACTCCAGTTATGGATAAATTACACCAGTGGTGAAAAAAATTCAATTCTATAAACAACCTATTTTACATAGACTAGTCACAATTTAAGTTTGTCAGTGCTATGCAACTTCCAGTATTGTATGTCTATAAGACACAATGCATGCATGATTCTGTTGTACAACTTCAAGGTAGCATGGACAGACAAACCAAACTGCATGCATGATTCTGTTGTACAACTTCAAGGTAGCATGGACAGACAAACCAAACTGCATGCATGATTCTGTTGTACAACTTCAAGGTAGCATGGACAGACAAACCAAACTGCATGCATGATTCTGTTGTACAACTTCAAGGAAGCATGGACAGACAAACCAAACTGCATGCATGATTCTGTTGTACAACTTCAAGGTAGCATGGACAGACAAACCAAATTGCATGCATGATTCTGTTGTACAACTTCAAGGTATTGTTGGGGTGGTGGGGTGGTGTTTTTTCTGGCACCAACGGACATCGGTCATTCTGATAGAGAAAGTCGACATGATGATCCTGCCTACCTACCCTAAATTTTAAAGAGGTGTAATCAGAACCACAACATTTTATTTATTTGGCCTCATAGCATGTGATATGTACATATATAGAGAAGACAGACAACAGTCAAGACAGTTAGTGATAGCATCAGAAGAGGTATGTGTTTAGTCCTGATTGAAACACAGATATCATAGTGCACAGGGGCAGTGGGGTAGCCTAGTGGTTAAAGTGTTCGCTCGTCATGCCAAAGACCCGGGTTTGATTCCCCACATGGGTACAATGTGTGAAACTGCTGGAATATTGCTAAAAGTGGTGTAAAACCAAACTCACTCACTCAAGGTATTGTACACAGACAAGCAACAGTAGATGTATAATTCTGTTGTACAACTAAAAGGTATTGCACACTGATATGGAAAAGTACAAGTATGATTCTCTTGTACAACTTCAAGGTAGCATGTACTGACATGGCACAATGCAAGTCCATGTCAGCTAAATATAATGCATATCTTGCTCAGTGGCGGTGCTTGACCTTGTGACTGAAGACATCAGAAACAGCTTACAAATCCTGTGCTCAATGTCACTCACTGTGAACCTAAGAAATGTCCGTCAAATCCACACAAACAACAATTCCTGCTTTATTTCAAGACCAGTGATACAGATCACATTTCCCATCAATCATCAATTACTTCTTTCACATGATGAGAAAATCTCCTACTTTACGGTGAAGTATTATGTGCCGTAAGACTGACACTTTTCCACCTGAGTGGGATTAAGATCAATTCAACATGGAACATGGTTATTCCAGGTTGGGATTTAGCTATCACAACGAAATAAATAATTCACAAATCGATACAATAAAATGTCCATGATGATACATAGTATAATATTTATTATATATATTTATTGTACTTAAGGTTGTTGGTTGGCCCAAATAGAAAACGTTACGACAAAAGTATACAATAAAGGATAACCACCTGAGTCTTGGTAGATGAATTCACAAGCACTGAATAAAGAATTTTTCAATTAAAAATATCAACCTGAGAAGATTACATTACAAGGACAAACTCCAAAACACTGACAAAAGAGTGAGTGAGTGAGTGAGTTTACTTTTACGCTGCACTCAGCAATATTCCAGTTATATGGCGGCGGTCTTTAAATTATCGAGTCTGGACCAGACAATCCAGTGATCAACAGCATGAGATGAAACGTGTCAACCAAGTCATCGAGCCTGACCACCCGATCCTGTTAGTCGCCTCTTACGACAAGCATGAGTTACTGAAGATTCTAATCCGGATCTTCATGAGTACACTGACTGAATGACTGAGTTTAGTTTTACGCCGCTTTTAGCAATATTCCAGCAATATCACGGCGGGGGACACCAGAAATGGGCTTCACACATTGTGTCCATGTGGGGAATCGAACCCGGGTCTTCGGCGTGACGAGCCAAGGCTTTAACCACTAGGCTATCCCACCAGCCCTTCACGGGTATACTGACAAAAGAACAGACTGATCTGATCTCAAAGTGGTAAAGACACAAATCTCAAGTTTCTCATATACCAACAGCAATCCGACAGATTTGTAGGCACAGTTCTGAAATGTCTCATGTTTTCATTAGTGATCCAAAAGATCTTAACCAAACCTTAACCCAAAAGTAAACTTGAGATTCATCTTAACATGCATCAATACTGAATCTGGCGATATGAACAAATATAGTGTTTTCATAAATTTTAACCAAGCTTGAAATATTTTGTAGAAGAAAACAGAAGCTACACCTTTACTGCCATTCTTCATACATGCCAACAATAAGCCGAAATAAAATCAATACAATCTTGATGAAAGCAACCATTACTGATTAAGCATGTCTGGGATTGATTATTGCCGATAGGTGTTCAGTTAATCTGATAGTCACGCCATGATATGAATGACATATAATTTCAAATTCACACATTTTACTTCAGTTCATATAAATGAGACAAAACTGTTTCCCTAATCAGAAGATGCCCCCATTGAGGTGAGTCCACACCTTTGTAGAGTATTTGTGACAGGTTCAATTTGAAATACACTGACAGAAAAATCCAATCAAGACATAAATTAAAACTGATCTTTCCCAAAACAAAAAGAACTGTCAAGAAATTGGTCGTTGATTAGTCTTCAATAGATGTGTTTGGCATTCAAAAGTATTCTGGCAGAATCCTAATAACAGCTGTGATCCTTATTCAGAACATGACATCCTGCAGGGTTTCCAGACTCACCTGGTTTCTGTATCCAGCCTCAGGCACTCAAAGCACCATAAAGAACTAATACACAACTTAGTCCTTGACCTTTCACCGATAATAGGCTTCAGATCCTGGCCTGGAATCTATCCTCATAAACAAACCAACTCCTGAAATACTTCATAACATCATAATGTTGACATAGCTTTTCCTTTTAAACTTGCATCATACCCAAGCATTCAAATGACATGGCTACAAAAAAGTATTTCACGACAGTAGAAAAGAGCTAATTGTCAATGGAAATTGCGAAATTCCATAACAAGCACTATAGCATGAGAATTCAATACTGAACTGAATGGCATGAATGCAACCACATGAAAATCCATTTCTCATTCACACCAGCACCGGATGTTGCAAGTCATGCCAGTATTGGAGTTAAACAAGGCTACATATTACAACCAATATTCTTCCCATTGTCTCCGTGTGTATGTAACACTGTGAAAATGTAAGTTACCACATGCTCTCAATACCTGGCCATTAACTGAAAAACACCCAGTCATGTCTAAGTACAATATACACACTGATGATGCCACGCTATGATTCAGTTCAAAGTGTAACAAATGAAAATTGATTGCGGGGAGTCATCGAGTTCAGTCTGTTATTACAATACCACACACTGACTTCCACCCTTACATTCCATCTATTGTACTGTCCTTGTGATCCAGTACACATCATATCGATCCTATGGAGAGAAACAATTTGTAGTGGTTTGTAGTAAGAGATTTCCATACTAATGGTTGAATATCTAATAGTACCCATTATAACAATAGGCATTAGGGACCAATCATCTGCTGATTCTCTTCTTGGGTAGGATTGGTGATGAGGTGGAATGGGGTTGTTGGGGGGATTTGTGGACGTGGACATGGAAGGAATTAGCAAAATGTCTTCAGGTTGGGCAGACATTTTTCATTAAAATTATTAGCCTAAAATTATTTTTTATAAAAAAGTATATAGCAATGGGGTTTTATTTAGGAAGACAGGCATTTCTTTGATTGGCATTCTAGAAGCTGGGTAGATGAAGGATGAGGACTATTTTTATGGATATACAACTTCTTTATTCTAGGCGACGTTTCGACATAGATTCTAATGTCGTTGTCACTTGCTTGACAACGACATTAGAATCTATGTTGAAACGGCGCCTATACAGAATAAAGAAGTTGTGTATCCATAAAAATAGTCCTCATCCTTCAAGACAGGCATTGTTTTACAAAAATCTCAAGCATAATTTTGTTTCATAAGCTATTCCTGGGATATTGGAGGTGAGGAAAAAATCACCACTCCGACACAGTCCCAGCTCATTTGGGGATGAAGGCCTTAAGTTGTGCAGGTCTCAAGAGTTATACCCCATAGTGTAACCACAAGCACAGATAAGGAGTTCACAAACCAAGAAACAGGATCAGGGAAAATTGGAACTTGAACCCATGATTTAAGGTATCTGGCACACTGAAGAGATGAAGGAACATGTACCACATGGCCACCCTTGCCAACAGCTCTCAGTGAGTTATAATGAATAAGTGAGTGAGTTTAGTTTTATGCTACTTTTAGCAATATTCAAGCAATATTAGAGTCGGGTGGACCATAAATAGGCTTTACACATTGTACCATGAGGGGAATCGAACCAGGTCTTTGGTGTGACAAGTGAACACTTTAACCACCAGGCTACCCAACCACTTCACATTGAATGCAGCAGTGAATTTGATAGACAACAGAATCTGCTTATCAAGAAGTCCTCAATATTCTGAAACACTTTGATCTGAAACAACAATTTATGATATAACAAGTCCATTCTTCACTCCCACTGAGCTGGATCATAACATTTTATAGTACGATCTCAGAAACAAAGCTATTCTGTATCAGAACGATAATCTTGTTGCCATGGAAATGCTGAAATCAATAAATGTAAACAGTCAGGAATGTCAACAAGCCCCACAAGATTACATAATCAATGGTTGTATAATGTTTCACAGAGTTTTCAATAATAGAAGTATTTCTCAGTAAGTTTCATCTTGTTCAAATGGACATGTCCTCAGTGAGTACGTACACAATGCTAAATCTGAGAAGGCATTGAATATCATCTCTGAGGTAATCATCATTTTGTAACGTGTTTCGGAAACGGTAAATTCCTGAGCAAACTGAAACCTGAGTTCATATCTTATCAGCACAATTTAAATATATCACTGTATAAATAAGGATAAACACTCCAAAGGTGGTTGTATCGGGTTGACGTGTCAGGTAGACATTCTCGTCAGCCAATCAGTGGCAAGTCATAATTCTCAGTTTGAGCCAGAAAAGCATTCAGAGCATCACTCCTGATTACACACTCCGGCACAGCGATGACTTAACATAACATCACTGCCACAGGCTAATTTGCATATCACGTGACCGGACTTTTCTCTTGTTTGTAATCAAACGCGCATATTCATAATAAGAAGAGACTGGACTGGAGCTTTTCGGCGCTCTCTTCATAATGTTTTACATTGTTACATATATATTCTTCCACAACTACGACAGTTAGGTCTATGACAGTACATATTTAGATATCAAACTGGCTGCATCGTTTGCTCTCCGTCGGCTTCGATGACAGCACCTGGAGCCGTACAACCTATGTAAACAAAGGATCGCTACGCAAATCGAAATAGTGTTACATTTTTTTGGATATTTTCTCAGTGAAACTAAACCATTCTATTAAAGATGTTTAGTTAGATGTAGACTCATCAAAAATAAAAGAGTAAAAGAAATCTGTACATTATATTGAATGGACATTGCAAGATGTGATGAATCGTCACATTTTTCTGGCCTGTGGCAGAGGTACTATGCTGGCTTACCGCATGGAACTCTGGGTAGGAGAGTGTCCTGATTAATGAATTTAAAAATCAAACACAAACAAGGAGCTCTGAATGGAATATCATGCAATTTGCACTATAATATTGAAGGTATTTCCTGGCATTTCTGGCATCTACAGCCAAACCAGTGTACTTCAGAGCATTACTGTGTCTTCACTGTGTGATTTCATATGTTGACATCAATTTTTATGAAAAGAGGTGGAAACATACTCAATGCCCAGTTATCTTTGAAAGCTGACATGGGTTAAGAACGTGGAAGATTTGTCAGATCTCCACACTGACAGGCATTCTATAATTGTACAAGATCTGATTATAAAGAAATCGATGCTTGTATGAGTGTAGACCTAG
This sequence comes from Haliotis rubra, assembly GCF_003918875.1. Taxonomy (NCBI): domain Eukaryota; kingdom Metazoa; phylum Mollusca; class Gastropoda; order Lepetellida; family Haliotidae; genus Haliotis; species Haliotis rubra. The sequence continues at coordinate 3,580,719 of NW_025767634.1, forward strand.
CAAATTGAGGTCAATGTCATGAGCATCCATTAATTGGGTATGAATGACATAAACATCTCAACAGCAGGACTTTTGGAGTTTGTGCGAGTAGAGTGAGTGAGTGAGCGAGCAAGTGAATGATCGAGTGAGTGAGTGAGTGAGTGAGTGAATGAGCGAGTGAGTGAGTGAATGAGTGAATGAGTGGATTGCTTTTACACAGAATTGATTTTCAGTTTCAGCTGTACATGAGAGAGAAACCAAAAATTCTTCTCATCTCCAATGTTTTCAATGTTACAAGTAGGGGTGTGGTGCTATAACCCCCGATCTCAATGAGACAGAAACCATGATCAATGGATCTAGGCATTGACAAGAGATGAAACTGTGGTGCTTCACCAACTGGCCCACCTGTGCCCACAGTTAACAATCCAATGATATTTATACTAGTGGTGTTCCGATTATTTGAAATAATCGAAGAATGGTCGCAGTGACCAAACGACCAAGCAATCGATCACATTTTCTCATAATCGAACACAAACGATTTTGGAACTACTGTTTTAGTGTTTGAAACACTTGATCATGGAACATATCTTAGAAGTTGTCAGGGTCTGAAAACATGTTTAATTATTAGAAAACTCACTTCACTTATTGAAAAGTCATGACTGAATATTTTTTTAAGAGAGACTACAGGAAGTGTATGTTCATGATATATTAGTCATCACTTTAAAGTAGCAAGTTGCATCATTTTACATGGTATGCAAAGTTTGCAAGTGCAGTTTGTGCAGTTTCTCAACAAAACACAAGACCACAACAACAGAGATCCACGTTATACTTATCTGCAATAACAAATCTGAAAAATGATGCTAACCATTTTTTTTGATAATTGCTCGTTGGTAATAAATCAATCATCAATTGTAAGATTTAAACCAACTCCCAACACTAATTCATACTCAGCATACATTCTTTCAAACTGGTCCCTTTTAAGTAGATAAAACTGCATGTGAATATATCTGTAACTGAATCCGATTTAGTCACATTTATGATCAATTTGAGACCATTGTTGCAAACAAATATTCAAAAAGAATATATTTGAAAAATATATATCAGCAATGTGACAAAATGCCCATGTTACCAATCACGTGGAAGAAACACTTGTCTAGGACAGATCTTAAACGAAACAATTACAATGCCCTGTCATCTGTCCATTGTAACCTCTGCAAGAAATGTTGCCCACTTCATACTTTCGGTGCTCGATCCTTCTCTCATGCAGCTGCTTCTTTGTGGAACACTCCCATTTAACCTCAAGAGTGCACTACGAGTGAGTGAGTGAGTGAGTGAGTGGGTATGGTTTTACGCTGCTTTTTAGCAATATTCCAATATATCACGGCGGTGGACATCAGAAATGGGCTTCACACAGTGTACCCATGTGAGGAATCGAACCCGGGTCTTGGGCATGACGAGCAAACGCTTTAACCACAAGGCTACCCCACTGCCCTGTGCACTACGATATCTGTGTTTAAATCAGGACTAAACACATACCTCTTCTGACGCTATCACTAACTGTCTTGACTGTTGTCTGTCTTCTCTATATATGTACATATGCTATGAGGTCAAATAAATAAAATGTTGTGGTTCTGATTACACCTCTCTAAAATTTAGGGTAGGTAGGCTGGATCATTATGTCGACTTTCTCTATCAGAATGACCGATGTCTGTTGGTGCCAGAAAAAAAACAGTGGTATGTGAAAGTATTATTATCAAATATGTTAAAAATATCAATAAACCGATCTGAAAAGGGCTTCATTACATTTACAGTCAATCTGAGACCTAAATAGAAAAAGGATTTTATATCCTGCATTAAAAACCTGAAAAATTCCCACCATCTTCAATTCTCCCATTGCACATAATAAAGTAAATATGGAATCACTGAAGCCATGTGTGGGACAATTATCGGATTTATTGTCATAACAGAAGGAAACTCGTCATGCTATTGACGCACTGTCAATGATCAAACAGCGAGAGACCAGCATGGAGAGATGAAGAACGGATGGATAGAGCTATATCAGAGCAAGTGGGCGTGTTAATCTGCTATCATGTAGGCCTTCGCTAAAAGATAACCTTTGGTAGCTTTGCATGATTTATCACTGAAAGTTCATGCTTTTTCTCAGATTATTATCATTTCCTTCATCTACGTTATTTTAAAGCTTTTCGAAAATACCTCAACCCTTAACATTTCAAATGTTAAAAAAAAAATCAAATAACTTTTCTCTATTTGATCATAAAGATATTTGTAATTTCAGTATCATCTCAAAAGCAGTAAAAAATCATTTCAGTTATAATACATAATTTTGTTTTTGCTCAAAAGAATTACTAAAATTAGCAATTCAAAATTAGACATTAATTTATTTTTAAACAAAATCTTTGCAGATGCTATGATTCCTGACAAATTCATACTTTACATACAATAGTAATTTCACCTTGACAACAAAATGTGCGCAAGTCAGGCACCCGGACACATTCCGACAAGTTAACGACACCTTTCCGTCCCAAGAGATACATACACTAAAACCAGTTATTATCAAAACGAGGCATCAAAGGTCGATCCTACACATTACATTGCTTCGATAATGAGAAGATAGCATAAAGAAATCTAACATGAGCCAGTGGTACTAATTGGACTATGGATGATAATATCAATGATTTAACACTCGCCAAAATGATCCGTCTCTTCCACTCCATCACTGATAAAGATGGCCAAAGAGCATTATCACCATGTTTCTTGGAGAGTGCCACAGCCAAAATAGCAGTAGAGCTGTTTACAAGGAACCTGACATTATAAGAAATAGACCAGACAAAATAATACCAACTGGAGATGCTCTTAAAGTGACCTATCAGCTCCCAAGCATCGGTCAGCTGATCATCGCTTCTAAGAACAGAACAAATCGGTCTGAAACAAAACATTCGCTGCAGGTTAACAAAACAAGATTCAGTTGCCAAATTTCTTACTATAAAAAATGTTCTTAATCTGCAAACTGTCAGGTACAAGTTGACAATTACTAGATTCTGCGCAATATTTATACAGATGGAAATTACATCTTTGCAAGTTCCGAAATATCCAAGGTTATTATCAAGCGAATATTATAGTGAAAATACCATCTGCACAATGAAGAGAAAAGCAGTGGCTCTGATAGCAGTATTAAAGGTAAGAGGCATTCATTTTCCACATCAGGTTTCTTTCCTTAACAAAGATGAAATATTTACATTTCATGTGGTACCACTTAAGCTGTAGTAAAATAGACCCAAGAAAGTATATATTTCCTGAAACCAAAAATAAAATAATCTAAGGTTGTCAAGGGCATGAGTGGGTGTTGGTTCTTTATCAGTGTTAGCATGGCATCTTTCCAATACACTGCAGAGCATCAAACATAAGTCTTCAGATAAAGACATAAGACAAAACTCTTAACAAAGCAACAGATTTGCATTTTGTTTATAACTTAGATGCATCTTTGACAAAAAACAATCCAATTTTTGTTCATGTGTTAAACCATTATACCTGATATTCAAGGCAAGAGTTTAATGAACAATGCTGACTGACTGTTTGTTTTTTACGCCTCTTTTAGCAATATCCCAGCAATATCACGTCTGGGGGCACCAGAAATGGGCTTCACACATTGTACCCATGTGGGGAATTGAACCCGGGTCTTGGTCATGACGAGCAAACGCTTTAACCACTAAGCTACCCCTACGCCCCTACTGAACAATAATACATTGTATTCTGGTGGTTGACCTGAGATCAATTAAATCATTCCCATAAAATACCTTCTATAATCATTAAAACAAAAATATGCTTTTAAACACATTAATACTCCTAGTACACATACAACCTAACTATATTTTAACATATTTAAAGAATGTGAGGTAAATTATGAAAATAATTAAAATTCATCTTTCCAAATATGTAACTTTAAACCTTCAGTGAAGCACATGGCCAGTTCTTCCCTAATTTCCCCCAGGGGAAACCGTGTTTACGTTTTCACCCTCACCTCACGTAATATGCGAAGATATTCTTGCACAATGATGATGCAACCCTCACATCCTCGTGGAAATTTACTGAGCTGAAATAGATCAATGAATCACATGACCTGGATCTCATCTCCGTGTCTTCCCCACACGATGAGCAACATACTACAAACATGCCATTCATAGATCAATCTAAAAAGGAAATTTACATTTAGATGGAATTGTAAATTCACTTATGTTGGCACAGTTGTGGAAGTATGGATGTTTGATAAAGGAATAAGAGTCTGCACCTTCCTCCTGATGTTGGAATAATGTATAGATTTAGACAGTAGGAACTTTAAAAAATAATTATGATCTGTATGTATGAAGAGTTTTCAATTAACATATTGATATATACATATCTACATATGTTTCTACTTGTTTTTTTTAGGTGGTGGTGGTGGAATTGGGTTTAATGTCGTGCTTGAGAATATTTCGGTCATATGACGATGTGCATGCGTGTGTATGTGTATGTGTGGCTGCTTGTACTAGCCCAGATTAGCTGGTTTTATAGTGCTAGCCCACTGAGATACCATGCCGCAGTGAAGCATGAATACCCCACTCAGACACATTATACTGACTCCGAGTCGACCAGTCCTTGTTGTACCCATTAATGCCGAACGCCAGGCAGGGACCAACAAGTACCATATTTGATCGTCTTTTTGGTATGACGCGGTCGGGGATCGAACCCGCGACATTCCGTTCTCCGGACGGACGCTCTTACCACTACACCACGGAGGCGGTCTGTTTATTTAAGGAACAAGGAGAGAGGTGTTTCAGTTTTTGCACAATATCCTTCACTGTTTCATTTGTCAGTTCAATGATTTTTTAAAGATTTGCACGATTTGACTGATAAGTTCTAAGACTTGAATGTTCAGTGAGAAATACACCCTTTCAATGTCACTCTGTGAAGTTGTTGTTTTTGTCTGAGACTCGGAACTTAAACATCCCTCACATGTAACCCTGTTTTGGTCCCATGCAATTATTTTACACGGGTCAAGTCATTTCATCTTCGCCTAAACACTTCAAGAACACCCTCTGATGTGAACCTATTTTGGCATCGGGCTATAGATACAGTTCAGGAAGGAAGGACATGACATATTTGCTCTTATCAAAATGTCATAACTGACGTTTGATTTGTAACAGGATTTCACTCCTTGGATAAGGGCGAGGTTGACGACCTAATGCTAAAAACAGAATGTTAATGATCTTCGTCTAACAACTCATTTGGACATAAACCCTCTCTATTTGCCCTCACTACTATAGACAGACAATCTAACAAGAAATAATGAGCAAATATATAATGGGCTCAATCCACTACTTGAAGTGACTGAGTGAGTGAGTTTAGTTTTACGCCGCACTCAGCAATATTCCAGCTATATGGCGGCAGTCTGTAAACAATTGAGTCTGGACCACACAATCCAGTGATCAACAGCATGAGCATCGATCTGCGCACTACTTGAAGTATGATCAAACCTCTACATTATTACCTTGGTCAAAGGATCAGTGTGCGTTTAATTTTCATTCCCAGCTCTGTGGACAATATAAAACCAAGATTGCCTATCGGGTACCCATTGACTGCTGGGTAAAAACAGAGGCACATCTGGACATAGGCAACTGACTAACGAGATATCAAGTGTTTTAACCAGACAGGATCTGCTATAACAGCACAAATAATAGTCCAGGGTTTCGAAGCTCTCTTAGCGTTAAGATAGTCGTAAGTGCCATACATTAACATTAACTTACGACTATCTCAGTGCTAAGAGAGCTTTGAAAATCTAGGCCCTGCTCATTAATAATAATAAGAGTGAGTTCAACAGTAGTCCAGTTTTATGATGACATATCAGCTGAATATCCGAGGAAGTGAAGCAAGTCTCGGACATTTTCCTATTGCAAAACCCGCAACCATGGATATGGTGCTGACAAACCTTGAAATTGAAGATGGGTCGATTGATTCAAACTCATGATCAGCTGCCTCTGGCTTACCCAAGGGACACAACTCTGCACATCATACTGTGGCGGTGAGGTGAGGTGAGGTGAGGTGAAATTGGGTTTAACGTCGTGCTTGAGAATATTTCGCTCATATGACGATGTGCATGCGTGTGTATGTGTATGTGCGGCTGCTTGTACTAGCCCAGACTGAAGCTGGTTTTATAGTGCTAGCCCACTGAGATACCACGCCGCAGTGAAGCATGAATACCCCACTCAGACACAGTATACTGACTCCGAGCCGACCAGTCCTTGTTGTACCCATTAATGTCGAGCGCCAGGCAGGGACCAACAAGTACCATATTTTAATCATACTGTGGCACCTCAGACAACTTGGCTACCCTTTCCCTACTTATCTGATAACTATAATCAACTGCTGCATTGTCTGATAAGCATCATCAACCGGTGCAACATCTGATAAAAATCATCACCTGCCAAATCATCTGGTTAGATGGTCAGTGACGACCCTGTAACAATCCAAACCTTACCACGACGCTGGATTGAAGTCTGAAGGAAAGGTGTAAACAAACGTCACCAGTGAACATAATTACAAATTACATCAGTTCATTGCGTTGAGAAGATTATTGCTGCTGATTCTTCATGTGTTCACTACTTTCCCAGCCTACAAACAACTGTATTGACATGAGATCCAGGTGTGAGGCCTTCCATGCAGTCACCAGAGGGACTATTAATTCTGGGCACAAATTGTGCTCCTCTCAGAGCAGGTGACATCCCCATACTGATGCCGTGGAATAATTACTGGCGCTGAACCAGTCATCACTCAAATTAAGGTTTCCTTTGTAGGCTTCAGAAACAGAGATGAGGGAGAGAGGAGAGGAGGGGCAGAGAGGGGGAGGTTGGATAGACAGGGAAGAAGGGGAGGAGAGGGGATGACAGAAGGGGGAATGAGGGAGAGCGGAAAAAGAGGTAAAGGGAGGACTAGGGGGGAAGGAGGGGCATCTGTTAGCTTGGTTTGGTGTTGTTTAACACAGCACTCAGCAATATATGGTGGCGGTCTGTAAATAATCGAGTCTGGTCCAGACAATCCAGTGATCAACATCATGAGCATCATCTATGCAATTGGGATATGATGACATGTGGCAACTGAGTTAGCAAGTCTGACCACCCGATCCCGTTAGTCGCCTCTTATGACAAGCATGGGTTGCTGAAGACCAATTCTAACCTGGATCTTCATGGGTCTGAGGGGCTGCTGTGATACTTAAGGCAGTCAGCAATGTAATATGTTTGTTGACTGTTTAATACTTCAATCAACACTATTTCATGGATATGACAGCAGAGTGTAATGAACCAAGTGATTGATGTTATGAGCATGTTTAGTCACATGTCCAAACCTGAATATTAAACTGGGGTCCCGTTCTAACCTGAGTGAATGAGTGAGGCACCAGAAATGGGCTTCACACCGTGTACCCATGTGGGGAATCGAACCCGGGTCTTTGGTGTGACAAGCTAACACCTGAACCTCTAGGCTACCCCACCACCCCTGTTCTAACCTGAAATGCAACTGGTAAGCTATAGTCATGATAACTAAGACAGCAGTGTAACTAAGATAACAATCTAACCAAGATAGTAACCAGATATGGTAACCAGGTTAACAAGATAACCATGACAACATGGTAATTGACATAACAAGGAAACCAAGATAACAAGGAATCCAAGGAATAAAAAATAACAAGATAAGAAAGCCAAAAGCCAAGATAACAGTGTTACTAAAAAAAGGTTACCAAGATAAGAAAGCCAAGATAACAGAATTACTCAGAAAAAAGGTAACCAAGACAAGATAACCAAGAAAACAAGTTACCCAGATAAGACAGCCAAGATAACAGGGTTACCCAAAAAGGTAAACCAGATAACGATGTAACCAACATATGACTGACTGACTGACTGACTGAGTTTGGTTTCCGCCGCTTTTAGCAATATTCCAGCAACATCACGGCGGGGGACACCACAAATGGGCTTCACACATTGTACCCATGTGGGGATTCGAACCCGGGTCTTCGGCGTGACGAGTCAACGCTTTAACCACTAGACTACCCCACCGCCCCACCAACATGTGACAACCAAGGCAGTAAGATGACTATGATAACAAAGTATCCAAGACCAAGTGGACCAATGGCTGGCAGTGTCCCCTGAATGTCATCCATCACTATCAGGTACGATGGCAAGGCAATAACCCAGCCATGACTGCAATGTGGTCAATCTGGGTAATCATCTCCCGGAGGTCTCATAATAACCTTCTTGTGTCAGGCAATTTCATGAATCCAGTGGTCAATCTCACTGACTTCATAATGTCAGTATACTGCTTGACATATGGATGGAACACCGTAGCCTTAAAGAGTGAGTGAGTGCATTCAGTTTTACGCTGATTTTAGCAATATTCCAGTAAAATCCCGGCGGGGGACACTACAAATGGGCTTCTCACATTGTACCCATGTACAATCGAACCCGGGTCTTCGCATGAAGAGCTAACGGTTTAACCACTAGGCTACCCCACTGCCCTCGCCTTAAAGAACAAACTATAACCTTTCTAATCCCATGTTTGCACTACTATATTTAACAATTGTGTATTATGAGGCAAATATCAGCTTCTCTGTTGATGCATACTGTGCGAGTAGCAGGTGGACCCAGTAGGGCAGGACATAACTGATGTCAAACACCTGATTTCATCACCGATTTTCAGTACACCATGTATCTTATGTTGCCACTTGCCTTTATGCCTGTATCCTGCTGATAATCAAGATCAGAACTAATTGTACTGATATATGATAGCATCCTGCCCTAAAATCTTTCATGCAAAACCTGATAAGAAAAGACAACAAAAGAAGAATAAACTGGGTGCACCTTACACAACACAGATACTGCTTCAGGACTACTTCTGTATCAAAGTTAAAGCTGTGATACACATTGCTACAGACTGTTCATTATCCACGACTGTATAACTCCACATACATACCTCGCCATGACATCCCGTCATACACTTCAGTTACAGACAGCCCACAACGTTACACCCCCACTCCAAACAGGTATCTGCAGGACGTCCTCCAAATTTCCTGCACACTCTCCCTCCAATTAAGGTGGTAATTCCACACTGCATATGCAATTATCAATTCCTTGTACGTCTACCTTAAAGCGTTCAAGATGCTGTCTGACGATTCATGCACCTCCATCAGCCACTTGGCCACAGGATGAATCATTTGGTCGTAGACTGTCAATAATCGATAGCGGTATTGATCGCCATTGTTACATGTTTCCGTATTGCCGCCACTCCAGGGGACTACCGTTTTGATCCAACCCCATGGGGAGGTTCTCATAATATACAACTTCCTTCAGATTTCAATATTACACATTTTTGACGATTATGCCGATCAAACACACGAACACAACGTGCAAGGAATATGACACACGAGACTGCCTGGGGACGATCAGTCATATGAGCGCCAATTACTGCTTGTATACGACACGAGTGGCTATAATGATGTGTGTACCTATTGACCGCAACGAATCAGTTGGTCATTGAGAGGGAAAAGAATGACCCGTATTGCTACAAGAAGGTGTGTTGTTTGATGTTGTTGTCTGCACTCAATATTCCATCAATATTACTGTGGCCTGTATATAAACAAATCTGGACCAGACAATGCAGTGATTGATGGTATGAGAAACAATGCAGAGCACAAAGACACCATTAACAAAACTGACCACCAGGCCGTTATATTCTTCTCTATGACAAGCAAACTGCTGGGGGCGTCTATTCTAACCATGAGTGAGTGAGTGAGTTTAGTTTTATGCTGCTTTTAGCAATATTCCAGTAATATCACAGTGGGGGACACCAGAAATGGGTTTCATACATTGTACCCATGAGGGCAATCAAACCAGGCTTCAGCCTGACGAGCAAACGCTTTAACCACTAGGCTACCCCACCCCACCCCTATTCTAACCATGAATAACCATGACATTTTCTCACCCCAAGCCCCAATCAATATGCTGTTTCATGCAGCAGTCATCAATATTAAAGCTTTATCACAGTAACTAGTAAATAATCAATCGAGTCAACCAGTGGTTGACATAATGAGCATGTCCCAGGCCATCAGACTACAAGAACACTCAAATCACCTTATCTGACCATCCAATCCACTTGAGGTACAGAACAGCAGGGAACCCTTTTGATCTTGGTCCTTGCATCATACATGCAAACTGATGTGTAAATAAATTGTCATGTCTGTTTTCAGACTTAAAACATGTTTGTCAGAATTAGCTTTTGTTTATGTACATATTTTGCCATCAGTCATGAATCATGCTTGTCGTAACATGCGACTCAAGAGACATGGTTGTCCTCAGAATTAGCATATAAGCATCTGATGTGTTGTGAGGTAGATAGGTTGAACTTTTTACAATATGACAATGAATATATATACATAATATAATTGTATAAACAACCAGTCACACAGACACCGTTTAAAGGAATATACCATCATACATAGCATTTCCTTTCAAATGACATCAAGTATATACAAATATGGCATGTTTCATTGGATAAATAAATTCTTCCATAACCATATGAAATAACTTATAGTTATTAACGGTATAGTACTTTAAGTGCGATAGGGATAATCAAATATGTTGGAGATATTGTTTATATACACTTGACATAAAATGAAAATTATTTAGAATTGTCAAATCTTCAAACGTCCCTATCAACCATGTCATAGTATATAACCTCACTGATATCTGTAAACAAATAAAACATCTGTATGATACATTCACTTGTCAGTACTAAAGTGACTTACACAAAAATGTTAAGAAATTGTTTGTTTACAAATCAATTTCCTACCACTCATTTCTGAATCATACATTATATCTAATTTCTAATTTCTTAATTCTGACTTATCAATTTTTGAATTCTAAATTATGTGTAAAAGTTAAATATAAATATTGTAAATTAAAGCTAATTATATACTACCAGTGTTTGACAGATATGCATTCAAACTGTTGTCATATTTTGCAAAAGGTATGACATACTCATGTTGACAAACACACTGTACCAACCTGTGGAGACTGAAACTGTCTTAAGATGTGAGACACAGGAACACATATGCTGAAATTGATCCCACTCTTCCTACAAGGTCCAGAACCCAGGCAAAAAACAGAGATGACAATAAAAGTGTCATAATACACATATGTCAACATACACAGCACTACATCTGAAAGTTGACATTTACAAGTAGGTCACGTGGGGACTCCACTCATAAAACAGCTTCACTCGAGTGAGCGCTTTCTTCTTGAAACTGACATCGCTGAAAATAACATCTCATCTGGCAGGGCTCTATATATAGATGTGTTTAAGAGGGTCGAACAGTCTCCCCGTACAACAACTTACCAAATGTCAGCTGCAGGTAGGTATACCGTAACATGGCATGGTCGGAACAATGGCTCTAAATATACATTACATTTTCACCTCAAAATATACATTACATTTTTACCTCAAAATATACATCCTGTTACTGCCTAGGTTTGCAAACTATGTGAAACTGCTATCATCTGTCTCTATGTTGTCATTAATTCAGTTGAAAATTTAACGACTGATATCAGAATATTGTAAGTGAATCTGTTTAACACCAGTTTTGAAATTCAAATCTGGAACACGCAAACTGGTAGTTGATCAAATGATAATCAATTTGATTTGAGTATGACAACAGTATCTGTCAATTTGTTTTTAACCTTTGTTTGTTTTTTAACACCACGCTCAGCAATATTCCAGCTATATGGCAGCAAATAATTGAGTCTGGACCAGATACTCCAGTGATCAACATCATGAGCATCGTTCTACACAATTGGGATATAATTAATCTATTACCTGGAAATTATCTGTTATCAAAATCGACACTACCTTCAAATTTGTCCTATAATTTTATTATATTAGCTTATACGGTTGGATGGTGAGGAGATAACACTCATTCAAGATCACTGCACTTACAGAGTGACATGCATGCAGGTGCTTGTCTGTTTTTACATGTCTAGACTTATGCCAGGTTTATGGCGCTAAACTGTGAGATACTCTGCTGGAGGCTGACATGGATATTTTGTCTCTGCCTGTCTGTACAAGTGCAGATTAATGCTAGCCAACTGAAGTGCTAGTTAAACACAGACACGGTATACTGACTTCCAAGGCATCTACTTGTTGCTCTATCCACTCCATGATGAGTGCCAGGCAGGTCAATAACAAATACCATTTCTTTACATCTCTTGGTTTGATGAGACAGAGGATCAAAGCACTGATCTTGTGCTGTGCAGTACACAAAAACAGCTTGACAAAACTGAAAATAACAACTATATTTTGCTTGTTCCTCTTGACAGTGAGTGAATACTGTTTAATACTACAATTGCCAACTGGCAACCAGTGACTAAGAATTATTATTATAGGATACTTATATAGAGCACATGTCCACGCAACTAGTACATGCTCTACATGTGAAAAGACCGACACCTTAGGGGTGTGATGACATACAATCAACCACACCTGACCATTCAATCCACATCTTACTATCAAAGTCAGTGGGGACCTACTCTGCTCTTGCAGCAAGCATGAGGTACTCACAGGGACCTATTCAGCTCTTACAGCAAGCATGAGGTACTGGGGACCTATTCAGCTCTTGCAGCAAGCATGAGGTACTGGGGATCTATTCAGCTCTTACAGCAAGCATGTGGTACTTACAGGAAGCTATTCAGCTCTTACAGCAAGCATGAGGTACTGGGGATCTATTCAGCTCTTACAGCAAGCATGAGGTACTGGGGATCTATTCAGCTCTTACAACAAGCATGAGGTACTTACAGGAAGCTATTCAGCTCTTGCAGCAAGCATGAGGTACTGGGGACCTATTCAGCTCTTACAACAAGCATGAGGTACTTACAGGAAGCTATTCAGCTCTTACAGCAAGCATGAGGTATTCACAGCGACCTATTAAGCTCTTACAACAAGCATGAGGTGCTCACAGGGACCTACTCTGCTCTTACAGCAAGCATGAGGTACTCACAGGGAGCTATTCAGCTCTTGCAGCAAGCATGGGTACTCACAGGGACCGACTCTGCTCTTACAACAAGCATGAGGTACTCACAGGGACCTATTCAGCTCTTGCAGCAAGCATGAGGTACTCACAGGGACCTATTCAGCTCTTACAGCAAGCATGAGGTACTCACAGGGACCTACTCTGCTCTTACAACAAGCATGAGGTACTCACAGGGACCTATTCAGCTCTTGCAGCAAGCATGAGGTACTGGGGACCTACTCAGCACTCAGACAAACATAAGGTAGGGGCACCTGTTCTGACCTGGAATACCCACAGGGAGATGTATCTCAATCAGGATAGTTTTCATTATTTTTTACATTATTTATTATTGTGACTCTAACTATAAACATTTCAAATATTTCATTATAATAAATATTGTCACATTCCAGAAATATCCTACTCTGCTCTTACAGCAAGCATGAGGTACGGAGCACCTGTTCTCACCTGTAATCCCCACAGTTAGTGATTGTAACTACAAACATTTCAAACATTAAGTGAAATAATATACATGTGTATAGTCATATTCCAGAAATATCAGAGTTATTTGTTTGTTACTTGTCACTACACTCAGCAATAAGAAGTCAGCTGTAAATAATCAAATGTGGACCAAGCAAACATGTGATGGATGTTATGAACACTGATCTACGCTATAGTCCATTTGGCTCAAAAGTGGACTGATGAATTGCAATCTAACTCGAAAACTACTAAACATATAATACTCAATGAAACGCTGATCATAATCAAAACATCAGACCAACTCTGTGATTTTTTTGCAGAATTTATGTTCTAATCATAAAAAAAGTGGTTTAACAATCTATCATTAAAAATGTGACACAATTCACTATTTGTTACTAGGGAGGACTGCAAAGAGAGGAACAGCCAGGTGTACGTGGAGCACATAAGTTTTCATTTTTGGCCAATAAAAACATTAGGATTTTATTTTTTGAGCGGGGAAATTTATTTATTTATTTTGTTCTTACTCTTGAAAATACGACCGGCGGATCCGTAAAACAAGAAATAAAATTGGTCTGGCCTGAGGATTTTATTCCACAAACTCTGACATAAATTTATCAAAACTATAAGAATTATTTTTATACAAAAATAATGAAACCTTCCCAAGATTATGACAGGGAATCTGTCAATCCAAATGAACATTTGCCATGTTCTCACAATAACACATGAAACAACCCTGCATGGTCTCCAACGTCTGTAACCATTAGCAGTTGTATTAGCCTGAGAAAGGTGTCTTGTGACCTCTTCTGTCTAAGCCAGACCGGGAACTCCCAGGCTCGATGGTCAATATCGCTGGACATTCGTCGGCTACCTACTGTGTAGACATAATTAGTTTCGTCAAGGTACTTCAGACAAGGTCACTGCACTGCTAAGCTTCTGATTAGATATCTACATTCCTAACTACTGTCTTCTTGAACAAACAGGGGTTTTGTCTGTATAATGTGTGAATAGAAATAGGGTGGGTGGGGTTTGTATAGTTTTCAACATTTTCCCCCTTATCCTTCATCTGGTATTTGAGTGGCTAGGCCAATCTTATCAAGATGGCTGGATGTGTGATCAGACAAAGCTCTGACAACTACTGAGGTAAGATGACACACTGAGTGAGTGAGTGAGTGAGTGAGTTTAATTTTACGCCGCACTCAGCAATATTCCAGCTATATGGCGGCAGTCTGTAAATAATCGAAGTCTGGACCAGACAATCCAGTGATCAACAGCATGAGCATCAATCTGCGCAATTGGGAACCGATTGGAATAAGCTACAAAGTGGCATTAAACCAAAACTCACTGGCATTGTCTTATAAGAGAAATACCGTTCAAAGCAGAGTTGGAACAAACTCTCACTCACTCACTCACTCACTCCTGCATTATACCATGTCTCAACTTGATGTGAGAAAAGAGGTTGGGTCATGATCAAAAATGGGTTCCCAAATTGGTGTCGTAAATGATTTTTATTTACAGAGTTATGCCCCTTGCTTCATGCTATTTAGTTTAGTGAGTGAGTGAGTTTAATTTTACGCCACACTCAGCAATATTCCAGCTATATGGCGGCAGTCTGTAAATAATCGAGTCTGGACCAGACAATCCAGTGATCAACAGCATGAGCATCAATCTGTGCAATTGGGAACCGATGACATGTGTCAACCAAGTCAGCGAGTCTGACCATCCGATCCCGTTAGTCACCTCTTACGACAAGCATGGGTTACTGAAGGCCAATATTCTAACCCGGACCTTCACGGGTTAAATGACACAATGAATCAGGAAGTGCATTGCTGTCAACAAAGTCAGCGAGCCTGACCACCCAATCCTGTTAGTCGGCTCTTACGACATGTATGGGTTTCTGAAGATCAATTCTAACTGTTTTACTGAAAACTGTTCCCTAACTAATCAGTAGGTCAACTGCTGATGAACATTGTTCCCAAACTTCTCAATAGGTGAGTGGTCGGTCAGTGTCGACGACCATCAACAGATTACCCACTTTGAAGGTCTCTGTTGAAGGCTGTCGACTGATGATCCAATTAGTCAGTTTCGAGAACAGACTGACTGACTGACTGAGTTTGGTTTTACGCCGCTTTTAGCAATATTCCAGCAACATCACGGCAGGGGACACCAGAAATGGGCTTCACACATTGTACCCATGTGGGGATTCGAACCCACGTCTTCAGCGTGACGAGCCAATGCTTTAACCACTAGGCTACCCCACCGCCCCTCCGAGAACAGACCAGATAGTTAACATACTATAATTAACATTAGATTCATTAATCATAATAACCAGTATAAATCAAATAAAATGTATTCTCAAATCACAAAAACGGAAGGTAAAATCCAACTTAAACAGATTTAAAAGAAACCCATTTTATTTCCATCTCTGATGAGATACATAGACATTTTCATTCGAACACCTAACTTTCCTCCCAGAGCCTGAGTTCTTTCACTGAAGGTGTTAGTGTGTTTGACGGAATTTCAACTGGTCTGTGACAGAATTCAACAGAGCGATATTGGGTCTCAATATGACATTGATCGAAACCTGAAAGTGTTTGTGAAGCACCAACAATGTTTGTGAGTAAATTCCTCCTGCAATAAAGCCGAGTTATTATGCTGCTGTCAGACAGGGCATATAAATAGCCGTCTATGAGTGAAGGTATCACATAAACTCAGCAGACTGGCATTGTGTAAGTTCCACCAACTACTTGAATCTAATAAATACACTCACAAATACCCCGCTCACTCCGACACCACTTACAGACTGCCTGCTTTCTTGGTTTCATTTTGAAACTTGATTCAATATAAACCAGACACAATGGCTTCCTACAGCACAAGCCAACCGGGATGCAGTGCGTATGTTACGTTGACTGTCACAAACAATATTGAGGTACATACGTTATTTTTGTATACCACATAAATTAGTATTTAAACTGTCTTTTGAACTAAACATGCTTTTGAGGGGGTGTTTCATTTAATAAAAATCGACCGTATATCATATTTGTGAGCTTAATTTGAAGGATTCAATTTCACACAAAAAGATAGTTTTTAAACAAAACGATACATAAAGACAATAAATATGTTCTGATGTCATGAAATGATGCTAGGAGGAGATTAAATTTTGTATCCGTAATCTGATCAAAATAGCAATCGTAGTTTCTTAAAACAGAAGGCATTGATATCATCCTTACACTACTTTTATCAAGACTTTTACCCACACAGGGAATCAAACCTGGGCCTTTGGTCAAATGAGCAAATACTTGAACCACAAGGCTACACAACATTCCAAACAGTTTGGAGGAGGGGTGAAATGCCAACATTGTACAATCCCAAACTAGTAATACAAGTTGAGACATGGAACGTGAAATGCATGGACGATTCTAGAAAATGAAAGCCTTACTATTCTCCACTGAGGCCATATTTATCCTGTTACCATGTCAGATAAAAAGGACAAAAAGGAACACAGCTTCATCACCATCCCCACCATGGGCCACTGTAGAATTATGTTTGTTCAAATATACTCTTCAAAATTTCATAAATTGGGAGATATATCAGAGTCTATCAATGTTGATATGATAATAATGAATGTTTTGAGAGTGCTTCACCACTTGCACTACCTTATGACCATAGTTGTTTGTACAGTAATCGCTCTTAAAAGATAATCGGCGAATGACGTGACATATGCATGTGTACCATTTTCCTTTTTTAAACTAAAAATCAGAACGGCTAGAAACAAACACTAACAACTGGGTGATGCAAGATGATTGTCAAAATCAATGATCTACAGTGATTTATCGACCTTCTTGAAAATCATCAAAATCAAGAATGACACCCCATGCATGTATATCCCCTGCGTTGTGTTTAGGGGGTGATAAAGAGAAATGGTGGTGCGTTCATAAGATGTCTGTTTTTGAAAAGGTTGTAAACGCTTATACTTCCTATTCAAATATATAGTTCAGGTTCCCCTACATTTATTAAAGAGTATAGTAATGAATAATACAGATTTATACATCACCTATCAAAAGAAGACACACATAAAGGGTTATAAGCACAAGTCTCGGAAGCTTTAGGTCTCAGAAAAACAACCCATTAAATGTGAAATATATACATACTAAAGGCCCCTTCTCTGAAAAAAAATATTTATGGCACCATTTTTCGAATTCAGTCTTGAGTAAGTTCATGTAACTTTGGTAGTTTCTGAGAATACTTGTCCCTACTCAGACATGATGTCTATCACTGTATGCGCAAACGTAGCAGGGGAAGTAACTCTGGAAAGAAAATAAAGTACGGCATCACTTTTCATATTCATATTTGATAATTATCTCTTCAATAAGAATGCCAATTTATATTCATGTCACTTCAATTTGAATTTGTCCAAATATCACGATGCATGCACTAAGCTAAATAGCCACCCGTGAAGGTCCGGGTTAGAATGTACCTTCAGTAACCCATGCTTGTAAGAGGCGACTAATGGGATCGGGTGGTCAGGCTCGCTGGCTTGGTTGACACATGTCATCGGTTCCCAATTGCGCAGATCGATGTTCATGCTGTTGATCACTGGATTGTCTGGTCCAGACTCAATTATTTAAAGATTGCCGCCATATAGCTGGAATATTGCTGAGTGCGGCGTTAAGTGTTATGGCATTTAATTGGTTGGTCAAGGATGATGACCAAAGCTGCATAACTCAGTAAACAAAAATCATTTACGACACCAATTTGGGAACCCATTTTTTATCATGACCCAACCTCTTTTCTCACATCAAGTTGAGACATGGTATAATGCAGGAGTGAGTGAGTGAGTGAGTGAGTGAGTGAGTGAGTGAGTGAGTGAGTGAGTGAGTGAGTGAGTGAGTGAGTGAGTGAGTGAGTGAGTGAGTGAGTGAGAGTTTGTTCCAACTCTGCTTTGAACGGTATTTCTCTTATAAACAATGCCAGTGAGTTTTGGTTTAATGCCACTTTGTAGCTTATTCCAATATTTTCATTATCATGTACGTCAGCTTGATATGGGAGGAATGTCCCAAGTGATAAAGGTCCCACAAATCAGCACAGGTATGATGCTCACCTACAAACATCGTGTGTGAAACTGGAATCGAACCAATGACCATTGGTTTCTAGCGTCGTCCACTCTGCAGAGCAACTCGTGGCACCTTCGACAACTCGGCAACCATAATTAAACTCATGTGATAACTTTCGTAACAACACAAGCTGCAAAGTCAGGCACATCTTCCAAGAGCTCTGTGTCTTAATGGTGCAGTAAGCTGTGAGTGAGTGAGTGAGTGAGTGAGTGAGTGAGTTGGGTTTACACTGCTTTCAGCAATATTCAAGTAATATGGCGAGGGACACAGAAATGAGCTTCACACACTGTACCTATGTGGGGAATAGAAACAGGGCCATCTTCGTGACACGCAAATGCTTTAACCGTAAGGCCACCCCAACACCCCCCAGTGAGCTATGAGTGACTGAGTATTATTTTACACCGCTTTTAGCAATATTCCAGCTATATCATGTCGGGGGACACCAGAAATGGGCTTCACACACTGTACCCCTGTAGGGAATTGAACACTTTAACCGTAAGGCTACCCCAACACCCCCAGTAAGCTAAGAACGACTGAGTATTGTTTTACGCCGCTTTTAGCAATATTCCAGCTATATCACGGCAGGGGACACCAGAAATGGGCTTCACACACTGTACCCCTGTGGGGAATCGAACACTTTACCCACAAGGCCACCCTCACACCCCCAGTAAGCTATGAGATATGTACACCTCTGCTACAGGCGACACTTGCAGGACCTGTGATATCCATCACTGACAATCTCTAACACTGTGAGTCACAACATGAATGTCCTCCAACACCTCAGACAGCTAGGTACATAAGGAATATCTAATAACTGATCCTTAATTTAAAATAAAAAAAAGAACAATAATGCAATAATAATAAGAAAGTCAAACTTAATAACAGGGTATGAAACTCACAAAAAAATTCAGCCAGACCACAGGGCTGGTTAGATGTAAAACTTGCAAGCCCTGACCAAAACTTTCTTGCTCACAAATAATTTAGGTTTGACAAGCGGCATAGTTTATCATCCAATTGGAATTCATCATTTATTTTTACGAGTGAATTAATAATGATTTATTATCCTGAAATATGATGAATATCTTCATTTACATGTCTAAATTTTACATTTCTGAACTTTAAAAATCTGAATATTGTCACTGTACAGAAGATCTGCACTGCCATTTAATAGTACCTCTAGGATTGTTGGTGCTTTAATGCTCAAATTCTGCTAATATTTTGAAACAGTTCCTGTCTGATATTAGAATACAAAGAACATTCCATAAAATAATGATAAGAATAAACAAGATTCTTGTTCACACTTGGTATTCAGAAGACACTAAATGGGCACAAAGTACTTTCAGACTTAAAGTTTCAGTTTTGTGTTGACAGCACATACACGCAAAATCAGGACACATACAATGTACGGACACACACAAAGTCAAGACACACAAAGTCAGGACACACACTTAATCAAGACACACAAAATCGGGACACACACTAAGTAAAGACACACAAAGTCAGGACACACACTTAATCAAGACACACAAAGTCGGGACACACACTAAGTAAAGACACACAAAGTCGGGACACACACTTAATCAAGACACACAAAGTCGGGACACACACTAAGTAAAGACACACAAAGTCGGGACACACACAATCAGGATACACACAAGGTCAAGACACACACAATGAGGATAAACAGAAAGTCAAGACACACAAAGTCAGGACACACACTAAATCAAGACACACACAATCAGGACACACACTAAGTCAAGACACACACAATCAGGCCACACACTAAGTCAAGACACAAAATCGGGACACACACTATGTCAAGACACACACACCATCAGGACACACACTAAGTCAAGACACACACACAATCAGGCCACATACTAAGTCAAGACACAAAATCGGGACACACACTAAATCAAGACACACACAATCAGGACACACACTAAGTCAAGACACACACTAAGTCAGGACACACACACAATCAGGCCACATACTAACTCAAGACACAAAATCGGGACACACACAATCAGGACACACACTAAGTCAGGACACACACAAATCAGGACACACACTAAGTCAAGACACACACACTCAGGACACACACTAAGTCAAGACACACACACAATCAGGCCACATACTAAGTCAAGACACAAAATCGGGACACACATTACATCAGAACACACACAAAGTCAGGACACACACACAATCAGGATATACACAAAGTCAGTACACACACAAAGTCAGGACACACACAAAGTCAGGACACACACAAAGTCAGGACACACACTAAGTCAAGACACACACACAATCAGGCCACATACTAAGTCAAGACACAAAATCCGGACACACATTTCATCAGGACATACACAAATTCACAACACACACAAAATCAGGACATACTAATTCATGACCCACAATGAGGACACACACAAAGTCAGGACACACATGAAGTCAGTAATCACACAAATTTAGGACAAACCAGACTTGTCAGCCATGAAAGATGCTGTACGACATGCAGCTTGACACGTGTAATACACAACGCCTATGGTGGCATGATTGGTATCCTACATAAAGGACAGACAGTATGGCTTACATCCTGACGTGACTCTTCACACAGCAAGATATTCCCACATATCATCATTTCCATTCCATCAAGTCTTATCCGGTAATCTGGAACTAGCTTGGTGCTATTCATTCACCGAGAATCTGTCACAGGAAATTATGCAATCATGAAGGAAAGCCTCACAATCCCGAGGGAACATTGCGAAGAAATAACCTGATGGATTTTTCAGATCAATTTTTATTACACTAAGCTTAGTGTGTAGCTTGCCATTTCCATCTCAATGTATCTTATTAGGACGGGTGCTTCAGTCACAGATTTCAAAATCTTGTTTGTAATGAGGATTTTTTCCCAAATGACAGAAAATCGAATGACTGTTTATTTAAAGCTTCATATTCTTTCTCTTCACATTAGGTTAACAGATATCTAACGTCACACTAATAGAAAGGCTGTAGTGTCTGTGTGTGTGTGTGTATGTGTGTGTGTGTGTGCACACATCTGTGTCTGTGTGTGCGAATCTGTGTTTGTGTGTGAGTAGGGTGTTTGGATGTGACTGTGTATGTCTGTTCAGACTGGGTTTTTGTGCCATTGTCACATTTATCTTGAGAGATTCAATGTTTCTATTAGCCACAAATCATTAACAGCAAGCACTGTATTACTGGTTCTAGTATATCATAGGTATATCATAATTTTTGTAAAATAAACTGCCTGTATCACAGATAAAGCTGTTTTGAAACTATCCAATCCAGAGAAAAGGCATACTTGTTGTAAAGCATACACTTTCACAATTTCAATCAGATATTTATCAAGAGTAAAAACAAATGATATGGATGAACAGGGTGTATAGCGTGTATTTCTCTTATTTGTATTATACAGAACATCAGCATCGTGAATGTTCCAGCGCAATGTCTTTCACACACACTTCAATCGGGAGTGAGTGAGTCTGGTTTTACGCCAATTTTAGCAATATTCCAGCAATATCACAGCGGGGGACACATGAATTGGGCTTCACACATTGTACCCATGTGGGGAATCGAACCCGGGTCTTCGGTGTGACGAGCAAATGCTTTAACCACTAGGCTACCCCACCGCCCCACTTCATGCAGGAGTAGGGGCGGTTGGGTAGCCTAGTGGTTAAAGCGTTCGCTCGTCACACCGAAGACCCGGGTTCGATTCCCCACGTGGGTACGATGTATGACGCCCATTTCTGGTGTTCACTGCTGTGACATTGCTGGAATATTGCTTAAAGTGGCGTAAAACTAAACTCACTCACTCACTCATGCAGGAGTTACCACTAATGAACTAAGAAGTATAAGGAGAATAATATTCTTTTATTTGTTAGATCATTTATCACATATTTCATAAATACCTGAAAAGAATTGATCAACATTCAAACTTTCATTTTCACTGATCAGTATGTGACGCCATGCAATAATCTAGACTTGCAGAGTAAATGACTCAACAAATCCCAATTTGAATTCTAAATTTCTAATTCATAAAAATGTACAAAAATAATAACATCTAAAAAACAACTTTGAACAATACTAGTATTCAAATATTTTTCCCCAATAGGCTTGCCAGTTGCAATTAGCTTGGAATCCTAGATGAATCCCTGCACACAAAAATATTTTGCGATTACTTAGTGATTGTTAAAAAGAATTAAATTGAGCATCATGTCAGTGGTTAACACCTGCACACACAGGAAAGTGAAGTTTTTCCACTGAAAGTAGGCACATGAGGCACAGGTAGTTAAAAATGCTATTACTTGCAAAACTAATTATGGATAGTTGACAGTGCAGTGGACTTCTGTTGAAAATCTGAAGATTTTATAATGTGATGACAAGCAAAATATACAATATATGGTTAAAATATAATAGAGATTTTGTATCAATAACATTTTGTTCTGGTGTATTTGACATTAACGTTTTGACAAATCAGTCAGTCAGTCATATGTTACTTCTCTGTTGAATTGTTCAAATGAAATTGTACTTCAAAATGTTGGGGGTTTTATTTATCAAGCCATGATGATAAGCAAATTGTACATATGAAATGTACTATAGGCCTGTGGCCTCCTCAGGACTGAAATAAAGATTGATTGATACATATGTTACTCTGACCACTGTGGTGGTGGTGGTGGTGGTGGAATTGGGTTTAACGTCGTGCTTGAGAATATTTCGCTCATATGACGGCGTGCATGCGTGTGTATGTGTTTGTGCGGCTGCTTGTACTAGCCCAGACTGAAGCTGGTTTTATAGTGCTAGCCCACTGAGATAACATGCCGCAGTGAAGCATGAATACCCAACTCAGACACATTATACTGACTTCCGAGCCGACCAGTCCTTGTTGTACCCATTAATGCCGAGTGCCAGGCAGGGATCAACAAGTACCATATTTTAAAGTCTTTTGGTATGACGCGGTCGGGGATCGAACCCGCGACCTTCCGCACTCCGGGCGGACTCTCTAACCACTACACCACGGAGGCGGTTCTGACCACTGTGAACCTGGGACTAGTGTGGTATAGAAAGGAAATCAGTGTGTCCTACTTTTCAAAAGTGGATATTGGCATAATTGAGAAAACGGATAAACACGGAGACGAAATCTGGAACTGAGACATTGGAAAGTTCTAGTCAGCATGTCTTTACCACCATCTTGCACTTGGTGACCCAGTACTAGGATTCTGAGGATTAAGAAGATTTATGTCAAGTCCACCCATCTACAGTGAGACTCTGCACGTAGATGGAGAATATGTCACAATAGACAAGGCGGAACTAAAAAGCTCATCCGCAGTTGAAAACACACCTAACAAACACATTTCAGCCATTGAGTGATTCAGTTATCTGTAGCATTAACATATGTGACTTTGCTACAAGATAACGTTTTTATATACATTCTTTACGTGTTGTTTTACATGTAATTCTTTCATGCCATGTTATGATGAGGGTTTTCAGGGTTTGATACTATCAGTGAAGTTTTACATCCTCCTCAGTCTGAATTTGTCACTGTTGCTCTTTTCTCAATAAGTCTTTGTGACAGTTGGTCAGTGAGTCTGTATGTCTATATGTGAACCTGTATGAGTGAGTGTATGTCTGTGAGTATGAGTCTGTATGTCTGTGAGTTTGCATGTCTGTGAGTGTGAATCTGTATATCTCTGAGTGTGAGTCTGTATGTCTATATGTGAACATGTATGA
Organism: Haliotis rubra; assembly: GCF_003918875.1. Taxonomy (NCBI): domain Eukaryota; kingdom Metazoa; phylum Mollusca; class Gastropoda; order Lepetellida; family Haliotidae; genus Haliotis; species Haliotis rubra. Next base: position 3,605,136 of record NW_025767634.1, read on the forward strand.
GTGAGTGTATGTCTGTGAGTATGAGTCTGTATGTCTGTGAGTTTGCATGTCTGTGAGTGTGAATCTGTATATCTCTGAGTGTGAGTCTGTATGTGTATATGTGAACATGTATGAGTGAGTGTATGTCTGTGAGTGTGAGTCTGCATGTCTGAGAGTGTGAGTCTGCATGTCTGTGAGTGTGAGTCTGCATGTCTGAGTATGAGTCTGCATGTCTGTGAGTGTGAGTCTGTATGTCTGTGAGTGTGAGTGTGTATGTCTGTGAGTGTGAGTCTGTATGTCTGTGAGTGTGAGTCTGTATGTCTGTGAGTGTGAGTCTGCATGTCTGTGAGTGTGAGTCTGCATGTCTGTGAGTGTGAGTCTGTATGTCTATAAGTGTGAGTGTGCATGTCTATAAGTGTGAGTCTGCATGTCTATAAGTGTGAGTCTGTATGTCTGAGTGAGTCTGTATGTCTATAAGTGTGAGTCTGTATGTCCATAAGTGTGAGTCTGTATGTCTGTGAGTGTGAGTGTGCATGTCTGTGAGTGTGAGTCTGTATCTCTGAGTGTGAGTGTGCATGTCTGTGAGTGTGAGTGTGTATGTCTGTGAGTGTGAGTGTGCATGTCTGAGTGTGAGTCTGCATGTCTGGGAGTGAGTCTGTATGTCTATAATTGTGAGTCTGGATGTCTGTGAGTGTGCATGTCTGTGAGTGTGAGTCTGTATATCTCTGAGTGTGAGTCTGTATGTCTATATGTGAACATGTATGAGTGAGTGTATGTCTGTGAGTATGAGTCTGTATGTCTGTGAATTTGCATGTTTGTGAGTGTGAATCTGTATATCTCTGAGTGTGAGTCTGTATGTCTGAGAGTGTGAGTCTGCATGTCTGTGAGTGTGAGTCTGCATGTCTGAGTATGAGTCTGCATGTCTGTGAGTGTGAGTCTGTATGTCTGTGAGTGTGAGTCTGTATGTCTGTGAGTGTGAGTCTGCATGTCTGTGAGTGTGAGTCTGCATGTCTGTGAGTGTGAGTCTGTATGTCTATAAGTGTGAGTGTGCATGTCTATAAGTGTGAGTCTGTATGTCTGTGAGTGTGAGCCTGCATGTCTATAAGTGTGAGTCTGTATGTCTGAGTGAGTCTGTATGTCTATAAGTGTGAGTCTGTATGTCTATAAGTGTGAGTCTGTATGTCTGTGAGTGTGAGTGTGCATGTCTGAGTGTGAGTGCATATCTGTGAGTCTGCATGTCTGTGAGTGTGAGTCTGCATGTCTGTGAGTGAATCTGTATGTCTGAGTGTGAGTCTGCATATCTGTGAGTGTGAGTCTGCATATCTGTGAGTGTGTCTGTATGTCTGTGAGTGTGCATATCTGTGAGTGTGAGTCTGCATGTCTGTGAGTGTGAGCCTGCATATCTGTGAGTGTGAGTCTGCATGTCTGTGAGTGTGAGTCTGCATGTCTGTGAGTGACTCTGTATGTCTGCATGTCTGTTGGTGTGAGTCTGCATATCTGTAAGTGTGAGTCTGCATGTCTGTAGGTGTGAGTGTGCATGTCTGTAGGTGTGAGTCTGCATGTCTGTAAGTGTGAGTCTGCATGTCTGTAGGTGTGAATCTGTATAGAATTCATTCACAAAGAGACAATTCAGCACCCAGTCTCTGACATCACCAACAGGATTACAGTTCATCACCCAATCCCACTGTTGAAACACATCCTTTTTGTGAAAGATGATAATTGAAAGATAAGTTTAAGAAGGGCACTAAATTTCACAGTTTTTAAGTTTTGTATAGGCAACTGTAAACCAACATCATCTGATCACAATTTATGATTCACAGGACATATAAACATTTACACAATTCACAGTCGAAGTAAAATTGCTTCCCATCCCATGTAACAGACAGACACCAACAATCCTCTAACCCAAGAATATTGAGTCATCTGAATCACAGAAGTTTCTGCTGCACTCAAATGACATTTAAGCTTGAGTACTTGAAAAACACAATCTTGAAATAGACTGATACTCTAAAACATCATAACATTACATGCACAAGCCATACATCACAATAAGTAAAAACATTTCAGAACAAGTGTTTGCAACTAATATGGCAATGTCCTCCGTGGCTAAAGAAGAATGAAATATTTATAACATGTTTACTACTTTTTATTGTTTGGTCACATACAAGATGCCTGAAATGACTGATATCTGCATAATCACCAAATGTTGGCTGTCAACATAATTGAAGACATTGGGTGCATAAGTTTGAAAAGTTATCAAAGTGTCGTGGTGACATAATCGACTGGTGTCTGTGTAATTCCCCAACGTAGGCTGTCACCAAATTTGAAGACATTGTGTACAACAGTTCATGAAATATCGCGTCAATATGAGTTTGAAAAGTGGTCAAAGTGGTGTGGTGACCTTGAAAATTAGGTCAAGGTCACCATAATCAACTGGTGTCTGCGTAATCCTCCAATAAAGGTTGTCACCAAATTTGAAGACATTGGGTACAACAGTTCATGAGATATCATGTGAACAAGAATCGGGACGTACGTATGGACGGACGCTGCTGAATACATAGTCCCCCGTTCCGCGTTGAGGTGGGTGACAAAAATAAATATTCCTGAAACTGTAAGCTTGTTGGAGTTTTTTTGGTCACATAAATGTCATAGAGTTTGTTACCAACCGTACTTTTCATAGTTTCATGATGCTTGGTTCAATCAAGTTGACAAATGTTTGGATTAATAGAAGATGTCTTGCTCAACAATCTTGTCCACCACAATATTTCATCTATGTTTTCAACTGCAATGACTTAAACACATCTTTCTGTTTGCAGGAAACATCAGGAAACAATTATATTTATGACACAGTCTTAAACTGCCTGCATTAATTATATAAGAGATATTGAACTCATTCATAGCATGATGGAAGAGGTTCGTTGTTCTTCAGCAAGCACAAGATGCCAATGTTATCAGCATCAAAACAATCAACAGCCATGAGAAGCCTTTGTGAGTTCACACTGATAGATATTATATCCATCACAGTTATCATATAAACATCTGGAGAAGCTGGAACAGTAAAAAAATATTTTACAGGTTGGCTACAGTTCCTTGAGGTAGTAGTCCCTGAACCGCATTATTTTCCCTTCCATCCAGCCCTTTGTGCAATGCTAAAGTACTGTATGAAGCAAGTCTAGATTTCCTCTTGTTCAGTATCTTCCATGCCACTAGGCTGACTGACTGAGTTTGGTTTTATGCTGCTTTTAGCAATATTCCAGCAATATCATGGTGGGGGACACCAGAAATGGGCTTCACTCATTGTACCCATGTGGGGTTTCGAACCCAGGTCTTCGGCGTGACGAGTGGACGCTTTAACCACTAGGCTACCTCCCCGCCCCATGCCACTAGGGCTCCTTTTCAATTTTAAAGGAATTATTTGTTTCTATCGAAATTATATATCTTTAGGGACTAAGGGTTAGTCTATTTAAGGTAGATGTAAATTTGTCAGTAAGTCAACAATTGTTTAACTGATCAATTTTTTATTGATTAAGTGACTGAAGGTTGTATTTTGGTGGGTGTTTGCTTAACACCACTCCCACCAATATTCCACCTGATGACCTGTAATCCAGTTGGTTGCCTCTTATGACCAGCAGAGTCTGCAAGGGATCAATCCTGAAGCGCTATCCTCATGAATGCTTAGCCTATCCACCCAATCCTCATGTTAGTTGGCTGTGAAGATAAGGACTTTGGTAACATTTTCCCATCTCATGTCCACATTATTTATGGCTTTTTTGGTTGTTGTTTAACGTTGCTCTCATCAATATTCCAGCTATATGCAAGAAGTCTGTAAATAATCGAGGACCAGACAATCCAGTGACCAACAGCTTGAACATTGATCTACACAACTTATATGCGATGACCACTATCAAACGAAGTCAGCAAGCCTGACCACCCGATCCCGTTAGTTGCTTCTTCCAACAGGCATGAGTTGCTGAACACCAAATCTAACCTGGATCTTCACGGGTTATATCCACATTGAGTGAAAGGAACTTAACAATCAGCAAATTGACAGCAAACACTTGGGCTTCTACCCAAAAATCCTGAAATAATATGACAAAAGTACATTCAGATCATGGTGATAATGGGATAATATGTTTGTGAAAGAATATTTTTTCTACTCTTCAAAACGACATTTACAGGAACAGAATACATTTCATACCACATATCCCAGGCTGCCCTCCAGAACATCAAATGTTGGCCACTAATAAAGTTTGGGCCGTCAAACCAATGATTCCCAGAATGGGCAGCATCCACTCTGTTTGGGTAAGACGGCATACAACCACAGCCAGGCCTTACCATCTCAGCCAGCTCTGTTGACAAACCTGGGGTCAAGGAGATCTGTTCACCCCTTGAAACACCTGAAATCACGGCAACTCCCATCACACATCCCCTTGACTGGGGTGCGAATTATGCTTCGGTGCAAACAGTCAAAATAATATGGTAATCAAAACTATTTCTAAATGTCCCAGCCAGCATCAATTAAATCCTCTTCATCAGATTAAAGGTACCCAGAAACCCCAGAGTGGAGAGTTGAAGTGCGGAACAGGTGAGTGTATCAACGACACTGACCCACACAAGGCTAGCCTAATATTCCCATAATGAAAACATGCCGTATTGATTCGCTTGCATCATGAAACAGAGGAGAAACTAATTGATGAAATAGGTTGAAACACATGGATGAGGCAAAGCAAAAAACCAAGGACTTTCCTCCAGCCACGCCCTTCGGCAATCTGTGTGGTCTGCCTCAACACAGGACCATTTTGCAATCAGAGAAGAGTCTGCGTGCATTTGTTTCCCAATCTCCTGGTGCAACGGGCTTAATGTATAAACACACTACATCAACAAAAGAATTTTGGTGAGGATTGTGTGAAGTGGCTATCTGTCTCCGGCTTCATTCAGCTCCACTGCATATATGTTTACACATGATTACATCTCCCCTTTAACTTGTCGAACACTGCCATTTCATGGGGATATATGGCAAATTGTACAATGTTACATGGGGACTCTGACCATTGCAAAGGATAGCCAAGACAAATTAGGTTTAAATGGTTTCTTTATCTGAATGCCATTATTCACTGAACCATTCTTTACGTGCTGAACCTGTGCATGCTTGTTTACAATGGGTCAGATGATCTCATACATTATTTACAAACATGTATCTTTTCTGTACATATCAATATCATTCAACATGGTTGGTTGGTTGGTTGGCTGGTTGGTTGGTTGTTGTTTAATGCCACACTCAGCAATATTCCAGCTATATGGTGGCAGGTCTGTAAATAATGGAGTCTGGACCAGACAATCCAGTGATCAAGAACATGAGTGTCATGTGTCAACCAAGTCAGCAAGCCTGACCACCCGATCCCATTAGACGCTTCTTACGACAAGCATGGGTTACTGAAGACAAAATGCCAACCCAGATCTTCACTGGTTCATTCAACATGGAGTGAGTGAGTGAGTGAGTGAGTGAGTGAGTGAGTGAGTGAGTGAGAGTGATAGACAGTGTTTAAGCAATTCAGCATTATATCAGTAAATCATTAAACTTTCAGAATCTGGACAATGTCAACAAAGTGGTTGATAGAATGAGCATTTATCCATGTCCAGGATAGAACATACACTCAGTTAAGTTGAAGAGGATGACCAGTTGATCCCCACCTATTATTCACTGTTACAACAAGTATATATACTCAGCAGCAAAAAAAACGCCAGTACAAATTCAAAATTAGATAGGCACTGTAATCAAATCATTACAGAAATGGATATAATTAGAGGATCAAAAACATTTTTTGTGTACAATATCTTGACACATCAATGAATAACTCAGCACAATCTCAAGACGTTACGTGAACGTTTGCAGTCCATTCAGACTCTTGACTTCAGTATCTAGTGTGACCACCACGAGCGGCAATAACTGCAGCACAGCGTCTATGCATGGAGTGCACCAATCGATTGATGAAGGCCATTGTCACCTTTAACCACACTCTTAGAAAGGCCTGGCGCAATAAACCGGCTGTGTTCGGCCTTGGTATGACATTATTCAGTCTCCTCTGAATTTCATCCCAAAGATGTTCAACTGGGTTTAAATCAGGACTAAGGGCTGGCCACTGCATAATGTTGACACTGTTCTGCTGTAGGAAGTCCCATGTAGCTCTGGCAGTATGGGCCCATGCGTTATCATGCTGGAAAATGTTGTTCCGGTGACGTGCGAAATGTGGTATGACGTGGGGTCTGAGAGCTTGGTCGATGTAGCGCACCGCTGTGATACCGCCTCCTCTCCCTGGATCAAGGTTCTGGGACACCACAGGACCCACTCTCTGGTTCAGGCCTATTCCACCCCATACCATGATGCTTGCACCTCCCCATGAGTCTCTTTCCATAACACATTGGTCTGAGTAACGCTGGCCACGTCGTCGCCATATTCTTGTTCTGCCATCTGCAGTTGATACGCAGTACCGACTCTCATCTGTGAATAGAACAGTTCTCCATTGCCTGTATCGCCAGTTTTGGTGTTGTAGGGCAAACTGGAGACGTTCACGCCGAAGACAAGGGGTGAGGATAGGTCCACGGTAATGGGGGTTCCCGTTGTTAAGACGTCGGCGTTAGTACTGATTGGTCTTCCGTGTGTTCCCACTGTCTGGCATGCTGTTTCCAATGCCTGCATGAAGGGATTCTGTACATGCTGTCACACAACATGGCAGTCTTGTCGTCTTGTAGTCACCCTTTGTCTGCCAGTACGGGGGCGATCATTTGTTGTGTTGGTGGCTTGGAAATGTTGCTGCAGCCTGTAGATGGCCCAAATGTTGACCTGGAAGTGATTGGCAACAGCTTGTGCAGTGTGGCCAGCTTCAAGTCTTCCTAGCGCATGGTTCCTCTGAGCTGTCGTGAGAAGGGGCATCCTGCTGACGTTGTAATGTGAATGTTTCAACCAGGTTTGGGGGTGCATTTTATAGGGCTGGTCCTTGTGAACAGCACGTGCAACAGGAGTTGCATGAAAAATATGGAGAACATCGTACAATCTCCGAGATCAGGTTGCGTTTTTGAGACCATTTCCTGGGTTCCATTCTGAGTTTGGGAAGGAATGTCTTTGCTCAGGTAAAGTTGGAAATGTTGTCAAAGATATACAATCAAAACATTAAATTAGTTTACAGTTATCCGATTCTGCAAAGGAAAATTCCAAACTTATGTTTCTTTTGCTGCTTAGTATACTTTCTTCACATGTAGAATAATGGTTATCTCAGTGTTTTTTTGCCACACCTTGTTTTGTCTACTTACAGCTTGATATGGGAGGAATTTTCTTTTTAACAACATATTTATCTTTAGTACACTGTGTCCAGTGAACAATTCTATTTTTCTTGAAAACCTAAAATAAAGTTTTTCAATTTCTTGGTGTCAGAAGTAGTGAATTAATATTTCCATTTTATGTGGCATGTAACTAATCAAGTCTGGATCAGATAAACCAGTGATTGTATTGTGATCTGTGATCCATAATGTCATTTAACAATGACATCTAATCCATCAAGTCACCAATCTTGACCATTTAATTCCACCAAGTCACAAAGCCTGACCATCCAATCCATACCCACCTGACCATCCAATCCATACCCACCTGACCACCCAAACCATACCCACCTGACCATCCAATCCATACCCACCTGACCACCCAATCCATACCCACCTGACCATCCAATCCATATCCACCTTACCCACCTGACCATCCAATCCATACCCACCTGACCACCCAATCCATACCCACCTGACCATCCCATCCATACCCACCTGACCACCCATTCCATACCCATCTGACCATCCAATCCACCAAGCCTAACCACCCAATCCATACCCACCTGACCACCAATCCACCAAGCCTGACCACCTGACCACCCAATCCATACCCACCTGACCACCAATCCACCAATCCATTTGCAAGCATGGGTTGCTGGAGATAAATGATAAATCTCAGAGTCTTCATTGGTTACAACACCAGGTGAGCCATGGATTTTCTTCCCTCTTCACAGAAAATACACAAGACGATATCTTGCAAAACTTTAATTACATTGTCTAGACTAAGACTAGAAATGGCAGCCAGACCTCTCCAGAAACACAACAATAAGTTTTTAGACTGGTAGGGTCAACAACACACTATTTAGACTATGTCTGCCAATGTCAAAAGCAAGAAAACTCCAGGTGACAAAACAACATGAAAGAAAACCGTGAATGTTCAACTCCTTAGATCTACAACATCTGGAATGAAGTTTGTTTTATTACAAAGATCAGTTTAGAAGACGGAAGACATCAACAAGCTGCAAAAGCAGAAAACTCCCATTTAAGAGTGTTCAATCTATTTGACTTATCTATGTGTTCCAAATAAACAAAGTTTTCGTCAAATTTAAAAAATAGTACCACAGCACTGAAGCTCACCCAGTCATGTGGTCATTCAAACTTTTATAGCATAAATCCTGAAGTCTACAAGATCCAACTCAAGTCCAAAGGACGTAGTATAATCTGATTTCATTAAATATGAAACATTCCCCAGATCATCTGTTGAGTTTCTGAGCAGATGTTTACAGAACAGAATTTTGTGTGAATTTAGCTTGAATCAAGGACAAACTGTAAAATATTCTGCCAATATTCTTGCAATTTAGTTATATATTTTTTAGAGAATTAACTTGAATCAATGTTAAAGAACAATGGTCAATCAAGGTCAAAGAACAAAGGTCAAATCTAGGTCAAACTAAAATATTCAGCCATTAGTCTGGCAATTTTGTTTAGATTGCCATACAGTACAGTATTTCCATCCAGCCTGAGGGTGAAAAGAGGAATCTGAGCAACTCAACAATCCTGTTACCACGATCACCAAGTACTTAGATGACAACACATTTAGTTGTTAGGTGGGACACACACAATAAAAAAGTAACATGTCTCCTTCTCGGTGAACAAGCTGACCCATCTGGCATAATATGCTATATTCCTAGCAACTGATGAGGATGGCTGACAGTGAAGTGGACGTCAGTGCATATTTAAAGTCAAATGTTAATGGAATTGCACAAACTTTGCTGTGATATAAAATAGTGGTATTCAAAGGAATCATGGAGAAGATGTTGACTGAAATGCAATGGACACCAGAAAATAAGTCATGAGTAAGAAGCCAAAATCAATCATTTTCACATCTGGATATCTTTATAAAGTTGGTGACTTTCATGGGTATTGCTTCAGATAGCAGTGTGTATCAGCTATATTCTGCTGGACCATATATAACTGAGTTCTGGCCTGGCTACAAAAAGACTGATCTAACTTAACTGACCAAATGACCTTCATCTGATGGGATACTCAGTACTCTAGAAAATATAATATTCATGAATTGCAAGATTGACCTTTGCTCATCATTCTTGACCAACCAATCAAATGCCATAACACTTAATGCCGCACTCAGCAATATTCCAGCTATATGGCGGCAATCTGTAAATAATTGAGTCAGGACCAGACAATCCAGTGATCAACAGCATGAAGATGGATCTACGCAATTGGGATACGATGACATGTGTCAACCAAGTCAGTGAGCCTGACCACCCGATCCCGTTAGTCGCCTATTACGACAAGCATGGGTTACTGAAGACCAATTTTAACTTGGATCTTCACAGGACTCAACAATACAACTATTTGATATATCTTATGAATTAAATCAACATGACTAACAGATGAATTGACATGCATTGCTGACGTCTGTTCCTGGTGATTTGATCATCTAACCCTTGACAGAAGAATTCCAGAGAAAGTGAAGAGGTTTGCATTACAGACAAAACCAGAAGCAGTCCCGAGATCACAATGCCCATAAACTGAGCTCCCAGCTAACTTGATAACTAAGTTATTAGCACTTTCATTTAGGACATCACCTGTGGTTTGGGAAAACATAGGTAAAGTGCAGTACCAGTAAGATCCCATGCTACCTGAATTAAAGTCATATTCCCATTCATATGAACACTTTTAACATTCATAATGACTTGCAAAGGTGTTCTTAACATCTTAACTTATTCATAACCCATGGGCCCAAAAGGGCCTTATTCTTTATCCTTCTGAAGCCTTACAATCTGACTTCCACCTTCTGTCACTCAAGGTGCTGGCTAGCCTTGCTCTAAGACTGTATGCTAAGCCCTTGGAGTAATAGTAATATAGTAATTCTATCTTTCACAGAGGCAAGTCTAGATAACCAGACAGTTTGTTACACATTTTTTTATTCTTTAGAAATTATTTAAACTATTAATTACTACCTTTGAGGCTTGTGCAGGTCTAGGTGCTGCCATGCTTGGTGCAATATTCCAGTGCATGAAGAAGATCACCACCAAACTGGCCTCACACAGAGTACCCATGTCGCAAATCAAACTCAGACTTTTGGTGGTATGAGCCAATGTTTTAACCAGAAGGCTACCCTTCCACCACTGAAGCAAACCAATGGATACTTTAAGGACAACACACAATCAGCCAACCAAGAGTAACATTTCAATATTTTGTTCCAATAATTTCAACAGCCATAGTGATGACCATGCCAATCTAATCATTTTCAAAAACAGAAGACGATATTCTTTAACGTTAAGGACTAGTATTTGTATGACATCAATACCTCTAACAGATACAATGACACCAAACTTAACAATCACGTCACATTCTGTTTTTAGGAATCTCATAATGCCACTATCTTCATCAGCTTCGGACAAATCAACAAGAACTGACAGATGATTACGTCAGCATTCCGACCTTGACCTAGAAGTCATGTGACAATGCAGGTGTACAATATCGATTGACACAGGCAAGATAACCGACTAAGCCAGTGCTGCATGATGGGAAGGAAGCCAGTGCTAGCGTGATAACTCTCGTATCATACCACCTGGCCTCTTATGCTCCTTTACTTTCATGTGGTCCTTATCTGCTCCAAGCTTGAGGTGCAAACACTCCAATCTTCATTGCCATACATCTAAGGAGATAATGGCGCCCAACATTTCATCCACTTCCAGGAGGTCCTACACCAAGGAACCTTGTCAGCATTTAAAAACAGGTTAAAAATGATTGCAATATTATCAAATTGTTTGTGTAACTGGCTACGGCTGGTGTTGATGAGCATCTTATAGTTTCCCATAATTGCACCCTATTTGAAATATGGTAACACATTAGAACTTGTCTTTTTAATTTACATAGCCTTTTTCGTAATTTGAAACAGTTGGTTATGATTGTTTCTCAAGGATAACATTGTAGACAATGTATTGGGGAAACATTGGTGCTAATTTCTTAAATCAAAATATTTGGAGAAATATGCTCAGTCAGTTCTACTCTGGCTTGTAGTTTATGACACCATTGACTGGCTTATGGCTGTGAGTATGCTGAATATTACATGGATAAAATGCTGACAGTCCAAGAGCCATCAGGCTGAATCCACAGACAGCAGATTCTGTCACAGCTAAGGGACAGAACTCTGTATTTCTAATTTGTATGAGTGCAGGGCATATATGCTTACTACCCTAGCATGTAACAGGACTGACTGACTGACAGAGTTTGATTTTACGCCGCTTTTAGCAATATTCCAGCAACATCACGGCGGGGTACACCAAAAATGGGCTTCGCACATTGTGCCCATGTGGGGATTCGAACCCGGGTCTTCGGTGTGACGAGCCAACGCTTTAACCACTAGGCTACCCCACCGCCCCCCCCATGTAACAAGAACCAAAGTAAAACATTCCCAAAACAGCCTGCTATGTATGTATACATATTACATCTATCAATGAAAAAAAATACAAAAAGAGGCTTATTCATAATTCAAATTTCACACGCAATTCTTAATAGTGATAAATACCTGATTTAAAGTTTCTGCTGTACCCACTCCAGCATCAGGAACAACTTACTGAACGTTGTTTTACATATAGCAGTCAGCAACAGTCTAGGTATCACGTGGACATCTTTAGCAGATTTTGTTGCGAGTAAATGAGTGACTTTAGTTTTTGCCACTTTTAGCAATATTCCAGCAAAATCACAGCGGTGGTGACCAGAAATGGGCTTCACACATTGTAGCCCTGTGGGGAATAGAACCCTGGTCTTGCACATGTCGAGCGAATGCTTTAACCACAAGGCTACCCCACCACCAGTCAAAAATGGAAGAAAAGGCTAAGAAGGTTGTTGATATGTTTCACAAACTTGATAAACAAAACCATGTTGCCTAATTAGAAGGTTTCATATTGGATTGAATCTAAATTCCAAACTCACAATTAACACATTTTTAGTCACTACATAACCAGGTACTGAAGCTGTCGGGTAAGAATATTCCAGCAAAATCACAACCATGGACACCAGAAATGGGCTTCACACATTGTAGCCATGTGGGGAATAGAAGTCAGATCTTTGGCGTGTTGAGCGAATGCTTTGCCCTCTAGGCTACCCCACTGCCCTGATTTGGCTGAGAACCTTCAGGACCAATAGCGAGTTTAGGTTTACGCAGCTTTAAGCAATATTCCAGCAATATCATGGCAGGAACACCAGAAATGGGCTTCACACATTGTACCCATGTGGGGCATTGAACCCGGGTCTTCGGCGTGACGAGCGAACGTTTTAACCACTAGGCTACCCCACCGCCCCTTCAGGACCAATAGGATATTACAAGCTTTGGCTAAACAACACAGCACTGATCCCCTTATCCAGTGTGCAGATCTCTGAAGTCTAAATAACACCAGCTTTACATCAGAAACCATTCCTGATGAGTTATGCTGTACTCACGACAATCATTCAGCATACATACTCATGGTGACAATCACTGGATTGTCTGGTCCAGACTCCATTTGTTTACAAACAACATCGTTCTTCTGTAATACTGCAGAAACAATCACATACTGATGATATAGTCACAACAGTACAATCCACGCTGCTTTTAGCAGAGATTTCTTATGGATGTGGAAAGAGTTTTGTCGCTTCTGTTTGCATAAGGATCCATTCAGCTGTATATGCTGCATCTCCTTTCTTAAAGGATTGTTCAGTTATACGTCAACCTTTCTGTTCATTTGATGAAACTAATGCACCACTGGGATTCAATTTAATATTACAATATACTCCATATTATTTAAAGAAATAGAATTTAATCACACAGCCTGCCACAAAAGTTGGTATTCTCTGCGACGACTTATCTTTTAATGACATTTTTATTGTTATTCCCAGACCAAAAAGGTTTTTTTTAATCACAATCTTCCTTCTAGAGATCTCAATAAAACAATATTTTTTTAATACAGTGTTTTGATTACTACACTGAAGTTGTGGGCTTCAGTAACTAAACTTAAAACCTCTCCTCTGATCAAGCCAAAAGGTGAAGGTTGATTTCCAACTCTTAGCCGTTTCTCTGTGGTGTTTCGGCCTAACAGTGTGTGAGTGTAATTTTACAGACCACCTCCAGATAGCTATATCTGTGGCATGACCTCAGCTAACACTTTAACCACAACTTACTTACNGAGACTAACCCACCACCTTCCACAGCCTAAGAGGGAAGAAAAGGCTAAGAAGGTTGTTCCTATGTTTCACACATGTGATAAACAAAACCATGTTGCCTAATTAGTAAGGTTTTACAATGGATTTAGCCTAAATTCTAAACTCACAATTAACACATTTTAGTTAGTACATAACCAGTTACTGAAGCTGAGGGGGGAATCCCCATTCTTGTTATGGTCAACTTCAGATCTGTGCCCACTTGCACAAAGCAACTTTAGCACAACAATGTCCGAAACTCAAATACTCTAAGATAGTCATAGTGCTAAGATTGCTTTGTGCAAGTGGGCCCAAGTCTATAGATTTTTTTCTGCCATGGCAGGTTAATTCAAATACCTTGGAATGAAGTCAGCACTTCTTTGATTTTGGAATTAGCTCATTTTTTTAAAAAAGGACATTGGAATGCACTTACAAACACATGGAGAATACAAATCACTTTAATGATTGTGTGACGTAGTCTCAGAGGCTTCCAAGGTCTGAAGTGTGACAACAAATCTTGAAGAACATGCCTCTTCTGCCAGACAAACCAAACAGTTTCATCAACTGAGATTACACATTTGGCAAGGTTCTGATTCAATGGAATCCTTTTGAATGAAACGAATTAAAGGGTGACTGACATCCAAATGAAGTATATATTCTGTTGATGTAAACCTGGTTGTACTTGTCAATAGAACTCTATAATTAGCACAGATTATTAAAATGTTTTTATCTATTCTATAAATCACAAATGTCCAAAATAGATTATTTAATTCTTTGGGATTTTTTTTAAAGAATTTCGAAATACAGATATTCAACAGTAAACTGCGAAAAAAGGATTGCAGAAATTTGTAATGATTAACTGCCGGGATGGAAGATAATGAACTGTTGCCCATATGGGAAGTAACATGACATGACGTGTTTGCAACAATATCTCTTCAATAGCCTTCGTGAAAAACAAGAACCATTCACTACACATAGAAATTTACAATGAGATAAATTCACAAATGTCTTTCCGATTTCAATGATGTTACAAAGAGTTGTTTCAAAGGGTATTGGATTTTTTTTCCCTGTTCTCCGGTCTATGCCGCCTTTTTGCTGGTAAAAATGGCCCAGGACCGATACATTCAAATGCTGCCGGTCCTCGTCTCCGGTAAACATAAAATCATAAAATGCATAATACAAGTCATGTCATGTATATCAAATGTCAACGAGAAGTCATTCAAGCATAACTTCTATCTAAATATAGTTTCGAGAATTTACAATTTCGTCTCATAAACAAACCAGATCATGTGACGTAATGTACGAAATGCGATTGGTCAATGCTTTGTCAGTCATTCTGAATAATTTGTGTGTTCTTTGTACCTCGTCCTGTTATAATAATATGTAGACTTACGAATTGTCGCGGAAATGTACGATCGTATCAGATTGTTAAAAGAACATGGTGACTCTCAAACATGAAAATGGCCAGTAAAAAGCAGACGATGCTTTCCACTTTCTTCGGTGGTAAAAGAAAGGTTTGTGAATCGGAAGACGATCAAAATGAACTGAGAACAGATGTAGAAACCAGTAAGCGACACAATAAAGGGGAAAGCCTCTGTTCAAGTTGGAACTCTAAAGCTAAAACTTGCAATACTAAAATACGCAAATTTAATTCGGAGTGGCTGACAGAGTTCAAATGGCTTCGTTACGAGGATGACAGTGGAAATGTTTTAATGTTCTGTAAAATATGCGAACATGCAGAAAAAGTGAATGGATTCACCAAAGGATGTATAAATTTGAAACAGTCTGCATTAAGAGAACATCGTGACAGTGCATCCCATCATCATGCTGTAACAACAAGTTTTCAGCAAAATGCAATGACTACGCATCTAAACGCTGCAACTGAGAAATCTGATGCAAAGTTAATAGCTATGATGAGAACTGTATTATACATGGCACAAGAAAATTTGGCGACTGTTAAATTTTCTGGATTGATCGAGTTACAGAAAAAAATGGCTGTTTAAGTTTGACTGGTGATGTCTACACACACGTTATCGGAAACGACTCCGATAACAGTGGTACAGCAGAATGCGTGACAAATAAAGTGCACGAAGTACTTGCAGAATGGAATATTCCTCTTGAAAAGGTTATTGGACTGGGTTCGGACGGTGCAGCCATTATGACGGGGAAGAGAAGCAGTGTTGGTCTTAGAATGAATGAAGGTGGTTCCCCTTACATGATCCACGTGCATTGTATTGCACATAGGGTGGCACTGGCATCTGCAGACGCTGCAAAAGTATCTAAAACAGTTGCAGAATATCGACGGACATTATCGAATATTCAGCAACTCGGTATAACCGATTACGCGAATTATCGCAAGTTTTGGAGGATTCAGACTTTTCAATTTTAAAACAACCATGCAGTGTCAGATGGTTGTCTGTGGGAAACGCCGTCAAAAGTGCAAAAAACAATTGGCCAGCCCTCGTTATGGAAATTGAAGAGGAGGCAGCCAACAGAAATAACAGTGCAGCTGTTGTATTCGCCTACTGTCACCACTTACATGCTCTCGGATGCCTTGTACTACATGGACAAGTTGATAAAGATATTTCAGAAAGAAAATCTCAACATTGGCATGGTTATGCCAATAGTAAATTCGACTTGCACTTCACTGATGGAGTTGATAACAACTCCAGGCGAAAGTGAGAAGTATTTCACAGAAAATCTCCAGAAAGGATATTTCAGGGTCGTGAAACTCACTAACGGAGATGCTGGTTCTATTCGTGCATTTCAAAACATGAGAAAAGGATTTATTGAAGAACCATGCAGTAATCTACACGCTTGATTTCCAGAGGAGAGTTTACATGTTTTGACATGCCTTGATAAGGTTCTGAACCCCATTCGTTTTTCCTGAATCACAAGACGACATTGTCGCATACGCTCAGGATTCCCTTGACGTGTTGATAACTCAGTCCAGACCTGTGATTGGACGAGAGGAAAATGATGTCACAGGTGTTGTCAATGGCGACCGTGCTAGGAAAGACTTCAGCCATTACAAAACAACTATCCGTGGTCTCACTGGAAACAAATTGTCATGCCATTATTATGGAGTTTGCTGACATTTACCCAGACTTTGCTGTGTTGGCAAAGATTGCCATGACAATCCCAGTGAGCAGCGTGGCTGCAGAGAGGGGGTTCAGCCTCCAAAATCTGGTTCACAATCCCCGACGCAATAGACTGTCACAGGATCGGTTGAATACTCTCATGACATTAAATATGCACGCAGGAGAAAAGAACATCGAGTCATTTTCCGAAATAAAAACAGAAAACTCTAAAAGGTATGGTTTTATTATCTTTATTGAATTAAAGTATCATTGCATAACTCTTATATAAATTGTGACCGCCAGATTGTGTACAGGACTGGAAAATGAAACGATCACCGGACACCGGTGAAAAAAATACCCAGCGGAAACACTGGGATGAGCGACAGTAAGTTTTGAAAAGAAAACTGGGAACCGACAGACACAAATGGCATAATCTGTTTCTTTCACGCCCTCAAATGACTGGGCATCATCCGTGGTGTACCCATCAGACTAGTCTGTCATGATCGGGCATCATCCGTGGTGTACCCATCAGACTAGTCTGTCAAGACTGGGCATCATCCGTGGTGTACCCATCAGACTAGTCTGTCATGACTGGGTATCATCTGTGGTGTACCCATCAGACTAGTCTGTCATGACTGGGCATCATCAGACTAGTCTGTCATGACTGGGCATCATCTGTGGTGTACCCATCAGACTAGTCTGTCAGGACTGGGCATCCCATCCATCAGACTAGTCTGTCAGGACTGGGTATCATCCGTGGTGTACCCATCAGACTAGTCTGTCATGACTGGGTATCATCCTGTGGTGTACCCATCAGACTAGTCTGTCATGACTGGGTATCATCTGTGGTGTACCCATCAGACTAGTCTGTCAGGACTGGGTATCATCTGTGGTGTACCCAGACTAGTCTGTCATGACTGGTCTGTCATCATCTGTGGTGTACCCATCAGACTAGTCTGTCATGACTGGGCATCATCTGTGGTGTACCCATCAGACTAGTCTAGTCTGTCATCAGACTGGTCATGACTATCATCTGTGGTGTATCCATCAGACTAGTCTGTCAGGACTGGGCATCATCCGTGGTGTATCCATCAGATCAGACTAGTCTGTCATCTGTGGTGTACTGGGACTGGGTCATCCATGGTGTACCCATCAGACTAGTCTGTCAGGACTGGGTATCATCCATGGTGTACCCATCAGACTAGTCTGTCAGGACTGGGTATCATCCATGGTGTACCCATCAGACTAGTCTGTCAGGACTGGGCATCATCCATGGTGTACCCATCAGACTAGTCTGTCAGGACTGGGTATCATCTGTGGTGTACCCATCAGACTAGTCTGTCAGGACTGGGTATCATCTGTGGTGTACCCATCAGACTAGTCTGTCAGGACTGGGTATCATCTGTGGTGTACCCATCAGACTAGTCTGTCAGACTGGGTATCATCTGTGGTGTACCCATCATCTGTCATGACTGGTATCATCCATCAGACTAGTCTGTCATGACTTGGTATCATCTGTGGTGTACCCATCAGACTAGTCTGTCAGGACTGGGCATCATCCGTGGTGTATCCATCAGACTAGTCTGTCATGACTGGGTATCATCTCTGTGGTGTACCCATCAGACTAGTCTGTCATGACTTGGCATCATCCGTGGTGTACTCATCAGACTAGTCTGTCATGACTGGGTCTCATCATCCAAGGTGTACCAACCAGACTAGTTTGTCATGAATGTGCACCATCAGAGGTGTACCCATCAGACTAGTCTGTCATGAATGGGCATCATCTGTGGTGTACCCATCAGACTAGTCTGTCATGAATGGGCATCATCTGTGGTGTACCCATCAGACTAGTCTGTCATGACTGGGAATCATCTGAGGTGTACCCATCAGACTAGTCTATAACGAATGCAGATCATTTATCAGTTCTTTACCTTCAGTAGTCACAAGTCCCACCAAATCATCTATTTCATTGTCACAAATGACTAATGTATCATAAGACAGCTACATGCCTGAATCAGGCGAAACCAAGAACACCATACAATGCCAGAATTAGAGTGAACCTTATTTAAATATAAGGTGAGCGGAAGTGGAGTTTCACACCATGTGAAGATTACTGATCAATGGCTACTTGTATCAGTGCAGACCGATGCTTGTTTCATAGTGTTTGCTCACTGACATACCACACATACAAATACCCCATACGCACATGGATAACCGCGCCCCCCCCACCCATAGACTACTGTCTCCAAGACCAGCCCTCAGCTACAGGCAGGTAAACAACTACTACCATCTTTAATTTTATTTGGTAAGAGTGAGTGAGTGAGTTTAGCTTTACGCCGCACTCAGAAATATTTGAGCTATATACGGCGGCAGTCTGTAAATAATCAAGTCTGGACCAGACAATTCAGTGATCAACAACATGAGCATCGATCTTCGCAACTGGGAACCGATGACATGTGTCAACCAAGCCAGCGAGCCTGACCACCCAATCCCGTTAGTCGCCTCTTACGACAAGCATAGTCACCTTTTGTGGCAAGCATGGGTTGCTGAAGACCTATTCTACCCCAGATATTCACGGGTCCTATTTGGTAAGATGCAGGAAGAGGGAATGAAAGCACTGTCTAGGGGTGAAACGGTACGCTCTTACCACGGTACGGTACGTATTGCAGTACAAGGCCTTTGGTTCGGTCCGATTCAGTTCGGTGAGACATGATTATAATGCAGAAAATTGACAAGAGCCAAACCGTACATTGTTAAATAACATGGAAACATAAATAACCATAATCTTTGTAAATTTGAATGAACAAAACTGTCATTTTATGACTAGATAGAAATGATGGAACGAAAGCCGAAAATACTGATTTTTTGGATTACATTACAGTATACAGAACCGAAGGCAAAATACCGCGGTTTTACTAATACCGACGTATACCGTTTCGCCCCTAGCACTGTCCTTGCTTTCTCTGTGTAGACACCTTAACCACTACACCAAGGAGGCAGTCCTTTCGATGTTAAAACGACATGTAAATAATGATAAAGATATTATATTAGAGCATACCTATGACAACTTAGGTATTTCACCATCCTAAGGCCATCTCACATTTGATTATACTCAAACAAAAAACTTCCACTAGTCATTTTTGTCAACAGCTCTCCAAACTACAAAAACTGCATGACAATTTCAAAGAAACATGACTGTAGAGATACAACAATAGTTTCAAATCCGTGGAGCTCCAATTAGCAACTACAACTTCTTAAAGGACTACCCCAAGAGACATTTTATCACATTGAGATTTGAAGACAATTGGGACAGCTCCGAGGTTAGCATCTAAGGTGATTTCGCTGACTGGACACGTTCCTTTCTGAGAATATGACCAATTAGAGAACAGAGTCTTTGCTTCATACAGTTTATTGAACTTGTACGTTTCAGCACAAAGATTTAAGTCCTTAAGATTTCTTCTCATCCAAATCTCCTGGGGCACATCTCTCAAATTGCCCACAATGCAACACCAGCGCTTCAAAGTCAACGTATCGATACTTTTAAACCAATGACCATCACTGACAGACTTATAATCGATTGGAGAACTCCTCGTTGAATGGTAACTGATTGAGTGGTGACAGAACCCATCCCAGCATCAATTGGAGGTAAACCAGATCCATGTCTGTCTGCAGATTGATGGATGTTCACATGAGGTGTGTTCATGAACGTTTAACAACCAGATCTTGTTGCCTTCCTACTACAGCCCTTGAAATTCATGCTTTGTCAGTAGGCATTAGCATACTAACTTGTGCTGCTGATGAAGAAAGACCTATTGATAGTGAGGTGAGGTGAAATTGGGTTTATCGTAGTGCTTGAGAATATTTCGCTCATATGACGA
The DNA here is from genome assembly GCF_003918875.1 of Haliotis rubra. Taxonomy (NCBI): domain Eukaryota; kingdom Metazoa; phylum Mollusca; class Gastropoda; order Lepetellida; family Haliotidae; genus Haliotis; species Haliotis rubra. The sequence continues at coordinate 3,625,597 of NW_025767634.1, forward strand.
CGTGCATGCGTGTGTATGTGTATGTGCGGCTGCTTGTACTAGCCCAGACTTAAGCTGGTTTTATAGTGCTAGCCCACTGAGATACCATGCCGCAGTGAAGCATGAATACCCTACTCAGACACATCATACTGACTCCCAGCCGACCAGTCCTTGTTGTACCCATTAATGCCGAGCGCCAGGCAGGGACCAACAAGTACCATATTTTAACGTCTTTAACGATCGAACCCGCGACCTTCCGGTCTCTCCGGGCGGACGCTCTAACCACTACACCACGGAGGCGGTTCCTATTGATGGTAGTCCTCATTGACTAATAGCATTTGAAGGTTATGAATCTAATCCTGGTTCCAGTGTTTTACTTTGGCTTCAAATTGAAGGTAATACAATGGACGGATGATGTGAACACAGTAAATATTTGTGCAACATTCAAGCAGGACCAGCTACATAATCGGGGGAACAGTAAAATGGGTCTTTAGGTCCACATAACAATTTTCTAAGTTAGTGTTTTACAGTAATTTGGCAAAGATACATTGTGACATCCCTGTAACTGTTGAATGTAGGTAAACGGAGTGAGTGAGTGAGTGAGTGAGTTGAGTTTTACGCCGCACTCAGCAATATTCCAGCTATATGGTGGCAGTCTGTAAATAATCGAGTATGGACCAGTCAATCCAGTGATCAACAGCATGGGCATCGATCTGCGCAATCTGGAACCGATGACAGTAGGTAAATGGATGTGAATATAGGTGAATAGGTGCCAGTTTGAGATAAGAAAGGATGGATCTGGATTCAAATAGTAAAGGCCCACACGAGCAGCCCACTTGCTACATATTAATCTGAATTTAGTATTTTTAACTGTCAGTATGGTCTTTTGAGCCATGTTTGCTGTTGTGTTTTTGCTTTAAGACCCCTTCTGCAACATTCCAGCAATATAACACTGACCTGTATATAATCAATTGATATTAAATGTCAATATGATCCACAATCCACACCATTGGGGTACGATGACATGAAATCAACCAAACCACCAAGCCTGACAGTCTGATGCATTAAGTCCCCTCTGAGGGATGTGTTGCTTGGAACCAAATATAACCAAGAATCCTCATTTACTGAACGAGACAGGTGACATAATTGTCAGATTATTATGCTGAGCAATATCAGCCAAACAGTGCTATTGTTATGCTGAGCAACATCAGCCAAACAAAAAATCGAGCAGACATCTAGGCTTCTCACAGAATGTTGGACAATTCAAAATCCTTCCTTTGTCACATACTACCGTGTTTGACCCATGAAGGTCCGGGTTAGAACTGGTCTTCAATAACCCATGCTTGTCGTAAGAGACTAACGAGATCGGGTGGTCAGGCTCACTGACTTGGTTGACACATGTCATTATATCCCAGTTGTGTAGATCGATACTCATGCTGTTGATCACTGGATTGTCTGGTCCAGGATCGATTATTTCCAGACTGCCACGATATAGCTGGAATATTCCTGAGGGCAGTGTTAAACAACCAGCCAGCCAACCAACCAACCAACCAACCATTACAGAGTTCATGTTTGTCGTCTCTTGATAAAAAGTTCAAAGAACAACCAATTATTTCTTTTTATCATAATCTTTTATGACAGGACAGATCAAATATAGTTATACAAAAAAAATTGTGTTCTTTAACATTTTTTTAAGTGAGGTGAGGTGAGGTGAAATTGGGTTTAACGTCGTGCTTGAGAATATTTCGCTCATATGACGACGTGATTTTTTTAAGTAGTCATTTTAAATACATTAAAGTGTATTGGCTTGAATATATTAGTCTTGGAGACAACTGACACAAGCCAGCCTATACAAAAGGTTAGTGTAACATGTATAAGTTTGTATGACAGCAGACATTTTGACATGATACATCCGCAATTTTCTTGGGAACCTCCCTGGATATATTACTTACATTATCAAACCCTGATAGTTAACCAAAGCATAAACATTTCGTTATCCTAAAATCAACATGAACAACACTGTCCTTCGTAATTAAACACTGAGCAATATTAAACATTTTAATGAAAATAACACACAGAACACAAATATTCTTTAAAAAAAAAAGAGGATCAAGAAACATAAATGTTGTTAGAAGAAAGACAAGTGTTGACGACAACACTATGAATGAACACTGTATGACATTTTGTTGGTGATTACATACAAAAATAACAAATTTAACAGGTCCATTATCACGACATTTACTGTACACTGCAAATAAAACACACCCATTAAGGTGAGTGAGTGAGTATGGTTTTACGCCACTTTTAGCATTATTCCAGCAATATCACGGCGGGGGACACCAGAAATGGGCTTCACAAATTGTACCCATGTGGGGACTCGAACCCGGGTCTTTGGAGTTACGAGCGAACGCTGTAACCACTAGGCTACCCCACCCATTAAGGAATGATATCAATAAGACATTAAGTAAGTGGAATGTGTACCAGGAAAGTGGTATCAATGGAACAGTGGCTAGGTGACTGACATATACTACACAAAAGATGTTAAGAACAGTTAATTTCTTTCATATTACTGCCGGGAATCAGATGTTCTTTGACTCTTGTCTATGTATAGTTGCCTGTAGTGAGTGAGTGAGTAAGATGAGTGGAATACTGCTCTGAACATTATTTTGATTTTATATCCCATCATGTCATCGTTTCCACAATGTGGAAATACAGTCAGAGGCCTTGAAGGTCTCGGAAGTTTTCCACAGTGTGGAAATACAGTCGGAGGCCTTGAAGGTCTCAGAAGTTTTCCACAGTGTGGAAATACAGTTGGAGGCCTTGAAGGTCACAGAAGTTTTCCACAGTGTGGAAATACAGTCGGAGGCCTTGAAGGTCGCAGAAGTTTTCCACAGTGTGGAAATACAGTCAGAGAGCTTGAAGGTCACAGAAGTTTTCCACAGTGTGGAAATACAGTCAGAGGCCTTGAAGGTCGCCGAAGTTTTCCACAGTGTGGAAATACAGTCAGAGGCCTTGAAGGTCTCGGAAGTTTTCCACAGTGTTGAAAGCAACAAGCACTGACAAAACTTTCAAACCAGGATTCAAACTTCCTAGATTTCATTCCTGCCCAAAGACAGGTAGGATCCTTTATGGAGAAGTTCTTTATTATATTATGATGCGACATTTCAGTATACATTCATTTACCATTGTCAAGCAAGAAATGGTTGACAGTGGTATAAGAATCAATACCAAAACGTCGGATCATAACATAGTAAATACGTTGTCATCCAAAAAGTATCCTACCTTTCTTATTAATCATAAATTTCTAAAATGCCAAACAAACAGATCATGCTGAAAGAAGCAAGTATACACAGGAAATTGTAGCTCTCTAAACACCTTGGCAACCCATGCCGCCAGCCAATGTTGTTATACATCTACATTCACATGCACTCAACGTCACACTAACCTAAAATATGCTTTTTGTTAAGAAAGAAAAATGTAAACAAATGAACTCCACTGCTGTACCACAATCTGGCAATTTTAAGTTTTAATCATGTGTAAACACCAAACAGTCACCTCCAGCAAGAAAATGACAAGTATTTGTTGCTAATTTGCACCATGTGAGTTTAACTGAAAACCATAAACTAAATAGGCAATATTGTAATAAGTTTCATTTTTGAGTGGAATATCCTTTCAAGAATCATTACAATCATGTTCATTTATTCCTGCACTCCATCTTGGGTCAAAGTGTTTGTTATGATCTTCTGAGAAATACACTTGGCCTCATTGTATAAAGTTATCATAGCACTAAGGTGATTATGCCAAGCAGTGACAAAGGCTTACTATAGTGTTCAACACCGCATGAACCTATCATCTTAGCACTAAGATAGCCTTCTGCAATGTGCTCTGTGCATTGTTTCATAAAGTGATCTTAACACCAAGTAAGCCTTTATTAATGAATGGGAGTTACAATTGTCTTAGCACTAAGATAGATTTGTTGAAAGGGCTAACACCATAACACAAGACTAACACTTGTCACTGAATACATACAATTTTGATAGAAACAAACAATTCCTTGACCCTGAGGAAATCTACACCTGCTTCATTTAGGGCTTTAGAAGTGCAGAAAGGGAAAAGCAAAGCGGAAAATAATGAGGTTTTAATTTTGGAATGTTTGTTTCATTTTATGCATCAACTTTCATTTAACAAGAGAGCAAAGCTTGTTATGTGTTTTGCCAATCAGAGAATTGATAACCAACACAGTAATATGTCTTACTCTGGCAATTAGTTTTAGGAACTAAGCAAATAGACGAGTCTCATTTCATCGTAATCTTGACATGCTCATCTAGTTTGTTCACCTTGTAGAATCATTACCTTACTGAAGGCGCCAACAAGATTGGAGTGCACAGAAGCAGTTTATAATATATTTTTACGGCGCCAGCACTCACAGATGTTTTTGAAGGAATCCAAGGTGGGTGAAAAAGGTATTCCTAGATGTTGAGATGCTTGATGTTTCTTTTATGGCTTCCTTACAGATTGTAAACAATGGGTGAAAAATATTGCAGCTTGGTCATCAACTGTTAATAAATATTCATTCTGAGATTCCAGGACAGATGCTATGTTCTTGACATTGGTATTAAAAACTTGGCATGTTTACAATAAGATTTAAACATGTTCTAAAAAACACAGAAATGTGATTATAATGTATATTTTTGCATGTTTAATAAACTCAGTATTTGTGCACCTGGTAACACAGAAGCTGAGTGAGTGAGTGAGTGAGTGAGTGAGTAACCATAGTTTTACATCAATATTCCAGCAATATCATGCTGGGGACACCACACATTGTACCCATGTGGGGAATCAAACCTGGGTCTTTGGTGTGATGAGCAAATGCTTTATCCATAAGGCTATCTCACTGCCCCAGAATTTCAGTAATTGATAATTTTAATTCATGTATTAATATATTAGGCCTTGATTATCTTGTTACTGAAGTCAAAATTAAAAAATATTTAAAATCTATTTAAAAATCATAAGATTTAATCAAACTTTATACAGGCCCTAGAATATAACTAAAATAAAAGGATCAAAATATCTTTTAAAGTTAGCATCATCAGTATTAGTAAAAGCTACAAAACCCTTTCCATATTCATAAAAATCTTTTACGACTGAGTGAGGCGTAAAACTAAACTCACTCACAGACTATATCATGAGCATGTGTTTCACCATCAAATATTTATAGCATGCGTTTGCAAAAAAGAGAGCAGTGGTATCGCCTTAAGTTCTTGCAAAAAAGTCATTTACATTAAAAAAATCATAAACATAAACTATGTTGCAACAGCAATATTAGAGTGACATCTGACTGAAAAATATTGAAAAGTTTGATGGTGATTCTTTTAGAGGGATATCTAAAATTATTATTTCTGAAATTTAAAGATTGACATTTACCATTGATTTTGCTTATCAAGTGAAGCTGTTATATTCATTCAATGAATTTTACATTTATTTTTCTGATAGACATATTCGGGTTTGAATTTGGTGTGAATTTTGAGAAGATTATTACTGTGCCCTTTGTGCATGTTGTAAAAGAGTCCTTGTAATTTCGAGATTCATTACCTCAAATACCTCAAATCTCTTCTCCAGCCCAGAATGCCTCACTATATAGATACATTCATAACTGACATTCATATTTCAAATTTGAGATGCATAACAAAATCTTGAACCTCAAGTTTACAACAGAATTTTGCACCATGCTTGGTTTCGGCCATATTCACAGTTCAGCAGGTGCAAATAAGCAGTTGACCTTGCAGTGAACAATTCTCCCACATAAATCCCCTTTGCACACACAATCATCTGTAAAGGTACAGAGCAATCGGAGCCAATTGTTCAACCAATTCTGTCCTTACTGTATAATCCAATCATAAATGGTAATCTTTATTGACAAATTGAATGTATGCAGCTACTCAATAGCAATGAATTAAGATCTTAGGCAAGAGTGACACTTTTGTTATTGTCAAGTGATCTGATGGACTGTGCCTCAATAGACGTCGATATCTTGACCAGCGCTCCCACTGTTTTTGTGTAGATACAGCAAACGGTTTACAACAAACTAAAGAGATCACAAATTGTAGCTCGTTATAACAGAAATTCATCAAGGCATCTAACTGAAATATACTGAGAGAAACAAATAAAGGATCATAAGAAAATTCAACCGTTCCTTTAATATTTTCCAGTTTTCATCACCAGCTTAGAATAGCTGCTGTGGTGATGAAAACTGGAAACTAATAAAGGAACTCTTGAATTTTCCTCTGATCCTTTATTGGTTTCTCTTAGTATATATCGTAAGTGGTTTGGACCAAAATCTGCTGTTATGAGCGTTATGACTGTACGACCACAATGATCATTTTATAAATATAGTTTACTGTACCAAGACCACAATGCAACACCAGAAATGGGCTTAACACATTGTGCCCATGTGGGGACTAAGGCATTTTACATAATAACTATTGACCACTGCTGTGCCTACTAAGGGACATGTAAACAGTTTTGTCAATCCCACATGTAATCCATGTCCACTGTATATAACTTGTCACACTTGTTATCAATCACTGCCTGCGAAATACATTTCAATTTTATGGAATTTCAGACATTTCGCTTAAATAGAAAAGCTATGTTCAAATACTGACTGACTGAGCATGGTTCTATGCAATATTCCAGCAATATCAATTACACCAGAAATGGGCTACACATTGTACCCATGTGAGGAATCGAACCCAGGCCTTTGGCGTGACAAGCTAACGCTTTAACCACTAGGCTACCCCACCGTCCTGTTCAAATACTGTGTGTATGCTATCTATCTATAATTATGTTACTCAGTCTGTAACATGAAAAGCTGCCTGGAGAAAAACAATAGATTGCAATATCAGTAAGTTTGTTACAAGCATGTTTGTTATAAACACAGTTTACTGCACTGTCAGCTGATCAGTAAGTTTGTTACAAGCACGTCTGGCTTGTCCATACATTGATATCACAGTTTACTGCTAGTTGATCTCTGTCTCCATACATTGATATCTCACATTTGCTACTCTCTCAAGGATATCACAGAGTCCCAGTAGGTTCGATATACAAGGTCTGACTGTATGTCAGTAGACCTAAGACAAGATATACAGTACAATGTCACGACAAAGTAATGTTTAAGAGAAAAAGGCTGTACTCAATATATATCAGCTAAGTCATTCAGATTTTTTGCAGTCCAGAATCTCCCCAGACATGTTAAGTTAGTGTAAATTGTTCTGTTCTAGGAAAACGTATTTAATATATGAATTTGAAATCAACATCAGGTTGTATGTCCCTGGATCGCTTTGATTTATCTTTGTTTGATTGCCAAGTAATCTGAGATTGATGTTCCTTTGACTTGTTCCACTATTTCATAATCAGTCACCAATGTCATCACCTCACAAAATCAGGACAAAGATAGAATTTAAGCTCACTATAATATTTCTCATATTCTATAACATATGTTGCATTTGAATTTGGTTGAACAAAGATAGATTTAAGCTCACTATAATATTTCTCATATTCTGGGGAATTTGGTTTTTTTTCGGAGCGTGAATATTTTTCCTTTCAAACATAAAAATAACAACTGTATTCTTTGGACACCTGTCTTCAAGAACAGGGCACATGTTGTTTTACCCACAATGCTGCAATGCTACAATGTATTAGGCTAACATATTTATTTCTTCATAAAACATGAGTCATGATGCTGCCCTCCCCAAAATCAAAAAGTTGCTCACAAGAAATCAAATTATGGCAAATATATCTCTAAGACAAATACATCCCCAGAAATGATAAAATTTACATCCCACTGACAAAACGCACAATAAGTTAGTCAAGGCACCAAGTCACCTGACCACCCAATCTGATCAGTCCCCTCTCATGACAAACATAGGTTACTTGAGACTCTTCTACCCACAATGCCAGCATCCTCTTTCACCTTCCTATACATAGTCGGCCAGAGACAGATCTGTCTGACTAATACACACAATATCCATTATAGTCTAGGATTCACTGATGGTTTGTTTCAGGTGAGACACTTTTACGATTGCACCAACCCACATACTTCTGGTAGCAGCCATCAGTCTTTGTACATTATTCCATCAGGTCTTCCTATCCACCTGGGGGCGGTGGGGTAGCCTAGTGGTCAAAGCATTGGCTCGTCATGTCAAAGACCTGGGTTCGAATCCCCACATGGGTACAATGTGTGAAGCCCATTTCTGGTGTCCCCGCGTGATGTTGCTGGAATATTGCTAAAAGCGGCATAAAACCAAACTCTGTCAGTCAGTCCTATCCACCTGGTAAAAGACAAGTTTTGACTCATGGCTCACAGCAAACGTCAACAATTCTGACTTGCATAGGTGTGTTTAAAGGAAACCAGATAGGTCGTAATATTGATTTAATATTCCTCATTGCTTTTTCTTGAAAATGCACATTTGTTTTTAATTGATAGTTAACCTTTAAGAATGATCTAATCATATAAATCTCAGGGGCATCAAAGGAACATTTATTGTCATATATCAGTCGGCACATTACTCCGACAGGTTTATCGGTGGGTGTAGTCATATCGAATAGCATGCATCATACTTAACCTTACTCAGGAAACATATTATATTCTTAAAGGCATATTTGTCTTAAGTAGGTTCTTGTGACAAATACCAACATGGACCAATCAATACAGGTTATTTTATGTTCTGATAATATGATGTATGTCACATCAAACAAATGCTCAAGATGAACTATACAACAGATATGATAAAGTATTTTTACAACAATATATAATCTGCATGTTTAACCAAGAGAGGTAGCCAATGTGGCAAGCACTCTGCTGGATCTCTATTTGTCTGACCAACAGATGAAAACGTCAGGTACGTTGAGATAAACTACATACAAAACATCAGGTACGTTGAGATAAACTACATACAAAACATCAGGTACGTTGAGATAAACTACATACATAACGTCAGGTACGTTGAGATAAACTAAATACAAAACGTCAGGTACGTTGTAATAAAGTACACAGAAAAACATCAGGTACGTTGAGATAAACTACATACAAAACGTCATGTACGTTGAGATAAACTACATAGAAAACGTCAAGTACGTTGAGATAAACTACATACAAAACGTCAGGTACGTTGAGATAAACTACATAGAAAACGTCAGGTACGTTGAGATAAACTACATAGAAAACGTCAAGTACGTTGAGATAAACTACATAGAAAACATCAGGTACGTTGAGATAAACTACATACAAAACGTCAGGTACGTTGAGATAAACTACATACAAAACATCAGGTACGTTGAGATAAACTACATACAAAACATCAGGTACGTTGAGATAAACTACATACATAACGTCAGGTACGTTGAGATAAACTAAATACAAAACGTCAGGTACGTTGTAATAAAGTACACAGAAAAACATCAGGTACGTTGAGATAAACTACATACAAAACGTCATGTACGTTGAGATAAACTACATAGAAAACGTCAAGTACGTTGAGATAAACTACATACAAAACGTCAGGTACGTTGAGATAAACTACATAGAAAACGTCAGGTACGTTGAGATAAACTACATAGAAAACGTCAAGTACGTTGAGATAAACTACATAGAAAACATCAGGTACGTTGAGATAAACTACATACAAAACGTCAGGTACGTTGAGATAAACTACATACAAAACGTCAGGTACGTTGAGATAAACTACATAGAAAACATCAGGTACGTTGAGATAAACTACAAATAAAACGACAGGTACGTTGAGGTAAACTACATACAAAACAACAGGTACGTTCAAGGTAAACTACATAGAAAACGTCAGGTACTTTGAGGTAAACTACATACAAAACGTCAGGTACGTTGAGATAAACTACATAGAAAACGTCAGGTACGTTGAGGTAAACTACGTACAAAACGTCAGGTACGTTGAGCTAAACTACATACAAAACCAAGTTAAAATGGGGGCATGTGAGGCCGAATGATCAAAAGCGTCATAATTCACTCTGCACAGTTCGGCACATTAGAAACATGGGATTGTTAGTTCAAACCCGGATTAGACCTGATTAGATTTGTCAAAACCTTTATCCATGACTCATGAAAGAGGTAAATGTTTAAGACCTGCGTCACTTAGGGTTTTCCTCCCATACTGAGCCGACATGCTTTAACCACAACACTTCACAGCTCTGCCATACTCAACCCTCTCACACACTCAGACCCAAAGTATAATCTCATGAGACACAAGATATTTCATATAAAGTTGGTAAATCAATTGTTAAAGGTAGATCAGATCCAAAATGAATCCAATAGCAATACAACTAAGTGAGTGAGTGAGTGTGTTTTTACGCCGCTTTTAGCAATATTCCAGCAATATCACGGCGGGGGACACAAGAAATGGGTTTCACACATTGTACCCACAATACAACTAAGAAATGTATAATCTAAGAATATATTTCACTTATAGCTTCAATGGACTGGTGTGTAAACAATTACAAAAACTGCAAAAGTCAACAACCTCACAGATTGCACTTTTTTTACTTTTTTCAAACTACTTTGTTCCAGTGTAACAACTGCAGTAGAATCATAAACCTCCAATTACTGTAGAGCCTTCTCTTGCAAGTGTCTACCTTCCACACACTCAGGTAAAACCTACATCAATCATGGTGAAAGCAGACGGCTTCAAAGCAGACGCAAACAGCTTCTTTCAGACAGCCATTATCGTCTGGTTACGTTGGACTTGCAATATCAAGAATGATGGAGTACTTTCCATAAACAGGGTGATTTCATCAGCTACCAATATGAGCACTGGTGATGTGAGTTTGTCATCAGTGTGCGACAAAAGTCATAAATTCGCCATCATCGCCTCATTATTTCAAACTGTACGGTATAACCCTCTGGTTGCGAACATGTGGACCAATAAATATGTGGACCATGCAAACGCTTCAAGTTTAAGACTTCATAAAAGCAGCGAACAACTTGAGCAGTGATTAAGCAATATTATCACACTGAATTCATTAATCAGATCAGTCATCAAAATTCTATTTAAACAACCTATTGCCACAACCAGGTATGGAGAAACATTACTCTTTCTTTTTATCAGTTTACATCTGTCAACAACATTGAATATATATTTGTTAACAGATCATTTGTCATATCTATTTATTTTTTGTTTCTTTCTATTTCTATCAGGCAGCTCATGATACTCGGTATATCTGGCTTGATAAGAGCGTTAGAACCTACACCGAAACATCACTCCTTGATTACAATAGAGGTGAGGTGAGGTGAAATTGGGTTTAACGTCGTGCTTGAGAATATTTCGCTCATATGACGACGTGCATGTGTGTGTATGTGTATGTGCGGCTGCTTGTACTAGCCCAGACTGAAGCTGGTTTTATAGTGCTCGCCCACTGAGATACCATGCCGCAGTGAAGCATGAATACCCCACTCAGACACATTATACTGACTCTGAGCCAACCAGTCCTTGTTGTACCCATTAATGCCGAGCGCCAGGCAGGGACCAACAAGTACCATATTTTAACGTCTTTTGGTATGACCCGGCCGAGGATCGAACCCGTGACCTTCCGCTCTCCGGGCGGACGCTCTAACCACTACACCACGGAGGCGGTCAATTACAATAGAAGTTGTTATCCACACATCATATCCTTCCTTATGCTCCATCTTCTAAATGCCTCTCAAATACGCTCATCATGCATCATTGAGAAAGAGAGATTATTAGCTAAGTGTATTTTTGTACTGAAAACCAATATTTAGATCAGGCCCACAAAAGAAATCACCATACAGACCTATACCAAACTATGGAATATGTACAAACAAATTATCACAATTACAATAAAAAGTGTGGATCCTAATATTCATACTTGCCACATAAGTATTGTAAACTGCAACAAACATTCCACTGTAGCAGGATCTACTGCGTTTGATTCCAGTGATGTAAACTTCATACGTGTGTAGATCCTGGGTTAGAATTGGTCTTCAGCAACCCATGTAACGGGATTGGGTGGTCAGGCTCACTGACTTGTCGACACATGTCATCATATCCCAATTGCGTAGCTTGAGGCTCAGGCTGTCAATCACTGGATTGTCTGGTCCAGACTCGATTAATTACAGACCGCCGCCATATAGCTGGAATATTGCTGAGTGCGGTGTTAAGCAAGAACCAAACCAAATCCAATGTTGCAAGTTTTCATTTCATACTTACATAAGGATGGATACAATAACAATTTGATTTCAGTTACAACTATGTTATGCTTCTTTAAACCATTTGTATATTATAGCATCATCATCAATCTGTAAGTCAAGATAGCCTTTTCAAAAACTACTTTGGTCATTTATTAATTAGTAACTACCGAATGAAAGTAATATCAAAATTGGTGTTTGAAATGCCTGGAGGTTCCATTTTACACATGTACATTGTGCATCTGTGGATGGTGAAAATATAGAACATCATCAAGTCACATAATGATGAATTATGTTTCTGACCTAATATTAAACCGATAATTTTTTAACTCAATTACCTTGAATCTTATCAACTTAATAACACCAACGCCAAGATAATCTCCCACTAAATCTGTATGTACTGTATATAAACTGTTAGGCCAGTCTATTAAGGACTAATTTCTTTAAAAAATTAAATTTTCAAAACCCTTAACCAAACAAATCACTTTTAATTAAGCTCTATGTTAAATGGAAAAATAATTTCATTCCTGATGTGTTAATACTTGAATAGCTATGAAGCGTTTGAATGAATCATGCTGTATTACGCAGTGTAATGCCCTGACTCCTTACAGGAGGTTGAAGCCACAAACCTTGTTACTCTAAATAGTCTTTCCTAAACATCTTGAGACTGTCTGAAACAGCTGGGTATGGGAGAGGATTGTTACCTTTCAGTTGGGACTTAAGTTTTCTGATAAATGAGCCTTATGCAGTTTGTTCAAGGAAACTCTGCCCACTTATGTATTGAGAATCCAAACACTGGACCTCCATGAACTTGCATCTTGAGCTGGCGTGCTTCATGGGCAACACTAACATTGTGTTAGCAATCATCCTGATTGTGTTACTGATGAAGGAGCTTTGGTTGGCTACATAGGAGAAAATGAACAACAAGCCTTACTGAGATCACTGACCAAACACTGGACCTCCACAACTGGCAACAAGAGCTGGTGTTCTTCATAGACTACACTAACATTGTGTTGGCAATCATCCTGATTGTGTACTGTTGATGGAGGAGCTTTGGTTGGCTACACAGGAGAAAATGAACAACAAGCCTTACTGAGTTCACTGACTTCGAAAATGGTGTGAAAATAATTATCATTTGTGAAATGTGAAACAAGGGTACTGTAGTTCACCAGAACATTTAGTCAACAGTTTAACACGTCCACAAGACAGCTGTTTAACAATAGTTTGTGTCAAAATTGATTGTCAATTATTTTGAGTAAGTACTGAAGAAAATCTATTGATCAGCACACTATATATGCCATTCTCTCTAATAGAAGGCTATACGCCAAAGTTTCACCCCCCTCAGTCACGTAATTTCGTAGGAGTTTTAAGAGAGAAATGTCAACAGATTTTGAACAAAAATTGCTAAGTTATGTCCATAAAGACATCATATAAATATATACTTCTGGTGCTATCACGATTTGGGAACAAATATATGAAGTTTCAGCTTCACTGGTCAAGTGGTTTTGGAGGACTTGGTGTTAACAGTGCAAGGAAGTTCATTTTGACAGAATCTAAGAACTGGTCAAAATGCCATGGTCACATCATGGTCAAACGTTATGAAGCTGACTATATTTCTTGAGTTCCTCAATCAAATAAACATGTTTAAAATTCATTATATTTTGATCAAATTACATGAGCCAAAGTCATAAGATTCATCTTTTATCAGTATGGACAATGATCAAAGGTCACATCAAGGTCAAATTTAAGACGCCACCCAAGGCATTACCCATGTACCAAATATTACATGTCACACAAAAAACATCAAGTAATAGCAATAATTTTCTTTAAAATTTGGCTGGAATAAATGTTGACTAATATGTCATGATTTTAATCAACATTTTCCAGTAAGTTTCCTTTCAGGTTGAGAAAATAAAGGATTTGACTAAAATATCTTATAAACTCACCCAATATCTTGGGTCCCTTACGGTAATCTATGTCCCTTCTAGAAAATATGTTTTGCAAGTGTCATTGAATCTCATTGCTCTCCTTTACCTCAATGTCCTTGTAACATTTTATGTCAGTTTTCAAAATACAGAGCTCTCAGAACTTGACTTTTATTTTTCTTACTGTCATGCCCTTCATGTATACAATCTGTTGTTTTTATTACTTCAGTCTGTTACTTTAATGTATACAATCTGTTGCTTTTATGTATGCAAACAAATAATTCCATCATAAACAGATTTCCCTGTTTGGTAATAAAGTAAAGTCAATGTCAAACATCTGGTTATTTCCCAATCTTCCATGCTCATACTTTCATAAACAGTTTAATGAAACATTGTTCCATTGCATTTCATATGAAACTCGCATTCATAGTTTAATATGATTGGCCCGTACTAACAAGTCTAGGCCCAACGAGAAATATTCTAAAGTGCATCCATGCATATAAAATCGTGGATAGAATCTCAGATTAATCCAGAACAATATCTTTATTATTAACCAGTTTACACCCATCTGGTATGTAGAGAAAGCTGTATTTCCCAAAGTTTAAGCATCCTCAACATCTGTTTCAACCCATAATTCAGTGACCAATATGTGATTTTTCGAATATGTTCTTACAAAAACAAAATTATATAACTTAAAGCAAATGCATAAGGATTTCAACAAACTAAAATGCCTCGACATGAAACTAACTAAAATTTGCCCTTTGTAACACTGAAGTATTCATGACCCGTGAAGATCCAGGTTAGAATTATCTTCAGCAACCCATGCTTGTCGTAAGAGGCGACTAACGGGACCGGGTGGTCAGGTGGGCTGACTTGGCTGACACATGTCATTGGTTCCCAAATGCGTAGATCGATGCTCTTGAAGTTGATCACTGGATTGTCTGGTCCAGACTCGATTATTTACAGACCACCGCCATATAGCTGGAATATTGCTGAGTGCGGCATAAAACTAAAGTCACTCACTCACTCACTGAAGCATTCATAGGTCAAGCACTCACCAATCAGCAATCAGAAATCGACACTGTCATTTTCACTGATGCTACATTTGAGATTATATTTTCATAGGAAAGTACAAATTGTAGTTCTCTTTTTGAATGGCCTCTCACATGGGACAAGAACCCATACTTTCAAATTTTGGCATCTATTCCTACATGATCAAGATCACCATTTTCTGGCAGCTTTGTGGCTGTGTAGGTTTGGTCATTGACTTCGTGAGCTGGCAGTTCGTTGCCTCAATCTCCCAGTCTGGTTTCCAATGTTGGATGGATGTAAACCAAACATACCAACATTTAATGTCAACAAATGTTTTCTTTGTTAATAATTATAAGAATACATGTACTAACTCTATTACATCATTGCCGTAATTCCTGTGGCTGCAGTCAGTTAGAGGTTTCATAACAATTATATATAATGGCTGATCTGGAATCTACTGAACATTTGTACTGTCATAATATTTTCACAGTATGTGAGTAAACTAACAATATATCAACAAGGATGTAGAGAAAACAAAGTGAGCTGACAAAAGATTTGATACAGACACACCTTTGTTATGAATCAGGGCCAGCCCATTAGGGCCCTATGTTACATGTAACTGAGTTTGGGTTCCATTTGCTTACAATAGTTCATGTTATCTGACGGTCATGATTCAATAAACTGCTTCAATTCCTTATCACCCATGAAGATCCGGGTTAGAATTGGTCTTCGGCAACCCTTGCATGTTGTAAGGGTGATTAATGGGATTGGGTGGTCAGGTTTGCTGACTTGGTTGACACGTATCATCATATATCAATTGTGTAGATCGATGCTCATGTTGTTGATCACTGGATTGACCAGTTCAGACTTAATTATTTACAGACTGCTGCCATACAGCTGGAATACTGCTGAGGGAGGCATTAAACGCTTAACAAACAAACCTAATTTATTTACAATCATTTATTGTTTTTGAGACAATAGGTAAACATTTTCATAAATATCAGCTCCTGTTTGTGGTAGTTCTTGAACGAGTCTCTACCATTGGAACAGATGAAAATCACAAATTAACCATCAAACAATCACAGTAAATGAGAAAGTGTATCAATTCCTAAGTTGCAAACAGCTGATGAATAAGAGAATGTGAGTATAGCACTACTGCATTCTTGAAGGTGTGAGTTGAACAGTACATCACATCAGCTTAATGTGGGGAGAGGGTTCATACACGCTTCAGATGTTTCACATTTTTGTGAGTGAGTGAGTGAGGTTTTCCAGCAATGTCACAGTTGGGGACACCAAAAATGGGCTTCACTCATTGTACCCATGTGGGGAATTAAACCCATACCTTCAGCGTGACAAGCAAAATGCATTAACCACTAGGCTACCCCCACCGCCCCTACATTTCTGTCAAACCCATGGGCATGATGACAGACCTAAAAACAATCAGGGCAAACCAGGCAGCAAACCATAGGTTCACAGAGTTACGTTAAAGTATAATAATCTCTGTTTAGACTAGCATAGAGTTAAATGCACCATCAAGCCAATTACACAAACTCCAGTTGGCAACATTTGCAATGCTGAAAATACCATATTATGTCATTTATAAAAATATAAATATATTTTTTAAAAAACAATTCAAATCTAACTCATATTTCCTCATTTGTTTTACTTTCTCTACATCCAGTTCTTGGCCACGGCAGCAACCTTGTAGCACTCAGGTATAATTTATTGATTGACGTCTAAAACATAATATCACTGGGTCATCGAGTGTATTCATGTCGCTGGGATATTTCATATAATTATGGGATCACTTACTGTCTCAGGGTTTTTTACACCACTTGCACAGCTGTTTTAATTACTGAATGTAAACATCCATTTTATTACTGCCATATGCATCTCACTAGACTATCAGTGTCATCCAAATTGGCCAATCAGAATTGAGCTTACACAATCATGCAAATACAGTGCTCATGATCGTACAGTGGGCAGTTACTCATTCTTTCCTGTAACTAAGAAACCATGAATGATAAAAGAAAAGTGCTGAGAAGTGGAAAATGTTCAGAAATAGATATACAGTCGAGCACTGTTGTGTCGAACTCTGATAACTCGATATCTCGGTTGTCTTGCTCGGTCCCGGCAAAATCCTTCATAATTTATCATTATTCAAGCTCTTTTAACTCGATACGGATGTCTCGATATTTCGGATATCTCGATATAATTTCATGTTCCCAACAAGCAAAATTACCCTTTTAACTCGATATTTGCAAAGAAACTTGATATTCACCCACCTTTCATGGGCAAGTATCCCTCTGAACTGAGGTTGTTTCCACACGTTTACACACGGTGCGGGCGTGAATCAAAGGGATGTGGTAGTGTAAACTAATTAGGGCTAATTGAGTTGAAGGTGTCACTTGTTTGTTATTTAATGAGGATTGATTAAGAAGGAATTAATGAGGACGTACTCACTGTTACGACTAAACACTACTGATTATGGTTTCGAATCAAAACATACTGAGAATCCAATGAGGGTTTTGTGTAATCACGTGACTAGCATGTCTGAGCAAAGGACCCGGCTTATCTGGGGGGATAACCAGATCAGATGTTGGTACACCTAAACAGAGAAAGCTGACAGTAAAGAAGATTGAGAAGAAGAACGTGTGTATCATTCAAGATAAGCACTATAACATGAGCTGTATCATGTGCAATCGCGATCCCTGTGAGTAATAATGTATATACAAATAAATATACATGAAATCTACTTTTTGTTTTGTTTTCTTTCATAGTGATATGTGATAATATGCCCCGGTCGGATATCTTGAAGTTCGGATAACTCGATATTTTTTCTTGGTCCCACGAATATCGAGACAACGGTGCTCGACTGTAGTTAAAAATATATGTTAGATTTTCATTGTAAAAACAGTTAAACCATCATTTGATTATACCCACAATGTTTCTGCTCCAAATATTCCCAAACACGAATTATTGATGCACACATGCTGACAAGAAACCTTTGCAATGTTTCCTATGATACACCTGACAATGACACTTCAAAACTGAAACCGGTTCCTGCTATGCGTTATAGCATCAGAACTCAGAAACAAATACTTAAACATGTCAACGTGCATAAATCATGGTAAACCGAATTCCATGAGACAAATTTCTATTTTAAAAGGAATGTCTTGAACACACATATAACTAACTGACAGCAATGATCTGAAAAAGGAATATTCTATGCATTGCTAACGTTATATTACTTGTGGTTGATGATTCTGCATCACTAACTTACACATTAGCTTTTTAAGTTTAATAAGTGGTTCTGAAAATTAAACCATATTTAGTGTCAAATGGATACCTGTAAAATACCTAGTAAAATTTCTTGGCAGAACACGATACATAGGTTGAAAACATATGATTCAATATTCTGATTATCAAGGCACTCTAAGTAATTATGTGGCAGATGAAAACATTGAATCATAATTATGGATGCTGGGAAGTGAGAGAGTTTAGTTTTATACTGCTTTTAGCAATATTCCAGCTATCACAGTGGGGACACCAGAAATGGGCTTCATACATTCTACTCACCTGGGGAATCAGAACTGGATATTTGGCATGACAAGCGAATGCTTTAACCACTGTGCTACCCCACCGCCCCGATGCTGGGAAGAAAGAAGATGTAGATATTGCCTGTCTCTGTACATATCCATCCATCACTTGTGACCTACTGAGATCTATGGAGTACTGGTGTGATGTGTCAGGCAACAAACCCTTACTTAGAAGATAAAGCTACTCTGTTTTCAGTTTTGTGGTTTCAATTTTTGATTTAAGACCGCTAAATGTAATTTAAAACCCGAACGCGTTAGTGTGAAATTCTTCTTCAAACCATTCACTTTTTACTTCAAAACCACCAAAGATGCTGCCGAGATAGAAATTGCCAATGTCTGACATGTTTGTTTACAAACAATAGTGTCAATGAGTTCGTAGAATTCATACGCGGTGAATCGGTCACTTTAATTAGCGGTCCTTAAACTGTCATTTGAGTACGGTTTTGATGAGCTCTCAGCCAATCAGAATCGAGTATCACACATTGTCGTGCTAGAATCAACCATAGAAAACATCATGACTTGATCAAGTAAATGGCAATGGTATGGTCAGAGTTGGAGGACCGCTTGTCACACCAAACAACATGCGACATCACCGTCCTGTTGGATACAACCATGTGTCACCAGGTCCTTCTGCTAAAGAAGTTTTCTGGGATGAGGAAATGGTAGGCACTTTCCTGCTGATTTTGTGAGTGAGTGAGTTGAGTTTTACACTGCCTTTAGCAATATTCCGGCAATATCACTGCGGGGGACACCAGAAATGGGCTTCACAAATGCACCCATGTGGGGAATCAAACTGACTGACTGACTGACTGAGTTTTGGTTTTACGCCGCTTTTAGCAATATCCCAGCAATGTCACAGCTGGGAACACCAGAAATGGGCTATACACATTATACCCATGTGGGAAATCGAACCAGGGTCTTCGTCGAGATGAGCGAACGCCTTAACCACTTGTCTACCCCACAGCTGCTGCTGATTTTGTCTTCATAGGTTAAATTGAAGATGATGTCAAAGGTCTTTATTAAGCATGAAGGCCACCGGCCGATATACATATAACATATATACAATCATAATATACTGGAAACATGACGTAACACAATTAAGAGTTTAACAAGGTCTGTCTCTTTATAAGCAGTATATATGAATTTGCATAAATTGAATAATGCTTCATTTGAAGCGGAAGTTAACAGGCTTTTGAATATAAATATATTTGGAATTCGGTTGTAGACATATGGAAAATAACGTAATCTTTCTTCAGAATAATATTTGCATACTAAAAGAAAATGGAATCCATCCTCTATACCGAATTTACAAACAGGACATGTGCGTAGGGATGCATCAATATTCAACCATCTTCCTTTATTCATTAATAATCGTAATAGGCCTGCTCGGAATTTTATAAGAATATTACGATATTTAATTTCATGTATAACACTTAAATATTTTTCAGGTTCTAGCAAACTGTTACACTCTCTATACACATTGTAGCGAGGACTGCTGTAGCAGTATGTAGTGCATCAGTGAGATAATAGATAGCTCTGCTTGACAGAGAATAAATACATCAAGCATGCAGGCTGACTGTCATGGAGCTGCTGCATCCTGGAGAAGGTGTGGTGGTGTCAAGGCCCTGCTCCAGAAGTACATCACCAAACCTTTCCTTACGCACCTACATCAGAATTATCATGCTTTAATGCCTTTGAAATTGTTAAATTTGTGATTTCAAACAAATAATATGGACTGAAACATTTCAGATGTTGTAGCATGAAAGAAGTGATGATTCCCTAATTGTGTAAAGGCTCTTGCACCAGGTGTGGTTTAGCTCACAACTAGCAGTGAGGTGGACATCTGTTGAAAATCTTCAGATTTTTTTACTGTGATGTTAGAGAAATTACAAGAATAATGGCTTTGATGAAATGGAGGTTGTGTACTCAGAGGATTAATGGGTTTTATACAAAAGAAAACTGGGCCTTTGCCCAGACGAGTGAACACTTTAACCACAAGGCTACCAAACCACCCCTGGTACTGAGTGAGAGTAGGTTGACTAACACCACAGTCTGCAATACTCTCCCGAAATAATCAAAACTGGACCAGTAGTAGATACAACTGACTGAGTTTGGTTTTACGCCGCTTTAGCAATATTCCAGCAACATCATGGCGGGGGACACCAGAAATGGGCTTAACACATTGTACCCATCTGGGGATTCGAACCCAGGTCTTCAGCGTGACGAGCCAACGCTTTAACCACTGGGCTACCCCACCGGCAGTAGTAGATACAAGCAACAGTCTACACCACATGGGTACAATCAAACACAAGCAATCAAATCAACTGCCTTCCCACCAGATCCATCTAAATCACCTCCAAGGTCAAGCATAGGATACCTGGAATCCCACGGGAATGAACACAAAGAAGATGCTAGTTTCCACAGACAAACAGGTTACATTCAAGATTACGTCAACGGTCACCATAGCTATGTGCACTTCAAGCATGCCCTTGTGCCTACTCAAATCTCATTTTGTTCTCAAATGATTCCTTGATGTCATTGCAAGTCAGCCATCTAAGCATTAACACTGTCGTTGAAGCCCATACCTTAGCATAGACTTCCGACAGTCTTGGAGCTAAGATTATAATATACTTTCACATCCTTGGCTAAATTCGTCCCTTGTGGGTTGGGAATCTGTGTATATATCACTGATGCTCATTGATACAAACTCCACACTAGGAGAACATTAAGAGAGGTTTCTGCAAAACAATCAAATAAAACAGTCCTCGTGAAACTGTCTGAATCTACCTTCCAGACAGTTAACAATGGAACTATAATGTGACCTTTCAAAACATAAATGGCTAGTTCAGACTAAAAGGTATGGCAAAAAATATATCATAAATCATCTGTTACACCTAACAGAAAACAAAAACATTAGGAGCAGGAGATTTCATGTGACGCTACTCAAAAGACATTTAAGAACACCTGACTGTTTCATACGATTATACATACTTTGTAGTTACAGGTCTCATCTACATTAGAGAAATGCACAATTCTCATCCAGAATCGTTCGTTCGTTCGTGAGTGAGTGAGTGAGAGGTGAGGTGAGGTGAAATTGGGTTTTACGTCGTGCTCGAGAATATTTCACTCATATGACGATGTGCATGCGTGTGTATGTGTATGTGCGGCTGCTTGTAGTAGCCCAGACTTAAGCTGGTTTTATAGTGCTAACCCACTGAGATACCATGCCGCAGTGAAGCATCGATACCCCACTCAGACACATTATGCTGACTCGAGCCGACCAGTCCTTGTTGTACCCATTAATGCCGAGCGCCAGGCAGGTACCAACAAGTACCATGTTTTAACGTCTTTTGGTATGACGCGGTCGGGGATCGAACCCGCGACCTTCCGCTCTCCGGGCGGACGCTCTAACCACTATACCACGAGTGAGTGAGAGAGAGAGAGAGAGCAATATCATGGCAGGGATACCAGAAATGGGCTTTATACATTTGTCGTATTTGATGCAACAAATGCAGGTGTTTGGCATGACGAGTGAATGCTTCAACCACTAAGGTACCCCAGTAGCCATCATAATGTGAGAGGAATCATGGGAAACAGATGAGTTCAACAATAATTATCCTTGCAAGAAGATATTTAACTTGAAACTTGTAGAACATTTATTTGCTGTGAAAAACATTAGAATATTATATAACATAAAGATAGACAAAACATTTAGCTAATATTACAGAGGGGAAAATTCATGTTGATACACACTCCCCTGGAAAAGAAGCGATGAATTCCTGCCTTGTGCAGGTACCTCAGTGGGCTAGCACTATAAAACCAGCTTCAGTCTGGGCTAGTACAAGCAGCCGCACATACACATATACACGCATGCACGTCGTCATATAAGCGAAATATTCTCAAGTACGACGTTAAACCCAATTTCACCTTACCTCACCTCCTGCCTTGTGCAGGTGTGCTATACCAGTTTGAAACTGTTTTCCAGTTAACTACTCGTTACAAAGCTGGCAGTGAACAGAACATCTGTAGAAAAAATGAACATTTTATTGTGAGAGAACAGCCAAAACTGAGGTGAACCATTCGAAAAACACTTGCATGGCTGTTGAATAATTATCTTGAACAATGCGTTATGGGATGCTTAAGGAACATTAGTTTACGAAATAACACAACTGTAAAACATCTCACTCAACTATACAAGACAACTTTATTTTAAAAACAAGGCACAATACGAGTATTTAAATTGCCTGTTTGTCTTACATCATTTGCTGTAATCAAGCCATGACTGAACCCAAGGTTACCACAAAACATATCATGTCTAACAACATACAATCTGGTGATTCATCAAACCTGTCAACTGCATGCCACTTTTCTATTTTTGTAAGATATTATCTCAGTGTTAGAGTGTCAGTGGATGACTTTAACAATGAGTGAGTGAATATTGCCTAATGCCGCATCGGCAATTTTGCAGCTATTCGGGGCAATCTAACAAAGAAGTCTCCATATCTCACAAAATTATAGCTTCTGGGTATGAGCAATGTTACGACAAAAATAAAATTCTTGGAAATATGAAGATGACTGTGCCAGCTCTCTTTGGCCATCACCCCATGTTCAGGCTTGAACTCAAATCAGTACAGACCCAGGGAGATACTTGAGTGAGTGAGTGAGTATGGTTTTACGCCGCTTTTAGCAATATTCCAGCAATATCACGGCGGAGGACACCAGAAATGGGCTTTACACATTGTACCCATGTGGGGATTCGAACCCGGGTCTTCGGCGTGACGAGCGGACGCTTTAACCACTAGGCTACCCCACCGCCCCAGGGAGATACTTGAAGTAAGTATGTACGTTATTTACCTACATACAGATGTAAAATGTGTGGTTGTGACACACTGGTGGAAGAACAATGTAAACAAGATTCAAAGCCCAGAACACTGGCACACTAATCACTGGGTGTGAATATTGTTCTTAAAAGACCCGGGTTAGAACATTGATCTTCAATAACCCATGCTTGTCGTAAGAGGCGACTAACAAGATCAGGTGGTCAAGCTTTTTTTTTTTTTGCTGACTTGGTTGACACATGTCATCGGTTCCCAATTGCGCAGATCAATTCTCATGCTGTATATCACTGGATTGTCTGGTCCAGACTCGATTATTTACAGACTGCCGCCATATAGCTGGAATATTGCTGAGTGCGACGTAAAACTAAACTCACTCACTCACTTGTTCTTATACATAAAATGTCATAAAATGGCCAATGAGCATAGAAGAATGTTTATTTCATGAATTATAGAAAACACATGATGATATTTAGCAGATATACATCAGTTTTGTTCATTTGAAAAAAAAAGAAAAACCCAAAACATGCTAATATGGCTATTTCAGCTGTTATGGTGGATTTTGACTCCATCCATTTCATCACAATGTCACAACACATAAAAATTACACCCAAAATTCATTGTCATAGAAAAGAGAAGTAACGTATAGGATAATTAGGAGATAAACCAACTGTGTTTTGAAATTAGAGATAGTTTAAGAGAATTTAATTAAAAAACGAACATGTTCGTCATTGAGGATGTTTATCCTCTTCACAAAACGCATGACATCAACTGAAGTTCTAGTCAAACTCAGACAACAATGTTGCACCCCTTCAGACCTCACTACCACATACCAAGTCCTCATTTTCTGTCAGTTCACTGAAAACCATTTCCTTAATTCCACTGTACGTTTTCATACATTATATCATTAAACCATGTGAAGGTGAGCTATCACCTTCATATCTGGTGTACAGCAACCCAGTCACTGTTGTTCAAAATATAGATGAGTTGTCAATCAGTCAATTATTGCCTATCATTAGTACTCTCAGGAAACACTGTCATCTAAATCTTTCAACGAAGATCCCATCACATCTCAGTAACGTCTTTAACCTTTATTTCTTTAAGGTAACACATGCAGTGACAACAAACAAGCTGGATCTTCAAAATCTTCAAAGAATTTCAGATGCACATACAAAACAAAATTCATGAGTGTATTGAATTTGTCACCACAAGTGTAGACTTTCATCTGGCAAGGTCATTTAGGTTTTGACAGAATTGAAAGGGAGGCATTAATTTCTTTGTTTTTAAAAATACCGGAAAGACATCAGTGTCTGTTAATTTGTTTGAATTAAGCTCTTGAAAGATCTATTGAAAATCTCACTTGTAAACGTTGTCAGTCAAGTACTATTTGACTTTTGATTGGTATGAATATTTGTTCATGTTGTTTGATAGTATTTCTAAATATATGAACAGAATTGCAAAAATAAGGATAACTTTACATTTCAATTACAAGACTTAGAATTCTGTGTGGTCTTCCCGAGCTCGTAAAATATTCTCTGTGAGGACCAACTGTCCATACTTCATTTTTTATTACTGCATGTGCACGGTACCATTCTTAATTTGTGTATATACCTGTTTGCTTGATTTTTCTCTAACATCATAGTTCGCAAAGTTCCAGCCATGTGAAAGCAGTCAATAACCCAGTCTGGATCAGACAATCTAGTGATTGACATCATGAACATTAATTCATGCAAAATGGGACATGATGACAGGCATGAACCGATCCAGGATGTCTAACACCCTGAGTTTGGTTTTACGCTGCTTTTAGCAGTATTCCAGCAATATCACAGCTGGGAACACCAGAAATGGGCTTCACACATTGTACCCATGTGGGGAATCAAACCCAGGTCTTCGTCGTGACTAGCAAATGCATGATCATGAGTGAGTTCAGTTTTACGCCGCTTTTAGCAATATCCCAGCAATATCACAGCTGGGAACACCAGAAATGGGCTATACACATTGTACCCATGTGGGAAATCGAACCCGGGTCTTCAGCGTGACGAGCGAATGCTTTAACCACTAGGCCATGATCATGAGTGACTTACGACAAGCATGGGTTGCTGAAGACCATTTGTAATGCTGAATCTCCACATGGACATTTATTCATGTGACCTTGTGCACAAGCAAACTGTCAGTGTTATCAGGAAAACTGGTTTTAGTTGAATTTGAATATCACTTGGCATACATATGTAGTCATAATATCCTGTTTCTTTATGTCATGTTTCTCTCATTCCAACCAAACGTGATCACCTCCATGGCCTTGATGAGAATCTGTCTAACAGACAGAAGAAAAATTGCCAGCATTGTGAACATGACAGAATGAAACTCAATATCCGACAGCAATAAACAGATCACAGGGAACAACCTGACATCTACACTGGTATTGGCCTTGCCTGCCACAGTCCTCGCATGCATATGTAATACATTACTGTCTGCTCTTGAAAACTGACCCTAGCTCGATGTCCAATCAACACTGAAGATCCAGGGGAAAACTATTGTGTGCTTCAAGAAAAGGTGTGAAACTAGACTAAATGTTTGTGTCACTGGCAATATGACTTAGTGACCAACTCTATCATTTCTGTTCTGGTCAGCCTTGGAATGAGTGAGTGAGTGAAAATTTGTCACATTGGCATTTGTCACATTTGTCACATTTCAGCCATGTGATCAGAACAAGGTGAGGTGAGGTGAAATTGGGTTTAACGTCGTACCTGAGAATATTTCGGTCATATGAAGAGATCAGAACAAGTAATGCAATTGACAATAAAGTTTCTTCACACAACCTGTCAACAAATGGCAGAAAAATTATATCACTATCACTATACAGATTTAAAAGAAGCATGTAATCATTAAAAGATATCATTATACTGGACAATAAAACATCAAAGGGGCTATAAATCACCAGCAACTGAAGGTACATCAGGTAGGCCTTGAAAAACAACAAATTGTCTATATTGTTACATTAACAACATAGGTTGTGACAATGTTATTGAGATTGTGAGGAACCAGGGGCTGACTGTGTGTTACAATAAGTACTCAAGTGTCCAATCAGACAAGTGTTTGCCACTAATATGGCAATGTACCTTGCCACTAAAGAAGAATGGAATAGTTATAACATATTTACTACTTTTTATTTTTTGGTCACATGCAAGATGTCTGAAATGACAGGTATTTGCATAATCACCCAATGTAGGCATTAGACAAAATTGAAGATATCGGGTGCAATGTTTTATGAGATATTGCATTTACATAAGTTTCAAAAGTGATCAAGGTATCGTGGTTACCTTGAAGATAAGGTCAAGGTCACCCAAATCAACTGGTGTCTGCGTATTCCCCCAATGTAGGCTGTCACCAAATTCGAAGAGATTGGGTACAAGAGTTCATGAGATATCACATTAACAAGAGTTTGAAAAGTGGTAAAAGTGTCATGGTGACCTTGAAAATAAGGTCAAGGTCACTATAATTGACTGGTGTCTGCGTAATTCCACCCATGTAGGCTGTCACTAACTTTGAACACATTGGGTACAACAGTTCATGAGATATCGTGTTAAGAGTTTGGGAAGTGGTCAGTGTCGTGGTGACCTTGAAAATAAGGTCGACTGCGTAATTCCCCAATGTAGGCTGTCACCAAATTTGAAGACATTGGGTACAACAGTTCATGAGATATCGCGTTAACAATAATCGGGACGGGGACTATATATTCAGCAGCGTCCGTGCGTACAGACGCTGCTGAATATATAGTCGCCCGTTCCGCGTTGCGGCAGGGGACAATAATACAAAACTATCTGCATACGCAAAACATACACAGTTAACATGAAACAGAATAACCATCATTCCTACAACACATGGCACTTCATGGCAGGTGTTACAGTCACAGGACACTTTCTGAAAGGTGAAGGATTCCATTTACAGGCAGTTTAATGATTGAGTTTATGTTTTTAACGTCCCTGAGACAGACTTGATGATGTGAGGATAAGACACTTACAGGTGGCGCCATTGTGATGGTTTAGGCTGGGACATCCATTCATCACAGAACTCTCGATGCTCATGCTGTTGATCACCGGATCGTCTGATCCAGACTCGATTATTTACATAACGCCGGAATATTGCTGAGTGCGGTGTTAAACATCAACCAAACCCTGCACTCTAACAGACAGGTCAAGGTTCAAGGTCATGGTGGTGAGCAAGTTTCTATGTCTGGTTTCTAAGATTGAATCACTTTGCCAGCCAACTAACCTGATATGGCTTTCATTGAATATGGGTCAAACTTGCTAGAAGGGTAGACAGCAACTGTGGAAGACCCACAAATCTCAGTGGATTGAAACAACATGGATATCAATTCCCTTGGTGCTTTTTCAATGTTGTCTAGGGTTAAAATATGAAGGCAACACACACCATACTGACATGGACTCCTCCATGTGACTCTGACAACTGGCCTCTATCAACTTGACTTGACTCATTTTAAGTAGCCGGCTCATTTTTCTGATGTTCTAAATGAGTAAGTTTGGTAATACTCCACATTCTAACAATGTCATGCCGGGGACACCAGAAATGGGCTTCACACATTGATACCATATGCCCATTATTCTAATCTTAAAATTCAACAGAGAAGATAACATGTTGAACATCTTCAAGGCACAATGTCATACCACACTTCTCTAAAAATATATAATGCATTTCTCTCAGCCCTCAGGGTAGCTACCATTTAATTAATTTTTTTTAAATTACATATTTTGATTATAATATTAATTAAAAGTTCAAATAAATTAATGCATCGTTGCATTAAAACGACATTATTTCAAGCGAACCCAATAGAGTTATGTCCCTTGGAGTGCTCTTTACTGAATATCTTACACACAACTTGTCTTGAAACCAGTTCGGCAAACACCAACAACACTGCGTGCGACAGTTTTCAATGTACAGAGCAATTGTTTACATTCCATATATGGGAAGTGTTCTCTGTTTGACAGCTGTTCGCCTCAAAGTTTCAATTATCGATTTCAGGCAAGTCGTAAGTGATAATAAGTCTTTTATTGCATCAATAGGAGGGTAAAGTGAATGCATATGCCCCAATATCTATCATATAGGCCAAATATTGTCGAAAATGTGTGACATTGTGCCTTTAAAGTGTCTTCTGCATGTATGTTTATCCTGAACTTGTTCTGAGTTGTATCCATGGCTGCAACAGTTCTTCAGTATAAAGCTCCCTCACCAAAATACATAAATTATACACTTTAAGCTACAATGAATGTGGGTGGAATATCTTCTAGCACCGCATAATGCATCTGAACTAGGCTTTCTCAGGAGTCAATGATACGAAGCGGTGAAATAAATGGCTTGACACTGGGACCTATCACACACAAAGCTGTTCATTCACATTAACGGGAAGATGGAAAAACAAATCAAAAACGGATACAGGTGAAATCCCACAACTTCATGATTAACAAGGCTGTCTCCAAAATTAGACAGTCACATACTTTAAAAACTCTCTCTGGTACTAATAGGTCCATTTCGAAAATAGGAGATCTCATTTACAAAAAAGGACATATTTCACCGCAGCATATGATCCAATCACCACATTATATAAAAGAATGACAGTATGACTGTGAGCAATTCTCAGACAAGCAGGCTATTCTCAGAGATGCCAACCCCAAAATGTTACAAATAGTATTTTCAAGGTTCAAAATTAGTAGTTTGACCATAAAATTAGTAGTCAACTAAATACTTCAAATCATGATGGATTCTGAGAAAGATGACATGACACTAATCAAGAGTGAAGCTTTAATTTCACATACCCCCTACAGCAAATTTCCTAATTATCAGCATTATGTTTCTTCTTGTCGTTGTTTTGGCAAAAATGTATTTAATCAATGAAAATATGTTTTTGTCTATATATATCCGAATTTTAATGAATTGTCTTCAAATTTCAAAGAATTTCTAGTGCAATCGTATTGGCGTAGTTTGAGCTAAAATTCGTAGTGACTACGATAAAATCGTAGAGGTTGGCATCTCTGACAGTGTATTTCCATCAAAACATACATTCTACCATAGCAAGAATTGTGAGGTTCATAAGCTCACACTTGCTACATTAATTGCAAACTTTGATTTATTTAAAACTATTACAGGAGCAGTGGTTAAAGCGTTCGCTCGTCATTCTGAAGACCCGGGTTCGATACCCCACATGGGCACAATGTGTAAAGCCCATTTCTGGTCTTCCCCGCTATGATATTGCTGGAATATTGTTAAAAGTGGCGTAAAACCATACTCACTCACTCACACACTAAAACTGTTATAATGTTGCAGGAAGAAAGCTCACACAAAATACAAATCTGACAGGTGATTTTAGATGAGATGAATGAGTGAGCGTAGTTTTTGTCAGCAATATTCCAGTTTATCTCTGCAGATCCTGGCATCAGCAACCAGTGATAATGAGTGAGTGAGTGAGTAAGTTTAATTTTATGCTGCATTTAGCAACATTTCACCAATATCACAGTAGGGGACACCAGAAATGGGCTTCACACATTGTACCCATGTGGGGAATCGAACCCCGGGTCTTTGGCATGACGAGCAAATGCTTTAACCACTAGGCCACCCCACTGCACCCACCAGTGAAAATGGGTTACAGTTACAAAAAGCTACAGTTTTGACTAACATTATTGATAGATTTGCAGGCTCATTTGGGTTTCACTGGGAACAAACAGCATTCATAAGAAGCTTTGTCTTTATGACATTGGCATAAAACTGTTAAATGCGACATAACATCACTCACTCACAAATAGATGTTACTGTGGTTGGTATCCTGATTGACAGCGTATATTGATATAAACCATGCTAACCGATCATTGGGTTATGAATGTTGTAAGTCTATGCTAAAGTTTTTTAGTTTGTTTTGTAACACCGCACTCAGCAATATTCCAGCTATATGGCAGCAGTTTGTAAATAATCAAGTTCGGACCAGACAATCCAGTGATTAACAGCATGAGCATCAATCTACGCAACTTGGATATGATGTCATGTGTCAACCAAGTCAGCGAGCTTGACCACCCGATCTCGTTAATCATCTCTTACGACTAGCATGGGTTGCTGAAGACCAAGGAAATCACTAGGGTCAAGACAAGGAATTCCATGCTGAGATCCTCAGTGTATGTATTGACTTCTTCATGATCAGTACAAGATAACAATTGTTAGGGTTCAATCATGGACTGATTTTAAAGCTTGATATCGAGAGGCCAATTTCCAAGTCACAACGAGTGAAGAAAAGAACTCTACACACTGCAGCTGTCGCATCTATTAATACTAAACTGACTCATAGTTTGTAAACCACTCAAAGTGATCCTCTGATACAAGAGGCGACTTAATGGATTCTATACAGATTCCAATGACAAAATGCCACAAAATGGCAACAAACAAAAAAATCATAGGAAAAAATGGTTTGACAGAAAGTAAACTGAAACAAGAAAAGAAATCTCCTGGATGGACCTTAGCTTAGAATTACTTACCTCAGGGAAATCAATGACAAAACATAAAAATCAATTTGGAAAATGAGATGAAAACAAAATACAAGACAACAGAAGAAAAAATCTAAATCAGATTCTTGATTCCCTGATGGCACAGTAAAAAATTTGGACTGGGAGAAAAAGAAAATAGGACAAGAAATCCTCTGGATACAGCGGAAGTTGCTCCATGGGTCTGCAAAGGTTGAAACAATACTTCTCCCAAAGAATCTGAGGTGAGGTGAGGTGAGGTGAGGTGAGGTGAGGGCAAGGCAAGGCAAGGCAAGGTGAAATGGGGTTCAATGTAACATTCAAGATTTCTTTACTCTTAAAGCAAATAAGAATGCACTTCATTTGTGTC
Source organism: Haliotis rubra (assembly GCF_003918875.1). Classification (NCBI taxonomy): domain Eukaryota; kingdom Metazoa; phylum Mollusca; class Gastropoda; order Lepetellida; family Haliotidae; genus Haliotis; species Haliotis rubra. Next base: position 3,657,086 of record NW_025767634.1, read on the forward strand.
TGCTGGTACTAATCTGGACATGGTGCCAACCTTCTGAGGTGATCAAGTTAAACATGGATACTCTAGTCAGACACAGTGTTCCTCTTAATGCAGAACACGATGCAGGGCAACATCAAATATCACCTTTTACTAGTTTTGGTATGACACAGATAGTGATCCAATCACCTTCCCCTCAGCAGGCCGACATACTTCAAACTATGCCCTGCATGTTTTCCTTTTGTCAATATAAAGTTCAATTATCCCATCCAAGATTCAACAGTTCATCCTACATTAACAACAAACAGACACTGACAGACATATCAATTAAAAAATCCTCATTTCCTTAGCTTCAAACAGACTCCAGTGTTGTCTAACATTCAACCCACTTTCTGAAAGGCAGAGGAGGGATACCATTAAGAATTTATTCACTCGAATCATAAGTGAGAAGTTCATAACATTTTGACCAGTACAAACACATATCAGTGTTGCTAGCCTCCTTGAAAACACTTCACTCTTTCATCAACATCACTTGTAAATGAAATGCTATTTAAAATCATTATCTGCATGAAATCACCATCACTAAATTGCCGCAAAGCTGGATCCAAACGAGTGGAAAATCAATCTGGCTTAAGAGCTGTACACATACATTACCATAGCTCAAACAGAAAATGTTTCGACTAGAGTTAAAAATAGACAGATTTGTTTTTATCTCATTACCTAGCTAGACTACAACATGTTTCTCCGAAGGCGATGATTAAGCAAGTTAATTCATCAAAAGAAATCAACTTCGGCAATTGCACTTCAAAGAATAACTTTACTTTTATTCCAGCAACAGACCCATCTCACTAGAAGCTAGAGCTGTGCCAAGATCAAAGCATCAATCCTTATTTTACAATTTTCCAAGTGTCTTCTATTTAAGAAAGTGATAGAACCACTCACCTAATCCATGACCTAGCTTTAGGGCACAATGCTCCAGTTAAATGATGGCGTATGACCAATTGAACAAATCCCAAATGAAATGTGATGATGTTGGACATGCCGATCTGTCCCTTTACATAACCTTTACATTCTGTAAATATTCCATAACCCATTGTCAGTCATAACAAATTTGTGGAAGGATGACATCAATAATTTTCAGAAAGAAATTTTATCAACTGATAACATTTAGCGCAACTCTTTGATGCTTTTAGTTTGAGAAAATGTGAAATTACACGCAGTCACAAAACAAACATTTGAGACCAAACAGACCGCAATGATTTCTGGTGGAGTTGAAATGTTCTGTTATCTCTACAGCCTTTCCTGTGTGATCAAAGACTGGGGAGGATGTGCACCTTACACTGACGCCTACATCGTTTTGAAAAGAATCACCAATCATCTTTCAACTGAATGTTGGTCTGTTCACCCAGCAGAAAATGGGTACCTGGTGGGATGAGTCATGTGACTATAACCTTCTAGCACCTCACAGGGAGCTTTTGTTATCCGGGGTAATAATCCCTCTTAGACTTTGTGATGCACCATTGAACAGCTTCGAGTTGGATACCAGGAGCCATAGAAATCCATTATTATAATTACTGGTTCAGGAGCCATAGAAATCCATTATTATAATTACAGGTTGTCTTAGACACCACCACTGGCCTCTGACCTGGCTGGGTGTATGTTACATGATCCCTTGTATAGTTCAGTGCTCATGCTATCGACCACTGGATTGTCTCATCAACATGTACTTATTTAATAGGCTGATACCACTTAGCTCTTATTTTGATGACTACTGTATAAAATCATAATTAGTATGATATTACACTGAAAAAATAAAACAAATTATCCAAGTCATTAATTAACATTGTCAGGGCCCTAGATAATGTGAGTATTTGCACAAAACTGCCAAGTAAATCACCTATTCGAGTTGCTGGCAAACAAAACATGAACCAAAAATGAAAAATAAGTGTTACAATACAAAGCACTGAAAATCTTTACTAATCTTCATTTACTAACTGAAGGCAGAAATCACCTATCAATTAACTTCGCTGCAGTGTACAATACACAAAAGTGCCACAGGTTTCCCGTTTCATATTACACGTGACACTTGTCCTGCTGTCATAAGCTGATGTGACATCTGACAGTTTTGGGCGTGCACAGGAACATGAGAAAATTATGTAATTTTCTGAATAAAATTGATATTTTTATACTTATCCTGACTCATGCTTAATGCTTGTCTCCTTCCTCTTGCAAACGTTAGTGGAACACTTGTATCTCCCTATTGAAGCTCCCTTCAATGAAGAACAGACGTAAAATCACTCCTCCCAAGAGTTATCTCCCCAGCTGTCCAGGCGGGAAACTGTGGCGCCACCGTCCCCACATGCCTCACTCTCTCCTGATTATGAGCCCGACACTTGAATTTGCAGGGAAATCCAAAGTGTCTAGTGGGGAGGCTGGGTGGGCTTACCTCATGAGTCAGGATAAGTATAAAAATATCAATTTTATTCAGAAAATTACATATTTTTCCTTATCCTGACTCATGCTTAATGCTTGTAGAATCCGACGGAAAAGGCGGCGGGCAAGTTACTTTGGATTTCATGTAGTGATTTACGTCTCTATACCCCCCTATGGGAACTTCGTGTTGGCACTGTTATTTAACTGCTAATCTCTGCTGCTGCTGCGACCCTGTCCTTCCAGCTGCCTTTAAATGGGGGGACCACAATAGTTAACTTTTTGGTCCTTTCTTCTGTTAACATTTTATGTGGATTTTGCGACTCCATCTCTTGATGCAAGCACCAAGTGAAGAAGCGACCCATTCCTGTACAAGTATCCTTACAAGTACTGGGTCATATTACTTATGCTAGTCTGTCCTAGACTGACTGACTGAGTTTGGTTTTACGCCGCTTTTAGCAATATTCCAGCAACATCACGGCGGGGGACACCAGAAATGGGTCTGTCCTAGACGTGCATATAGACTTAAAGCCAAACTCTCCGGAGTGTAGGCTTTGTATGTCATGTGATAAAAGGGCGAGCCACCGTCTCAGCGCCTTTGTGGGACTGTCAATTGTTGTGCTACAACAAGTGGGCCGAAATGGTGAATGCCAGAGCCGTCCTCAGTGGCGACGTCCTTCAGGTAGTGGTTGGTAAACATCCTGTCCCATTTCCAGAAGCAGCCCTCCATTATCGTCCTGATAGAGCGATTCCCATGTAGAGCGAGCGTTGACGCCAGAGCTCTAACTTCATGTGGGTTGGAGACTCTTGGAGGATCAAGTCCTGCTGCTTTGTAGGCCCGTAGTATGACAGTTCTGATCCAGCTTGATATCGTAGTGCGGCAGACCTCCGTCTGTGTCGCTGTCGATATCGAGACGAAATGACACTTGAATTTCCGTCACCTGGATCTGGATCTTTGTAGGTAGACTTTCAATGCTCTCACTGGGTACAAGGATAAGACCTGCGTATCCTGTGGTCCAAGGACTGATGATAGTGTTGGGACGTGGAACTGTCTGTCTGGATGACCTGGCAGTTGATTCTTTGCTATGAAGTCCCATCTCAGTCCCATGTGCACGATGTTATGATTATCATCAAATCGTGTTCTCTCGAAGTTCAGAACATGTATTTCCGACATCCTTGCTGCTGTTACTAAGGTTATCAGGAACAGCGTCTTCTGCGTCAAGAACTCGAATGATGTTCTCTGTAATGGTTCGTAGATCTCACTAGTGAGATGTCGTAGAACTACGTTGAGGTCCCACGCCGGAGCTTTAAATCTCTGATGTTGGTCCTCCAATTAAAAGGGTGTAGTAAGGCCAGTAACTCTGGTACTTTTGTCAGTTGCACTCGTCCTCATGGCGATAACTGAGCTCAATGCCGCTAGGTATGTTGAGAGTGTTGACCCTTTTAACCGCTTCCTTTGTCTAGGTGACAAAGGTAGTCCGCCACTTGAGGATGTGTCACTATCATGGTTGTGAAGTCGATCCTCGAAATGTATCATTTGTCTCGAAGCGTCACTACTTGTCGTCAGACAAGTTGTGTGAAGACTTGCGTAAAGCTAGTGTGACTGCTTTCGCTGCCCTGGCGAAATATCCTCTCTTGTTCAAGCATGCCTTGATACAGTCCATATGTGGAGCCGGAACACCTCTGGGTTGCCGTGCGCCTGCTTTGTGTGAGGATGTACTAGTAAATTCGTCCACTCTGGTAGTTGCAGTTGAGGCAGTCCTAGGTCTTGTATGAGAATAGGGGACCATATTCTCACTGGCCAAAAAGGCGTGCCCCAAGTAGTTGTGGGTCTCGCCTGACTGATTTCTGCAATACCCTTGGTATTAGAGCTGGTGGAGAAAAAGCGTGAGCGTTTAGTCCTAGCCAGGGGATGCTAACAGGTGCGTTGCCCAGGCCCGTGGATCTGGTATTGGTGAGACGAATGTTATCAGTTGACCCTTGTGGCGAAGAGGTCTATTAATGGTGCTACCATCTCTTGTATGATCTGCTTGAAGATCTCTGAATGTAGCATCCAGTCTGTTGAGAATGTCTGTGTTGGACAGGATAGTGCATCTTCTATCACATTCTTGGTTCTTGGAATGTGGCATACTCTGATGTGGACATTCAGGTTCACTGTTATGCTGACCAGCTGAAAGCAGAGGTCCAGAAGGTTCGCCGACTTTGTTGATCCTTCTGTAGATGTAGACCGTCACTGTGGAGGTGATAGTATGCACCGTCAGATGAGCATTCTTCAAAATGCTGATCCAGTGGATTATGGCGTTTATCACTGCTTTCATTTCCAGCATGTGGAAGTGCAGATCTACTCTGCTATGGTCCATATCCCAGCTGACACATCGCTGTTGAGGTGTGCTCCCCAATCTTGGAGAGATCGCCCACATAGAGATCGTCTTGTAGTCTGCTAAATAGGTATGCCTGCGACCTTTAATCTCCTATCTCTGAGTCCACCGAAGGGGTCCGGATCGTCCAGTTGTACATTCATGAATACCTGTAGTGGGCGTAGTTGTAGACTCCCTTTGCGTGTCATGTCTTGTGCTGACGTGAGAAGAAACAACAGACTCTGCCACTTCGTAGTAATAACGGAGAAAGTAGTGCTTGAGATACAAAGACTTGTATCTATATCCTACGATCTTGAAACCCTTGCCGTGTCCGTAAGGGAAATGAAGTGATGTCCGACTCTGTGACTGCCATCGTTGGGAAGTCTATATATAGTCGTCTGGCTGCCGCCACCTTAGTCCGGCCAACGTATGTTGCTGCAAGTCGTCTGAAGAATCGTCTTCAATGATGACAGGGAAGGTCTGTAACTTCATGAAGGCAGCCAAATCACGTAGGTCCCATCTAACTGGACTGTAATTGAGGCCTTCCTGCGTCGCTGACATGTTGTTGTCACTTGTAACCCATTTCTTGACCTGTGAACTTCGATCCGACCTCTGCGCGAGGGCGTTGTCTCGTGGTCAATCAAAATAAAAGCATTTTGATTCCTTTGGCTAATGTGGCGTCACCGGTGTAGCAGGAAAAAAGGTCCTTGTAGAATCTAGTGCCGTTGATATCTGATCAATTGTTCTTGTCCGAGCCTTCGATTACATGTATCGAGGGTTGAATAAAGCGCGAAATATTTCGCCGCGTAATACCGATACTGTTTTCCTGGCTGCTGTGACTTTTACTTCAGTCTTGAAGATAATGCCAACGCCCTTTATACAGATGATCAACTGAAATCTTCACGTTGTCAGCTTGTAGACTGCATACATCAATGAAGCGTCGTAATTGTAGAATTAATGCTGAACTTTGTTGTAAATTCTACTCAGGGAATCAGGGATGAGTATGTATTTTCCTAGCCGTAGCAAGGCTGCTGTCGAACCACGTCAGTGAGAATATCTGCAGATCTGTTAGAAAGTGAAGATCTTCTATATGGCCATGAGTCTTCTAATGTAGATATATCAATCTAAGTGAATCCCGTCCTAGATTCAGTCTGAAGATCCGTGCCGGTGATGAAGTCGGACAAGAGTACCCCTCTTGAACTGTATTACATGTGCTTCAGTCTGTGTACCGACGAAGACCTTTCCTGTCTAGGGTGACGATACCTCGTGTCCTGGTTGAATAACCTTGAAGATCTGCGTAGCGATCTGCGTGGTGGTTGGCGGGGTGTGACTATATGGCGCCTTGCATGTAGGCAATCGTCTCGTAGTCCTGGGATTGTCTTCCTGGCAATACATTCCGAAATGGTGATTCCCGTGATGATCTGCGAGGCGTCGTTGATGCCCCTGATGTAAGTAGTCGGCCTGAAGATCCTTTATTAGGCTCATCATCTGTTGACAGTCTCTGAAGATAGCGCGGTCCTTCGCGCAAGTTGTAGACGACGTGTAGCGTTCTGTTAAGAAGCTAAGTACTGCGACGTCTCTGCCGTAGATGGCCTGTGCGAAATGCCTTCGCGGCAGGCTTGTTGACAGCATGTAGCGTTCAGTTGAGAGACTAAGTACTGCGATGTCTCTGCTTCGCTGGGGATCTGCGTGGAGACCTGCATGACGACCAGCGTGGAGACCTGCGCGAAGACCTGCGCGGAGACCTGCATGGAGATCGGAGTGCCGATCGACGTGGAAATCGGCGTGGTGAGTGGCCCGGCGAACTGTGTCTGTAGGGTGACCTGCGCGGAGATGAGCGACTGTGGGTTCGCGAAAGTCTCAGCGAATCCCTCGACGATCTGTATGATGCGGAAGATGTCTTGGATAATGTATCTGAAGTCCTTCGCGAATGCCTTCGCGAACGCTGATCATCTGATTCCGCATCTGGGAATGGTGGCAGGTCCTTTGCGAACGCCTTCGCGAACGCATGTCGTCCGATTCTGTATCCGGTGATGGGTGATTCCTCTTTCGCGAATGCCTTCGCGAACGCTGATCATCTAATTCCGCATTTGGGGAATGGTGACTAGTCCTTCGCGAACGCTGGTCGTCCGATTCTGTATCCGGGGATGGCGATTCCTCCTTCGCGAACGCCTTCACGAATGCTGATCGTCCGAGTCCGCCGCAGGGGATGGTTGAGTCGACCTTTACGCATGCTGGTAGTGTAGATCTGCTGCCAGATGTCAAGTTAATGGAGGGTCCCTCAGAGACGACGTCTGCGTTGGAGCCTTCGTGAAGGACCTCTATGAGGGCTGTGACTTCTTTTCCAGGTTGTAACGCTGCTCCATCATATCCTGCATAAAGTCCCCCGGGTTGAAGGTCTGCGGTGGTAATAGCGCTGCCCTTTCTGCGGTGATAGCGACGTGGCCCCCAAGACGCTCATCTGTTGTCAGCTAAGATATCAAACCATAATTTTGAAGGATACTAACTAAACCTCTATAAAAGTAGAATAGAGGAGAATAACTAAGTAATTAAAGGATATAGTGCAGTATAGGAGACACAGGCTCTTTCACAACCTGCCCACAGGGCGAAGAAGGAGAGAGTGAGGCATGTGGGGACGGTGGCGCCACAGTTTCCCGCCTGGACAGCTGGGGAGATAACTCTTGGGAGGAGTGATTTCACGTCTGTTCTTTATTGAAGGGAGCTTCAATAGGAGATACAAGTGTTCCACTAACGTTTGCAAGAGGAAGGAGACAAGCATTAGTCAGGATAAGGAAAAATAGACATTATCTGAAATATTCTTATCAGAATAGTTTAATCATTTGTACTCAGTGGCTTAAAAAATGCCCAACAGTCAGGATTCAAGACGGTGAAATTATCTTGAATAATAAAGATACATTTTTAATACCTAATGCAAATGAAAGTCAATAGTTTCCAAAAACTTACTGTGGGTCACGTTTCTACTATGAAGATTGGTTGGTTGGGTGGTTGTTTAGTGCCGCACTCAGCAATATTCCAGCTACATGACAGTGGTCTGTAAATAATCGAGTCTGGACCAGACAATCCAGTGATCAACAGCATCGGTATTGATCTACCCAACTGAGATATGATGACATGTGTCAACCAAGTCAGCGAGCCTGATCACCCGATCCCGTTAGTCACTTCTTATGACAAGCATGGGCTACTGAAGATCAATTTGAGTGAGTGAGTGACTTTGGTTTTACCCCGCTTTTAGCAATATTCCAGCAACATCACGGCGGGGGACACCAGAAATGGGCTTCACACATTGTGCCCATGTGGGGATTCGAACCTGGGTCTTCGGCGTGACGAGCGAACGCTTTAACCACCAGGCTACCCCACCGCCCCTGAAGATCAATTCGAAACACTTGAGGATATACATGATAATAACAGACAAAGGATGGGCAGGATTTGCCAAATCACACGAAATACCAGCATGGCTTCGGGATGTTTGTTGTCTAGCATCACACTCAGCAATATTATAGCTGTATGATGGAGGTCTGTAGATAATCAAGTCTTCACAATAGAGACAAAACTCTTTCCATATCTATAAGAAATATCTTCTATTGTACAGTTCTTACAATATCATCAGTATCAAGACCATATCATCTGTATCAAGACAATATCATCTGTATCAAGACAATATCATCCGTATTAAGACAATATCATCAGTATCAGGACAATATCATCAGTATCAAGACAATATCAGCCGTATGAAGACAATATCATCAGTATCAAGACAATATCAGCCGTATGAAGACAATATCATCAATGTCATCAAGACAATATCATCCGTATCAAGACAATAGACAATATCATCATCAGCTGTATATCAGACAATATCATCTGTATCAAGACAATATCATCCGTATCAAGACAATATCAAGACAATATCATCAGTATCAAGACAATATCATCCGTATCAAGACAATATAATCAGTATAATCCGTATCAAGACAATATCATCAAGACAATATATCATCAAGACAATATCAGCCGTATCAAGACAATATCAATATCAGTATCAAGACAATATCATCCGTATCAAGACAATATCAGCCGTATGAAGACAATATCAGCCGTATCAAGACAATATCATCAGTATCAAGACAATATCAGCCGTATCAAGACAATATCATCAATATCAAGACAATATCAGCCGTATGAAGACAATATCATCAGTATCAAGACAATATCAGCCGTATCAAGACAATATCATCTGTATCAAGACAATATCATCTGTATCAAGACAATATCAGCCGTATCAAGACAATATCATCCGTATCAAGACAATATCATCAGTATCAAGACAATATCATCTGTATCAAGACAATATCATCCGTATCAAGACAATATCATCCGTATCAATATCATCTGTATCAAGACAATATCAATCCGTATCAAGATCAAGACAATATCAATAATCATCTGTATCAAGACAATATCAGCCGTATCAAGACAATATCATCAGTATCAAGAAGTATCAAGACAATATCATCTGTATGACAATATCAGATGAAGACAATATCAGCCGTATGAAGACAATCTCATCAGTATGAAGACAATATCATCAGTATCAAGACAATATCAGCCAGTATGAAGACAATATCAGCTGTATGAAGACAATATCATCAGTATCAAGACAATATCAGCCGTATCAAGACAATATCATCAATGTTAAGACAACCCAGCGATTGACATCCTGAGTATAGATCTACTAAACTGGTATATGATCACATGCACTTAAACTGAGTCAGCAAGTCTGACCTTTCAATCTATTCATCGCCTCTATCGACTAAGTTAACGAGTCTGACACTGTTAGTCATGTTGTACTAAAGAGCATTTCTAACTCAGATCTTCGACAGGGTGAGGTAGAAGGCAGAAGCATGTGACACTTTTGTAGAGACATGAGCAACAACTGACCCAACAGCAGGAAAGGTTATATCATACATTCTTCACCTTCAGATTCTCCCAAAATGTCAGCCTCCCTAATCCTTCTGTTTTTGAGGCAACAAGTCCAGACCTATAACAAATGCCCATTAACACCGTCATGTGAGAAGATAATGAAGACGTAAAACAGCCTTCATTAGAATGGCCAGCACCTACCAAATCCACTCTCTGATTTCACCTCTTCGGGTAATTATTAGGGGATTTACAGCATTGCCGCCAAATCACAGAGCTGACTTTGATGTATTGACTGCATTGAGAAAATAAACAGAAGGGAAATAGCAGTGAAGAAATCCATGGAAGAAAAACACAAAAAGTGTTGCGAGTAATTGGGTCCCTTAGGAACATGTCCAACAAATGTCAATAGGTTTTTTCCTGGGGTAATGGTTTATAGGTGTTGTGAGGACACAAGGATAAGCACGTTAAAAGCTATCCCCATTAAGTCTATCAACCATCAGGCATGGAGATTATTTTGAACCATGATTGACACCCACTTACACTTGTCAGATTTCCCTGCTGTCTTCCAGTAAATATAGACATACTACAGGCCAGGGTGTCAAATGGTATCCACCTGGGCATCCAGTACCATGCAGTTAATGATCAATCAAAGACTATTTTCTACGAAAGGACTCAGACTTCTAGGGCAGAGTAAGTTTCCAGTACCTTTTGCTTGGTGTGAAAACCAATTACGATGGTGCTTTGGTGGTCAAGCGCTGTGAGCAGACGGCTTCTCTGACATTGGAATTTATAGATTGGTACATCTCTGACATTGGTCAGCAAATGTCCACTGTATAAATATCACAGAAGCCAAGGTCAGAGGGAATGCAGTCATCTTAATATGGGAGGAAACCTCAATACAAGCAGATTTCAGATGTTTATGACTTTGGTGAAACCAACACCAAGGCCAGAACAATACATGGCTGCCAATTAGTTTCTTTTGTGTGAGCACCTGATCCTCATTGTAGGTGCCAAAGAATGTCAACTGATGGTACTTAGATAAGCTGTGTTAGCCATAAGCTATTCTTCATCATATACACTGATTAGAAAGTGTCCCCAGTGTCAAAGACAGGCCCAATGAGCCACACCTGGACCAACCATCACAAGGACTGTTGCTACAGCATGTTGAATATGAAGTGCCTGGGATCCTCAATTCTGTCTGATGCTAACCCATACTTTGAACAACTCAAATTCTAAACGACCCTCCCACTCACTCATTCGATGACATTCTCACATTCTCCATCACTCACACCCAGTAAAGCTCTTACATCACTCACACCCAGTAAAGCTCTTACATCACTCACATCCAGTAAAGCTCTTACATCACTCACACCCAGTAAAGCTCTTAAATCACTCACACCCAGTAAAGCTCTTAAATCACTCACCCAGTAAAGCTCACACCCAGTAAAGCTCTTAAATCACTCACACCCAGTAAAGCTCTTACATCACTCACACCCAGTAAAGCTCTTAAATCACTCACGCCCAGTAAAGCTCTTACATCACTCACAACCAGTAAAGCTCTTAAATCACTCACAACAGTGATCACAATCCTACACCAACTACATATCTGTCCACAGCTTTGGTGCCATCTTCCACACACATGAACACAGCACAATCAGGTGATGAAGCACAAATACTATCACTAATGGCTGTATCATCGCCTATTGATCTGTACAGGCACATTGATATAAACCTGTACTGACCTATCATGTACCAGGCACAAACTGCAGGAACACCGACCTTCAATGACTTCCCTTAATGCATGTGTAAACACAAGCTAATTTCCCAACACTTCACAGCACCAGTTCTCCTTGTGATGTGTTTAATGGTGATGGCTGTTACAAAACATTACAAATAACCCAGGGAACACACTAATGTCTGTTGGGATACAATAATACAACCAGTATAATTATTATTTTGTCTATAATCACTGTAAAGGGTCCATTATGACTACATCACCCCTGTTATAAAGGGTCCATTATGACTACATCACCCTGTTATAAAGGGTCCATTATGACTACATCACCCCTGTTATAAAGGGTCCATTATGACTACATCACCCTGTTATAAAGGGTCCATTATGACTACATCGACCCTGTTATAAAGGGTCCATTATGACTACATCAACCCTGTTATAGAGGATCCATTATTACTACACTGACCCTGTTATAAAGGGTCCATTATGACTACATCGCCCAGTTATAAAGGGTCCATTATGACTACATCGCCCCTGTTATAAAGGGTCCATTATTACTACATTGAGCCTGTTATAAAGGGTCCATTATGACTACATCGACCCTGTAATAGAGGATCCATTTTTACTACATTGACCCTGTTATAAAGGGTCCATTATGACTACATCGACCCTGTTATAGAGGGTCCATTATTACTACATCGACCCTGTTATAAAGGGTCCATTATGACTACATCCACCCTGTTATAAAGGTCCATTATGACTACATCCACCCTGTTATAAAGGGTCCATTATGACTACATCCACCGTTATAAAGGGTCCATTATGACTACATCCACCCTGTTATAAAGGGTCCATTATGACTACATCCACCCTGTTATAATGACAAACATCATACAGTGTCAGAACATCTGCCCAACAAAGTAATTCGCGGTGAGCGAGCTGGCTAAGGCACCAGGCTAGTGATCCAGCGAGTTTGAGGTGTCGGGATCGAGCCCACCTGTGACCGGGTGTAAAAACCTTGGAGTCAACTTTGTGTGCAGACTCTTTCAGTGTTGTCACAACCCCTAGTGTACAGTATACAACCCTGTGCACTTAAAAGAACCCACGAATCCGTTGGTATTTGACCAGATGGTGGCCACATGAATACGTGCAAACACCTAGTTGCGGGTACAGCAACGTGCAGTGAACATGGACAAAGTACTGTGACTAGGTGTCCCAGTCCACCCAGCTGTGAATGGGTACCTCGTTAGGATGAGAAAGCCACAATAACTCGGTGCGCCTAGCGGCTGCAAGAGTTGTATACTCCCCAGGGAGTTGAGATTGATAATGCGATGTGCCGTTGAGATTGACATCCAATGATCGAGGGAAAAAATACCAGCGCCTTGAGCATGCACTAGTGCGTGGATATGTGCGCTATATAAATATCCTATAAAAAAAATAATAATAATTCATTAGGAAAGGTAGGACACAGACAAATGTTTCAGTAGGATATCTGTTTATCTGTCCATGATAAACAAAAATGATTCTCATTATATGTCAAGTGCATATTTAATTGGGGCGCCTAGTGGTTGAAGTGTTTGCTCATCATGCTGATGATCTGGGTTCGATTTTTCACATGGGTACAATGTGTTAAGCCCATTTCTGGTGTTCCCCACAGTGATATTTCTGGAATATTGCTAAAAGTGGTGTAAAACAAAACTCACTCACGCATAATGTATTTGAGTGATATGTATGAATTACCCCTTCAACGGTTGAGTTATATATTATCACAGCAACGATTTAAGTTTCCAAATGGTCAAATTTAAATTGAGAGTTAACCTTTGTTTTCAATTAAGATGTTGTAAACATAGAAAATTCAACTCAAACAGTTATTGACAATTTATGTTTCAAATGTGAACAGGGTTTGAAATGGATTTCACAATCTATAAATCAAAAAGTACTTGGTCTATCTTCATGCCACAATGAACAGAAGACAACTAATCTGTGGGACAGGAAAACACACACACACACATTAATTCTGTCAACACATTAACGGCTTACTGTACCGCCTAAAGGGAGCAGTGTTTACCTGATCAAGTGAACTAATCTTGTATGTGCTCAACCTCGCTGTGGTAAAAGCACTAAAACACTTTTTTGTTGATGAAACTTTTCAGATATCGAACACACATAAATTACTAACAATTTAGAAAGCTTTCAAGCCATAAAAAATATATTCAAGCTCTGACTTGGTGATTTGCAAATAATTCAGTCTAGACTATATAAACCTTGTGGGTGATGTCAGTCTGTTGCACAATTGGGTTACAATGCCCTGAAGTCAACCAAGTGATCGAGTCTAATCTCTCAGACTTCTTTTGCAACACTGACTGAGTTTGGTTTTACGCCGCTTTTAGCAATATTCCAGCAACATCACGGCAGGGGACACCAGAAATGGGCTTCACACATTGTCTTTTGCAACAAGCATAGGTTTTACGACCAGTTCCATCCCAGAATCCTAGCCCAAGCTAAATGTTATGTGTCCGACTGAACAGATATAGGAGTATTATATCACTCATCTAGATGCTGCACTTATCCAAACATCTCAGCTTAAATGTGGTCTACATTTGTTTTCAAATCAGTGGATCCTTGTGCAATCCAGTTAATCCTCCCTCGGACAATACAACAGATGCTGACTGCAACCACAACACTTATTTCACTTCAAGGTCACTGCCATGACATACTGACAGTGAAAACCAAAGATATGTGATGTGCCTGGAGACAGACATGCCTCTGACATAAGTTCAGCTTCAACACTCATACAGTTTTAAAGTTTTCAGGATTTCTTTTATAAATTGTGCCAATGTTCTATGTTCAAGTAAGCATTCAGTATTTAATAACATAGAGTAATATTACATTAGGTCTTGTAAAGTACTTACTGTGACCAACGAAGGTCCAGGATAGAACTGATCTTCAGTAACCCATGCTTATCGTAAGAGGCGACTTACCAGATCGGGTGGTCAGGCTTGCTGACTTGGACAACACATGTCATCGGTTCCCAATTGCGCAGATCGATGCTCATGCTGTTGGTCACTGGATTGTCTGGTCCAGACTTAATTATTTACCGACCGCCGCCATATAGCTGGAATATTGCTGAGTGCGGGCATAAAACTCACTCACTCACTCACCCACTTGCTGTGAATATATAATTTATGCAAATTTGGAAAAAGGACACAGTAATAGATAGTGATATTCATCAGGTAGGTAATTTTTATTAAAGTGACAACAAACTCTGTCTTACTGTGGTATATTTCCCCCATCATCCCTTTTCTATTGTTAATCAACAGACACTCAGTAAAGTCATTTAAATCCAACGCTCATTAATCCAACAATTTATCTGCTATTAATGATGGGCACTGAATAAATCTGGCCTTGTTAATCTGACCAACAGACATACCTAATTTGCCATGGATTGCTGAAATAACTCATTAATCAGTCTCATTAATCCGACACAGTGATCAGCTTACTCTGTGGTTATCTGACAGTGAACACTAAGTTCCTGTCTTTTGATGTGAGACAAGTTGCCTAGTGGCTGGAAAATGAAACTAAACTGGATTAATCACATGTGCTGATTATGTGCTAAAATCTAATATACAAAGGTGGCGATCTGGCAGAGTCATCCTGATTGGAGTCCCAGGGATTATAAATGTTGGGAATGCTCCACCATGTGAGGTCCTTGAACACGACATCTGTGGGCACTATGTCAGTCCAGCTGTGTCCCTCAATGTTGGTTGATAAAGTCTTCAATGTATCTTAGATGCAGACATCCTCTGGATGTAAGATCCTGCATAGAAGTGAGAGCTCCTAGTCATGACATCCATTGACGTAGAGTGTGAGAAGGTTGCTTAAACTCTGTTATCTTGGATCTGAGCTCTCAATAACAATCCTCTGGGGGATAAACTCAACCTCGACCAGTGTCAAATATTGCTCTGATATATTTCTGCACTTTCTTGGATTGGCTCTGATTTTTCAGGATGAATAAGTACCCCCAAATTCCCAAAGAAAGCAAGCAGATATTGAAAGTCTTCAAAACAGGCTTCATGTCTGCATTTGGAGACAGGAAATCATCCAGGTACCCATGACAAAAAGACAAAAGGACTTGAGCTGTGATGATTGTGAATGGCCACGGAGAGACTGATATTCCTAACAGTAGAACCCTGAACTGGAAGAGTCTTCTGTGGACAGCAAAGTGTAGGTTTCTCTGAAAGTCTAGATGATTAAAAACCTGTATACACATCCAGCAGGCCAATGGATATCATCAAGAGTCACTTCTAGAGATTTTTGTAAAGGTTCTGTATGGACTCATCTGAAACTTGGGATGATGTCTCGGATATTCCCAGTTGGGAATCTTCAGATCGATGATAGTTCTGAGGTCTGTTGAATCCTTTTCGGGTACCAGGAATACAGAAGAGGTGAGGTGAGGTGAAATTGGGTTTTACGTCATACTTGAGTATATTTCACGCTCATATGACGACGTGCATGCGTGTGTATGTGTATGTGCGGCTGCTTGTACTAGCCCAGACTTAAGCTGGTTTTATAGTGCTAGCCCACTGAGATACCATGCCGCAGTGAAGCATGAATACCCCACTCAGACACATTATACTGACTCCGAGCCAACCAGTCCTTGTTGTACCCATTAATGCCGAGCGTCAGGCAGGGACCAACAAGTACCATATTTTAACGTCTTTCGGTATGACGCGGTCGGGGATCGAACCCACGACCTTCAGCTCTCCGGGCGGACGCTCTAACCACTACACCACGGAGGCGGTCAATACAGAAGAGAAGATTCCTGGTCCAGGCCCCAAAGCATTCAACTCGTTGACAGCCCTCTTGTCAAGAGCTTGTCAATGGCTGTCACTGCCACTGAAAACTTCCGTTCCTGGAGCTGATACAAATGTTCTATAGGGTGTGTCATATCAAGGGGACCTCTTAATAATAATTATGGTCATTTATAATCGCCTGTTTCCACACACTTGTGCATGCTCAAAGCGCTAATACATTATTACCCCAGATAACCCAAGCTGCCTGTTGTAGTCACATGACTTATCTCACCGGGTACCCATTTTCTGTTCGGTGAACAGAGGCAATTTTGAACAAACTCACTTGCCTAAGGTGAAACCACATATATCACATGTGCTTCAACGTTGCGTAACGTTATTTATCCCACTTTCCTTCCACCAAACTAATACCTTGCTCACTTCACCACGATAGTTTTTCAATAGTTGTTGTCTCTTTCCCAAACACTATGTCTGGCACAGTAACAGAAAATTCTGAGAATGCTCTCCCTTTATAGATCACAGGTGAAGGTCACATTCAGCAAGATCACACATGTCTTCTGAGAGAACCGCATGATCTCCCACTGTCAACAAAGATCTCATATTACTGAGAGTAATATCTCTACAAAATCTCTGCAAACAACTTTTTTCCTTGCTGAACTGAGCTGACAATACATAAATAATGATCCTGATCTATTCTTCATATGCGTCACTCAGCTTTTCCACTTGATGTGGAATTCCATCATTTTTGTTCTTTCTCATCAGAAAAGGTACCAATCCATATTGGGAGTGAGTATGGTTTTACGCCACTTTTAGCAATAATCCAGCAATATTATGGCGGGGGACAGCAGTAATGGGCTTCACACATTGTACCTATGTGGGAAATCAAACCTCTTTCTTTGACTGGACGAACGAACGCTTTAACCACTAGGCTACCCCACCGCCCCCTATATTGGAAGCGAGAGAGTAAATGTTCTTTCACAATACAGAATGCAATATTCCACAAATTTCCCAGCATCGTGTACCTATATACCAGACAGACCAGTGGTTGATAGCATGAACACCAGTCAGATGTGGTACAAGGAACAAGACACACTGTCCAAAAGATCAGACCTCTGTGATGGAGGAACAATGAACAATTCTGCCCTGAAACCCCTAAAATGTTAAGAGAAGGATATCTGCCACCGACAGATAGCTCTCAAATACTTGATAAAGTTGCATAACCTCTCCACAACTGCAATTTACAAAATCTATCTTCGAGTTGGTTGGTTGTTGCTTAACGCCGCACTCAACAATAATCCAGCTATATGGCAGCAGTCTGTAAATAATCAAGTCTGGACCAAACAATCCAGTGATAAACAGCATGTCACTCATGGACGTGTCACTAATGGAATATAGAGACTGAAGGAGACTGATGTTGTACAGACCATTCACTTTGCATAGTCCCTTTAAAACTGCTTGTGACAGAAGTTAACTCGAAAATTTATCCCAGCAATTGTGGTCTTGTAAAAACAGTTCTCTAGTCTGCAAGTTGTTTGGTTGTTGTTTAATGCCACACTCAACAATATTCCAGCTATATGGCGGCGGTCTGTAAATAATCGAGTCTGGACCAGCCAATCCAGTGATCAACAGTGAGAGCATCGATCTATGCAATGGGATATGATGACATTTGGCAATCAAGTTAGCGAGCCTGACCACCCGATCCCGTTAGTCACCTCTTACAAGCATGGGTTGCTGAAGACCAGTTCTAACCCGGATCTGCACGGATACTGTCTACATGAATCAGTCTTGTGTGTGATATCAAACTTCAGAATGCAATACCTTGAATACTGAAAACATATTCTGTTGGAACCAATCAGGTGTTTCCAAGCAGTCCTACCTTTCCTTTGTGTATGGAGAACTGGAATTAGAGTTTGAAACTATGATTATTCAATTCTAAACTTTGACCATTTATAGTCCTTACATAGACTGATCAATTTCCCTTTTATCATAGTTGCTGCAAATGCGTGGTCGTAGACAGTTTATTGCTCACATAAACATACAAAATACATTTGACTGGAAGGCCTTTGTACTTATATATTTCACTTCTTCAAATAAGGGACCACCTCCGTGGTGTAGTGGTTAGAGCGTCCACCCGGAGAGCAGAAGTTCGCGGGTTCGATCCTCGACCGCATCATACCAAAAGATGTTAAAATATGGTACTTGTTGGTCCCTGTCTGGCGCTCGCATTAATGGGTACAACAAGGACTGGTCGGCTCGGAGTCAGTATAATGTGTCTGAGTGGGGTATTTCTGCTTCACTGCGGCATGGTATCTCAGTGGGCTAGCACTATAAAACCAGCTTCAGCCTGGGCTAGTACAAGCAGCCGCACATACACACACATACACACGCATGCATGTCGTCATATGAGCAAAATATTCTCAAGCACGACGTTAAACCCAATTTCACCTCACCTCTTTAAATAAGCCAACAAATTGTGCAACAGATGTTGCCATATCCTTCACCTGTAGGTACAATCATGTGGTCATGGGTAGTGAGGTGGGCGGCGGATGTTGCCATATCCTTGACCTGTAGGTACAATCATATGGTCGGATGATAACGATCAGTTTATCATGGCCTAACCGTGAGCATACACTAGAACAACAACATGTGACCAGCTGTTAACTCGATAAGCACATTCCGCCTGATCACACTGCAACCACTGTCAGGATTGACACAGCATCCTCAAACTTCAGCTGAACAAAAAGTACAAGAGATATGCAACAAACAGACCTTGTCACATTAACCCAGTTTCTTACATGTGATCATAGACAACAAGATGCTGTATCTACATGGTCATGATGTAACAGGCTTACAATGGAGGAATGTCAACGCTACAACAAATATAAATTACAACATCTGCAAAGGACATTTCTTATTTTTCCAGAGTGAATGTTTCTTATATAACATCACGTTTTTGCAGGTTTCTGCAGCAAGAAATGACTGCATCGTGAGCTGTAATTAACACTGACATTAATGTTAGTTTATTTATGCTATGGAATGTCAGGTTGACATGGAGGAAAGACAAATGTGATGAAAGTCGTGGATGGTTGTCGAGTTTGTGGAACCCAGAATCAAGGGTAGGATTTCAATAGGACCACGATGATAATTAGAATGAAGCCATGATTGGAACCAGCGTTAGAAATGTTGTGGATAATATGTCATATCTTCACTGGGTCTGTGTGGAGGAAATATTAAAACGTAATGCATCAGTGACGAAACTGATGTCAGATGCAGAACCCTATGTTGAATGGTCAGATGCAATACCCTATGTTGAATTGTCAGATGCAATACCCTATGATGACTTGTCAGATATACTTGTCAGATGCAATACCCTATGTTGACTTGTCAGATGCAATACCCTATGTTGACTTGTCAGATGCAGTACCCAATGACTTGTAATATATATTCCCAAAAGATTTTCAGGTGAACAATTGACTAGCCCTTGCATGTGTTTAAGATGGGTGCCAATGGGGCAGGATATAATCACCTTTTTGCCAATACCTGGTATCATTACTATGTTATAATGGTGCCTTAACATGTTCATGATACAGTCATGATTGTATGAACACCTCTGGTTCTAACACATGTTTCTAAACAATCTGGAAAGGGTTTTGTCTTTAATATTTTCTTATACACAGCTTTGAACAATATTCCAGTTGTATGATGGCATGCGAGTGTGTGGGATGAAAGCCTGAAGTGATGCAGGTCAGAGACCTATACCACTGTGGTGAAACCCACAGCACGGGGAAGGTGCTGACAAACCAACAACACCAACAAGTGGGGAATCGAACCAGGATCTTCAGCGTGATGAGCAGACGCTTTAAATTATTAGGCTTCCCCTCCATCCCCACTGAATGTGAAAGACAAATAGGTACAGGAATCACATTCTCATCTTCAGTGAATTGTGTGTTGAGTTGAGTTGAGTTGAGTTGAGTTGAGGTGAAATGGGGTTTAACGTCGTACATAGAGATTATTAACCGAGTGTGTTTCCGTATCATTAATATCATATATTAGGAATAAAAATTGTATTATGCGAGCCTCGCCAAAGGCTCGCATTTGAATTTATATCAAGAGAATCGAGCATTCGTGTAAGAATAGTTAGTGGTACACCAAGGTGAAGGTCGTTCATAACGGCGGCATATGGTTGTGACTAGTCGCTAATACAGTGCAAACATAAATCATGCTTAAAATATTATCTTCCTGTCTAAAAAAACAACAAAATCGGGCAGGGTTTTCTTGGGAGAGTTTCTATTTTCACTGCGGGTAATCACCTCAGCAATATCAGTTTCGTCGTCTGCATTGTGATCGATAGATCGAAATCCTTGGTTGGTACTTTTCTTAGACGACTGCCTTTCAGTCGTGCCTCATAATCCGTACCTTCAATTTGAACGAAGTACTCGGTTTCATGTTTTCCAAAGTCAATTACTACAGTAACGACTCCAGAACCTCTGTCATCCATTTGAACGAAGTATTCCGTTTCATGTTTTCCAAAGTCAATTACTGCAGTAACGACTCCAGAACCTCTGTCATCCATTCTTACAGAATCACAAATTTTGAGAAAGGGGCAGCCATGTTTGTTTACAAACAATGTAAACTCGTGACGACGTCATCAATGAAATGTTAAACGTTTTAGGATTCGCATAGCGTGTATGGAGTTTTGCGAAAGTAGTTCGGGATTGACGTAATTTGCATAGTTATCAGATTTGGATACCAAGTTTATCAGATTGCTTTATTGCACCGATAACACCCTCCATTAGATGATAATTGAAAATATTTTGCTCATATGACGATGTGCATGCATGTGTATGTGTGGCTGCACTAGCCCAGACTTAAGCTGGTTTTATAGTGCTAGCCTACTGAGATACCATGCCACAGTTAAGCATGAATACCCCACTCAGACACATCATACTGACTCTGAGCCGAACAGCCCTTGTTGTACCCAATAATGCTGAACAACGAAGGAGAAGAGTTCTATGGATATACAACTTCTTTGTATATCCATAGAACTCTCCTCGTTGTTCATCACACTTCTAAATGCCACTCAAACAAGTTACCCAATAATGAAGCGCCAGGCAGGGACCAATAAGTACCATATTTTAACATCTTTTGGTATGACCATTCTCATCTTAAAACCCGCCCACTAGCCTATGTCGTGAACATTTCAGTCAGGCTATAGATTTGTGCATTTGCTAAAATTCTATCAATGATTTATTATCAGATCAAAACAAAAAAAGTTCTCCCATTTCAGAAGACAAATATGATAATCAAATACACAAATTCAAATTGATGCCTGCAACGATTCAAAAGAGAGATCAGATTTCTTCCTAATATTAGATTCATGATCTGCCATTTTGTTTTTCCTTTATTGACACCTGCACAGAAGAATAACTGTGAAATTGGGAAATGGCTATTAGTGAGCGAGTATGGTTTTATGCCGCTTTTAGCAATATTCCAGCAATATCAGTGGGGGATACCAGAAATGGGCTTCACACATTGTACCCACGTGCAGTGTGCGAAATAGTTTCCAAATTTCGCTAGCCAGCAAGGCCAGCTATTCCTGAAAGTTATTAGCCCACAAAATAATTCACTTGCCTGAAATTTGAAAGTAGACACTAGTTTCACCATTAAGCTGCTAATATGATGAACATTTTTATCAGGCCATAATCTTGCATGATTTAAAAGTGTATTATAACTTAACAAGTCAGAGAGGGTGATATATCTACAAAATGACCCCATGAAAATTCACTAGCCAGTCGGGCCAGTGACTGTGGAGGTTTACTGGCCAGACTGGACTTCTACCAGCCATGGGCTAGCGGAGTGGGCCAGTGGTTATTTCGCGCACTGCCCATATGGGCAATTGAACCCAGCTTTTTGGCATGACGAGCGAACGCTTTAACCTCTAGGCTACCCCGCCACCCCTTGGCTATTAAACTTTCAGACTAAATAGCCCACCTGGCCAGCAATATTTTGGGACTATAACCCACAGCTATCATGTGCTCTAGCTGCACGAAGTGAATTTTCTGCTCAACCAATAGCACTTACCACATGTTGTCCACAAGTCAAAGCATATGTTACACAAGTTTCAGTTACTGATGGAACTCCCAGCTGCTTCCAGCTGGAGAAAGCTTCGTCAATACACAGCTTATATTAGTTACCTGTTTGTTCACTGATAGCCAGATGACATCAATGAACCAAATATTGGCTGATTACTGCTGAAAATAAGGTCTAGATGTCTATTCTGGGACAAAAATCTATTTTGATAATGTTAGATGGTTTGTTAATAAATGTCATCTGAAAAAGTCCATTCATTCTTCTAAATGGTTTCAGCGCTACAGGTAACTCACATCATATAACATACAGATTTACAACACTTATATGGCTGTGACTGCAGTTTGATCTGAGAAGTGCATTTGCACAAAAGAGTCTCAGCATTGCAAATATTTCTACCCTGTGCAAATCACATTCATTCTTCAAACTGACCTCAATCTTCCTTGTAACAAAACTCATATAATATAACACGTTGATTTACAATGCTAATGATGTTAATATTGCATATTGGTCCTGGAGTCTTTGCGCAAAAGTCATTCATTCTTCAAACTGACCTCAGCCTTCCTTGTAACAAAACTCATATAATATAACACATTGCTTTTACAATGCTAAAAGTGTCTGCATATTGAGACTGGCAATATTTTTACCTGTGCAAATCACATTCATTCTTCAAAACAATCTCAGAATTCCTTGTCTCAAAACTCACATCATATACTACTCACACTTTGCTAAGGATCACAAAAATTCACAACTTTACTTAAACGTAGACTTAATTTGAAATTGTATCCATTTAAAACTGGATAACTAATAATATGGTAACCCCTCTTTAGGCAAACAGTCACTTTAATCTAACCTTAAGCACTTGATACATGAGTAACCATAAAAATGGTTTCCATGGCACCAGTCAACCATTTTGAAACTCATGGAACGAGTCACTGTCAATAGCAGGTATGGGCTCCACAAGATGAAATGACACACTGAGACCTAGGATCCATCCTTACAATATACTTAGATATTTAAACCAAATTTGACCCCACATCATAGTTTTCTGTTGAATCCATGACTTGATCCTTAGCAAAGTGTGAATAGTATATAACATGCTGATTTACTTGTGATATTAAAACTGCATTTGGGCCATGGGAGTCATTAAGCAAAAATGTCTCAGGACAACATATATTTGTAACCCATGCAAATAAATCATTCTTCAAAAGAATCTAAGCACTACTTGTATTATAACATAAATATCATATAATATGGATTTACAACACTTGTGATGTATATTTTGGTCTAAATAGTCTTTACAAAGCAGTATCCCAGCTACAAATCACACCAGATTTGATCAATGGACCAGCTTGCGACTGAAACATAACAGTTGTATGTCCAAAGTTCCATCACTCATCCTCAATCAAGAACAGTTTTTTGAAATATAAAAGAAATTGGGGGCTTTTAGAAGAAAAATGAACCAGTGGGCTCTTCACAGAAGATAAACTGCTAGGTCATCTTGACCCAACTAAAACTACGTCATATTACCCTGAACATGAAAAACTTGCACACATCACCGATTACAGGCTCTGTGGTTCCATTAGAGTCGGCAACTTTAGCAGCTAGTCAGTAGCCCAAGTACAGCAAATTTTATGTTGGTCAAGTGTTTGTTTGTTGTTAAATGCTACATTCAGTAATATTTCAGCTATATGGCAGGGTTTCTGTAAATAATCAAGTCTGGGCCAGACAATCCAGTGATAAACGGCATGAGCACCAATCTACATAATGTAGCTCAAGTGAGTTTAGCTTATGAAAAGAAAAACTTCAAGAGTAATATTGACTAAAAATAATGTTGAAAATAAAGTCTGGACAATTTAACTCAATCATCTTTAACCTTGTGCTGTGAATCACTTGTCAATTCTGTATCATTTAAGATAGTTGAGAAATTCCATTTCCTAAACAAGAAGTTTCTTATAAAATGTCAATTATCCTTTAAATGTTGAAACAAGAAGTGTTCAAACATTGTAATTTAACAAAATGATGCAAAAGGCCATGTCCTTATGAAGTCAAGTTAGACAATTATCCTGCTTGAGTTTGAAGATTGACTGAGAATTTCAAAATGAATCAACATATGGGGAGGCAAAGATCGCTATATTGTCAGGTGTTCGTTGATTGAAATGGGGTTTAGCATCAAAGGCTCTTGCACTTAGCATGCATGAGCGTGTGGCTGATTGAACTAACATACAAATGAGAGTTTTAAAATACAAGCCTATACATATCTACCATTTTTCAGTTTAACATGGATACCCCATTCAGACACAGTATACTGACTCCAAACAGATCGGGGTAATAACAAGTATGGTGTTTTAGTGACCACCTTTACCTCTGCTGGCAGACACTATCAACTGGACTACAGAATCATACCCTTGAAAATCCCTGGCAGGCAGCACTAAATGTGACTCTTTGTAGGGCCATGCAATGAATCTGTAGGGTTTTACAGTGGTCTGTAGTGCTCTGTAATGAGTCTGTAGGGTTCTCCAAAGGTCTGTAGGGTTCTGATATGAGTCTGTAGGATTCTATAATGGTCTGTAGGGTGATGTAATGGGTTCTATGATTGGTTGGTAAGGTTCTACAAAGGTCTGTAGGTTTTGTAATGAGTTTGTAAGGTTCTACAATGGTCTGTAGGGTTATGCAATGGGTTTGTAGGGTTTTGTAATGGGTTTGTAAGTTTTACAAAGGTCTGTAGGGTTCTGTATTGAGTCTGTTGGGTTCTTCAATGGTCTGTAGGGTTATGCAATGGGTTTGTAGGTTTTACAAAGGTCTGTAGGGTTCTGTATTGAGTCTGTTGGGTTCTTCAATGGTCTGTAGGGTTATGCAATGGGTTTGTAGGTTTTACAAAGGTCTGTAGGGTTCTGTATTGAGTCTGTTGGGTTGTTCAATGGTCTGTAGGGTTATGCAATGGGTTTGTAGGTTTTACAAAGGTCTGTAGGGTTCTGTATTGAGTCTGTTGGGTTGTTCAATGGTCTGTAGGGTTATGCAATGGGTTTGTAGTGTTATACAATGGATTTGTAGGGTTCTCAATGATTTGTAAGGTTCTTAAATGGGTTTCTAGGGTTCTACAACTGCCTGTAGGGTTATGTAACGTGTTGTGAAATTACATAAAAAATGATAAACTTTGAAATTGGCCCGGAAGGTTATGTATACAGGTTAACAATCATTGCTCTGGAAACCCAAGAGTGAGTTATTCTACTTTTAACATTTCAGGCATGTCACAATGATCAGATTACAAGGAGACCCAAACTGATGGAGCAGACGTCCCGTTTCACACTGACAAACCAATGGACAGTCAGTATGAATCTGGTTCCAATGCAAGGTCAGCTGATCCAGGGCTCCAGATGAGGGTCGTATCGGCATATGTATGGATATAAAATAAGCACAATACGGTAGCAAATAATTCAGAAAACGTAGCAGATACGCACCACAGCAATGGTGTACGGTCTTAGAATCCTTTATAGACGTATTTATCTGAAAATGTATTGTTTTATTGATTATTGCAATGTTGTGGTGCATATATGAAATGAAACACAAGATTACTGATACTCCATTAAATCCCATTTAGTACTCTACATGTACTCTTCAGGTTTTCGAGTACTCCTGTATTGAAAAATTATCTGGAGCCCTGTGATCGTAGCCTGACTACAGGACAGAACACTGATCATCAAATGCAAGGAGTTTAAGAAAGTCATGACGTTGGTAATAACAGATTCCCAGTGTCAGACATCCATCAAGGAACACTGACAGGCTGCTATTACTCCCATATCGTCATCGTGTCCCGAAACCCATCACAAGCACATTAAAACAAGGTGGATTCCATAATACGTTTGAAACAATCCTCAAAGTTGCTCCAGTTTGTCATCCTGACACAGACAAGGGCTCATGAAGCATTGCCCTTGTCAGTTTTACGGCTTTTCGTGGCTATATTTAGATACTGTAGCTAATCTTCTTGACAAATGGCTGCATTATCCTCAGACTGTAAATTTTAACGTGTCGCCAGAAAGCATCAGAATTTTCAGAAAAAAATATTGTCCATACAATTACAGACATATGAAAGAGATTATTGATTTCCTGGAGAAGAAAACATAAAATCTGAAAAAAAAGGAAAAACATGATCTTCCTAAATGAAATCATTGATTTCTACGATAGTGCAATGAAATGTTTCACCTGGGATTGATGTTGAAGAGAGGGAAAACTGATGGAATCAGTGAGAGTTGGACATGAACGATAAAGTTTATGAAGATATTGGTAATATACCATCATACATAACTATTTTAATGATGTGAACAGGTAAAACTAGAACCTTGAGGCTCTGGCTATAATAGTGATCAAATTATGTGAAATTACCATGATGAAAGTAATGAAATGAGGAAAGATACATATATATATGAAAATCGATGGCTATACAACAGACATATTGACGATACATATCATTACATATAGATCCGTGAAGACCTTCCTCTGTTGTGGTTCAATGTTTACTTTATTCATTATTGCCATGACAACCACTGAGGAGTGTAAGAACATAAACAAAAATACATACCAAACAAATCTTAATATAATAGATGGTTAAAGACACTATTTCACACCACACTTCTCTAAAAGTACATAAAGCATTTCTCTCAATAATACTAACTATCAGCCCTCAGGGAAGCTACCATATAATTTAATAAAGCAAAAACAAAATGTAAATAGATAACAATATTATTATATCGAATGAAATATGTAAATAGATTACAATATTAAATCAAAAAGTTCAAACGAATTAATGCAACGTTGCATTATATCAACTCTTGCGCCCTCTACCGGCCGAACATTATTTCAAGCGAACCCCATAGACTTATGTCCCTTTGAGCGCTCTTTACAAATATCTTATAACTCCTTTGGAAACAGAACTCAGTCCTAGACAAAATGGCTGCGAATGTCTGGCACAAAAACATTCATGCACTTGTGATTAAAACCAGTTTGGCAAACATCGACAACACCGCATGCGACAGTTTTCGAAAGCAATTGTTTACATTCCATATATGGTAAGTTCTCTGTGTGGAAGCTGTTCGCCTCAAGTTTCAATTATTGATTTCAGGCAAGTCGTAAGGGATAATTGAAAATTTTAATATAAATTGTATATTTATATACTTATCCTATCTCACGACTTGCACCTCTCTCTCTCGCTTCGACTGTAAACTTTTTTCCATAAGCCTCCTTGTTCATTCGCCTGTGAAGCTTGCAGCATGCTCCAATAATTGCCAACGTGACTACCTTGAATGATCATTCTCATCTTGGAGGCAATGTTGTAATCTGAGTAGTTGGGAGGGCGGGCTGGCATCCATTGCGTGAGATAGGATAAGTATATAAATAAACAATTTATATTAAAATTTTAAAAATTTTAAACTTATCCTATTGCACTTATCTCACGGTTGGACGGCGCGCCGCAGATTACCCTTCTGTCTGGACAGTGCGAACAGTTGGTCTTGGAGCTGTGTGGACTGATGACAACCATAGATAGCGATGTACAAGGGAGGCCTGTTATGCATGCATGCAACTCCTATGCTTGTAGTGTGTTCTCTGGAACACCTTGGCTTACTAAGCACTCCCAGGGAGATGGGTGCTCCCGAGCGATGTGGTGTTCGGCCGCAACCTTGTACAAGACAAGGGACGCAACTCGGCAAATAGGCCTCGCCTCGCCACGATTTACAAGGTACCCCCGCAATTAAAGTCTTGCGACTAGAATCGGGCCAGCCTCTGCTTCAAGAAGGCCCCTCCAGACACCGACCGAGGCGGGTGAAAGAGAAACACAACTCGGCAACTCTAAGTTTTATCATACAGTTCTGGGCAGCATCAAATTGACCCTCACTCTTTTGCCTAAGCTTAGTCAAAGGATGTGCCCGGCAACTTCGGAGGCAGAACGCAACGAAATCCACTGGAGTCCGGGAGTGTCACACTTCACTGACGTAATTGCTCTGTGGAGTAGAAGTCAGTAAGCGTGAATGTCGAACACCTCTGCATCGTCATACTGATTGTGCCTCAGGTCCGAAGGGCCATGCTAGGTGGCCATATTCCGACGCCTTGGTATGGAGGCCAAGTGAAGTAGTTCTTAAACCCATATAATGGGAACAAAAGGTTGAGATCGAGTTCAACTTTTATTCAGTATATACAAGGAAGCAGTAACGCGAATGCGGAGCCGTCCCTCATATGCGGTGTCGGGCTGATGTAAGCTGCTGAGCCAGTACAAGAGGTCCGAACTGGTGTAGTCCCTGGACATCCGTGACAGACGGGTCTCGCAGGTAATGTGAAGAAAACGCCAGAAGCAACCTTCTATGATAGTGGTCAAGGCGCAGTTGCTATGGAGGGCCATCGTCGAGGCTAGTGCACGAGTCTCATGAGGATTGGAAGCGGCTGGAGGAGGCAACCTTTCAAAGGTGTAGGCTAGCAGCATCGTGGCACGCATCCAGAAGGCCAATGAAATCCGGGAAACCTCAGTTCTTGAAGCGGTCGACAAGGGTATGAAGAGGCGCTTCCGTAGCCGTCGACGATCCTTGGAGGTAGCAAGGTAAATGTGTAGAGCCCTAACAGGGCAGAGTGTCATATCTTCATTATCATCAGGCCCAAGAATGGTGGACAACGGGGGAATGGTAAACATCCGGTCCGGTTGCCCCGGCAGTTGGTTTTTCGCAATGAAGTCCCAGCGGAGACCCAGGAAAGCCTTGCCATGCTTCTTCCGCTCAAACCGCACCTGACTGACATCAAGCGCATGCAGTTCAGATATACGAGCAGCGGTAGCCAAAGCTACCAGGAAGAATGTCTTGAGTGTCACTTGTTCGAAGTCCTTGTCTTCTAAAGGTTCATAGTCTGTAGAAATCATATGACGAAGGACGACTGACAGATCACAGGCCGGAGGTCTGAACTTCCTGGACTGGTCAGAGAGTCTATAGGAGCGTAGTAGACTCTGCAACTCGGGAACAGTGGAAATCTTCGTGCCCGTGGTGGTAGCCAAAACCGAGTTGATGGCGGCTAAGTAGGTAGCTAACGTAGTACTCTTGAGTTTCTTAGTAGTGCGGAGATGCTGGAGAAACTCAGCAACGACCTGAGCAGAGGTGGAAGTGGGAGATGCAATTCCCCTAACCTTGCAATAGTCTTCAAACTTCTTCCACTTGTTGTCATACAAGGAATGGGTCGAAGTACGATGCACTGAAGTGATAGCTGTGGCCACTCGGCGAGAGTAGCCCTTAGCTATGAGAGATCTCTGAAGATGCGCCAAACGTGTAGATTGAGGGTCTGAGGGGACCCGTGGCGCAGTTCCGAGTGAGGGTGAAGAAGTGGGTCGAACCAACTTCTCGCTGGTCAGCAGGGTGCGACCAAAAGCAGTATGTTGCTGGTGGCCAACAGTTTCTGTATTACTTTTGGTAGCAGAGCCGGAGGGGGGATCGCGTAGGCTTTGAGACCCTCCCATGATATTGCCAGCGTGTCGAGGTTTGGTGATACAAACTTTGAAAGTTGGTTGTTGAACCTATTTGAGGCCGTGATAATGTATAGATCATCGACTGAAAGATCTGGGGCAGTAACATCCACTCTGTCGGGAACGGTCGGTTGGATCGGGACAAGGCATCGGCGATCACACTTTTTACCCCGGGAATGTGTCTGGCTCTGGCTATGATGTTGAGTGAGTCGATGAGATGGAAGAACCTGATCACCCACTGTAGCAGATTCGCCGAGGCTGTCAGGCCTAGATGATTTATATACCAAACCACTGTTGGATCAACAGACTGGTTGATTGAAGCTCTGTTGCCCAATGGGAGATGGCTTGAATTACCTCCTTGAATTCCAGCTTGTTTATATGAAGTACCCGTTCGTCGGATGACTACAGCCCGGCCACTTGGTGGTCGAAGAAGTGAGGGATGCATTGACGAATAGGTGATGAGTCTGTGCAAATGGCATCATAGAGACTCCGGCGCAGACATTCCATTCGTCGAGCCACCACTGAAGGACTGGACGAAGCGGTTCTGGGAGGCAAATCAGTTCCTTGGGGTTGTCAGCCTGAAGATATGGGCGTAGAAATCGCTGTAACGGCCAAAGTTGGAGCTGGCCTCTGTACGTTAAGGCTTGAGCTGACGTCAGAAGGCCCAGTAGCTCCTGCCACTGTCGTAATGTTCTCGCCTGAGACAGCGCTGGAGGAATGCATTGCTGAATCTTTATCCACCTGTCGTGAGGGACGAACATCATCCCCTGACGAGTGTCGAACAGTGCTCAGTCAGTATTAGTTCCAATTTTGCGATGTTCAACAGCCACCCTAACTGTCTGAGCAGCGTGGTGGTGAGCTTTAGCTGGTCGAAGCAATACGATCGGATCCTGTTGAGCCTGGATGCAATCGTCTATGTAGCTTTCGAAGGTGATCCCTTGAAAGTGGAGGAAGCTCGTGATGGGCTTGGTAATTCGGGTAAAAAGCCACGGGGCCGTGGAAATTCAAATAGTAGGACTTTCCATTGGTAGTGATTCCCGTTGAACACGAAGCGAAGGTACTTCCGGTGTTCTGGATGTATTGGAATGTGAAGATAAGCATCCTGAAGATCTAGGCTCATGATGAAGTCTCTCTTCTTCAGGATGGTGCGTAAGAGGTTGATCGACACCATCCTGAAGTGAGGCGGAAGCAGGAATCGGGCATGGAACAACTTCATATTGAAAATGAGCCAGAGTTTGTTGGAATTTTTCTTTGGAACCAAGAAGATGGGGGAGTAGAATCCTGAAGTGACGGGCGATGGACCTAGGAGCTCTATCGCGAGTTTGTCTAATAGTGTGCCTATTGTGGATTGCAGAGTCTGAAGCTGGACCACAGGATATGAGCGATGAGCCGGATGCGACGTCAGAGGTTGACTGCCAATAACTGGTAGCAGGTTGGTGACGTACGGATCTCTGAGGATGGTCCAATTCAGGGCGAAGATCTGTAATATCCCGCCTACTGGAGTGTTGTAAATCGGAACAAATGGGGCCGGGAGGTCCCAGTCGTGCGATTGTCTCAAGCCGTCACTGCTTCCCAGCGCTGGTCCCTGGGCCAGAGTTGGTCAGTACCCGAAGTAGGTTGGTAAGCGGTGATCTGGATTCCCTAGTATGGCTAGGTGGTCCGGTATGATATGAACAACTAGTCTGGGTCGCTGTAGTTCTAGTTGGTGATCTGGTTCTGATTGGAGCTCTGGTTCGACCATCTGAATAGAATCGGCCATGAGATGTGGATCTGTACTGTGATCCCAATTGCTCAATGGCTCTGTAAGGTGATCTAGATCGTATAGGTGACCTGGGTCGGTAAGATGATCTGGATTTGTAAAGTGATCTGGATCGATTCGATGCACTAACTGGAAACTGTGATCGTGATCTGGATCGAACAGGTGATCTGATTTGCAGTTGCGATCTGGCTTGATTTGGTGATCTGGATCAGTCTGGCGATCTACTTCGATGTTGTGATCTGGATCCATGCAGTGATCTGATTGGAAGTTGTGATCTGGATCGGTTTGGTGATCTGGATCAGTTAGGTGATCTGGATTGATCAGATGATGTGGATCGTAGGAGGCCTATGGAAAAAAGTTTACAGTCGTTCCACTAAAAGTCGAAGCGAGTGAGAGAGGTGCAAGTCGTGAGATAGGATAAGTTTGAAAATTACATCTTTTATTGCATCAATAGGAAGCTAAAGTCAGTGCATATGCCCCAATATATATAACATAGGCCAAAATAGTCGAAATTGTGAAATGTGTGAAATTGTGCCTTTAAATCTCTTTATATGATTGAGCAAACTTTTGGTTACCAATGGTTGGGCAAAAACACACAAAAAATGTTAAGGTAAGGTTGAATAATCATAGCAGGTTCAAAAGTAGAATGGAAGTGCTTGAAAGGTGTGCTCATCACGCTGAAAATCCCAGAATGGTTATGAAAACAATTTCTGGTGTCCCTTGCCATAATATTCATGGAATATTGCTAGAAGAAATGTGAAAACCATACTTACTCACTCAGTCACTCAGAAGTAAGATAAAATATCGATATAGATATAGATATAGATAGATTTTTCAGATTTCATAATGATAGACAAAGAAATGAAGTATTAATTAAATTGCTTTTAGAGTAGATGCAAAAAGTGTTTCTACTGGATTCAAGGACGAACTTTCCAACAAATATGAAAGGAAGTGACGCACTGCATATTGAATTTAGTCACTCATACAAATATAAATGCGTCAGTAATGGCTGAAATTACATTCATTATGGTTGCTTTGATCAGAATGACATTGGAATTCGGTGAATAATTGTTTCAAAACATGGTTGCTGTTCTCAACTATGCAAAATTTCAGCATCATTAACGAAATGCCAACCAAAGACTGAGCGAAAATTGAGGCAATGAGGAACATTCGGGAAAATAATGGTCAAAAAATTGTAACTTAAAGCACATACAATACTCACCATTAGCATGATTTACTGTACAGCTAAAAACATATATTGTGTGTTTTGCACTGTAAATTTTGCTCCAAATTCTGGAAACAATATCATTCTCAAACCCGTGCCTACAAATGGGATACTGCCTGTAACAACTGCATAATTCAATGCATTACAGAAAATAATATTTAGAATGCTGATTTGTTAGTAGTTCTCAACTAAAAACTAACGCTTCGACAGCAATAATAACAGTGATGACGTGAGTGAGCAATAAGTGAGTGACAGTGATGAAGTCCAGCTACATGGCGGCAATCTGTAAATAGTCTGACCAGACAATCAAGTGATCAACAGCATGAGCATCGATCTAGGCAATTGAGACTGTCTGACTGAGTTTGGTTTTAGGAGTGAGTACCCATGAGTGGAGTGAGTGAACCAACGCTTTTAGTTTTATGCCACACTCCAGCAAGTCCAGCTACATGTCGTCTATTATGACAATCTGTAAATAATCGAGTCTGACCAGACAACAATGACACAGAATCTAGATCAACAGCATGAGCATCGATCTAGTATGCAATTGGGATATGACTGTCTGACAGGGTGTCTCTCCATTAGTCATTTGGATTTTAATGAAAAGTAACATGTGACACTTTAGCAATATTCCACCAACATCAAGGGGTACAACCATTTACATAAGACCTTATATAATACTTCTTCTATGGTTGGAGCAGTGCCCTAATCACACTCATGCTTCAACTCACGGGTATCGATGTACATGATATATCTATGAAATGGCAGTTTGATTGACAGGTGCTTCAAAACCTTTATTGAAAGACATCATGTGATATTCTGAGAGCATTGTACCCATGTGGGGACTAAGAGGATCGAACCTGGGTCTTGATGACATATCAGCAACCCATGTCATCTATCCCAATTTGGGTGAGATCCATGCTCATGCTGCTGATCACTGGATTGTCTGATGCAGACTCAATTAGTTACAGACCACCGCCATAGAGCTGGAATACTGCTGAGTTTGACATAAATCTCCACCCGGTCCACATACTCCACTCACTCAATCTACCTAACGCACCAGGTCCATATTCTTATGACAAATATTGTATGTATGTCAACCCGATCCCCATTTTACTACACATTCTTTTGAAATAAGTGTTATATATTTGTCATCTCAATCCCTATTTTGCTTTAGATTCTTTTGACAAACATGATATGACCACTCACCCATTTTATTATACCTTCTTGTGACGACCATCTGATAACCGTTTTACCATCGTGTTTTATGACAAGCACAGTATTGAGCACCACCTGATCTACACATAAGTATAAATTCTAATGATAAGCACATAAATTAGGACCACCTAATTGAAATTGTAGACACTATCAGAATCTTTAATGCAGTCATTGTCCACAAATCAAGTTTTCAAACACCCTGAAAAAGAACCAGCTTGATGTCTATGACACATTATTATAAACCTATGGCCAATGTTGTCTATTGTTCTTGCAGTTGCTTCGCATTATGGAATAACCTCGGTAGAGGTTTTACAATTGCAGGAGGTTTTACAATGATCATTGTAATACCTCGCAGGAGGTTTTACAATGACCATTGTAAAACCTCATCCGAGGTACGAGGTACGAAGTTTTACAATGGTCGTTGTAAAACCTCATACCCTGATGAGGTTTTGAAATGACCATTATTTATGACTGATACAACTTTGTCTTGCTATGACTGATCGTAAAATATCTAATTATTGAAAACTTCCAATATTCAGTGGCGATAACTGGTTTCGAACCCGCAACCCATCGCTCTCTAGCTTGGCGGTTTTATCCACTACGCTACGAAGGATCACTGTGAGGAATGAGATTGTTTGTCAGCATGAACCATGTTTTTCTCACACGACACGTACTGCGGGCAGTGCACGTGCAGGACACGGGTAGCGCGTGCAGAAACCCCAGTGTCAGGATTTCCTTCCCCTGAGGTTTTACAATCTCAAACAAAACCGAGGAGGAGTGTTTTATCCTACACATATCCCCTGACAACTCACACAAGTCTTATCAACAACTGGGGGTGGTGGGGTAGCCTAGTGGTTAAAGCGTTCACTCGTCATGCTGAAGATCTGAGTTCACTTCCCAACATGGGTACAATGTGTAAAGCCAATTTCTGGTGTACCCCGCCGTGATATTGCTGGAATATTGCTAAAAGCGGCGTAAAACTAAACTCACTCACTCAGTCACTTATTAACAACTGCATTGACAAGAGCAGTTAAACATTCACTCAGATATGGGTTACTAATAATGTAGCTTTAATCAGACATGAGAATGGCAAAACACAAACAACACTGAAAATTTAGCCGGAGGTCTTGGGGGTCTTTTATTGCGGATTTACATCGATCTCAAAAAAGTTCAAAATGAAACAAAAATCCCTGAAATCCACAGATCCGAGGAAAATTTTCATGTCAGTTTAATGTTATGGTTGTGGCACATCTTCCTGTGTACGGTGCACAAATCAGTTGAGGTTTTGCAACTTGATGACTCCTCCGATAAATAGCTTAGTTCCGACTATACCTCTGTTAACCCCGCAGTCAATACATGGAAGAATGAGATGGTAATGTAACTATAACATGCTAGCATCTCATTGGCAGCTTGGGATGTACATTTCCCATGGAGCTGAGAATGAAATTTAAGTGCCCTGACCAGGGTAATAATGGTGAATGTTTAATATGATATCCTGTAAGGAAAAGCGCCATACAAACAGACCATTCATACCTAATTACTATTAAATTAAAGTCCAAGTTGATCATTTTTGTAATTACTTTATGCTGTGCTGGATTTGTTCTTAAAAAACAATATTGAATGCTGAACTAATATCATATCCTTGGAGCTACTGTTATAAAAATGTAGTGGGTAGTCCAGTGGTTAAAGTGTTC
Organism: Haliotis rubra; assembly: GCF_003918875.1. NCBI lineage: Eukaryota > Metazoa > Mollusca > Gastropoda > Lepetellida > Haliotidae > Haliotis > Haliotis rubra. The sequence goes on from NW_025767634.1 coordinate 3,692,808, forward strand.
ACTCGTCACGCCAAAGTCCTGGGTTCAATTCCCTACATGGATATAAAACTAAACTTACTCACTACTGTCATGACATCTCATCATCAATAAAACAAAAATGATCTGAATGTAACCCTCCTAGTGTCACTGGTGCAAAAATTCAAGTCCCTACAGAATGGTAATGCCACATCCACGAGTCCTGCTTCATGGCATTACTTAATGACCAACATATTTCAATCACTGATGTATTCACATACCAACACGTTCCCATCACCTACGCACACAACTCTATCAATAAAGGCAGTGCATGCAATCACACTATGGTAACAGCTGTTGAAGGTGCCTTAAACTGAATGATACGACACAGATCAACATGAACAGAAACTATGTAAGTTATTCCCGGTACTTGCGATCATCAATCTTGAGTTATGAGCTGACGTACATCATATCGTAAAAACCTGCTTCTCATCTGTTTGTACAGGAAAAGATAGCATTAGTGCACATTCTTTTTAGTTTTAGACAAATCACAATGGATGTCCTTTGGTGCCAGAGGGATTAAAGATTCTGTGATGGCTAATCATTCCATTCTGATTAATAGTTTTGAAATAGGATCAATGGAACTCATCTTGGATGGGAACAGAATCCCAATTATTGTCATGCAACTGAGCAGGAGGTATGGTTGATAAACTAGCTGGGTGATATTTTGCTTTACAAATTAGTCAATGAAAGAAGTCCTGCGGGGTATTCACAATGGAATTAGAAATATTTTATGTGGCGTGGATGAGTAGGTTGTTGGTGGGTGGTTAATGTGTTTGTGAGTGATTTTCGGGTCCATTAATCACTTGATTGTCTGATTTGATTAGAGGCTGCTGTAGCTTGGCAGAACCACTGCTGTGGAGCATCAGCAGTTAACCACATTTATCCTGCATATCATGTCAGGGCTACTGTTGGGACATTACATGTTTACCCTTTCCCCCACACATCTGGTGTCAATGATTTGCAGTGTTCTATTGATATGATTTTCAACACTATTTTGCCCTTCATACCTGAAGGTATCTCTTTTGGCAATTAATTGAGATTGGTTATTCACTGGAGTTAATGCTTTATATTTACACTGCCTTCAGCAAGGGTGAATGAGTGAGTTTGATGCCACTCTTAGCAATATTCCAGCAATATCACGGCGGGGGACACCAGAAAATGAGCTTCACACATTGTGCCCATGTGGGAAATCAAACTCGAGTCTTCGGCATGACTAACGAACGCTTTAACCACTAGGCTATCCCACCACCCCTCCTTCAACATGGCTCCATCAGCAGGGTCAGGAAGAAAGGGGTTCACAGAATCTAAACAGTCACGAGTGAATGCTTTAACATGTTGACAAAAACGAAGCATATAGATATATTGCTCTTATCTTTAGAGCCCCTTTCTGAAGGATTTACTGGAACTATCTGAGACAGACTACGATACACTCGATTCAAATTTACTAAAATTACATAGTGTTCTATCTTTAGAGCCCCTTTCTGAAGGATTTACTGGAACTATCTGAGACAGACTACGTACACTCGATTCAAATTTACTAAAATTACATAGTGTTCTATCTTTAGAGCCCCTTTCTGAAGGATTTACTGGAACTATCTGAGACAAACTACAACACACAAAGATTCAAATTACTAAAATTAAAAATAACTTTTGTTTTGCATATTTTGGCAATCTAATTATCAATCCCTAAACCTACTGAATTATTCAATCCTGAAGAAGATACAAAAACATTGTGCAAATGTCAGTACGATGTGAGGGTTCTTAATTTCAAACCGTAGACAGCTTGTCAGAATGAAGTAATCCCTCTTTCAATCCTTATACTCTGACAATAGTCAAGTGATAATAGAATGCACAGTAGTCCTCAAGAGTCCAGTTAGGCAGCGCAGTAGATTGGAGACAGTTGTGGTTTCCACAACTACACTGGAGACGCAAGTGCTAGGACAAGAGGGGCCAGCTAGGAGGGCGCCAACCCCATGAAAGTAACTCAGTTCCCTGTGGGTTAGCACTCTCAGCCAGAGTTTGGGGTGCCTTCCCCTACTAAACTTGTCGGACATCAGTGACTGAAAGTGAGAGCTACATGGATACAGTCAGTCCAGTCACAGTCCACAAAGGCTATTTTAGTCGGCTTTTACTACAGGAATGAGACACTGTGTGTTCATTCTGCCAAACACAAGAATCCTGATAGGGAACTACAACAATCAATACCAAAAAGTTTTAAGAAATCAAATAAGAACTCATTATATTTATTGAACTGAGTGTGTGCATGCATTGACAAATATAAAAGCTGTAAATAAACCAGTGGTTGATAACACGAGCACTGGTCAATGCCATCACCATGGTGATGCACAAACTCCTTGATATTTAGATTTCAAGTCACACTGGGACTACTAAGAATTTCTATGGCAATGAATTTTTTAAACGAACAGATGCAAACATTATCCCAAAATGGCTGAAAAACATTCAGATCATAAATGATCTCTTCCATGCATACAGTATTTGCCCAGAGAGTAAATACAACAGCCACGTCATGGCAACATATGTTAAAAGATGATATTTATTGTTTCCCTGCCTGGTGCTCAGATATTAGGGTTCAAACAAGGACTGATGGTGTTAGAGTCAGAATAGCGAGAACTGAGTTTGTTTGTTAACACTGCACTCAGCAATATTACAGCTATATGGCAGCAGTCTGTAAATACACAAGTTTTGACCAGACAATCCAGTGATCAACAGCCTGAGCACCGATCTACGCAAGTGGAATATGATGACATGTGTCAACCAAGTCAGTGAGCCTGACCACCTGATCCCATTAGTCATCTCTTATGATGACAAGCATGGGTTGCTGAAGACCAATTATTATAGGATATTTTATATTTTTATTATAGGATATTTTATATTTTTATTATTATTATTATAGGATATTTTATATTTTTATTATTATTATTATAGGATATTTTATATTTTTATTATTATTATTATAGGATATTTTATATTTTTATTATTATTATTATAGGATATTTATATAGCGCACATATCCACGCAACTAGTGCATGCTCAAGGTGCTGGTATTTTCCCCTCGAACATTGGATGTCAATCTCAACGGCACATCGTATTATCAATCTCAACTCCCTGGGAAGTATACAATTCTAGCCCGGATCTTCAGTCTGTGGGTGGTGTTTAACTTATTCAACTACGGAATGTCGTTTTAGTGAACTAGGACACACACACACTCCTGTCGATACATAAGAGAATTAATCCCCAATTCACTTCACCTACAGAACAGTAATAACTTGAGTCATCCCAGTCATGAATCACTTTTCCCCAAGGTGACTGCATGAATTCACCTGCTGACAATGTTCCAGCACACAGTGTATACAACCTAAATCAAGACAGGAAAAAATAATCCCTTCATCTAAAAAACCCAAATCCCCCCAAACAACTCCCAGTAAGCAACACAGATGCAAGACACTTTAGCGACGGGAACACACAGCACCTGACAACCATCTTGTCAAGAGACAAACCACACACTCACCATCACTCGTTTACAACGCAAAAACCATCTCATAAAAACACTCAGTGAACAGGAAGGGTATGGCTTCAATCCAAGCATGGAAAACAAGTTTGAAAAAGTTCCAATCAAATTCCACTTCACATTCAAAATGCAATCTATCTTCTACAAGGCCATTGTTCCATCATACCACTACATAAACAGCCTCACACCATACTCAAATCATGGATGGTTTTTAACAAAAACAAACTGTCGTAATCTCAACACATGGTTGGACCCTGTCCATCAATCTTGTCCTATCTTTATTTTCGCTTCCTGAGGTCCCATTACAAGTACTATTCAACCACCCAGCTCAAATGTCAGACTGAGAGTCAGCTCTGACACGTCTTCCTGCCGCTCCAGCCTCTTTCGGTAATGGCAGCGCTGTGGGACAGTCCCTGCAATATAGGTCTAACGTGCTGATAAGAAAGATGAAACGGTCTGCCTGGAAGCTCTCAGTTCGATGGAGACGGATCAATTGCCTGTATATCTTCCGTTGCACACATGCTCCCTTCCAGCCATTACACAACCTTACAATCATTTAGACATTCGGAGTCCCGAACACTAGACAAAACAAGACCACAACTAGCCAGTGTCAAGTGTAGGAGACAGGTCATTAATTGTCCATTTTTAAATCTGTTCTAAAGTACAGTGAGTTGATTGGCATGTTTAAAAGTTAGTATGTAGTTCACCTGTATATAATATTAGCTTGTTGTCTGGAAGTAGTAATCGACAGTTTTGATTTCAAATTCAGCCTGACTGACACAAACATGAAATGCTGTACTGATAATTTAGACCTGTACATTTGAGTTAATAGCAGGGTGCACAAGATTCTGTGAGCTGAACATGCTGAATGATCTAGACTCAAAACTGAAAGAAAAGTGATGCACACATTAGACTTTTTATTTTATATATATTTGGGCAAAAATAAAACATATATTATATCATACTGATATTCTGGTGATGCAAGTGTGTTGTGATGGCCGGATACCTTGTCTACATGACCAAAACAGACAACACCATCAGCAAGGTAACAAGGCATCAGTAAGGATTTCAGTCTCAGGGGTTGAAAATACCACTGCCCGACGCCATGGTCAAGTGGAATTCTCTGGTCGGTCAAGTAAATATCCACATTAAACTTTACCGTGGAACAGTAGTGCCAAACTACTGAAATGTTTTGATATATGTATTTTGATGATGAAATAAAAATGCAATTGCTACCAATTGATAAAGATTATTTGCAAAAGAAACCAAACTGTTAATTGTGGTCAAGTGAAATAAATGTTTGGTCAAGTGGATTTTGAAAGTTTACTGGACCTGTGTCCAGTGGAGTTTTGACAATAAATTCAACCCCTGAGTCTGCTGGAGTGAGTAATTTGAGTTTTACGCAGCACTTCACAATATACCAGCAATATCATGGCGGTCGGAAATGGGCTTCACATTGTACCCATGGAGGTAATTTAACCCAGGTCAGGATGAGCAAACACTTAAACAACTGATATTTGTTTTCCAGGAGTGTATAGGCCTGTGACTAAGAAACTGTTTTCACCTTGAGCTGCCAGGATGACTTGTCCAGTTAGGATGGGAACCGACTAGTGAAAATAAACACTCTCATTGTGGTGATGCAGCATTGACAGGATGGGCAGGTCATGTAAAGCACCCTGTCTTCCAGCCAGACACTATTACCTGGGCACAAAACAGTAACTTGACTAATAACTTGTGCAAGGTTAAGTAGCTTTGAACCCCTGATGCATGGTGCTCTTTCGGAGGAGTCTATGTTGTATAACGCTGCACCAGTCCAGCTGTATGATGGGGGCCTGTGAATAATCAAGTCTGGACCAACTGATTAATATACCTGTGAAGATCCGGGTTGGAATTGGTCTTCAACAACCCATGCTTGTCGTGAGTGGTCAGACTTGCAAATAGTGTGGATCAATGGTCATGATGTTGATCACTGGATTATCTGGTCCAGACTCAATTATTTAAAGACTAGTGTCATAGAGCCGGAATACTGCTGCGTAGGGTGTTAAACTGATTTATAAGTTTCCACCAACAGCGTAGGACCACTTCCAACTGGGAATCTCTAATCATAAGTGAGTTAAGTTTAATGCCTCCAAGAATGTTTTTTTTTAACTGTTAAAAAAACAAACAATATTTTTTGTCTCCTTCATTGACTGAGTTCATTTCAACATTGCTTTTAGCAGTAACCATATCGGAGCTGTGGCCCCAGAACTGGCTTCATACCATGGTATCTGGGGATGGGAAGTCTTCACCACAAACTAGCCACTGAGTTACTGACGCTAAAACCATCACAGTGATTTTGATGGTCATTAGTTATTAGACAAGTGCCAAATTTGGAAAATAGCCGGTCTTCACTTGGAAGAATTTATGAGTAAGTGATTGGTTGAAAGAGTGGTTGAGTGAGTGAGTGGTTGAGTGAGGTGGGGTGAAATTGGGTTTTAAGCCGTGCTTGAGAATATTTCGCTCATATGACGACGTGCATGTGTGTGTATGTGTATGTGTGGCTGCTTGTACTAGCCCAGACTGAAGCTGGTTTTATAGTGCTATCCCACTGAGATACCATGGCGCAGTGAAGCATAAATAACCCCCTCAGACACATTATACTGACTCCGAGCCGACCAGTCCTTTTTGTACCCATTAATGCCGAGGGCCAGGCAGGGACCAACAAGTACCATATTTTAACGTCTTTTTGGTATGACACGGTCGGGGATCGAACCCACGACCTTCCCCTCTCCGGGCGGACGCTCTAAACATTACACCACGGAGGTGGTCGAGTGGTCTAGTGAGTGGTTGAGTGGTTGAGTGGTTGAGAGTGGTTGAGTGGTTGAGTGAGTGAGTGAGTGAGTGAGTGAGTGTGAGTGTGAGTGAGTGTGAGTGAGTGAGTGTGAGTGTGAGTGAGTGAGTGAGAGTGGGTTTTACACCTCTCTCAGCAATATCAAAACACAAGAAAGGGGACATCACAAATGAGCTTCATACATTGGTCCCTTGTGGGGGGCGAGCAAACATTATAAATACCAGGCCACACCACAACCCCTGGATCAGTTGTGACAAAAGCTTTTTCAATTGGTATCACATGTAGCAATTGCAGTGTGTCTCCTGTAATACCTTGCTGGAATTGACGGGGAAGGATGAAATGGTCATGTGACTTTTAACCGCCAAAACCCTCACAGGCAGATTTGGTTGTATATATCTACATTGTTTATAAACTGATTTGATTTATTTTGTAAAGTAATCATGTCATCACATTTATTAGAATACTATTAAACAAATATCTCAATTTAGGCTCATCAAGTTTTAGCCCAATGTAGAAGTCTGTCTCACAGTCCCTGAACCACATTAATTTCCCTACTGCCAAGCCCTCTCTGCAGTGCTAAAGCCCTAAATAAAGCAAGTCTAGATTTCCTCAGGTTCTGAATCTCTGGTCTCCCTAGGGCTCCTTTTCAATTTAAATGGGCTTGTTTGTTACTATCAAAATTGTATATATTCAGAGACTAAGCGTAAGTCTACCCAATGTAGGAAAGTCTATGGTAATACCATCATCCAATCATTCATTAAATGTGTCAACAAGATTAGTGTCAGTTCAGTTAGGATCAGCACGATTATGTACTCCCCTCTGTCTGGCCATTTCATTTATTGAATTTTTTAGGGCTCATCCCATTTTGTATCAGCAAAAAATCGTAATCTTTTTATTGCTTCAACTGAATAAGTAGTAAATTAAAATGTTAGGCTGGGTTTAGACTCCAGCCCTCAACCTAGAGGATTAGACCGGCTCTCCAAATAAAACTATAATTAGCTTCATGTGACTTCTGACTCTTTGTTGAACCAATTACCCACAATGACCAGCACGCCATGTGGAAGACCATCGAAACCACACGGTACCAGCACGCCATGGACCAATGACCATCAAAACCACACGGTACCATACATAGTACTAGAATAAACTGATGGCGATTCGAAATATCCTGATCACTTTTCCAAAAACAAAACTATTACACGTTGGAGATAAGCGACCCAGTTAATGTGCCCCATACAATTACAACCCTCCTGGAGATCATCTGCCGGCGCCACAGGATATGTCCGTCTTGAAATACCACGATGCCCCTGGAGACACCATGGTGTCACTCTTGTCAGATTAGATATTTCCACAGGCTTCCAATATTCAATACTCCTCTAGCCAATGCGACCACCTCACTGCCAGGTGTATCAGACTAACCCATTAGTTGCATGAAGAACTGTAAATAAACCTAAATATTACCGAAAGGTTATTAACTGACTTGCAGACATCGGAAGGGGTTACTGAGCAAATATTTAGTCATGTTCTTCCTCTGTTAAGGATCTTGAACTCCATTGGTTAATTCATATCGCACGACAAACCAATAAATTCCTGTGATGACCTATCAACAGAAAACTGCCGTGATAAGGTTTGGTCAAGTCACATGACTGACACTGACCTTGAATGATTCCTTACACAATCACTGTTGACACATCACATGATCAAAAATAACTTGTATTTGAGAAAATATGGTTTCTGTGAGTGGCAAGGCACTTTCAGCTGGTCTTTCTACGAAGATCTGGGTTGAATCGCAATTGTAGTAAAGAGAAGACTTAAATAATATGCATTTGAGCCCTTCATAGCTGAAATTTTCACGACAAAACTGATTACTCTTTGTGAGGCCAGTAAGCTTTAAAGACTCTTGGACATGTCTCCAATGACCTTTCCAGTCAGATGACCTTAGGAGTTGGGTCCTTGGGTTTGCATTACTTCAAGAATGATTATTTGTATAAAATGCATGTCCATGGCAATGCATGTTGGTCTGACTGACTGAGTTTGGTTTTACGCCACTTTTAGCAATATTCCAGCAACATCACGGCGGGGGACACCAGAAATGGGCTTCACACATTGTACCCATGTGGTGATTTGAACCCGGGTCTTCGGCGTGATGAGCCAACGCTTTAACCATTAGGCTACCCCATCGCCCGCAATGCATGTTGGTGATTTTCATCTTGTATGTCACTTGGTACATCCCCAAGTTATCACATCAGTCCTTTCAGCATCAACAGAGACAATGGCAGTTGGTTGCCATAACTTTAAATACGTTCAGTCCTCATGTGAAGGTATACATTTAATTACATTACATTTAGTCTGACTTCATCACTGATTCCCTATCTGCAGTGGTAAAGAGTGTGAGTGAGTGAGTGAGTGAGTGAGTGAGTGAGTGAGTGAGTGAGTGAGTGTCATGTCTGCTGAATGTGAAAGATTACCCCAAAGGAGCTTTCAGCAGTTATATCACTGTGTTAGCTTAATGTGTTGGCAACCTGTAATTACTGGAACTGTCATAAAAAAGGCAACCACAGGCACCAAACTCATTCAAAAATCAGGACCTTTCTCTGCTTCAGTACCTCTCTCCATCAAGATTGGGCAAACCTTCAACAGCAGGTCATGTTAGATTACTCTCTGGTCAGACAATCAGTGCAGAAGCTCCAGTATCCTTGGTACAAGTAGTGAAGCTTTCAGAAAAGCATATCTGAATATCAGGGCTCAATTTAGTGCTTTGTTCCTTGCACGGGTGCTAACCAATATTACAAAGTGCAACCTAGTTATTAGTCTAACTTGCACCAGGTGCAAGTAAAGTTTTGAGGAGGTAAACTTCTAAATAAAACATCTAAATGATTCAATAGCATATTTCATTAATTACATATTGCAATAAAAGCAATGGAATTTGGGTGGTGCAACTTTTTATTTTAGGTTGCACCTGGTGCAAGTAGGTTAACATCTCTTAAATCGAGCCCTGAATATTGAAACTAGAAAAATGAACAAAAAGGGGTGGAACATTATAACATCTGCTCCATTTTGAGGCCAGCTTACACCCCGAGTGCCACGGCATCTGCACCCACGTTGACTACTGAGCGACTATTTATGGGTTTGGTTATTGTTGGTTTTCTTGCCTTCGGGACAAAATATACAATTCAGGGTAAAGTTAAGATGTGAAAACATTAACCAATCTTTCAATGTAGTGAGGCTGATTATATTTGAAAGCTGACTAGCCAAAGCAGTTACATTTCCATTTTAACTGGGCAGTCACTTGAGGTTCACTTGACTACCGTTATATTCCCACTGAAGGCTGGTGACAGAACATCAGTCCTTTATTTTTCATTACCTGGCGTTTAGAGTTGGAGTCTAAAATAACTGTTTGGGTTGTTTTTATAGATTTGTCATTAATGAGTTATTTCAAAAGGGTTGGTGCTTCCTCCCAAACCAATCCTTCCAAATAACATGTGGTCCCCAAAATATCCTTTAGTGCACAGATACTCTCTAAATCAGGCTCCTGTCAATAGCTGTTTCTGTGTAATTTTCTTGTATACACATTTCTCAAACTTATCATCATGTACACTGGCATTGCCACTTCTTAAAACTATCTCCTGTACCCAGGCACTTCCTACACCATCCTTCTGCACACTTGTGCTTACTTCGAACAAACCTCCTGTACAATGGAAATTCCCCTCACCATTCTTGTGAGCCCAACGTTATTTCCATCATTAACACTTAACCTCATCATAAATGGCTCCAAATTGCACTTTTATGTAAGGATATTGTTGACAATAACAAGCAGCCTGGGCAGAAGAGGCGCCGGGGGCTGGACACAAAAAATCAATCATGGGGATATCTTGTCCTCTTTATACAAGTATCTTCTGTTTCCCAAATGTCAGACTGGCTCGTGTAACTCCATGGACACTACTGGTTCCCTTGCATCACTTAAACACATGACAAAGTTTCAGGGACTGTATTCAGTCTATTTTAGGAAATGTCAACTGATAAGACATTTATAGAACTTTCATTTTTCTGCAGTTCAGTCGAAACAGCCAGGGAGCCTCATCAATATTTTTCACTTTCTGAGATGATCCATTCATAAACTTGACATCAGTATATTCTTTTAATAATCTGCCATGGACAACCGCAATGGATCCTTATTTTCATCCATCATTATACCTTCATCAAAATCCAGACTAGCAAGTCATCACAATTATGTTACAACAATGTTTGAACATTATGCTAAGGACAACCGCAATGGCTCCTATTTTCATCCATCATTATACCTTCATCAAAATCCAGACTAGCAAGTCATCACAATTATGTTACAACAATGTTTGAACATTATGCTAAGGACAACCGCAATGGCTCCTATTTTCATCCATCATTATACCTTCATCAAAATCCAGACTAGCAAGTCATCACAATTATTTTACAACAATGTTTGAACAATATGCTATGGACAATTGCAATGGATCCTTATTTTTATCCATCATAATCCCCATTTGAACATCCAAACTAGCAACATCATGTGAAGAATTCTGAAACAATGTTTCATTGTTTGCTATGGCCAACAACCACAATTAATCCCAAGTTTATTCAATCACAGATGTCTCCTGAACACCAATCCTAGTCAACAAGTCAACAAATAATTCTTTCACAAACATTGTCTTACAACTGGTCAAGAACAACTGAATCTATCCCAAGTTTATTCATCCATTATCCTTTACTGATCCCTGAAACTACGAACAATATACGAACATTTCTGAAACAAACTATAAGTCCACATCACAACAGAATTTCCTCTTTACCATTACGTCTATAGATATTCTATGAGCAATTTGCTTCAACCCATCTCGTAAAGATCAGACCGAGGGCTCAGCAGCTTCAATCGCTTGTCCTTCATGCTAAATGTAGGGATGATACCTTTCTCCCAGCTTAATTGGATAACCACATAATTTGCACGTGACAAATGGGACAGTAATGTTAGTTGGGTAGTGATAGTATTTTACCATTACCACAAAAGCCCACTCAGACATGATAACTACGTCAACACGCAACCAAAACACCAGAGCATGGCAACAAAGGGAGGACATTCTTAAAGTGCCGAAGTCCATCTCATCAAAAGAACCCCAAGCGATTGATCTTTCTTCTCAGAACTTTTAGCATACTGATTCAAGAACTCTTTCAGCATGGATAAAAAATATTAATAAATAAATCGCTTTTAAAACTGTTCTTTAGTCGACTAAAAAAAGGTACTTTTTATAAATCAGCTCTTTTCGTTTGGTCATGTTCTCATTAAATTGCACTGTTTTCTTGTTACAGATCAAGGAATCGACAGTTTTCTTATGACTGTAATTTCTGACAGGCAAAGTGAAGAAGAGTATTGTCGTAGGCATCCAGAAGGCAGTCATAGAAGACCCCAGTGTTTTAAGGTGAATAGTATGGTTTAATCTAACTAATATTACATAAGCAACACAGCTTTTAAATTGTTCAAAAATAGTCTAAAAATGCACTACATGTTATAGGAGAACAAATACTACTTTCTGTCCGAATACACCAATGAAAACAACTCAGAATACACCTCTTTATACGGTGAGGTGAAATTGGGTTTATCGTCGTGCTTGAGAATATTTCGCTCACATGACGACGTGCATGCGTGTGTATGTGTATGTGCGGCTGCTTGTACTAGCCCAGACTTAAGCTGGTTTTATAGTGCTAGCCCACTGAGATACCAAGCCACAGTGAAGCATGAATACCCCACTCAGTCACATTATACTGACTCTGAGCCGACCAAATCCTTGTTGTACCCATTAATGCCGAGCGCCAGGCAGGGACCAACAAGTATCTTTTGGTATGACGCGATCGGGGATCGAACCCGCGACCTTCCGCTCTCCAGGCGGACGCTCTAACCACTACACCACGGAGGCGGTTAACCTCTTTATATGACTACAGTTAGTCTACCAAAGCTGCACAGACTTCCAATCCTTAACTTGTGTTGAGTAGTACATGTACCTATCACTGATCTAATTACCTACTTTATCTCAACTAAAGTGGACTTTGGTTTAAAGTGGAAAGTGAAATTGAAAGCATGATGGTTAGGTTCATGAAATGGGTGAGGAGTTGGCGGCAGCTGACCAGAATCTTTTGAACCTCTGTCTGCACAGCTGTGACTGGGCGCAGGTCAGATGCCAACACTAATCGCAGCTGACCATGGTCAGAATGTAATTGCATCGGAAAGAGGTCTCAGATGTGCTTCATGGGGAAATCAATAACCAGTCTGTTTTATTGCCATCACTTTCCTCAACAATCATTACAAAATTCACAAGAAATAGAGATCTCCTAACCCTACAATTCTATCCCTATTTCAGATTCCACCATTGTCTCACCATTGTCCCGAACTGAAAAAATGTGGAATCGGTGCAAGTTTATGACATTAATTGGTGAAACCATTCAGTGACTGTATGGCGTCGATAACCAAGTAACACAATCTCTGTGAATTGGCATTTCAAACTGGAATCAAACTAAGGACTTAAGCACAAAGTGCTCTAACCGCAAGGCTAACCTATTCCTTCAATCCAAGTGTTCCTTTAAAATATGAAAATTACAGTGTCACATGACATAAGAAGGGTGCTACAAAATGTACAAGAATTTATACAATTGGTGTTCAATTATACATGTTCAATAATCGTGAAAATGTGGATCGTTACACATCTCAAACATACCACAAGAAACCATCCATATTTTTCTGCCAGGAAATCACAATGCATCAGGAATTAGACTGTGTGAACTGGTTCAATGTTATTTGGAGCAATGTCGTTTCATGCAGGTCAGCTTGATACTGGAGGAAAGTACAGAGTGTTATCGTAGCTTTTTTATTACACACAAGACCATGTATGGTGCTCCCCAGGTAACTTTGGGTGTGGAACCTGCCAACGGGTCATGACAACTACATCATGTAAGAAGACCTTTTCGTAATAGATGAGAAAAAAATGTATGATTCATGCATGGAAAATTTACTCATCCACCAGTAACTTGCAAAGACCAATTCTGGCTTCCAAGGCACAAGATCCAATTTCAACAATTACCTGATCTTTTCCATTAAATTTTTACTGGTTTCTCTAATTACACAACCAGCTGCTCAATATCTGAAAAATTCAAAATTAGATTTTCCACTTGCTCTTTAAACAAAACAGTATAACAATTTCCATAGCAAAAGAAAGCGATTCCTTCTCACCATTCAAAATTCTTAGTTTGACTAAGATATCAAATATTAATTTCAAAAATTTCAAAAAGCCCTTTTAAAGCTTAAGGGCACCAGTTTAACTTACTTAAAAGGGTACCAACTACAAAGTATTAGCATAGTACTGAAAACACCCAGTTCTGAGAGAACGTCTAATACTGAAAGCAGGATGCTTAGTACAGAGAGCATAGGATCTAATACAAAGAGGGCAACTACTACTTAGAAGAACATCTAGTACTAAGATGAACACAACTAGTACTAAGATGAACACAACTGGTACTGGTACTAAGATGAACACAACTGGTACTAAGATGAAGACAACTGGTACTAAGATGAAGACAACTGGTACTAAGATGAACACAACCTGTACTCAGATGAAGACAACTGGTACTAACATGAAGACAACTGGTACTCAGATGAAGTCAACTGGTACTAAGATGAAGACAACTGGTACTAAGATGAACACAACTGGTACTAAGATGAACACAGCTGGTACTAAAATGAACACAGCTGGTACTAAGATGAAGACAACTGGTACTAAGATGAAGACAACTGGTACTAAGATGAAGACAACTGGTACTAAGATGAAGACAACTGGTACTAAGACATGAGCACCTAGTACTAAGAGCTGGGTACCTCTTGCTGGACAAGGCACCTTAAAACAGGGGAGGAAGCTTCCTTTGAAACAGAAAACTGTGGTTACCCAAGAAACAAAGAGGGACGGTGGGGTAGCCTAGTGGTTAAAGCGTTGGCTCGTCACGCCGAAGACCCGGGTTCGAATCCCCACATAGGTACAATGAGTGAAGCCCATTTCTGGTGTGCCCCGCCATAATGTTGCTGGAATATTGCTAAAAGCGGCGTAAAACCAAACTCAGTCAGTCAGTCAGTTAAGAAACAAAGAACAATCCTAAGGGTGAGTGCGGGTGAGTGCGGGTGAGTGCGGGTGAGTTGGGATATACGCCTCTTTCAGCAATACTACAGCAATATCATGGAGGGGGACACCAGAACTGGGCTTCACATGTTATACATGTTGGGGAATCAATCCAGGTCTTTGACCATTAGGCTTCCCTACTGACCCTGAACCATAGTGATTCCTAACTTAGTAAGTGACGTCAATTTCTGCAGTATTTCACTTACTACAGAGTGATACATGCGATATAGTACAGGTGTTAAGTGTTCACTACCACAAGCGTCAGTATGATGGTGACAAACCAAGACATGAAATCAGGAGAAATCTGGGACCCAAACCTGTAATGATAAGGTCGTGTCTAAGGGACACAACTCTGTAATGATAAGGTCGTGTCTAAGGGACACAACTCTGTAATGATAAGGTCGTGTCTAAGGGACACAACTCAGTAATGATAAGGTCGTGTCTAAGGGACACAACTCTGTAATGATAAGGTCGGGTCTAAGGGACACAACTCTGTAATGATAAGGTCGGGTCTAAGGGACACAACTCTGTAATGATAAGGTCGTGTCTAAGGGACACAACTCTGTAATGATAAGGTCGGGTCTAAGGGACAACTCTGTAATGATAAGGTCGGGTCTAAGGGACACAACTCTGTAATGATAAGGTCGGGTCTAAGGGACACAACTCTGTAATGATAAGGTCGTGTCTAGGGGACACAACTCTGTAATGATAAGGTCGTGTCTAAGGGACACAACTCTGCACAGCAACTTTCATTCTTCAGAGAAATCACTAAATCAATGCCCTTCTGATGAAATAGAACAAGGCATTTAACATGTCTTAAAAACTATACTAGGCATCTAAGAAAAGCAAAAGGGCATTCATGAAAGGGAAAATGGCACCAATGCAAAACACAGGGCATGTAAAAAGAACATGTCCTCTTTGAAAAATAGCAGATCTTTGTAGAAGTATGTGGTTCAAATCCTTTCTTCAGCTCTGATAAGATTTCACTGTGTCAAGCAGAAGGAGGCTAATAAGGTTAAATGGGCAAATTGTTGAAATACAGGTACTGCTTCGTGTAACTGTACTGATGACACTATAATGATGGGACATTAAGCATCTTAATCCATGTTCATTACAGATGTAAAAACATACTTGAAATCTGGGGACAAAAGAGGTAAAAAGCACTCATTACTCACAGGAGAATCTACCTGACGTGTTTCATGAGAAAACAAAGGAAAATGTCTAAAAGCGAGTTTTAATGCTATTTCTTTTAAGTTCATCAAGAAAGACGAGAAAATTAACTTTTGTCACACCAGAAACTGAACCTGGTTCCAATGATCACAGAGTGAGTGAGTGAGTGAGTGAGTTTAGTTTTACGCCGCACTCAGCAATATTCCAGCTATATGGCGGCGATCTGTAAATAATCGAGTCTGGACCAGACAATCCAGTGATCAACAGCATGAGCATCGATCTGCGCAATTGGGAAACGATGACATGTGTCAACCAAGTCAGCGAGCCTGACCACCCGATCTCGTTAGTCGCCACTTACGACAAGCATAGTCACCTTTTACAACAAGCATGGGTTACTGAAGACCAATTCTAACCCGGGACCTTCACAGGTCTCCAGTGATCACAGATGCCATTGAACACCACTCACAACAGTGGCGAGGTCCTGTGTACAAAATATCATTTCAAAAATAAGATCATGGCGATGGTTGTCTTTGATGTGTAAAATCAAGACCATCATTGCTTATCAGGGGAGGTGAAGTAGCCCAGTGGTGAAAGTGTTCATTTTTCATGCCATAGACACAGGTTCAATAATTCCCTACATGGGCACAGTGTGTGATTTCCATACTGGCGATCCCTGCCATAATATTGCTCGAATATTGCCAAACAGAAGCGACAAAACCCTTTCAACATTCGCAACAAATCTCTGCCAAAAGGAGAGTCGATTGTACATTTGTGACTATATCATGAGCAAATATTTATTTCATGTATGATGTTGTTTGTAAACAAATCTGTTCTGAACCAGACAATCCAGTGATTGTCACCATGCGATAGGATGACAGAGCATGTGTTTATGAATCACAGTGAAATAGTGATGATACCAGGTGTTTGCGAAACGGTGAGCGTATCCTGAGCAGCATTAAACCTTACTCACTCACTAACTCATTGTCAGAATTAGCTGTCTGATTGACCATGTTTGCTGCTTAATGCTGTGATCAGCAATATTCCAGTTACCTGAGCATGGTTTGTATCCACCATGATATTGCTAAAAGTGGAGTAAAATCACTCACTCACGGTTTGTATATGTTAGCGTCAATAAGGAAACTCCCGTCAGTAGCAATACTGCCTAGTCAATAAGGTACTGCCTAGTCAGTAGTGTTACTGACTAAAACAACTAGACAGTAAGTTTACTGACTGAATTATATTTTCATTTACAATAAATTTCAACTTTTTAATGTGTACTCTTATTGTTTTATGTATTAGGAAGTAACGCTACTGCCTACTATAAATTTCAGGTAGTATCCTTATTGACTCAGTCAATAAGCTTACTGACTAACCTCAGACATCAGTTCTCTTATTGTCTAGGCAGTACCTTATTGACTACAGTCCGTTTGAGTCAGAAACGGACCGATGAATTGCAAATTTGATCATTGTACAAAATTGCTACATAAATATAAATAGTACACATGTTTATTATTTACTAATACCCCGCTGCGACAGATAACAACTTTTGCGTTTTCAATGATGATAGTTTCTTAAACAACTTTTTTGGTGGAGTCCGGAAAATTTTCAAATATAAGGAAGCTGTTGGGTATTAGTAAATGATAAACATGTGTACTATTTATATTTATGTGGCAATTTTGTACAATGATCAAATTTGCAATTCATCGGTCCGTTTCTGACTCAAATGGACTGTAGGCAGTAACGTTACTGACGGAGTTTCCTTATTGATGCTAACATATACATAAATGTAATCAGGTCTGGAACTGAATAAATAGTGAATAACATAATGACCATCGATCTTCACAGCTGTGATACAATGGCATACGTCAACCAAGTCATCAAGTCTGACCACCCGATCCCGCTAGTGGTTTCTTACGACAAGAATGTGTCGCTTAAGACTGATTCTTACCTAGATCTTCTTGAGGTCACTTCTTGTATAAGCCCATAAAGGTTTGGGCCAGTCTGTACAGACAGGAAGGGAAGTAAGGTAATTATCACAACTCTCCAGACTTTGAGTTAACACACTGTTAGTCTCAGGAGGTGGCAAGTCACATGAGGATCACAAGAGGATCAGATCTGTCACATATTTGTAGCTTGTTAACTTATGATTTTAATTTAGTAATTATGTTACATGTGACAAATATGAGGTTTTATGGGACTACCGAACAAGCATATACACCATGAAAGCAAATGATACATTATAGCTTTGTATAGTCAATTCTACCATGACTTCAGTAGTATGTGATTGGTTAATCAAAGTCATTCAGAAGTATATAATCACGTTATATACCTCTGATTTTCCAACACAGGATGTATTTTTTTTAAATCTTAATAACACGCTTATGGTAGAATGGAGATAAACGTACTGTGTTGGAAAATTAGAGGTAGATAACAAAATTATAATAGCTCTAATTGTTTTATTTAAAACCACACGCTACGTATTCGGTTTTAAATCAAATTTAGAGCTATTATAATTTTGTTATATACCTCTGATTGTCCAACACAGTATGTTTATCTCCTAAATACAGTTGCCTTTTAACACAGGATAATTCAATGGGCAGAACCAAAGTACCAGTACCAACATATCCAGATAAAGTAAAACCACCCAGTTCATGGTTTCCTGAAGAGAGACCAAAGCTTCTGCTTATCTACGTTAATAATAAATGACAGAGGGGCCAAGGCAATCTTTCCTAATATGTCTTCCTTCGCGTATAATTCTTGTCATATGGTTTCACATGATTATAAATAAATTAGAACTGTCGGAACAAAAACAAAGGCATCAACTGATCCATTATATGTTACAGTCCAGTTTTTTCCATTACTGTAAACATCACGCAAACTGAATGACTTCAATACATTGACTTCAGGACATCGACTTGGTGAGGTGAGGTGAAATTGGGTTTAACGTCGTGCTTGAGAATATTTCGCTCATATGACGACGTGCATGTGTGTATGTGTATGTGCGCTGCTTGTACTAGCCCAGACTGAAGCTGGTTTTATAGTGCTAGCCCACTGAGATAACAAGCCGCAGTGAAGCATGAATACCCCACTCAGACACATTATACTGACTCCGAGCCGACCAGTCCTTGTTGTACCCATTAATGCCGAGCGCCAGGCAGGGACCAACAAGTACCATATTTTAACGTCTTTTGGTATGACACGATCGGGGATCGAACCCGTGACCTTCCGCCCTCGGCCGGACGCTCTAGCCACTACACCACAGAGGCAGTCGACATCGACATTGACTTGACATTGAACTGAAGCTTGTGTTGTATCTAACCTTTAGTCCTTACCTAACCATGGAATACCAGTACAACCAGACAGTTCTTCCTTCTCAAGAGCATTACCATCCAATCAAGATCTGTCTACATTTTAACCACACAATACCTATTCCATGAGATACTGGCACCAATTGCCACAAATCCCAAAGAATACTCAATGGACAGCAGAGGAATTAAATTATAAAGTACTTGTCAATATTGTCTCCTTCCATCAAGAACGCTTATCCAACAAATGTCCTTCTGACACATCGCAGACATCTGATCGGGATTAAAACTTTCCCCAACACAGCTTCCAGTGAAACGCGGACGAGTTACAATAACCATACTTCAAGGTAATTGTTCCCATCAATCCAGCACCAGCTTGTCTGAACCTAAGTCGAGCTTCAATCTCAGTGAATGGTCTACTCTCAGTGGGGGAATACTAGTAATAAACTCTGTGACAAAGGTGGTGATATGTGGTCACTGAAACCGTAAGTCTGGAGGCATCACTGACCATCACGAAATCATAGGATGAACCGCAATTTATGGTATAAGATTGGAAGATTGGTGGTTCGATCTCTGTCCGTGTCATACGAAAAAAATCTAAATGATGTAACTACTTGTTGATACCCTGCCTGGCATTCCCCATTGAGTGGTCATAAAAACTATTTGACCTTACCAGACCTAACCTTCTGCCAGTCTAGATAGATAATGTACATGCTGCACCTTTTACTCAGGCGAGTATGATTTTATGCCGCTTTTAACAATATTCCAGCAATATCACAGCAGGGGGACACCAGAAATGGGCTTCACACATTGTACCCATGTGGAGAATCAAACCCAGGTTTTCGGCATGATGAGCAAACGCTTTAACCACAAGGCTACCCCATGCCCATGCTTTACGCATGCACTGATAAGGCCAAAATCGATTATCTTACCAGATGTGAATCTTAAATGAAAACTGAAGAAATACTAAAATTTTCCAAAGCTATTGAAAAAAAATGGAAACTTTATCCCTTAAAGGTCACATAAACCCTAGGGGGTACAAATACATAAATCACTAACTGGCATCGTTATAAATGAAACCCCGTCATTAAAACTGCTCATTTCGACCTTTAATTGACTTAAATCGACCTTTTTGACAACAGAGCACAATTCTCACCCGCGAACGAAATTTCAACCAATCAGAGCGGCGCGCCTCTGTGACGTCATATGAGGAATAGCTTTGAGGGCCGATGCAGAATTTATCTACATTTTAGGGGTTAAATTATCTTGTTTACAGGCTTGTATAAACCTGAAATCGTGACAATTGTTGTGGAAAATAAAAGTTATATGTTCTCACAATCTACTGTCATTTAATTTTGTCTCCTGCTTTGCCTAGTTTCCGAGTTACGACTTGTTTTCATAGACGATTCTGTCAAAATCGATTGGTGTCGTTAGGCCCTATTTGTATAATGACTGATCCAAATTCGATCCCATTTTGTGTTTTTTTACCTCGATATTTAATCATGTCATGTAAAAATCTGTTTGTATTCTCAAAACAGTGTCGACCCATAAGTTTTCACATGCAATACAGCAATTAATACTCCCTTGTTGTAACCCGTGTTAGGTGGTATAAACCTACACATGTTATTTGTCATCATTCACTTGATGGTCAGTTAATGAATTTATAACAGGTATAATTAGTGGTAACACACTTAGATTACCCGACAAAGGTTCCCATTTGGCATTTCTTGTGTCTGGAGTAAATATTCAACATTATAAACATCGATCAAAGGATTAACCGATAACACGCTGATTGATTAATTACTTTTATCTTACACAGCTGGAACTGTCAAAAGGTAGTGTTTATGTATGTAGATTTACTAATCTATACTGAATACACTCTGTCGTGGTCGGTGTCATGCGTAAAAACAACGTCCCTTCTTTCAAAGGATTAACCGGCAATACATTGATTGATTGCCCATTATTGGCTAACTAAATTACAGTTTTTAAAGAAAGGCGGACATTATGCAATTAGTTGCCAGGTGTGCTATCTTGGGTGACCAATGAGACTATACACCAATACCTGTCACTTTTCCGTATATTAAACTGTTAAAAGACACATCATTTGGAACAGTTTTGTGGATATTGATGGATACATTCCTCGAACAAGGTAATGGCCTGATATTGTTGCTATAACTTTAATCTGTTTTAATTTTAATATTTGCATTTTGATTTTATTCATTTGTCGTGGCATTCAACAGAATCATTGTTTTCGCCGTGAAGTGTAATGAGTCAGACAACATGCACTAGGGTGTGTTAATAATTATGATTCACACTGGCAAACTATAAAATGTCTAGATATTACAGTTCTGTTATAAATTCACTATAAGTATCAGCAGATCGTCTGCTTTTTATTTAGTTTCAAAATGCATACAAGTATGATAATAAACTAATTAGGATTATAAGACCAAATATAAAGACACATTACTGACTAGTATCTACATACTGGTGAGTGGACATTAACCATGGGAATGTAGCAAGAAATTTATCGCGCCAGTATTGTGACTTCGACCCCCCACCTCGCTTCCGTGGAAGAAATCGTTATGTTAAAGTTGTGTCATGCAAAATCCGTTTGGTTATGACTCCAATACATATTTAACTACTGGTAGAAAGTAGTCTTGATTATCTAACTTGATGAAAACAAACAATAATCTCATTAATTCTAACAGATTTTTTATTTTTAAAATGGCGGCGGCTTGTCAGGAACATCCGCCAGTCTGAGGGATAAATGGTATTTAGGTTTGTTTTCACCGGTTACAAAATCAAAACTACTTTCTACTGGTAGTAAAATATCTATTTTATCGATGGCCAATAGGATTTTGCATGACATAGCATGAGATAACATAACAATTTCTCCTTCGTGGCAGCCAGGTGGGTGTCAATATAATACTACTTACAATATTATTGTTACTTCGACCACAACCTCACTTTCGAGGAAGAAATCGTTATGTTACAAGTTGTGTCATAGAAAATCTTTATGGTCATCAATCATATGCATATTTTACAACAACTAGTAAGTAGTTTTGATTCTTTAACTTCCTGCGAAGCGATCTGAACACAAAGTAAGATATCGCTTCAGGCTTCCCTAGCAACGCCAGCTTCAAGACTCACAAACATAACCCATTTAGCACTAACTGCGGGTCCTGTGGAAATCTGTGCATGGTGACACCATCGCCCGACCCTAGGAATAATTGACGACAAAGCAACGATTCGGCATGTCGCCGTTGATGTCGATGTGAAATCATCAAAATGATGGCTGCCGCAAGCTACACATTTTCTATACAACTAAAAAAACAAAGTTTATCCCTTAACAGAACAAAAATCATGATAAATAATGGACATTTCATTCTTTGGTTATTCAAGTTGTTAGGCAAGACCTATTACAGTGGTCATCTAGTTTTACATTCATATATCTCTTTCATGTAACACATTTACTGTGTTATGCAAGAGATAACTGATTTTTATCCAATAAACAACCATCTGATTTCACAGACAGCAGTAAGTCACTGATTAATCTTTGCCATCAGTTTAAATGACCATTGTAACTGTGTAAGTAGTGTCTTTGTAAAACGATAACAAAATATAAAACACAATCTTTTAAACAAATACAACAATGGAACCTTAGAACTGTAGTTCACCTGAACAATAAAGAAATAACAACCTCATTATGATGATAAATAGGTGCTGGGAAACAGGAAAACAAAACCGGGTTTATGACAAGTCTGATAGCACGTCATAACATGTTACAAAGGTCAGTTTTCTTTCATTCAGGTCAGTTTTAAACATGTATGGACCAAGGTAAACAAATTCACATTGATATGATATATGTGTAATGGAATTTACTAATGCAAATTTAAAATTTCCCATAATTCAGACAAATTCAGGACAAGACTGCTTGTCAGTCAGGACAATTGATGACTCACCATTTCCACAGCAGTATCCAAAGTTATTAGAAATGAGTGAGTGAGTTTAGTGTTACACCGCTTTTAGCAATGTTCCAGTAATATCACGGCAGGGGACACCAGAAATGGGCTTCATACACTGTACCCATGTGGAGAATCAAACCCAGGTCTTCGGCGTACCAAGCGAATGCTCAAACCACTAGGCTACCCCCCCCCCCCCAATCATTAGGTTGAATCTGCAATTTTGCAGTATAGTCAGAATATGAAGAGAATTCTTTGTTGAACAAAATTAAACTCGCTGGATCACAATAATGGTTGTCATCAGAAGTGATTGAAAGAAAATTGCTACTGTATTTGTCAGTGTAGCAAGAGCTCGCAGACAATAACATTGTCTTGAAATAGGCAATGGCAGTAAAAAGAAAATGTTTCTCACAAAAGTTTTGCAATCGCTTGACAAATTCCAACGTATGTTCAGCGGCTTTCATAATAACTAAAAACTGAAACTTGTTTGGTAAATCAATATGGTTTTAACACCGCTTTTAGTAATATTTCAGCTATATCACAGCAGGGGACACCGGAAATGGGCTTCACATATGCACCCATGTTGGGAATTGAACCCAGGATTTTGGTGCAATGAGCGAAGGCTTTAACCACTAGGCTACCCCACCGCCCCCTACAGTTCTAGAGATTTATGGTGTACAATGTGCGGGGCACATTTCTGGTGTCCCCCACTGTAATATTGCTGGAATATTGCTAAAAGCGGTGTAAAACCATTATCACTCACTCCCTCACTCTAGAACTGTATCATAGTACTAAGATATCCTTAGCTCACGTATGATAAACGAAGACTTAACAAAGCTGCATCACTAAGACGCCCAGGGAGACAATGGACGAGAATCAGGTTCCATGTAACATTGATCAATATATCTAAATTCAGCATATGTAAATATTAATGAAGATAAGCACAAAAAACAGATTCCAGTGAGATGTTGCACACTTTGTCATCTGCTACCTTCAATCTAATCTGTCCGAAGTGGAAAATTCATCAAAACCTGTCTGCAATAGTCTGCATGAAGAGTCAGCCAGCAATTATCCCACAGCAAAGCCAGCTTAAGTCTCTATATTTAACTTCTTCCCTCTCGGACGATAGAATTACAGGTCTGCCTTGAGGAGAGAACTCCACCATATCGATGTTGGAGACGACAAACCCACCTGACTCCGCATCCAACAATTCCTTGCCAACGTTCGGTCATGCAATTAGAAGTTTATTCCTGAGCTCATCGGCTGGAAAGTCGTGTCAAAGGTCAAGAGGGCTCAACACTGACACAGCAAGCAAAGAAGGAATATCGTACCATTACCTTGGAATCATATTAAGCAGAATTTGAATCCATCGCCATAATAAAAAAATATATCTACTTTCATCTGCCAAAGTATTATAGTTAAAATAGTCTAGAAAATCTTACATGCTAACCAAATTTATCATTTATCCCAGAAACTTTTGAAAAGAGATGGTTGGTAACTTGAGGCCAAATGGATCTTACTGTTATGCGATTATTACACTTATTTAGCAATATAATTTCTGTGCCTGTGCCTGTGCCTGTGCCTGTGCCTGTACATGCGTGTTTACTTGAGTTACAAACACAGCAAAATGACTCCAACAAAAGTCAGCCCTAGTTTTATACACATTATGCCAGGCCCAACCAGAGTAACAGCAAGTTGGTTGGTTGTTGAACTTGAAAGCCTCACTCAGTAAAATTCCAGCTATATGGCGGAAGTCTGTAAATAATTGAGTCTGGACCAGACATTCCAGCGATCAACCTCATGAGCATCGATCTAAGCAATTGGGATATGATGACATGTCAACCAAGTCAGCAAGCCTGACCATCCAATCATGCTAGTCGCCTTTTACAACAATTCTAAGCCGGATGTTGAGGGGTCGGTAACAGCAAGCATGAACTTTTAACCATCAACCTTCGCAGTACTTGGTAACAGAAACTGATAAGGAGCGCCAGGGAATGAATGCAGCAATAAGCAATATTCTAGACACACAACAGCAGCCTGTCTTAGTAGTGATTGAGTGAGTCTAGTTTTATGCTGCTTTTAGCAGTATTCCAGCAATATTATGGCAGGGGACACCAGAAATGGGCCTCACACATTGTACCCATGTGGGGAATCGAACCCGGATCTTTGGTGTGACGAGCAAACACTTTAACCACTAGGCTGCCCCACCACCCCTGTCTCAGATCAGGCAAACCTGTGGCTGATAGTATGAACAACAATGAATGCCTCAAAACACACAGTCCGCCAACTCAAAGCCATGCCACTCTTCACTTGAGTCACATATCAATTCACTCCCATATTGATTTGTTTCACAGATCGCAGTCCAGATCCACAAAGAAATTGTATCAATTGAAAGTCATAAGTTTACATTTAACATTTTGTTAAGATAGTCATGGCACCACTAACACTGTGGAATGGGTGCATGGTCTGCAGGGTAACACAGAAGCGAAACATAACATGTCTTTATTTCATTTCATCCCAAGTAAAATTGGGGTATGCAGGTCTGTTTTGAAAGTTGTTTTTGTTCAACTGTAAATGATTGGTTTATCTACCATGAAACACAAACAAAGGGGACTATACCAAGATGTGATATAAACTTAGGGGACTCAGGAAAAATAGGGGTGGTGGGGTAGCCTAGTGGTTAAAGCATTCACTCCTCACACCGAAGACCCGGGTTCGATTCCCCACATGGGTACAATATGTGAAGCCCATTTCTGGTGTCCCCGCCTTGATATTGCTGGAGTATTGCTAAAAGCGGCGTAAAACTAAACTCACTCACCCACTAAGGAAAAATAAGGAAAATGGTTTACGGTCTATGCCCAAGAAACCAAGAAAGGGCATGGGGAATGAAACCCAGGTGTTTGGTGAGATGACCTACCACCTTAACCAACTGGCTATACTTCCACCTTCAGTGAACAATAACCCACAGGTGATGTTATGACAATAGTCATGGCAGAGGACCACTAACATGCTTACACACTGTGATATAACTGAAATAATGAGTGAATGAGTGAGTGAGTTTAGTGTTACGCTGCTTTCAGCAATATTCCAACAATATCACAGAGGGAACACCAGAAACCGGCTACACACATTGTACTTAAGTGGGGAAACGAACCTATGACGAGCGAACGCTTTAACCACTAGGCTACCCCACTGCACCTAACTGAAATAATGTTCAAAGTGGTGTTAAACCCAACTCTCTTAGGACAGGTTCACCTCATGTTTTCCTCCCGTATACAGCTGATATATTGATATAACTAGAATAAGGTTCAAAGTGGTCACTCACCCACCCTCCATGTCACCCACCCGCCCACATACCCACCAAGTCACTCACTCACTCACCCACACACTCCTTCCTCTCTCTCTCACTCTTCCTCCAAATCCAGTCATGATATTAAGATCCATGGTGCCGTTAAACAAAGCAACCTTAGCGCTCAGGGGATAACGCCCATACCTTAATACTGACTTTTGACAGTCGCAGCACTAAGGTCGCTTTGTACGATGGCACCCAGGATAGCTCACTCACTCACTCACTCCTTCCTCTCTCTCTCACTCTTCCTCCAAATCCAGTCATGATATTAAGGTCCATGGTGCCGTTAAACAAAGCAACCTTAGCTCAGGTGATAACGCAGCCCATACCTTAATACTGACTTTGACAGTCGCAGCACTAAGGTCGCTTTGTACGATGGCACCAAGGATAGCTCACTCACTCACTCACTCCTTCCTCTCTCTCTCACTCTTCCTCCAAATCTAGTCATGATATTAAGGTCCATGGTGCCGTTAAACAAAGCAACCTTAGCGCTCAGGTGATAACGCCCATACCTTAATACTGACTTTTGACAGTCGCAGCACTAAGGTCGCTTTGTACGATGGCACCCAGGATAGCTCACTCACTCACTCACTCCTTCCTCTCTCTCTCACTCTTCCTCCAAATCTAGTCATGATATTAAGGTCCATGGTGCCGTTAAACAAAGCAACCTTAACGCTCAGGTGATAACGCCCATACCTTAATACTGACTTTTGACAGTCGCAGCACTAAGGTCGCTTTGTACGATGGCACCCAGGATAGCTCACTCATTCACTCACTCACTCACTCGAGGCCTTGTCTTGCTATTAAGATCAAGGAAAGTACAGTTGCCATTTGTTGACATCTGATACAAGGTACACCGCCACATCTTGCTGCCGTGTTTTTAATGTGTGAACCATTCAGACATAACAAATCATAAACTGGCAGTAACATTCTAAATACATGTGTGTGACCCCTGCTCAGTACAGGCAGACATCCCCACTGCGCAGTTCAACATCACACTTACTGATAAGGGGAAGAGGAACCAAAGTGTTTCCTCTACTTGGATGACCTCAGCTGCAGCAGCCTCGGTCCCTGTAACATGATGAGCTGCCATGACACCTGATGCTGGGTTATTGAGGACTTCTACCAGTGACTGGTGTGGTCATACAGGTGACAGGGGTGGTCATACAGGTGACAGGTGTGGGTCATACAGGTGACAGGTGTGGGTCATACAGGTGACTGGTGTGGGTCATACAGGTGACAGGTGTGGTCATACAGGTGACTGGTGTGGGTCATACAGGTGACATGTGTAGTCATACAGGTGAATGGTGTGGGTCATACAGGTGACAGGTGTGGGTCATACAGACTAGTCATACAGGTGACTGGTGTGGGTCATACAGGTGACATGTGTAGTCATACAGGTGAATGGTGTGGGTCATACAAGTGACAGATGTGGGTCATACAGGTGACTGATGTGGGTCACATGGGTGACTGGTGTGGGTCATATGGGCGACTAGTGTGGGTCATACACATTCCTCGGGCAGCAAGGCAAATATTCATCTTTCCAGATGTTGTGCCATCTATGGTTTAAACATCCTCGATAATCTCCAGGGTATACATTCCGATAAATCTCCACTATACCCTGGATGCAGCTATGGCTTGGCCCGATGATTTTATTACCTACCTTGGTTGGCTTTTTATCCAATAAGGTGTCTACACTGGGAAGTTGAACGTACCAATCACAACTCACTTTCGCTTTTTGAATTATCTAACCGATTAAACTCGGCAACACAGTAATATATGGGCAGAGGTACTCTGAAAGAGGTAGAAGGAGTTCTTGCACATATTATTTTAAAAGTTTTCAGACCTGTTAATTTGTCTGTATGTTTTCCCCAAAACCTTAGTCACACTCCGAACAAACTTTTGAGGCTGCGACCTCTATCTTTGTTGACACTGGCAAGCTCGGTTGTAACGGCAGCTTATCTGATTGGCTACTGTCAGAATGCGGAGCCAGCAAAGGGAGGTAATAAAATTATCAGGCCGAGCCGTTGATGCATCCAGGGTATAGTGGAGATTTATCGGAACGTATACCCTGGAAATTATCGAGGATGACGTTTAAACAATTAGGACAAAAATGAAAAGGACTGATCTTCCACTCTTGTGAGCTAAGAAGCTGTATCTTAATATGAAATAATACACCAGATAATCACAGCTGTTTTGTTTAATCTGTTTTGTTTTGTTCATCCTTTTCATATGAGCAACACATAAAAGCATTAAAATAACCAGTTATCTCAGAGATGCCATTTGTCACAAGCCAGCTAACCAATGCCAGTTTGTCTCATGTTAACAAGAATCAGGGCTAGAAGTTCAGGGCTGTCCTTATCTTATCACAAATCGAGAAACATTTCAGGTTACTCTGCATCCTTGCAATCTGTACATCAAGTGCCTCCATTGCCTAGAAATCTGAAGGTCACAACGAACAGAATTGCCAACATAATCGGTCACCATATGCTGCAGACAACTGTGAGCACTTCGGTGAGGATTGATCATGTTTGTCAGTTTCATCAGATACATAAACTATCACCTGTGAGTGAATTTAGTTTTATGCCGCTTTTAGCAATATTCCAGCAATATCACAGCAGGGGACACCAGAAATGGGCTTCACACATTGTACCCATGTGGGAAATCAAACCCAGGTCCTCGGCATGACAAGTGAACGCTTTAACCACAAGGCTACCCCACCACCCCTACTCTGCAGGTCCAAGGGGGCACAAACACTTTAACTCTAGGATGCACGGTGAATGTCAAATGTATAAAGTACTCAATCACAGGTTGCATAAGATTGCAGACACTCAGGTGTCTTTAGTTAAAAATAGTTCATCAACTGAAATTAATCTACAGGTGCTTGCACTTGATGACCATGAACCTGCTGACTTTGAATCGTAATTTTAAACTAATTATGCATGGCAAATAAATTAAGTGGACTAAATCGCAGCATTCGTCTTAAACATGCATGCACCTTTCCTGCCTCTCATCAGATGTATTTTATTACATCCATTTTCAATTTTATTCATATACAATCCTGGGTTTTGAGTTCAGTAAATCCCTGCAGTATCATTAGGAAGTTAAAATGGTTTTACTTAAACACTTTGTACATATACCACACCTTGCAAACAGATCAAACAAACTTGGAAAGTGTTCCAGTAACACACATGGTTGTGTATCACAGACTGCAAATCAGATGAATACTCTTCACAATCACCGTGGCAACCCTGCATGTTTTGATGGCTGGAGCAGTGTTCAGTTGCTGAATATCATGTATTTTAGGAGCAAATGCATGCATGCTCTTCTCAGGTCAAGGACGGACTGAGTTTGGTTTTACACCGCTTTTAGCAATAATCCAGCAACATCACGGCAGGGGACACCAAAATAGGCTTCACACATTGTGCCCATGTGGGGATTCGAACCCGGGTCTTCGGCGTGACGAGTCAACGCTTTAACCATTAGGCTACCCCACCGCCCCTCTCAGGTCAAGGAGACCGAGATCACTGTAGATAATTATGGTGCATTTGTACTATTGTAGACCATGATGTGGCAATTTCAAATACCAATCTTTTTTTTGTTATGGTCGCCATATAATGTGTGGAAATATAATTCAGGCTGGAAACTTATCTAGTATTGTAAATTCAGTAACATCAACACAGATTGACTTGACATCATCATAATGGTTACATTCTCCATGAGTAGAACTTAAATCACCAAATAGTGGAGTGAGTGAGTGAGTGGGGTTTCAGGCCACTTTTAGCAATATTCCAGCAGTATCATGGCAGGGGACACAAGAAATCAACAAATTACTTTACAGAAAATAATATAAAGGTCATTTCATTTTCTCTATATATACAAGATTAAGAAATCGTCACTGATCCTGGATAGAATAGAATAGAATAGAATAGAATAGAATAGAATAGAATAGAATAGAATAGAATAGAATAGAATAGAATAGAATAGAATAGAATAGAATAGAATAGAATAGAATAGAATAGAATAGAATAGAATAATACTGCCCTTTTGAACTACTAAAAAGCCTGAACCAATGCCGCATCACTTCCGCAATAACCAGACAGTTTGCTACCAGTGAAGATCCCTTTTAGAACTGTTCTCAGGAACCATTGCTTGTCATAACTAATGGGATCGGGTGGTCAGGCACACTAACTTGGTTAATGCATGTCATTGTGTCCCAATTACAGAGATGTTCATGACGTCAATCACTGGATTGTCTGGTTCAGATTTGCTCCTTCACACACTGACATCATACAGCTAAAATAATTGAGTGCTCATTAAACAAGAAAGACAAAAAAACAACAGTTTGCTTTGGTTTTGTCACAGTGTCATGTAGGGGTGGGTATTGCAGAGAATTTTCATAGTGCGATGCAAAAGCATATATTGTGATATGTATTGCAATATATTGCAAGCAGTTGTTTTAACAAAAACAGACTTATAATCGAGTTGATGCTTGGTTTACAAAGCAAAAGCACTACACAATCACTACCTTTAATCATGACAAAATAAAAATGTGTATAATATTAGGCACAAATGAAACAAGGAAAAGAAAAATCTAACATCAACACAGTGGTTACTAGTTTGAACTAGTTTCTCCACTCTCAAAAAAAGCCAGGAGATTTTAGACAGTAACTTGACCTGGTCAGGACATATCAGAGATCACTGGTCATTAATGAGTAAATATTTAAAACATTCAGATCCAAAACATTGTGAAACATTTGAACAAAAATTAAGAACACAACCTCAAACCGAACTTAACAATCCAGTTAAATGTAAGATGTCCCCATCATTACCATTACCACAGTTGCCACAATCATCAACATCTTCATCAACATCATCACAATCATCACCAGACCACTGCCACAAACATTACCATTTACACCACAATCATCACCATCACCATCATCATCACCAGACCACTGCCACAAACATTACCATTTATCACACAACAATCATCACCATCATCACCATCATCATCATCAGACCACTCATCACCATTTACACAATCATCACCATCATCACACCATCATCACACCAGACCACTGCCACAAACATTACCATTTATCACAACAATCATCACCACCATCACCACACATCATAGCCACAATCATCACCAACATCATCAACATCATCATCACCAGACCACTGCCACCACCAACATTACCATTTACCACAACAATCATCATCATCATCATCATCAATCCAGCATTTCACCACACCATTGTGTTCACCAAAACCACGTTTATCCTAAGATTTCCAATCAGCACCATCATCACAAATTTTCCTATGTGCATTCAAAATCAGGTTTTCGATCATCGTATCGCAATACATATTGTTTTTATGTCGATGTAAACCGGTTATATTGCACAGCCCTTGTGTCATGGCAGGCTTGAGATAAATATGGTGTGTTTTCAAAATAGAACATTAAAACCATAATCCAATAAATGCCCTTGTATTATATTTCTGACTTTAAATTCCAAATCGTTAAATCTATTTCAGACCTTTTTTTTGGCTGCAGCCCCTGGCTGTGATAATGTCAATGTGTAATCAGTATGTTTGGGCCTGGGGTGGGAAATGAATGCTCATTACAGTCGGCTCAAAACAATTACTTGGCCTTACAGGTCACAGTGACCTTAGGTTGTTTGAATCAAACAACCTGACTCTTCAAGGGAGTCAGTGATCAGATAATTTCAGGATGCCCTTAGCAATATGCCAGCAATATCACCACATAGGATATATCCACAGCAGTGTTCACATTAGATCACAAGTTGGACCAATATGGCACTCCCAGCACTCAGAACAAAAAATTGGCATTTTATAATGATGAATTATTTTCCACAAAGCCATAAACAGAAATCAAATGGATGCCTGAAACAAACCCACAAGCATTACCTACATCAGTGAAGATTAAATACTGCTGACTGCTGCCACGATTGAATCAACACTCCACTTCAGTGCTACTTGATAGTGAGACATGATCAGCTTCATCAGGAGATAATGCTAATTTTTCACAATTGCAGAATATTTTTTTCAACGTCAATAACATAGAGAAATGTCTGTGTTAAGGTCAAAAATTATTTTTTTC
The DNA here is from genome assembly GCF_003918875.1 of Haliotis rubra. Taxonomy (NCBI): domain Eukaryota; kingdom Metazoa; phylum Mollusca; class Gastropoda; order Lepetellida; family Haliotidae; genus Haliotis; species Haliotis rubra. Next base: position 3,725,284 of record NW_025767634.1, read on the forward strand.
ATCTGACTGTAAGATAAAAGTTGGACAATTCACGCCATCAGTTTCTTTGAACTGCAATTTCACATTAGGTAATATATTACCTAAGCCTTAAGATATGAAAATTGAGTCACTGATTTTCCAAAATGCTTGTCAAAGTACAATTATAAACACTGAGAAATATTTTAAAATATTCAATATTTTATGGGCTTGATTTTTCAGTGAAACAGCAGTACTTCTTGAATATTTGATTAGGAAGATAAAAGATGAAGTCATATCTAAATCACTCTCAACCACACAGCATTAACGTTCACTATAAAGTGGTTTAAATGTCCTTTCTGACAAGAAGACCTTTTACCATTATCTTGACATTTCACATCAGACTCAGTATCAGAAAATAGAATACTTTTTAAAAGAAACAACAGACACAATCAGTCATTACAATTCGAAACAGTTTGTAAACAAGATCTACTAAATAGTCATAAACTTGCCACTTCTTCTCAAACTGACAGATTTTTCACAAGTGGTTTAGAAGAGAAAGGTTATTCCCTACTCCATCTACACAGATCATAAAAACACAACACTCAAGTCCCATACTTACCTGGTAAGGTTTTAATGACCAGGTGCTTGACCACTTGAAGGGTCCTTACTAAAGATTTACCATTCTTTGTCATCACTTTGAAGATGTACCATGTCATGTTGTCAAAGTTCAAAACCAGAACCCATTGTGAAAGGATTCATGTTGTTGATTGTCTAACACATATCGACAAATTTCATATGAAAATAATTCTGTAGGCCAAATAATTTTCAATTCTTTGTTCTTGTAAGTTCTAATTTGTAGCAAAACTGAAACACTGACAACTTATTCAAAATTACAGCATGTAAATGCAGGGCTCCAGATAAGGGCTGTATCGGCATATGTACGGATAAAAAATAAGCATGATACGGTAGGAAATAATTTAGAAAACATAGCAGATACACAGCAATGGTGTACGTCTTAGAATCATTTACAGATGTATTCAGAGCTCCAGATAAGATTTAGCTCATGTGGGTACTGTACCCACTGTATTTTTTTGGAGTGGGTATTATGAATGTGAGTGGGTATTTCATTTTCCGTTACCCACTGCTTTCAAATATGTGCGTATTTCAGTCATTTTACTCACCTAAGTATTATATCATTGAGTAAGTTTACTAAGCAGGTATGTTCTGCCTTATGTCATACCTAATCAAAACCAACTAATATAATGGAAATGATTTCATAAAAAATCACTCATCCTATACTGACAGTACAACACTAGTCCTATACTAACAGTACAACTTGCGATGTCTTTTTCATTACGCAAGCGATTTTTATGAATATATTCCGTACGCATTTGTTTTAAACTTTTTTCGTATCTAACATTTTAAATGTGTTATTGGTATGCAACAATTATTTTTTCAATGCGTAACTGGAAATTTTCTATGCTTATTTTACCCGGATACGCAGCTTATCTGGGCCTCTGTGTATTTATCTGAAAAAAGTATTGTTTTATTGTTTTTTTACCTGTTTACACAAGAGTAGCATGTTGTGGTGCATATATGAAACGAAACACAAGATCACATACTCCATTAAATTCGATTCAGTACTCTAAATGTACTCTTAAGTGTTTCCAGTACTCCATAATAAAAAAATAAGGAGTACCGGTATGTACTCCTGATGTTGAACAATTATCTGGAGCCCTGTAAATGCAACTTGTCAATGAGGACTTACACCATTGGATTTTCACTTGTCCTGAGCAGAACTTGTTTGGGACAAGCATAACTTTCTTTAGCTGGTTGCACAGTATGTGTTAATAAATACAAAGAAATACTGCAATGAAGTTCTAAGAATTAACACAATCCCAGTTTCAGTTCTGAAGTAGGATTATCCTTAAGGGTGCCTCAGATAATTATTTTAATGCAACATTATATGCATAGATATATAAAACATAAATTTGGGGACCCTATATAGTTAGCCTAGAACTCCCAGAAATCACAGCATGTAGAAGCATTTTAGGGCGGAACTGTCATCTGCATCCAAGTAGGTGTGTATTTATACACAAAATATGTCCTCAGAGCGTTCACCGTCTAATCATCATCATCATTGACCATTACCAGAAACCCCCGGGTATACCGAGCTATTACGGACAATAGTCACCAGAAAACCCGTGGATAGTTATTACCTGGTTGACGCAAAAGCTAAAACGTTGACCAATGTGCATGTCGCAAACTGAAAACACTGTTGTCATTGGCTGGACTTGACTTCTTTGAGAGAGCACTTTGGCACTTGAATATCATATGTCAAATCGACATAAATACAAAATGACTGGCAGTAAAAACGCAGTAATTCGTTCTGCAAACACAGTTTTACGCCATATTCCTCTAATGCTAGATCAAATTTCCCGCAGAAGAAACTGGCTTACCTTTCGTGGCTTTATGATTCACCTGTGAGCACCTTTGAAACTTTCACGTGACGATAGATACCGGAAGTCAAGCGAGACTCTCTCTGATGCCCGCTTGGTGGCAGGCGTTATGTGTTCGCGGTGACTGACGGGACACCTTTCTGGGCAGGGCATGCATTCTTGGAATTGTATGTAAATTTAAAAAATAAAGGCTTTCGATGGTACTTTTACATTATATATAAAATTTATTTTAGTATTCTGCAGCGAGTCTTTAAATATTGTATGTGATTAATGTCAGACCCTTTTTCAAAAGGATTTGTGAAATGGCTCGAAAATTTAAAAGACCCATATGGACAGATTCCTAATGTAGAATACTGGTAACAGGTAGACTTTCCCACAGTCCCGAACCATAATATTTCCGTTCCACCAGGACTGCTGTACTGCCAAGACCCCAAATGAAGCAAGCCTAATTAAACTGCACACTTCAAGCAGGGATAATCTACAACAGTCGTATATAGTCTCCCTGCTTCAAGAGAACGTTTAATAGTTTTCACAGGAAATAGCAGAACATGCAAGCTGAAAGGTGCACACTAGATGCATACGTGCCTAATAGATCTCAACGCTTGAATTTGTACACATGCAACTGGTAATACTAATAATTATCTGTGTAATTCATTGGGTTCTCTAAGTGGAGTTTAGTTTTACGCCACTTTCAGCAATATTCCAGCAATATCACGGTGGGAGACACTAGAAATGGGCTTCACATATTGTACCCATGTGGGGAATCGAACCCGGGTCTTCGGCGTGACGAGCGAACGCCTTAACCACTAGGCTACCCCACTGCCCAGTGGAATTAAGAAGCGTGTGTGACGTTGTGCATCACTTGCTTGATAACGGTGTTAACATCTGCACCGAAACGTCCGGTCTATTGCAATAAGAAGTTGTCATTCCATACAATTTGTACATCTCTTTTTGTTTGGGGGACAAATTCAACAACTAGTTTTGATAACTTCATAGTCAACATGTATTTTTGACAAGCATTCTTAATCTAGATTCCGGTTGTTTATGCGATGTTCAATGTTTTCAGTGTGTTATGCGGCGTTAAACCATAAACCTACCAATCAGTGTGTTATAGTGTGTCATGTATTGACAGTTAGACTCTTCAAAAAAAGAAACGCATTTGCGATTTTGAGAATATTGGACTCATGTAGCTGCCGCACAAAACAATACAAATATACTATTTCTTTCCAAAATGTCATCTTTGTGTGATTGTAAACAGCCTCAGCGCCAAAATGTGGCAATTCCTTTTCCCTCGTTTTAAAAGGGTTTGGAGAAATATTCGCCAAAACCACATAAAAAAACATGAAAGCAAAATGCACGTGCAATAAGCGGAAGAGCATGCGGTATCGATCACTATAAAAAGGCAAACGTTGTGTTTAATTTAATCATTCATTTTTGCCTGGAAAAGTGGAAATCATCATGTAACGACAGACTGCCACCAATCGAAACATCGTCATAGGCCGCCTTGAAGCTGGGGAGTCGCAGTCTGCTGTTGCCCGACATTTCAACGTTCATCAGAGCACCATATCTTGTCTATGGGGTCGTTTCCTGTAGACCAATTCCGCCCAAGATCGCCCGAGAAGCGGCCGTCCAAGAGTTACCACCCAAGCCCAGGACCGCTACATCCCGGTTGCTCACTTGCGTCATCAAAGAGAAGGCACAAAGCATCCCTTGTTTGAGAATTGCTGCCAATGGTGGCCATACAAAGTACTGACTTTGAAGCCATCTTGTGTACTCAAGTAAACAGAAACACAACAATAAAGGCTGCTGTTTTGTAGGCGAACTAACGCAATAAATTCTTCTAAAAATGGCTTATGCGTTTTTCATTTCTTTTGTTTTTAAGAGTGTATTTTAAGGAATAATATGTGAAATATTAAAATTTCTTTTAAGGAAAAATAGGGCAAATGGCACAATAAGAAATTCGTTGATTTAACTAAAACATTTAGTTGATTGTCCTCAACGTTGAAATAACTGATCGTAAACGTCAGTGACAATGTAATCTTGTCAAACGGATTACGCTCAGGGCATTGAACGAAATAAAATTTGTTCAAACGCTTAGAAAGTAAATGATGTAATTCGTAATTTAAAGGACATCCCTTTTTTTGTCCCCATAGCTTGTTCCTGAGAATAAATGAAGTTTCTTGCTTCATTCATGCCTTTCAGCTTCGAATGAAGACGGAAATTTGTTTTGTTACGGAAATTTGTGAGGTTTAAAGTTGATGAAATTTGTGATTTTCAAAGTTGATGATGGCAAATTTCAAAGTATGTTTTGCACATTTTTGTTAGCAACTTGACCTTTAAATTACCCAGAATTAACACATATTTGAACATTATACATTAAATTGGATACATTTGGACATGTGTACAAAATAATATACATTACATACCTGGCCTAATTGTGCTCACTAACCGCCATTTTTATGCAATTGGTTCACGATAAAGGTGTAATTCCAATATGGCGTCGAGCGATTCCGTACCATATTTACAACCTAATGTTACCTCTGCAAGCGTTGCGTTCGGGTCGCAATACCAAATTGTATTGTACATCAGCAAGTGCTCAGCGATGCGTCAGGGTTTGTGTTGAAACATCATTATCCTCACAAAAACGTTGGGCGGTGGGGTAGCCTAGTGGTTAAGGCGTTCGCTCTTCACACTGAAGACCCGGGTTCGATTCCCCACATGGGCACATTGTGTGAAGCCCATTTCAGGTGTGCCCCGCCGTGATATTGCTGGACGTATATTTCATATTAATAATCTAACCGCTTCAGAGCATGCAGAGTAAATTGTACATACATTTCTGGAGTGAGTGAGTATGGTTTTAGGCCGCTTTTAGCAATATTCCAGTAATATCACGGCGGGGGACACCAGAAATGGGCTTCACACATTGTACCCACGTAGGGAATCGAACCCGTGTCTTCGGAATGACGAGCGAACGCTTCAACCACTAGGCTACCTCACCGCCCCACATTTCTGGAGGTATACATGTCTAATGGACAAATAACATTTCGTATAAATTCTCGTCTTATTGTTAGAATGATGCTAAAAGTGGCTTAAAAACCAAATCACTCCCAATCATTGCAGAACATAATTGTTCTCAAAAGGGTCGTCGTATAGGCGGCCATTAGTTCGAAGTCGTATCACATTTCTTCGCGTTGTTTCTACGCGCCGTTGATGGACTACACACATGCATGCAGCAACGTCAGTTCAATAATACATAACGACTACCTAGGACTAGAGTGGTGGGAAATGTTCAGCTAATTACTATGGGCGTTAAGGTGTCACGTACGTACTATTTGTTCAGTTGAGAAAAAAGTAAGGAACATGTGATATGACAAGTTTGAAATCAATCAACGTAGATCTTGACAAAAATACGTATAGGAAAATATGTAATAAAACAATAAAATCATCCTTGAAAAACTCGTCTCAGAATCAATATTTCTCTGTTATGATGTAATAGACCAAATTACGTTAACCTGACTGTGTGATCGCATTTCACGTCCTGACCTTGGGGATTATTCGGAATGCACTTGAGCTGCCAGAAATAGTCGGTCACGTCAAACGAATCTCCCATGTGTCATCGGGCTTGGGTTGAGACAAACCCGTCGCCAATGGTTGAGGTGAGGTTATATGAGGGTTTACATCGTGTGGGTGAGTGAGTGAGTTTAGTTTTACGCCGCTTTTATATATATTATATATTCCAGCAATAACACGGCAGGGGACACCAGAATGGACTTCACACATATGGGGTAGTGAACCCAGCTCTTCGTCGTAACGAGAGAAAGCTTTAACCACTAGACTACCCCATAACCCCTGTGAATATATGTTTGTGTGTGTGTGTGTGTGTGTGTGAGAGAGAGAGAGAGAGAGAGAGAGAGAGAGAGAGAGAGAGAGAGAGAGAGAGAGAGAGAGAGAGAGAGAGATTGTTTGTCCTAGTCGGGACTCATTGGCGAATCCACAGGGTGGTGGGGGTGGTTCAGGGGTTCCCCCCTTTCTTGGAGCCGGGGATGGGGTGGGTTGAGCATTCTTGAAAATTCTTGAAAATTCCTGGATCCGCCTATGGGACAATCCCTGGATTGAAAATGCTAGCCCAATGAGACATCATCCCGCAGTTTTAACACGGATATCCCACTAAGTATACGGACTCCGTGCCGACCAGTCCTTGTGCCATCCCTCAATGTCCAGCGCAAGGCAGGGTAACAACAAGCACCGTCTTTATAATGAGGCGGCCGGAGATAGAACCACTGACGTTAGGCTGGGGATCAACGAGAGCATCGAATAATGGGGTCGGAGGCTTGTGACGGGGATGGTGACTTGGTGCCACGAGTCATCATGCCCGACTTGCATCTTTGCAAGTCCTTTTTTTCCATCAGGCCAAGACTCGCTTATTTACAGACTGAAGTGATATGGATGGAAGTGTTGCTGGCTGACATTTAACATCCTTCACCCATGCCTTCACTAAGTAATTGCTGCTAGTCGATCTCGAGTTGCCACCTTGCTGATTGCTTTGTCTGCCTAATGGCATGTACCGACTCTATGCCGGAGATGCATGTTACAGGCTTTCACCACCAACATGTCGTAATGGTAATACAATCAGAACGCATACCCTGAAGGTTGGGAGGGTTGATTTAAACACTTTACAATTTAGATTTCGGGTTAAACAGAAATAATCGATCGTGAAATGCTCGTCGAAATAGCACCCCAAGCGATTCGCGTTCTCCAATGCTTCGTCTGAAATGGTACTGCAAATTGTGCTACAGAACATAGATGTGTATTTTATTTGCACCTTAAAAAAAACATGCAAAAGTGCTCGGCGCTCAATTTTGAAATAAAATGCTAAAGGGTTATATATTATGGCTTGCACTGCATTGAATATATAAAGTATCGTTATTGCGCCATACCGTAAAGAGTAGCGTGAGAGCTATGGTGCCAGAGAGGTAGGTCCACAGTCAAGATTGGTTGGCGTGTTGTTTAACGCCACACTCGCAATATTCCAGCTATATGGCGGCGGTCTAAATAATCGAGTCTAGACCAGACAACCCAGTGATCAACATAATGAGCCAGATATACTCCTGGGAAGACCATGTCTGGCTGGGTTAGTGTCACTGCAAACACCCTTACTACAGCTCTCCAGAACACAGACATGGCAGACCCACGCCATGTGACAGGAATATCAAGGTCGGGGGTGGGGATGTTGAAGCTGTTGGTATAGCAACATTCCGATTATTTCTCATCATGCTGGTCAAAGGCCAAGACTGGTGGATCCGTGAATTGATTATTGTCTGCTTCCTCGTTGCATTCTTTTCGTCATCTTTTTGTCTGGATTCATGGCAAGTTACGAGGTATTTTACGTTCACTTCTTTCAGTTATGTCTCGCGCTCAATGGATTGAAAGACTGGGAATAATCTCACTGAGTGACCTTTCAGAATAAAACAAAATGTGTCTTTCTTGATATTTGATTTTGAGACCGTTCATAATTTATGGCTAGGGGTTTAATGCTGATGATTCTTTTGGAGAAGCATGTACAATGTGAATGACAAACACACACAAACCAAACACACACACACACATTCCCAGAACAAAATGGCTGACCCCACAAATCGTCATCACCCCCCTAGCCATAAATTATGAACGGTCCCAAAATCAAAAATCAAACAGATTTTATTGTGTTTTATCAATCGATTAGAACACTGTGTTCGAAAACTGAACACTTAAGCATTTCATTGTCTTTAAATGTAATAGAGGAGTCAACATTATCCGTCTGGTCAGGTCCATGATTATTCTATTGGGTCAGCTAGCTGATGCCCAGTCCATTTCCCAGGTAGTGTCACCTAGAATATAACACACGCACGACGCACGCACACGCAAACACATGTCTTGTTTCAATACGCAATTCCTGTGCTCCTGTAGATTGTTTAGGGGCGGTGGGGTGGCCTAGTGGTTGAAGCGTTGGCTCGTCACGCCGAAGACCCGGGTTCGAATCCCCACATGGGTACAATGTGTGAAGCCCATTTCTGGTGTCCCCCGCCGTGATGTTGCTGGAATATTGCTAAAAGCGGCGTAAAACCGAACTCAGTCAGTCAGTCAGTCAGTGTAGATTGTTTAAATCTACATGTAATTAAATACAGATGCTATGTCCAGCAAACTTGGTCTTCAGTCGTTAACTTAACGCTTGGTCGAAAAAGAATGAGAAAACAGTGCTTGAGCGGTCAGTACTGTGTGCAAGCATGTTCAACGTATCAGTACCTGGACATTAACCATCTCAAAACAGAGCATTTGAATATTTATGTAGTAGGGGTGGAAAGTCAGGGAGTGCATTTATAGCGCGGCTCTTCAATGTTGTTGACGGTCCTGAAGTGTTCGTTGGTGATGTGGCGCCAAGTACGTCTTTCTCGGGGACCTTCGATCCAAGGGTGAGTGAGTGAGTTTAGTTTCAAGCCGCACTGAGCAATATTACAGCTACATGGCGGTGCTGTTTTTAAATAAACGAGTCTGGACCAGATAATCAAGTGATCAACATCATGAGCATCGATCTACGCAATTGGGATACGATGACGTGTCAACCAAGTCAGCGAACCTGACCAGTCGCCTCTTACGACAAGCATGGGTTACTGAAGACCAGTTCTAACTCGGATCTTCACTGGTATCGATCTAAGAAGTAGTTATACTATTGATATACTTTACATTGCGTTCTCCCCTAGGACACTCTGCTATGACGTCTATAAGTCAGTACAACCCCCGTGCATATTTAATGTATATATACCGGTGTACAACCCAGGTATTCCGCTGAAGGGGACCTGCACAAAGAGCAAAAGAATTGGTGGTGTGTGTTAAAATTGTTCAGTAAAACATTTGGTTGAAAAAGTTTGAAGCATTATGTTACAGAAGATGAAGCAAGTATATCACAGGAAACCCTCCGACCTAGTGAAATACAGATTCAAACAAGCCGCATAGTAGACTATCGGACAAAAGGTCGTGTATCTAATAAACTAGTCTGTTTCACAGTCCCTGAACCACATTAATTTCCCTACTGCCAAGCCCTCTCTGCAGTGCTAAAGCCCTAAATAAAGCAAGTCTAGATTTCCTCAGGTTCTGAATGTCTGGTCTCCCTGGGGCTCCTTTTCAATATAAATGGGCTTGTTTGTTACTATCAAAATTATATATATTCAGAGACTAAGCCTTAGTCTACTAATAAACGTACATCGATTAATGTACAATGGACCTCCAATCACCACCCATTAACCGTTAGCTTACACTCCCAACAAAATATAAAAGTAGATCCCAAGATGCGTCCATGCCTGGCTAGCTACACCGATACGATCGATTGAGAAGTATACACTTGGGCGTTTTTCGATCGATCAGTTCAACTTCATTCTAGCTATTCGACGGATGAGGATGTAGCCCTGTAGTCAGTGTGATTGATTCTGTCCCAAACGTGGACCTGTGTGTTTATTGTTGAACTGAACGCAGGCCTGATTTTGAATGGTCAAACTGGGAGCCCGTCTATTCAATAGCCTTATGTATTGATAACGCGCATACAGATGACTGGGAACCTAGCCTTGAATAATGTGCCAGGATGACTATCACTTAATACCGTAAATCCTCAACGAATGATTTAAGACTGTTCATTTCACAGTATTCGGCCTTTATTGGAAACATAGGTTTACTTTTTCAGAGGCGCATTTTCAAAAGTTATTTGTTTCAAATATTTCAAATATCTCTTTGAAGTGAATGGGTCATGTTGTGTTCGGAGTAGTCTGTCATACAGACCATGAAACAATATATGATAAAGAAAGAGCCACCCAAGTCTAGAATATGTGGCAAGTATATAATCGCAATTTCTGAAAATGAAGAAAAATTCTGGGCTCTTTTTCATTATATTTTATGATGATAATTTTAATCTTTGAATGGCATTTAGAAGTGGAATACATGGGAAAAGCAAAATTTTATGGATGTCAACTTCTTTATTGTCAATAACACGACGTTAACACGACCCAAATCCTGTCCACAAACAACCTTACCTTACATGTTCACAAAACTGACCCGTCTGGGAATTTGTTAGCACGGAAAGTCCGCTTATCTCGTGCTTTCTGTTATACGAGCCATGCATCATTATGTAATGACAACAAATACGATGCTTTTCTATTTTTGCTCGTTCAAGCCTTGAGAATTTAAGTTTGCAATCTTGACTTAAAAGCTAAACCAGCTCAGACTGGTTTTACTACTTGACAGTTTATTGCATCGTCAGCCTTACTAGTATACATTTCCCTATTTACTGCATATTACTTCTCTTCCCTCCTTTCTTTTCTTATCCACTGTATGACAATTCTCTATTTCAACCCCCAGTATTTCAAGCCCCTAAACAGTATTTTAATATTTTCCATTATGACTTATGGAAAATTATTTTATGTTGAATTTGCGTTGTATATTTGTTTATTGTGTTTTGAATATACACACATTGAGCTTGTAAAGGTGAACCTTGTTATCTTGATGAAATGGAAGCAGCAACCTGAGCGTATTTCACATCCTTTGACAAATAACCCCGTCTGTCCTCAAATTGATCTGTTTATATTCATATTTGACGATGCCGGTTGATATCTCGACATACCGACAGACAATAGTTTTTTTTTTAAATGATTTCACAGTTAAATTCCTATGCAAAATTTAAAAAAACTTCATATGCCATAATGACGTTATGTTTATACAATCAGCAAGTGCAGCTGATTATGTTATTAATTCTTCTATGCTGTGGTGATGTGGACCCAAATCCAGGCACACTTGCTTTTCCTGACTTAAAAATAGTTCATCTGAATGTGCGTAGCTTAAGAGAAAAAGTTGATTTAATCCATGCAGAATTAAGTGACTATGATGTTATATGTTTAACAGAAACACGGTTGAATGTCACAATTGATAACAATAATATTCTTATCCCCGGTTACCACGCCCCCTTTTAGGAAGGATAGACCATCAAAAGGTGGAGGTGTTGCTATCTATGTGAGAGAGAACCTGCATGTTACACATGCTGATAAGTTGTCTCCCTTAGGTTTAGAAGCGATCTGGGTTAAAGTTATGTGTAAAAACAAGAGCTATTTGATTGGAAATTTTTACAGAGCAGATAAAAGTGATCTTTATTGGGAACTAGTCCTCCAATCAATTGGTAATGGCATTGACATGGGCATAGATACTATTATTGCTGGTGACTTTAACATCAATATACATACTGACTGACTGACTGAGTTTGGTTTTACGCCGCTTTTAGCAATATTCCAGCAACATCACGGCGGGGGACACCAGAAATGGGCTTCACACATTGTGCCCATGTGGGGATTCGAACCCGGGTATTCGGCGTGACGATCAATATACATAACCAGATTAATAACATGGTTGACAATCTTCTTGATACATATGACTTACAGCAACTTATCACAGAACCAACAAGGATCACCCAAACGACTAGTACGTTAATTGATTTAATCTTTGTTTCAAACCCTAATTGTATTCGCACTTCGGGTGTGCTTGATCCTTTTTGCAGTGATCATTGTACTACAATCTGTCCATACTTTTATAATAAAATCGCATAGGTTTGATAAATGATTAATAATGTTTAATACGCAGGTTGCTTGCTTTCCTATCATGCTGCATATTATTTAATATTTGTTTTATTCATGTATCAGTGAAATGGAGAGGTATTCAAATAAGCCATTACGGCTTGTTTACCAATCCTAGTTCAATTTATTTTGAATAAAATATGTTTACACTAACCCTACCTGGCGCCAAAGGAAGCTTCAGGAAGCCATAGACATACGGAGATGTCAGACAGCACTTACCATGTTGTTTTAGTGTATCACTGGCCTCCTCGTGTTTGTATTATATATCCCATCAAATCTATTACCATGTTGTTTTAGCGTATCACTGGCCTCCTCGTGTTTGTATTATATCCCATCAAATCTATTACCATGTTGTTTTAGCGTATCACTGGCCTCCTCGTGTTTGTATTATATCCCATCAAATCCCATCAAATCTATTACCATGTTGTTTTAGCGTATCACTGGCCTCCTCGTGTTTGTATTATATCCCATCAAATCTATTACCATGTTGTTTTAGTGTATCACTGGCCTCCTCGTGTTTGTATTATATCCCATCAAATCTATTACCATGTTGTTTTAGCGTATCACTGGCCTCCTCGTGTTTGTATTATATCCCATCAAATCTATTACCATGTTGTTTTAGTGTATCACTGGCCTCCTCGTGTTTGTATTATATCCCATCAAATCTATTACCATGTTGTTTTAGTGTATCACTGGCCTCCTCGTGTTTGTATTATATCCCATCAAATCTATTACCATGTTGTTTTAGTGTATCACTGGCCTCCTCGTGTTTGTATTATATCCCATCAAATCTATTACCATGTTGTTTTAGTGTATCACTGGCCTCCTCGTGTTTGTATTATATCCCATCAAATCTATTACCATGTTGTTTTAGCGTATCACTGGCCTCCTCGTGTTTGTATTATATCCCATCAAATCTATTACCATGTTGTTTTAGTGTATCACTGGCCTCCTCGTGTTTGTATTATATCCCATCAAATCTATTACCATGTTGTTTTAGCGTATCACTGGCCTCCTCGTGTTTGTATTATATCCCATCAAATCTATTACCATGTTGTTTTAGCGTATCACTGGCCTCCTCGTGTTTGTATTATATCCCATCAAATCTATTACCATGTTGTTTTAGCGTATCACTGGCCTCCTCGTGTTTGTATTATATCCCATCAAATCTATTACCATGTTGTTTTAGCGTATCACTGGCCTCCTCGTGTTTGTATTATATCCCATCAAATCTATTACCATGTTGTTTTAGTGTATCACTGGCCTCCTCGTGTTTGTATTATATCCCATCAAATCTATTACCATGTTGTTTTAGCGTATCACTGGCCTCCTCGTGTTTGTATTATATCCCATCAAATCTATTACCATGTTGTTTTAGCGTATCACTGGCCTCCTCGTGTTTGTATTATATCCCATCAAATCTATTACCATGTTGTTTTAGTGTATCACTGGCCTCCTCGTGTTTGTATTATATCCCATCAAATCTATTACCATGTTGTTTTAGCGTATCACTGGCCTCCTCGTGTTTGTATTATATCCCATCAAATCTATTACCATGTTGTTTTAGTGTATCACTGGCCTCCTCGTGTTTGTATTATATCCCATCAAATCTATTACCATGTTGTTTTAGCGTATCACTGGCCTCCTCGTGTTTGTATTATATCCCATCAAATCTATTACCATGTTGTTTTAGTGTATCACTGGCCTCCTCGTGTTTGTATTATATCCCATCAAATCTATTACCATGTTGTTTTAGCGTATCACTGGCCTCCTCGTGTTTGTATTATATCCCATCAAATCTATTACCATGTTGTTTTAGTGTATCACTGGCCTCCTCGTGTTTGTATTATATCCCATCAAATCTATTACCATGTTGTTTTAGTGTATCACTGGCCTCCTCGTGTTTGTATTATATCCCATCAAATCTATTACCATGTTGTTTTAGTGTATCACTGGCCTCCTCGTGTTTGTATTATATCCCATCAAATCTATTACCATGTTGTTTTAGTGTATCACTGGCCTCCTCGTGTTTGTATTATATCCCATCAAATCTATTACCATGTTGTTTTAGCGTATCACTGGCCTCCTCGTGTTTGTATTATATCCCATCAAATCTATTACCATGTTGTTTTAGTGTATCACTGGCCTCCTCGTGTTTGTATTATATCCCATCAAATCTATTACCATGTTGTTTTAGTGTATCACTGGCCTCCTCGTGTTTGTATTACATCCCATCAATCTATCATGTTGTTTTTAATGTATCACTGGCCTCATGTTATTACATATTCTTCCTCAACATTGTTAAACTTGTTATACATGTTTTCTATGTAAGTGCCCATGTATGTGTGTGTATATATATATATATATATATATATACACACACACCCCTTATACTCCCTACCATTCACCTGATGAAGGAGCAAGCATACACTCCAAAACGTCGTGTTATTCACAATAATGAAGTTGACACCCATACAATCTTGCTTTTCCTGTGATAATTTAGGAAACAATTTTTTTCTGTAAGTGTATGTTCATTTCAGAGACTAGATATTAGTTATTATTGGAGGGGCGTGACTGAGGTGCGGTGCGGTGAACAGAGATTGCTTGCCAGGCGGGTGCATTATCTCACTTCGCGATTTTACGTCAGATAGTATTCAGTAACGACATTTGTCACTTCACACTGGAAGCATAACTGGCTGTGTTTAATTTTATTAATAACTTTAAATGTTATATTGCCCTTTCATTCGTTCTTTTTCTGACATCTCAAAGGTGAAATAATTAATCATATTTCGTTTACTTGGTGGTGAAACCTTTTAGTAAAGCCCGTCACCGGAAGCACGTGGTTACACATCGCCATTTTCATGTGTGCAGTTCATGCTTGCGGATGGAGGTGTGGATGTCTCGATGGGCTAATGTCGGTTGCAGTCCCTCGTCTTCATTCACATTCTATTTTGATGAAGACATTTGTTTCAGTGATGCCGGTAAATGAATTTCTCAGCGTGCATATTGACCACTGAATATTTTACACTATTTCCTTAATTTAAGTAGCACGTTGCCCTGTTGGATCAGACAAGAGCGTAGTCAGAATCCGACTCAATCCTCGGCTGCAGGCCAATTAGCGATCGTTTAATAAGTGCAAATTGTCGTCTGGTGATGTAGTAGTAGCTGGCATTTCTTATTTTATTGTATTTTGGCTTTTGTACGAAAAATAAGTTACGATCTGGATCATAGGTTATTCGAAATCTAGGATGGGAGCCATTGTTGGAGCCAATTTAGCTGTTCTCGGTGATGACAAAGATGACGAGTCTGACTTGTTTCTCGCTGCCTATCATGTCAGTTTTTGATGTGGTAGTGTGGAGGGAATCACGTTCGAGATGACACTTGAGGCATTTGTCTGAGAGATTCTAAATTGCAGCATTGGTCTCTGCTTTAGCATTTCTTGATTCTTTTTTTTTCATGGTGCATTAGCAGTGAGAATTGGGGGAAGATATGTTCTTCAGCAACATAGCTTTTCTTAAGAGGTAATAACAAACAGAACTATTTGGTCGACTCAACCTGGAAAGACTTTAACGTCTCTCTCTCTCCTCCACCCCCACCCCCCAAATTTCATTATGCAAGGCCTCAGCCAAACCCTTATGTTATGGCTTTTTCTTAAATCATCACCTGAATATACTGATATCTTTTCCTCACTAAAATTTGGGGGGGGGGGGAGGGGAAAGAGAGGTAAGGGCGGAAGTCTTACCCTCAACCTTGTGTTCACAGGTGCTCATGTTAATCACTGGATTGTCTGGTTCAGACTCTTCAACTGGTCACCTAGCTGCAATGTGCTGAGTGCAGCATTTAACACTTTTGCTTAGTTCAATTTTCTACCACCAATGATTTTGTTGGTCAGAATTACAGTTGTGTCCAGTATTTACATTAAACCATCCCTTAAGTTATGGCCTGTAGGGTGGTTATTTGGGGTCAAGCTTCAGTAGCACTTCTAACAAAGCTTTTGATGATGACAAAGATGACGAGTCTGATGCATTTCTCACCATCTACCATGCCAGTTTTTGGTTTGGGAAAGTGGTAGGATTTGCTTTCAAGATGACAATTGAGGCATTTGTCTGAGAAAACTGTAGTGAATACTAATGTTAAAGTATGCTGTTGCTTTGTACCAGTAGTTTCTGAAATCTGGGATAAATATGGCTTTGCAAGTCAATACTGTAGAGTGGTGTATTGACTTGGGGTTTGATCATGCACCATGGCTACTTATCCTAAGTCTGTAACTGGGAAATAATTCCACCACATAATCAAAGTTTATCAGTGATTTGGAGGATTTCTTGTCCCAACCCAATTAAAAATATTTCCCTTGTTTCAGGTGGACTCTTGTCCAGCTCGGCATCGAACATCCATGCAGTGGTAAGAACTTTACCTGATAAGTACCGAATATTAGGATAAACAAAGATGATTTTATATGTTCAATGTAAAGTTTGCAATCTTACTCAAACTTGCATTTTCATTTTCTTTGACATGCAATGATGCGTTTACTGAAGTCTCTGACTCATTGTGATTGACTATTACCGGATTCTGAGCATGTCACAGACCTAACCTGATGCCACCTGATCAGTTTTTCTTTTTGTTAGTTGAATTTCAGTAGTTTCATTGTTTGGACTAAATCACTGCTTGTAATGTTTGACAATACAGTATTCTTATGGTGAAGTTAACAGTTAAGCAACATCGGTTGCAGAAAATCCTTATGAGAGACCATGTTTAGTAGTGACTCTTGGGCTTCGGTCCTGTCCCACTGCAAAGCCCATGGCTTAAAATTGCTTCTCTTCACCCAGCAGTTAATAGCTACCCAAGGTGATGAGATGGTCATACGACTTTTAACATTCTATTGCTTCGCAGGCAACTTCGGTTATAGTGACCGATGTAATAATGTTATAGCGAAGAGCATACAGTTTGTACACACATTATTATTCATAATTAACCTCGATTTCAACACGGCAGGATGGTGTATTTCTTGATGGAATCTGTATTTTGGTAACTCTTCTTCCAGTTCTGATGACACTGATCCTGATGGCTCTAATAACAAGTTGAAAATGTCTTGAAAAGTCAAGCTAAGAAAGGTAAGTTTAACCCATGCACATACTTGGTATTATCGCTAAAATGGAGTGATGCACTAATTGAAGTGTGATACATAAGGATGGATGTCTTGATGGTTGCATCATGTAAAAACCTTTTTGAAAAACCTTTTCAGGAAGACCTTAACATGTTGAATATTTGGATTACTAGGGTTATTGTTTTGGTCATATACTAATAATCAAGGCATCTACTACAGGTGTATTGTCTAAAACATGGTGAGTGATTCAGCGTTACTTTTGCATAAATCAAGTATTATTTATTTCCTGGTGGACTCATATTTCCTGAACACTGGCCGCAAATAGTGATTGAGGAAATCTTAGAACATTGTATAAAATAACTAAAATTAAGTTCTCAGCATTACTGTGGAGGTTGGATAAACTGATTGGGGCACCTACCAACTCACAAAGTTCAAATTTCCTCCAGCACTAGACAGTGTATGTGTAGGATGACATGCAATGATGGTTTACTGAAGTCTCTGAATTGTTATGATAGACTTTTACCGGGATTCTGAGCATGTCAACTACGCCATAACTAGAGCAAAGATCATGATGAAGCACTGGTCCTTGTTTAGTGTTATTGTTTGAAGGGTTCCTTGAATCTTCTAGATCCTCAAATACTAGCTATACAGACTGCATGATCCAGAACGCAAGTCATTCATAGCTGAACGATGCTGTCTATCCTCGTAAGGCCAAATAGATAAAAATGTATTGATTACACTTAAAATTTAGGGAAGGTAGGTAGGAATTTGGGGTTCTTTTTACGTTTTTTTTTAAGAAGGAAAGTACAAACTAATAATACATGTATCAAATGTGTAATTGTTTATTCAATCAAGCTTGCAGCCATCATGTCCACTTTCTATATCAGAATGACTGATATGTGTCGGTGCAGGGAAAAACAATGGTATCTGAAAGCTTATTTTATTCAGTCTGCATAAAAAAAATAGGGTCTGCACCAGAATTCAAGGGTTGGTTGGGTAATCAGAACCACAACATGTTCTTTTTAGCCCTAACATGTTTATTCTTTTTAGACAAATCAAGAGCACATACATGAAGATGGCTTGTGTGTCTTAGAAATCACTCTGGACCAACAGCTTCAGCAGATGGACTGCCAGGAATTTCTAGCAAGTAAGCATATTTAATGTTTCATAACATTCAATCACTTAACTGTTGGAAGAGAAGTAAAATCACATACATGCAATGACGTCAATATTAACCTGAGACTGATCTTGTGCTGCGATATAAAGTCCTTGTTCTGCGTGAGCATTGAGCTCGGACCCGTTCGCCGCAAAGCCGAATGTCCATGACAGTCTATATAGTGTGAGCTTCTGAGCATGTCTGCCTATGTTTTGCGTGTGTTGTGGTTGGGTGGCCTCTTATTGGGCATCTGTTCCTTTTCTTCCAGAGTTGTGCCATGAATGACTTCTATCCAGTGAAAACATGTAAGTATCATTTACTTTGTGGTTTATCCATCTCTTCCTCTTTAATGCCCTCGCATGGATAGATCTGGACCTGCTCCGACTCGAGTCGGAGGTAGATTTCTGATATAAATGTCTTTAAAAAACATACTGATTTGCCTGTCAATGAGTTGTAGAGTGCCCTGATGTTCAGTTTAGCATTTCTAATTCACAAATCATACATATGCTTCTGATTTTAAGAAAATGTACTTTTTTAATATTTTATACAAAAATTGTCCCAATTTGCTCTTGTTTTGGTATCCTATATATATTTCTGTATGGGATACCTTCCCTGTGAAGCTTGTAGAGGAGCCAATGGACAGATGTTCACATGACTTGGTTAATGGGGTTAGTAATTGTTTATCCCATGTAGGCCTGTATTACCTAGAACTATTAAATTCTGTGATAAAGCTGGAATGTTGCTGACTTGGGTAATACTGGCTGGATCCACTTGACATGTTATATAGGTTGATCAAAGCCCATCCCTAGTGTCATGCCACATGCAGTGATGAGAAAAATGTACGAGAACACGTGTGGAGTGGATCTTTGTTCTGCGTATTGCATTGAGCTTAGATTTCACTATTCCAACACTAGGTTCGTTGAAGATTTCTATATAAAGTGAGCTATAGATCTGAGCATGTATTTCTTTTGAACATTGCTGGAAAAGTATAAAGGACGTTTATTATGAGTAGTTTGATTTTTAGGTGTGGGAGAAGTGACATCCGCTTCACATGACATGACTGCTTCACTTGAAAAAGAGGAAGAAAAAAGAAAGGTAAACCAAATGTTAAACAAGTTCATAATTTCAAATTAGATAAGTGAGTAAAGATATTTTCCAAAATCACTCCCACAAAGTATCCCTTGTTAAAGAAAAAATAATCTTGGTTGCAAGTGAAAAGGAGTAACTCATACAAACCTGAATCCATGAGGTGTCTTACATGCCATGATGTGAGTGTTGCCTGACAGATGAAGCAAACAGGTGCCCCTGGTGTTCTGCTTTCGGGCATTGAGCTAAGGGGCACCTGCTCTGTGGCATCTCGAATGAAGGTATGAAGTCCACATGTTGGCTGTCATACAGTTGAGCATCTGAGCATGGTGAAGCCTACAAACAGTAGTTTATGATAAACGTATTGTGTACATTTTGTGGGTATTTTGCAGGTGCAGATTTTCAGCTGCTGTTGAAGTTCTCAGAACAGGAAAAGGTATGTGAATGTGCTACACACTGAAGAAGTATCTGCTTAAAGCATTAGCACTATGCCATCAATGTGATAACTTGGAACACCAAAAGGGTTCCATGGTGAAACTGACAGAACTTGGCTTTTGATCGAATCTGTTTCTAACATACACGAACAGAAAATGTTCAGGGCTACCCAATATTTTTTTTCTTTTCTTTTTGTCATGCCACTGCATATTTTATTTTGTGTTATAAATGAATTGACAGTGTTTCCCTCAGAGGTTCTTGCACCATCACTATCCTGTATATTTACTTGTAATGTCTACCTAGTAACCTATCACAGGGGCGGCGGGGTAGCCTAGTGGTTAAGCGTTGGCTCGTCAGACCCGGGTTGATTCCCCACATTGGCACAATGTGTGCAGCCCATTTCTGGTGTCCCCAGCCGTGATATTGCTGGAATATTGCTAAAAGCGGCGTAAAACTAAACTCTCAGTGTAATGTCTACCTAGTAACCTATCACATGGAAATGACTCGCAGAATGCAAGGATGATGCTTTTTAGCCTGATCCTGATGATGGTTCATGTATTAGCTTCTGAGCACTGTGATAATATTCTCCGTTCTATAGATGGTCTGAAAACTAATTCTATCTTGAACCAGCAAATGTTGTCATGAAACTATGAAAAGTTTCATTCTCAAGATGTTATTCAGCTGTGATAAAGCTGAAATATTGCTGAATGGAGCATTAATCAAGAGGTCATTCATTGTTGGTCCAGTTTGCAAGGGGTTGAGGGTTTTGCTCTTGAAGGAAATGATTTATCTGAATGCCTTTTATGTAACCTAAGTGTGAAAGTAATGTTTTCAGATTTCTGTAGGAATTTGGCCTGTGAACATGTATATATGGAGCCTGTGTTTTCCTACGTTTTAGATGGTAAGAGTTTTGAATGTATGTTTCAGGTAATCTTGGCCAACACAACAGGAATCCACATGGTTAGTCTTTTTGTAGATACTGACATATAGTCGTATAACTTGATGGTTGTGGTATTGTACTAAGCACATTTGTGATGATACTTTGTGCAGGCTAGAGTTTCGGACAATGATTAAATTCATTGAATGAGGCTAATGCATATCTGAAATGTGCTGTGAATTCAGACTTGCAGAATATTGCTTGACATTGCTTGGCAGTCCGCTGAATCAGCCACTTGATATACTTTAATATGTATATAGGAACATCCATGTAACAGCCAAGCTTTCATGGTGACTGAAGCATACTATGTTAGACGTATTTGACATTCCGTGGGTGCTAAGCTAATAAAACTTCAAAAGATGTGCTTACTGGGATACCCCAGGAAAATACACTAAATATTATATATCAATAAGCCGTTAAACATTCCGTGTCTCTACTGTTGAGATGCATGGTCGCTAGTTTCTGAGAAATGTGGCACACTGCTGAATTATCCACTTGATATATACTATGACCAGAAATTGAGAATTTTAGGAATATGTTTAATTGGATTTCTAGTATAAACAACCTTGACCAGCTATCAAGTGCTTGGTTTCATTCAAGAGACAACTCCATTAAGCCTTTTTCATTAGTTTGTGAAGAGTTATCCCCCTTTGTTTACTTGCTAGAAGACAGCATTTTCAGTGATCTCAGTATGGATTATTTAGAGAAGAGAAGTTGATTTTAGAGTATTATAACAAGGACATCAGATCAGCTAAAGTGATTTCAAGTAGAACAGGCATCCCTTTGTCCACTGTTTATCGTGTTTTGAACAATATTGCAAATGGATATGGCATTGAGCACCAGGGAGGCGCAGGTAGGCCCAGAAAATTGATTGTTGGTGACAGGAGGCGGCTTGGTGTTCTTGTTTCTAAAAACAAACGAAGGAGTTTAGAAAACTTAAGGCTGGATATGATTGATAGAGGAACTGTGGCTGTCTGTAAGGAGACAATTAGAACTGAGCTGCATGCACTGGGTTGGCAGAAAAGTCGAGGGATTCCATCACCGATCATGAAACCTGAACAAAAGGAGGGAAGGGTGAACTGGTGCTTACAGCATAGAAATTTTATCTGGGACAATGTGATTTTCTCAGATGAAAGTTCTGTGTGGCTGTTTCCTAAAACACTGAAATTCTGGACCAAACAAGCTGAAAAACCTTTGTATCAGCGCGCTCTGTACTTTAACATGTGAGGTGGCATATCTGTGTTAGGGGCAATGCCCCTCTTTGTATTTGAAGGGAATACGAACAGTGAGCGGTTCAGATATTCTCGAGGGACATTTACTTCCATCTGCTCACGTGTTCTAAGGAAATGTTTTGAATTTCCAGCAGGACAACGACCCAAAACATTGTTCAAAGCATTCACAGGCCTGGTTTCGGACCCAAAATGACATCATTAGATTTGCCAAGTTATAGCCCCAACCTAAATCCAATAGAAAATGTTTGGGGACTTATGAAGGAAAGTGTCAATAAGAGAAATCTGACAAATATTGCTGAAATGAAAGAAGTGGTCCGATATTGGGACAGCATGGACCACGACTTTCTAACTTCTTTGATTAGTAGTATGCCCCGCGGCATTGAAGCCTGCATTGCTGCCCTATGACTTTACAAAGTACTAACTGTTCACCGGTCTTTGAATCTGGAGTTATGTTCTGCTAATATTCACATTTAATACGCGAGTAATGAGTGGAAAAAATATAAAAATTACAATCTTTAAATTCTCAATTTCTTGTTGTACTGTACTTTGTGTAGAAGACATGCATTCAGGTCGAATGTGATGTTTTCCCACAAATTGTTGTTATGGACCAATGTTCAATGTCAGTTTTCGTTTCAGGTTCTGCAATTCTATCAGGATGAAGTCATTCCTCTGAATCAATTCATTTGGTAAGTAATTTAAGACACTTCAAGAAATAGTGATAATGACACATTCATGATGATACTTTTGTGCAGGCTAGAGTTTCGGACAATGATTAAAGTCATTGAATGAGGCTAATGCATTCCTGAAATGTGCTGTGAATTCAAACTTGTAGAATATTGCTTGATATTTCATACTGATGTGTCATTTAATATGTATATAGGAACATCCATGTAACAGCCAAGCTTTCATGGTGACTGAATCATACTGTGTTAAACCTATTTGACATTCCGTGGGTGCTAAGCTGATAAAACTTCAAAACATGTGCTTACTGGGATACCCCAGGAAAATACACTAAATATGATATCTCAATAAGTGTCTCTACTGTTGAGATGCATGGTTGCTAGTTGCTAAGAAATGTGGCACACTGCTGAATTATCCACTTGATCTACTTTGTGTAGAAGACATGCATTCAGGTAGAGTGTTTTCCCACAAATTGTTGTACTGACCAACATTTTCCTTTCAGGCTCTGCAATTTTATCAGGATGAAGTCATTCCTCTGAATCAATTCATTTGGTAAGTAATTTAAAACACTTAAAGAAATAGTGATAATGACACATTCATGATGATACTTTGTGCAGGCTAGAGTTTCGGACAATGATTAAATTCATTGAGTGAGGCTAATGCATTCCTGAAATGTGCTGTGAATTCAAACTTGTAGAATATTGCTTGATATTTCATACTGATGTCATTTATTATAATATATATATATATATATAGGAACATCCATGTAACAGCCAAGCTTTCATGGTGACTGAAGCATACTATGTTTGACATTCCGGTGCTAAGCTAATAAAACTTCAACAGATGTGCTTACTGGGATACCCCAGGAAAATACACTAAATATGATATATCAATAAGCTGTTAAACATTCTATCTACTGTTGAGATGCATGGTTGCTAGTTGCTAAGAAATGTGGCACACTGCTGAATTATCCACTTGATCTACTTTGTGTAGAAGACATGCATTCAGGTAGAGTGTTTTTCCACAAATTGTTGTACTGACCAACATTTTCCTTTCAGGCTCTGCAATTTTATCAGGATGAAGTCATTCCTCTGAATCAATTCATTTGGTAAGTAATTTAAAACACTTAAAGAAATAGTGATAATGACACATTCATGATGATACTTTGTGCAGGCTAGAGTTTCGGACAATGATTAAATTCATTGAGTGAGGCTAATGCATACCTGAAGTGTGTCCTTTTTATGCAGAGGCCCAGATAAGCTGCGTTATCCGGGTAAAATACATAGAAAATTCCCATTTAATGCATTGAAATATAATTGTTATGCGTACCAATTCACGCATTTAAAATGTTAGATCATAAAAAGTTTAAAACAAGTCGCGTCACGGAATATATTTAGAAAAATCGCTTGGGTATGAAAATGACATTGATTGCTATCAAGTTGTACTGTTAGTATAGGGCAAGTGTTGTACTGTCAGTATAGGATGAGTGATTTCCATTATATTTAACTTGGTTTTGATTAGGTATTACATAAGGCAGAAACATACCTACTTAGTAAACTAACTCAATGACACAATACTTAGGTGAGTAAAATGACTGAACTAAGCACATATTAGAAAGCAGTGGGTAGCGGAAAAGCAAATACCCACTCAACATTCATAATACCCACTCCAAAAATATACATTGGGTACAGTACCCACATCAGCTTAGTCTTATCTGGAGCTCTGTTTATGTATCTTTTTTTATATGTATTTATCTTTTTTTCTGGCTCTATTCCTGCTGTTTATTTAGGATGGTCCGTTATGAAAGCATGTTGTCTTCATTCTACCATTCATCAGTTTCAATAAACCCTTGGTCCCGGTTTGAATTGACCATCAGCAACCCTTACTCGTAAGAGGTGACTAACGGTATTGGGTGGTCAGGCTCGCTGACTTGGAATATTGTTGAGTGCAACGTTTCAATAAACCTGGGTTTTTATTTAGTTCTAAGTAGACATACTTTCTGATAGTATAATATTTATTCGCTTTTAGTTTGAAGTAACAAAATTGTTTTTCTTGCAGACTTCAGCAATTGAGCTTCACTCCTGGATGCATGATAAGCGAGTAGATAAACATTAATGAATATCGCACAGCCTGCACAGCTTATGACATCACAGAACTTGTTTGACCTCGCATTATGACGTCAGAAGGGCTAAACCCAGTCCACCTCGTGTTTTAGACCATATCAAAGTCAAAGGCTCTGCACCCTCGACTTCGCATGCTGGCCTTTGTCCATGAATTCATGCGTCACGTTTCGACCTCTTTCCACACCTTGGGCATGAACAGTGGGACAATGGACTATTATTATATAGTCTTGTTACTCTGTAGAAACAAGAAATCAGTGATATGTCAGTTGTGTATGCAGCAATTTCTTGGAGTAGGAAATTGTTTCGTTAATATGTCAATCTGTCTGGAGGCTTCACCACCATCGTTTCCATTGAAAGTGGAAGAAGAACCAAATAGTATCAACACTCACCCAGTGGAAAGTTTAAATTAAAACGCAAAACAATCGGTAAGACACAACACTTCAACTAAAAGTCACAATGTCAATGACACTTGTAAGTGGGAGCCAGCTCGACCTCTTCGTCTTTGCGTTTCTTGCTATTTCCTCGGACACAGGATATGGATGTAGGTGCTGTGTACAGATCATCAACGGACCAGTTCTTGTTTTGGCATCGGTGCACACACAATAGCACTTTTTTTATTATGTCCTTCAAACAGCCAAGAGTCCCAATTGATACAGTTGACAAACGTCATGGTCAACTACTCTTCAGGACAAACCCTTAGTCTGATGTTACATGTAGTTGGTTGACTTCTGTTGAGAAGTTCGCTCAAGACTTCTGTTGCCGAGAGGTGCCAAGGGATCTTAGACTCCACCATGTATCCTGGGCTGTTTAAAAGGGGATAGCTGTCTTCAAATACAGTAGTCCCTCAGTGGGTCCACAACACTTTATTAGTGATTCAATGTTGTATAACTACATGGTGTGATCACAAGAGCTAGGCGGCATGTCGGAGGCGATGGTCAGCCAACCTGCCTAACCGCTGTCTCAGGGTCAAGTCTCGACTAACACAAAGCGTTCTCAATGTATCCCGAAGGGTAGAATCCTGATCAGACTGTCACGTGTCGTATTTGTGACAGATGTCTGGTCAGAATGCAGTATCCCGCACCTCATCCACATTGTCATGCTTCAGTGGCCAACCAGCCTTTGTCTAACTTTGATTATATGCAGCTAATGACCTGGTGGCCATGATGACAATGGTCAAGCTGTGTTAATTTCATTTCCATTGACAGCATGGCCATTACTTAGAGATATTCAATTTACATAACTCAAGGAATATCATAAATATCCCTGATGAACACTGTTCCAAAGTGCCTACGATACTGCTTCGAGTTTGTTGCATTCACATGATTTGCTTTTATGATTGTAGACTTGTTTTCCTGCCATATTGCTAAAGATCCCAAGAGCATGCGTTTGTTTTGTGTCTATAGAACCAATGTTGAAAACAAAAGTCAAGTCAAGTCAATAATTTGATATGCCTATGAAGTAAGTTTTTTCAGAGGTTGAATCACAACTCGTGAATACACGGACAAAGGGCTATTATGCGGAACTGTGCATTGATCATTGTCCCATTCTATTCATCCATTATGTGCGGAACGAGGTCGAAAACGTGACCCATGAATACACTCGGGAGAAAGGCCATGAGGTCGAGAGTGCAGAGCCTTTGTGGTCCAGAACGTGAGGTTGACAGGGTGTAGCCCCTCCTTTAGACCATGAGGTCAGAGTTTTGTGACATCATAGGCTGTGCTGGCTGTGGGATATTCATTAAGTTTTATCTACTGAAGTGTTACCAACTGTATGGTGCTGTGTAAAATTGCAGACAATAAATCTGAAGGGAAAATTTGGAGTCATTTGTTTATGCTGAACTGATGAATTCCTTGGCCATTGTTTTGTGCCAGGTGCATTTTTCAACCAATCAGATTCTGATTAGATTCTTTGGCCTGTCATACTCGTGTTTCACCCGGTTTCACATTGGGTTTTCAGATCCAGTTTAGAATTTATCTTCAGCTACCCATGCCTGTCGTAAGAGGCGACTAATGGGATCAGGTGGTCACGTTTGCTGACTTGGTTGACATGTCGTCCTATCCCAATTGTGTAAATTAATGCTCAGGATGTTGATCACTGGATTGTCTGATCCAGACTTGATTATTTACAGACCATCGCCATATAACTGAAATATTGCCGAGTATGGCGTTCAATAACAATCACATTGGGTGTTCATGTTCAAAGGAGCATTAATGATTCTTTGATAATGGTGGAATTACGGTTAAAAATATTAGATGACTCAGTCTGAAAATATTCATGTCTATAGGTTGTGTGCATACAACAGTTCTGTGAAGGGAAAGGGCAGCCATAACATTAGTAGTCAAGTCTTGTTTTAAGAATTGGAGTCGATATCATCATTCTGTATGTTTGAACCCTTCGTGCTGCTGGATCCCTATGGACCCTGTGGCTAGTTACGGTCAGAGTGAAACCACTAACCTATGGGGAACATTTGGCCTTGAGCAACCGATACTTGTCACAGTTGACTGAATGGAGATTTGGGCTTGCTGACTTGAGGCAAATTAGTCACGATATGGCTGCAATATTGCCGCTGTGACTATCAACTTTAACCCGCTCACTGATTGAGGCAAGTCTTGTCAGTCACACGACTCCCTGTTCCAGGCTGAGACTACCATCATGTTACTGGAATATTGCAAGAGGACATCACAACATGAATCTACAGAAAACTGAAGGATCAGTTTGGTCAGACTTTCAGTTGACATCCTGTGACTTGGATGTCCTTACTTTGTTTTCACCCACTTGAAGGGGTGGTGGGGTAGCCCATTGGTTAAAACATCGCTCGCCATGCTGAAGACCTGGGTTCGAATTCCCCACATTGGTACAATGTGTGAAGCCCATTTCTGATGTCCCCGCTGATATTGCTGGAATACTGCTAAAAGCGGCATTAAAAAATTCCCTCACTCTCCCACTAGAGTGGAGCATCAAGCAACAATCAAGGGATTATTCTGGTACAAAATGCATTTGAAAGATAAACACAAGTTATGAAGTAGTTTATTTGACATTAACTCAAAATGTGGATAACAGATATACTTATAGGCATTAGTAATGAGTTAGCATGAAGTTGAAGAGGAAATTCAAACAAAGACAAAGAAAGCCAGTAAAATTGAAAAAATACTAATTTAGTTTGTATATCTTGGTCTGACTGGGTGTTGAAAGGACAAGTCTTGAAATATATCACATATTTGTAAACAATAAAATGATGGAATTATCTTGGAATTCATTATGACCTGAGGGTAGTGGGGTAGCCTAGTGGTTAAAGCGTTCGCTCATCACGCTGAAGACCCGGGTTCAATTCCCCACGTGGGAACAATGTGTGAAGCCCATTTCTGGTGATGCCCTGGAATGCTGGAATATTGCTAAAAGCTGCGTAAATTCATAATCACTCAAGACCTGACCATAAGTCAGCATTCGAACTAACGTCAGCTAACGGAAAACCACTCGGACCCGCAGCTTTGTTTTCTGCAGGTCCTTATGGCTGACAGCTTTTTCATTCCCAATAACTGAGTATAATTTTTCAGAAAATATATTTCAGTAATTTCTAGGTTTTTCATTTTCTTGCCAGTGAAGACTGGTCAGTCAATAGAGTTTAATTAAACTCTTTAACTTTGCTAGTTATAGTTTTTGTTTGCTGGGAATTACTGATATTGTAGTTTAAATATAGGGCTTACACATTCTGATCAGGACCCACAACTTTTTATGGTTCTGGGTCCTGGGTCCTCAGGGCCTGCAGCTTTTCAGGGTTAATGGCAAACTCTGCCATAAATCTTACAGTGCTAAAATAAGTGTTGAGCTTTGCATTTTATTTTCATGGAAAATGATTTGCAGTTGACAAGTAAGAAATGAATGCAGATAGTGAATGTTACGGTAGATTGTCAAAATTCATTGTGTGGCAATTAAGACCTATTGGAATGGTTGGCATCTGCATAGACACAAAACACAGCCTGTTTGCGGAAAACAATTAATTTGTTATTCAAGATGATGAATCGATTTCACTCATGTAAATTGTGTTACAGGTTGCCATAGTTGTCAACTAAACAATGTGTGAATAGGCTTTCGATGACACTACCTTTTACAAGCACTGATATGAAATGCCTTGAAAGCCTTGTTTAGAACTCTATATCTTTCGTCCCTTCCACCCAGTTTAAAAGTTTTGAGAATTTCTTTCGGAATTGGTGAACTTTACAGGGAAAAAATATGAACAAAACGTAACATAAGCTACCAAAAATAAACCCTTGATATCTTCATGGGTAATTGTTAAGTGCTTTTCAAGGATCCCAGAGTTGCAGGCATCAACATTTTTAAAAGGTTTCACAACAAAGTTAAGGATCATGCTTTGACAGTACAAATGCAATGAACAAATAAATGTTTTGATGAAACCTTTCATATATACAACACAACTGGGTACAGTAAGTTAAATCTGAACGATATATGAGACCCCCCATCTGGAAGCCAGTATTTTCTCAGACAGTTTGGGTACTTCGATATTCAGGTAGAGAGTTGAAACTGGTAAGATGACCTGGAAACTTGACCAAATGACTAAGCGGATGTCCCCATCTCCAACTGCACATCTCTTGGGTTGGCCCTTTTACCTTTTGCATAGAATCTGGAATAGTGATGGAAAAGGGCCATAGGAAGTAACGTCCTTAGTTATTTTGTCAAGTTGTCAGTGTCACTACCATGATTTCGCCACATTGGCGACAGGGCGACTCCCCACACTGGTGCTTCAAAAACAACGCCCACTACAGACACAACTGGATAATTTGCCTTACTGACACAACCAGGTGTATCACCTTTCTAACACTACCGGAACAACGCGCCTGACAGGCACAACCACGTGACTGACGTCTCTAACACTACGGGAACAACTCGCCTGACAGACACAACCACGTGACTCACCTCTCTAATACTACCGGAACAACTTGCCTGACAGACACAACCACGTGACTCGCCTCTCTAACACTACCGGAACAACTCGCCTGAGAGACACAACCACGTGACTAACCTCTCTAACACTACCGGAACAACTTGACTGACAGACAACCATGTGACTCGCCTCTCTAACACTACCGGAACAACTCGCCTGACAGACACAACCAGGTGTATCACCTCAAGGACACAACAAGGTGTACCACCTGACCGACACAACGAGGGGACTCCCCTCTCTAACACTACTGGAACAACTCGACTGACAGACACAACCACGTGACTCACCTCTCCAACACTACCGGAACAACTCGTCTGACAGACACAACCACGTGACTCACCGCTCCAACACTATCGGAACAACTCGACTGACAGACACAACCACATGATTTACCTCTCTAACACTACCGGAACAACTCGTCTGACAGACACAACCACGTGACTAACCTCTCTAACACTACCGGAACAACTTGACTGACAGACACAACCATGTGACTCGCCTCTCTAACACTACCGGAACAACTCGCCTGACAGACACAACCAGGTGTATCACCTCAAGGACACAACAAGGTGTACCACCTGACCGACACAACGAGGGGACTCCCCTCTCTAACACTACTGGAACAACTCGACTGACAGACACAACCACGTGACTCACCTCTCCAACACTATCGGAACAACTCGTCTGACAGACACAACCACGTGACTCACCGCTCCAACACTATCGGAACAACTCGACTGACAGACACAACCACATGATTTACCTCTCTAACACTACCGGAACAACTCGTCTGACAGACACAACCACGTGACTGACCTCTCTAACACTACTGGAACAACTTGCCTGACAGACACAACCATGTGACTCACCTCTCTAACACTACCAGAACAACTCGCCTGACAGACACAACCAGGTGTATCACCTCAAGGACACAACAAGGTGTACCACCTGACCGACACAACGAGGGGACTCCCCTCTCTAACACTACTGGAACAACTCGACTGACAGACACAACCACGTGACTCACCTCTCCAACACTACCGGAACAACTCGTCTGACAGACACAACCACGTGACTCACCGCTCCAACACTATCGGAACAACTCGACTGACAGACACAACCACATGATTTACCTCTCTAACACTACCGGAACAACTCGTCTGACAGACACAACCACGTGACTGACCTCTCTAACACTACCGGAACAACTCGTCTGACAGACACAACCACGTGACTCACCGCTCCAACACTATCGGAACAACTCGACTAAAAGACACAACCACATGATTTACCTCTCTAACACTACCGGAACAACTCGTCTGACAGACACAACCATGTGACTCACCTCTCTAACACTACCAGAACAACTCGCCTGACAGACACAACCACGTGACTCACCTCTCTAACACTACCAGAACAACTCGCCTGACAGACACACCCACGTCACTCATTTCTCTAACACTACCGGAACAACTCGTCTGACAGACACAACCACGTGACTCACCTCTAATACTACTGGAACAACTCACAAGACAGACACGACCACGTGACTCATCTCTGTAACACTACCGGAACAACTCACCTGACAGACACACCCACGTCACTCATCTCTCTAACACTACCGGAACTACTCGACTGACAGACAGAGCCATGTGACTCACCTCTCTAACACTACCATAACAATTCGCCTGACAGACACAACCATGTGACTCGCCTCTCTAATACTACCGGAACTCACCTGTCAGACACAACCACGTGACTCACCTCTCTAACACTACCGGAACAACTCGTCTGACAGACACAACCACGTGACTGACCTCTTTGACACTACTGGAACAACTTGCCTGACAGACACAACCATGTGACTCACCTCTCTAACACTACCAGAACAACTCGCCTGACAGACACAACCACGTGACTCACCTCTCTAACACTACCAGAACAACTCGCCTGACAGACACACCCACGTCACTCATTTCTCTAACACTACCGGAACAACTCGTCTGACAGACACAACCACGTGACTCACCTCTAATACTACTGGAACAACTCACAAGACAGACACGACCACGTGACTCATCTCTGTAACACTACCGGAACAACTCACCTGACAGAGACACCCACGTCACTCATCTCTCTAACACTACCGGAACTACTCGACTGACAGACAGAGCCATGTGACTCACCTCTCTAACACTACCATAACAATTCGCCTGACAGACACAACCATGTGACTCGCCTCTCTAATACTACCGGAACTCACCTGTCAGACACAACCACGTGACTCACCTCTCTAACACTACCGGAACGACTCGTCTGACAGACACAACCACGTGACTGACCTCTTTGACACTACTGGAACAACTCGTCTGACAGACACAACCACGTGACTGACCTCTCTAACACTACCAGAGCAACTCGCCTGACAGACACAACAACGTTACTCACCTCTCTAACACTACTAGAACAACTCGCCTGACAGACACAACCACATGACTCACCTCTCTAACACTACCAGAACAACTCGCCTGACAGACACAACCACGTGACTCACCTCTCTAACACTACCAGAACAACTCACCTGACAGACACAACCACGTGACTCACCTCTCTAACACTACCGGAACAACTCGACTGACAGACACACCCACGTCACTCATTTCTCTAACACTATCACAACAACTCGGCTGACAGACACAACCACGTGACTCACATCTCTAACACTACCGGAACAACTCGACTGACAGACACACCCACGTCACTCACCTCTCTAACACTACCGGAACAACTCGACTGACAGACACAACCACGTGACTCATCTCTCTAACACTATCACAACAACTCGGCTGACAGACACAACCACGTGACTCACATCTCTAACACTACCAGAACAACTCACTTGTCAGATACAACCACGTGACTCACCTCTCAAACACTACCGGAACAACTCGACTGACAGACACACCCACGTCACTCACCTCTCTAACACTACCGGAACAACTCGACTGACAGACACAACCACGTGACTCATCTCTCTAACACTATCACAACAACTCGGCTGACAGACACAACCACGTGACTCACATCTCTAACACTACCAGAACAACTCACTTGTCAGATACAACCACGTGACTCACCTCTCAAACACTATCAGAACAACTCGCCTGACAGATACAACCATGTGACTCATCTCTCTAACACTATCACAACAACTCGGCTGACAGACACAACCACATGACTCACCTCTCTAACACTACCGGAACAACTCGACTGACAGACACACCCACGTCACTCACCTCTCTAACACTACCGGAACAACTCGACTGACAGACACAACCACGTGACTCATCTCTCTAACACTATCACAACAACTCGGCTGACAGACACAACCACGTGACTCACATCTCTAACACTACCAGAACAACTCACTTGTCAGATACAACCACGTGACTCACCTCTCAAACACTATCAGAACAACTCGCCTGACAGATACAACCATGTGACTCATCTCTCTAACACTACTGGAACAACTCGCCTGACAGACACAACCACGTGACTCACCTCTCTAACACTACCAGAACAACTCGCCTGACAGACAGAACCAGGTGACTCATCTCTCTAACACTATCAGAACAACTCGCCTGACAGACACACCCACGTCACTCATCTCTATAACACTACCGGAACAACTCACCTGTCAGACACAACCATGTGACTCACTTCTCTAACACTACCAGAACAACTCACCTGTCAGACACAACCACGTGACTCATCTCTCTAACACTACCGGGACAACTCGTCTGACAGACACAGCCAAGTGACTCACCTCTAATACTACTGGAACAACTCACCTGACAGACACGACCACGTGACTCATCTCTCTAACACTACCGGAACAACTCACCTGACAGACACACCCACGTCACTTAATCTCTCTAACACTACTGGAACTACTCGACTGACAGACAGAACCACGTGACTCACCTCTTTAACACTACCAGAACAACTCGACTGACAGACACAACCATGTGACTCACCTCTCTAACACTACCAGAACAACTCACCTGTCAGACACAACCATGTAACTCACCTCTCTAACACTACCAGAACAACACACCTGTCAGACAAAACCACGTGACTGACCTCTCTAACACTACCAGAGCAACTCGCCTGACAGACACAACCATGTGACTCACCTCTCTAACACTACCAGAACAACTCGCCTGTCAGACACAACCACGTGACTCACCTCTCTAACACTACCAGAACAACTCGCCTGACAGACACAACCATGTGACTCACCTCTCAAACACTACCGGAACAACTCGACTGACAGACACACCCACGTCACTCACCTCTCTAACACTACCGGAACAACTCACTTGTCAGATACAACCACGTGACTCACCTCTCAAACACTATCAGAACAACTCGCCTGACAGATACAACCATGTGACTCATCTCTCTAACACTATCACAACAACTCGGCTGACAGACACAACCACATGACTCACCTCTCTAACACTACCGGAACAACTCGACTGACAGACACACCCACGTCACTCACCTCTCTAACACTACCGGAACAACTCGACTGACAGACACAACCACGTGACTCATCTCTCTAACACTATCACAACAACTCGGCTGACAGACACAACCACGTGACTCACATCTCTAACACTACCAGAACAACTCACTTGTCAGATACAACCACGTGACTCACCTCTCAAACACTATCAGAACAACTCGCCTGACAGATACAACCATGTGACTCATCTCTCTAACACTACTGGAACAACTCGCCTGACAGACACAACCACGTGACTCACCTCTCTAACACTACCAGAACAACTCGCCTGACAGACAGAACCAGGTGACTCATCTCTCTAACACTATCAGAACAACTCGCCTGACAGACACACCCACGTCACTCATCTCTCTAACACTACCGGAACAACTCACCTGTCAGACACAACCATGTGACTCACTTCTCTAACACTACCAGAACAACTCACCTGTCAGACACAACCACGTGACTCATCTCTCTAACACTACTGGGACAACTCGTCTGACAGACACAGCCACGTGACTCACCTCTAATACTACTGGAACAACTCACCTGACAGACACGACCACGTGACTCATCTCTAACACTACCGGAACAACTCACCTGACAGACACACCCACGTCACTTAATCTCTAACACTACTGGAACTACTCGACTGACAGACAGAACCACGTGACTCACCTCTTTAACACTACCAGAACAACTCGACTGACAGACACAACCATGTGACTCACCTCTCTAACACTACCAGAACAACTCACCTGTCAGACACAACCATGTAACTCACCTCTCTAACACTACCAGAACAACACACCTGTCAGACAAAACCACGTGACTGACCTCTCTAACACTACCAGAGCAACTCGCCTGACAGACACAACCATGTGACTCACCTCTCTAACACTACCAGAACAACTCGCCTGTCAGACACAACCACGTGACTCACCTCTCTAACACTACCAGAACAACTCGCCTGACAGACACAACCATGTGACTCACCTGTCTAACACTACCAGAACAACTCGCCTGACACAACCACGTGACTCATCTCTCTAACACTACCGGAACAACTCGCCTGTCAGACACAACCAGGTGATCAGCCTAATGTCACATCCAGACAACTCATCTGACTTATCAAGGACGTACACTTCACCTGACTAACACAATCAGGGGCGGTGAGGTAACCTAACGGTTAAAGCGTCCGCCCATCACGCTGAAGACCCGTAGTGGATTCCCTACATGGGTACAATGTAAGAAGCCCATTTCTGGTGTCCCTCGCCGTGATATTGCTGGAATATTGCTAAAAGCGGCGTGAAACTAGACTCACAAACACAATGAAGTAACTGA
This sequence comes from Haliotis rubra, assembly GCF_003918875.1. Taxonomy (NCBI): domain Eukaryota; kingdom Metazoa; phylum Mollusca; class Gastropoda; order Lepetellida; family Haliotidae; genus Haliotis; species Haliotis rubra. The sequence goes on from NW_025767634.1 coordinate 3,760,976, forward strand.
CCTGACAGCCTCAGCGTTCTCGTAGGCCTCCTCCTCGCTGCTGTTTTCCTGTGGGGGAGGTGGGGGCGGGGGGCGCTTGGTCTTGCGTCTGTTCTTCTGGAACCTCTGAGTGAAGGTCCTCTCACTGCGCATCTTGGGAGCCGGGATGTCGAACTGTCACAGGAAGAAATAGAATTGTTTCAAGATCTGTCTCTTGAGCACCTCATGGAAGTACCACTAGTAAAGCTGAAGTATTATACGACTCAAAGCATGTTAGGGACCATATTTTAGTTTGATCAACATTGTTCGATACCCTTTGGCATACTTAAAAACCTACCATAAACATACTTCTGTAACCTACGTTACACGCTATACTGTTAGACTAAGGGAATGTGAATGAAACACACACACACACACTCTCTCTCTCACACACACACACACACACACACACACTCTCTCTCTCTCACACACACACACACACACACTCCTTTCTCCCCCTTCCCCCCCAAAAAAACAACAACAAACAAATAAAAAACAAACTCACACACCCTAAACTTTATGTACAAAGTAAGTGACCCCCTGCATGTCATGTGCAAGATCAATTACATTCAGTATATATATATATACGCGCACAAAATGTCCAAAGTAGTACAGGTGTTCAGTCATAAATATTACATGGATAAATAAAAACAGAATGCCTTTTTCTCCAACATGTTTCGTTCTTTACTCTTTAGGGAGATACTGAATGTAATTGATCTTGCACATGATATATATATATATATATATATATTAGTGGTGGTCCGATTAATTGAAATAATCGAAGATTGGTCGCAGTGACTAAACGACCAAGCAATCGATCATAATTTCGCTAATCGAACGCAAACAATTCTGGAACACTTGTTTTCATTAACAATATTTTTCACATGGTTGGTTTTGTCTGTTACATTTTTGCAGCACTACAAGCTCGTTTCAAGTCATGTTTGAATTTATCTTAAAGATTCCAAGAAATTTATGTTCCTAACATACTAGTCATCCTTTAAAGGTATGAAATTTTGCCAAAACCCCCCAAAGGAACTACATGGTTTTTTTCCTTATTTTTATGTGCATTAACAAATTTCATAAATGACGCTAACCAATTATTTTCGATGATGGATCAGTAGTAATGAACCAATCATCAATTATGAGATTTTAACCAATTTCCGACACACACACACACACACACACACACACACACACACACACACACACACACACACACACACACACACACACACACACACACACACACACACACACACACACACACACACACACACACACACACACACACATCTCCTCTTCATGAATCATTCCTGCTTGACAACGGTACAGAGTCTGTATCGAAACGTCTCACTGACGGAATAAAGAAGTTGTTATCCGTAAAGTGTTTTCAATATTGTACGTCCCAGCTTGAAAAATGCAACTCAAATAGGGATCTGTATAAGCTGCAATGAATCTTACCCGCACGTCGTAGATGTCGTCGTCGTTTGACGTTGTTGGTCGGGGAGCGTTGCTCGCGCCGTTAGTCCTCTTCTCAACGTCCTCGTCCTCGTCTTCGTCATTGTTCTCTTCAACTTCGGTGGCATGGATCTCTGCAACATTTACATTGTGATGAGAGTTAGTGGGCGAATGACGAGGGTTTCTCTCTTCGCTTTGTCAGTAATCCGTTATGACTTCATAGTTTGTGGAGACTGATATCCTACAAACCTTCCTTCAACGTGGACAAGTTTATCTCATACCACTCGTCCAGCTGGTAACGGTCCTGCTCACAGACACTCTTGAGAAAGGGGGATGGAGGTGGGGTGCACGCTTCATTTTCACCCGTTTTCACGGGACTTTCAATGGACAATCAATAAACTTTCAGGACAAAAGGGGAGAGGTATCATTTTTTTAATTGTAGGTACACTGTATTTCCATGAGGACTGTAGGCAAATTGGGATTGTAGGCAGCTTACCCTGCTCTCCAGTCCCATGTATTGGGCTACTCAGTTTGAGCTGTTGGGAACATTCCTTTGTTTTGATTAGGTTTAAAATGAGGGCATACAGAAGTCGAGAGAGAAAACCAAGGTGGTGTCCTCCCATTACGCAGACAGCCAGTTCGCAGACACCTTAAAACAACAACATTTACGGTTCAATGAACAGATGAGCAACTACCTGTTACCTACACATTATAATGGAATAGTCCAAATAAAACCAAAAACAAAAAATTTAATATTTATTTGATAACAAGAATATAATATTTTTCAAATAACAATGCGCAATAGTAGCACAGTAGCTTCAAGTAGATATATCTTTGACATAGCAATGTTTTATCTGTATTTATAGATCTAATTAAAGCTTAGTTATAGCAAGTCCAGTTCATGTCTTGTTAGCCAAGTTTTATGAGGTTGCCCACCGCATCTAGGAACTGAAGAGGATTTTTATCGCCGCGACTCAGTGTGTCTTTGAGCCTCAGGATCCTGTTGTCGATCTCTCTGTAGACTCGGTTGCGACTTGGAGGAGCAGCCCCAAAGTCGAGTTATCTCAGCTTGGCTCTGTCAGCCATCTCGATCCTCCGAATTACTTCCACAAAGCGAAATATGTTGGGGTGGCGGTGTGGAAGAGATCTGTTCATCCGACTGTGGAAACCTTCCAAGTTGTTGTTGGTCCTTGGTCCTACAGTGTTGTGATGGTTCCAAAGTGACAGTGGGAATCGGGCGTCATAGACCACCCATGTGACGACCATGTAATCCTTGATGTCCTCAATGCGGTCAGAGGCTGGGGAGGAGTCCATGGCCTCAATCCAGGTGTCTTGAACCTGATCTTGTGGCAATAAGGCAAGGGCAGCTGCTCTCCTGATGAACTCATTTACTGCTGGATCCTCCTTGTATGCAACTGTGAGACCTAGATCTTGTGTCTTCACCCACAGGGCTTGGGAGAAGTGGAAGAAGCATCCCTTGGTCTCTGCATTTGGAAATTCCATCTCGATGGCTCGGATGGTGGCAAGCTCAAAATCTGTCTGTATTTTTGCTGGGGCCAGGGGACGATTCAGTTCCTCCAACACCTTCTCCTTGAGGAGGCGGAACAGTCTAACGTAGGTGGTGGTTTGACGATCAGGCAGAAGGGCAAAGACTAAGGGGTATGACACAGAGTTGCAACGGGCATGAATAATGTAAACCTGATCCCAAAGCTCAGGGCAGGCAGTGAAAGTTCCATCCATGTAGATGGTATCGGCGGTCTGCAGCACCTGGAGCTGTTCAGTGGTAGAGAACTCTAGGATCTTGTCTTGTTCTCCATCAGAAAGAAGAAGGAAACGACGTCCATCACTTGTCTCTGTCCAACTGTCTTCCAAATGCACTTCTCGGAGGGTGGTAGGTAACGCTGGCATGGTCTTGCGGCGGTGTCTGTACACAGAACTGCTGACGCTGGTGAAAGATGGAAGAACGTGTAGGTTGTCTTCCTCCTCTACTGACAGCTGCTCTGTGTACAAGGTCTGCATCTGTGTTGTCTCCTCTCTAGCTCGCTTGCGCAGTTCACTGACAAATCTTTGCTTGTTCCATTATACCCGTAGGTGTTACTCTAATTCACCTTCTTGCTCAGTGTCTGCCAACTGGGTGTCTGTCAAATGGGTGTCTGTCAAATGGGAGATAACCACCAAGGTTAAATCCGGTAGGTCACTCTTATCAACTTAATGATCTCATAACTTCATCACGAGGAGGTACTTGTGCGCTGAAAGCAGACGTACTTTTACATGTCGAAGAAATCTTCAAAGGAATTTCAATTACGTAACAGCTTGATATGTAGATCATTTATTTATTTCAGTAAAGGCAAGATGGGAGGCGACGTCTTTAGTCTATTCATGATGCGAGGCTGTAGAGATCCGGCTACCTTTGTCAAGCAAGAGTAGAACGAGGCAGCCAAGGGCAGACTTACAAGAGCAAAGGATAATGGCTGGTTGATCTGCCGACAATAGAAATAAGCCAACTGGCAGAGAACCAATTATACATTGCAGATAAGCACATTGTGATGATAATTACTCACCTCCTTCTAAAATGCCAAACATATTTATTTGTTTTTTTTATTTATCTGTGTCACTACTTTTAAAGCTAAAGACATCCACTGCATATTACATCTGAATGCGTCACCACATCTTATATACACATGGCAAATGGTATCGCAACATCTATTAATTTATACCCCTATACATCATTATAAATCCATATTATAATTATGTTTGTAAGGTGATTGTGAGCCTTCGGGCGAACCATACATTGATTTTAGATATACACGTAATACGATCAAAGGCGAGCATCACGTGCAATACGTGTGCCCGTTATTAAGCAAATATCAAGTTAAGTAACTGTTCTTGGGGACCCTTCATGATTTATGGCTAGGTAAGGTGATGATGATCTTAAGGGGGTGGACTGGGGGGTGTCACCAATTTTGTTCTGGGGAGATAGGAGAGGTCATCAATTTTGTACACAAGTACTTGGGGGTCGTCATTGATTTTGTACATGACATGCAGGGAAGGGGGGTCACTTACTTTGTACATACATTTTTTGGGGTGGTGGGGTGGGGTGTCATTCACATTGTACATGCTTCTGTATAAAATTCATCCTTACACCCCCTCACGCCATAAATTATGAACGGTCCCTTACAGTTCGATAACTTGGATAATCAATTATTTGCTTATTGATCAGGTAACATGGGGCCTCCTCAACTGACAAATGCTCAACTGACACATTTATGCGGACGCATGGACTGGAGGACAGACATTGCTATTCTACAGAAGCTAAACACACAACATCCTCGGTTATCCAGTGTTTAATATCTCCATTCTGTTATGATAAATATTCCGGACCCACCCGCCACAACCGGAAACGACGCGCCATCTTCGTCCATCTTAAATTTAAATAAACAACCAATCAGCATTCTTGTTCTGAATGCGACATCGAGATGAATTAAAAATTGCTGTCTCAACCAAGCAAAACCATCAATATATATAGTCGAAACATCAACTGATAAATGTCCCTTTACACGGAAATTTGTTTTCCTTAATACTAAAACAGTGTGAATGTCGACCTTTTTTCTACACGACATTCTGTTAGTATTTTTCAAAATTAGGTTTAAGTCGAATCGAGTGCTGGCGTTATGGCCGCCTGTTTCAGTAATTTGATTGGATGTCTATGTTTAGCGCCATGTCGAACCCGGATTGAAATAACGGTATAGTGGCGATGGGTAGGAGATATGTCAGCACTAAATAATCGTGGATGAACACACCACAGCGGGGTACCTTCATCTTTAGATTTCTTCTCTGAAATAGTTAGTGATGCATTTGAAATGGTATTATAATTGTATCTGTATAAGACTAAATAATAGATGTATTCCATGGTCACACGGGAGTCTGTATAAGACTGAATAATACATGTATTCCATGGTCACATGGGAGTCTGTATAAGACTGAATAATACATGTATTCCATGGCCACACGGGAGTCTGTATAAGACAAGACAAGGGTATAAATGGTGTCTGTACCTGTCGACAGGATTGGTTGATTGTACAACGCTGCACTCGGCAATATATATTCCAGCTATTTGGCGACGGTTTGTAAATAATCGAGTCAGGAACATTCGTCATTCCAGTGATCAACAGCATGAGCATCGATCTAATCAGGATACGGTGACATGAGTCAACCAAGCCAGCGAGCCTGACCACCCGATCCCGTTAGTCGCCTCTTACGAAAAGCACGGGTTACTGAATTACCGATTCAAACCCGGATCTTCACGGGTCTGTGGACAGGAAGTGACGTTTGCTACCCACCTTCCACCTGGATCTCCTCCGAGTCTTGTAGGACGTCCACGTTGAAGAAGGTGGCGATGTGCCGGGGCCAGCGAAGGTCAAGGATGTATATAACTATCCCCAGGATGAGGCACAGGATGCCTGTCAACAAAATCATTAAACTACGTTTATGACGAACTCAAAGAGGCCACTATTTTAAAAAAAACGAACTCAGAGGGACCACTAACTTTAGTTCGTTATATTCCTTAGTTCGTCATTAGCGAATTCGTTATAAACATTGTTTACTGCATTTAGTTTCACAAACAAACACCCGGTGTCGTCACTGAATCTGAGTGATCAATTAATGCGATCTTCAAACTGGTATTTTTACGATTGATGGTATCTGTTTCGACAGAGCCAAAATTGAACACATTTTTAAATCATGATTCGGAGGTCAGTCCTCTTTTTGTTGGTCGTTAAAGAGATTTGGTTAGTGAGCAAGATCCCGGTTTTTGTTGGGTGCGTTTCCTTTGGGTGTTTTTTAGGGCAGGGGTGTGTTCATATGTATTCGTTTAATCTAATTGCATATTGAAACTATTTCAAGATTTCAGTTCTGCAGCAGAGGTAACAGATCATGACATTGGTCGGAATGATTTCTTGACAAGATCTTCCTCTTTAAAGAAAAACATGACATTAATTGAAAAGTATTTGTAAAGTCTCTCTGCGTAAATGAGTATTTTTAACAAGGCTGACATAGCTATACAAAACAGGCCTTGGCCAGAACGGGAGTGCTCTGGGAACGCTATTCGAAGGGAAGCACAATATGGAAACCTGTTATGAGGCATAGCCAGAACGCTGAGCTGAAGGTGAACTTCATCATGTGCTCAGCTGAGAAGGGGATGACGAGTGTGTTGAAGTTCCTGACTGTTGCCCAGATGATGTTTCCAGACACCATGCAGATCCCCGTCAGAAGCAACATGTAAGCTCCATACCTCAGCAGAACGAAAAACAGGATGTTGGCTAACACCCACAACGGAAAAGCCGTCCTGTAAGAACAAAGGGGAGATAACCGATTTACGATTAGTAGGTTTTACTTTCACGCTTTGCGTGTCATAGTCTTTTCTGTTAAAATAGTGCGTTTTATTTTTGCTCCGCACGAATACTGCAATTGAGAATATGTATGACCTCAAATGTAATTCAACGGGGGCCTGATATTACCATAGCAGTATATGGGTGTACCACCCGGCCTGTCTGTAGAAGCGCCCCCATCGGACACCCTCTCCGTCGAATGTGAAGTATTCTGCTATCCACAGAACTGGCAGCGGGAGTCCACGGAACTGAGCGGCTCGGTACTCCCGGGCAAACCTTCCAGCTGGTGACCAAACATATGGGCTAACGGTAAATGAGGACTGTATACATTATGCTGAGATGTGGTTTTCCTACTAACATACACATGGAAACAGGGAATCGGCCTACTGACATACACATGGAAACAGGGAATGGGCCTACTGACATACACATAAGGAAACAGGGAATGGGCCTACTGACATACACATGGAAACAGGGAATGGGCCTACTGACATACACATGGAAACAGGGAATCGGCCTACTGACATACACATGGAAACAGGGAATCGGCCTACTGACATACACATGGAAACAGGGAATCGGCCTACTGACATACACATGGAAACAGGGAATGGGCCTACTGACATACACATGGAAACAGGGAATGGGCCTACTGACATACACATGGAAACAGGGAATCGGCCTACTGACATACACATGGAACTATGAAATCGGCCTACTGACATACACATGGAACTATGAAATCGGCCTACTGACATGGAAACAGGGAATGGGCCTACTGACCACAGGAATGGGCCTACTGGCATACACATGGAAACAGGGAATCGGCCTACTGACATACACATGGAAACAGGAATCGGCCTACATACACACTGACATACAGGAATCGGCCTACTGACATACACACAGGGAATGGAAACAGGGGAAACAGGAATCGGCCTACTGACATACACATGGAAACAGGGAATCGGCCTACTGACATACACATGGAAACAGGGAATGGGCCTACTGACATACACATGGAATGGGCCTACTGGCATACACATGGAAACAGGGAATCGGCCTACTGACATACACATGGAAACAGGGAATGGGCCTACTGACATACACATGGAAACAGGGAATCGGCATACTGACATACACATGGAAACAGGGAATCGGCCTACTGACATACACATGGAAATATGAAATCGGCCTACTGACATACAATAATAAGGAAACAGGGAATCGGCCTACTGACATACCCATGGAAACAGGGAATCGGCCCAATATCGGCCTACTGGACATACACACATGGAACTATGAAATCAGCCTACTGACATACACATGGGAACAGGGAATGGGCCTACTGACATACACACACAGGGAATGGGCCTACTGGCATACACATTGAAACAGGAATCGGCCTACTGACATACACATGGAAACATGAAATCGGCCTACTGACATACACATGGAAATAGTGGGAGGCCCCTATTGGTATATACATGGAAATAGCGAATGGGCCTACTGACATACACACGTAGAAATAGTGGGAGGCCCCTACTGACATACACGTGGAAACATTGGGGTGGGCCTACTGACATACACGTAGAAATAGGGTGGGCCCACTGGCATACACATGGAAACAAGGAACTGGCCTACTGGCATACACATGGAAACAGGAAATGGGCCTACTGGCATACACACATGGAAACAGGGAATCCTGGCCTACTGACATACACATGGAAACAGGAATGGGCCTACTGACATACACATGGAAACAGGGAATGAAATATGAAATCGGCCTACTGACATACAAATGGAAATAGTGGGGTGGCCCTACTGACATACACATGGAAACAGGGAATGGGCCTACTGGCATACACATGGAAACAGGGAATTGGCCTACTGACATACACATGGAAACAGGGAATGGGCCTACTGGCATACACACATGGAAACAGGGAATCGGCCTACTGACATATACATGGAAACAGGGAATCGGCTCTACTGACATACACTTTGAAACAGGGAATTGGCCTACCGGCATACACATGGAAACAGGGAATCGGCCTACTGACATACACACATGGAAACAGGGAATCGGCCTACTGACACACACACATGGAAACAGGGAATCGGCCTACTGACATAAACAGGGAATGGGCCTACTGACATACACATGGAAACAGGAAGTGGGCCTACTGGCATACACATGGAAACAAGGAATTGGCCTACTGGCATACACATGGAAACAGGGAATGGGCCTACTGGCATACACATGGAAACAGGGAATGGGCCTACTGGCATACCTTACATGGAAACAGGGAATGGGCATACTGGCATACACATGGAAACATGAAATCGGCCTACTGACATACACATGGAAATAGTGGGGAGGCCCTATTGGTATATACATGGAAATAGCGAATGGGCCTACTGACATACACACATAGAAATAGTGGGGAGGCCCTACTGACATACACGTGGAAATATTGGGGGTGGGCCTACTGACATACACGTAGAAATAGGGGTGGGCCTACTGGCATACACATGGAAACAAGGAATTGGCCTACTGGCATGGCCACATGGGAAACAGGGAATGGGCCCTACTGGCATACACATGGAAACAGGGAATGGGCCTACTGACATACACATGGAAACAGGGAATGGGCCTACTGACATACACATGGAAACAGGGAATCGGCCTACTGACATACACATGGAAACAGGGAATCGGCCTACTGACATACACATGGAAACAGGGAATGGGCCTACTGACATACACATGGAAACAGGGAATTGGCCTACTGACATACACATGGAAACAGGGAATCGGCCTACTGACATACACATGGAAACAGGAATCGGCCTACTGACATATACATGGAAACAGGGAATCGGCCTACTGACATACACTTTGAAACAGGGAATCATCTACCGGCATACACATGGAAACAGGGAATCGGCCTACTGACATACACATGGAAACAGGGAATCGGCCTACTGACAAACACATGGAAACAGGGAATCAGCCTACTGACATAAACAGGGAATGGGCCTACTGACATACACATGGAAACAGGGAATGGGCCTACTGGCATACACATGGAAACAGGGAATTGGCCTACTGACATACACATGGAAACAGGGAATGGGCCTACTGGCATACACATGGAATCAGGGAATAGGCCTACTGGCATACACATGGAAACAGGGAATGGGCATACTGGCATACACATGGAAACATGAAATCGGCCTACTGACATACACATGGAAATAGTGGGGAGGCCCTATTGGTATATACATGGAAATAGGGAATGGGCCTACTGACATACACATGGAAATAGCGAATGGGCCTACTGACATACACGTAGAAATAGTGGGGAGGCCCTACTGACATGAACGTGGAAATATTGGGGTGGGCCTACTGACATACACGTAGAAATAGGGGGTGGGCCTACTGACATACACATGGAAATAGGGAATTGGCCTACTGACATACACGTGGAAATAGTGGGCGGCCCTACTGGTATACAAGTAGAAATAGTGGGTTGGGCCTACTGACATACATTGTACACGTGGAAATAGTTGGGTGGGCCTACTGACATACACGTAGAAATAGTGGGGTGGGCCTACTGACATACACATGGAAATAGGGGGATGGTGGTCAACACACTGATATACATGACACGTGCAAATAGAGGGTTGCGCCAACCTACTGACATACACACGTGCATTATGGCGGTCAACACAGTAACACACGAATTAATCAACCAACCAAAAGGCCCGAAGCCGAGGCGCCCTTGTCTCCACTCCCAGCTGAAGTGCTCGTTGTAGTTGATCGTCTCATTCAGCTGCATCTCTGGTTCTCCTGAAAGGTGAAATGTAAGCCGCTGTACACAACTGTGTGCTGGGTATCCGTCATACATTAGTTGAATAGTCAAACCTGCTTTACTCGAACACATCCATCTAATGTTCAAGACGAGTGCCCCATTTGTGGCAGAATGTTTCATAGCTGTGCTCGGTGTAAATAATGACGGGACTCGTATTGTATCTTGTTGTAAAATACGTAATATAAGTGTAACTCAAAGTGCTTATGATGTTCTCGAGTTCTGAGTTAAGGGACCGTTCATAATTCCCGTGTGTGTAGTGTGGATTGTGAGGGGGGTGGGGGTGGGCACCCATTTTGTTCTGGGGACGTAGGGAGGTCATCAATTTTGTACACAGGTACAATTATGCTTAAAAATTATTGAGGGGTGGGGGTGTAATTGATGTTGTACATGACATGGGGAGGTGGGCTTCGATTATATCTTAAATTATAACCAAGAATAGATAGATAATATGAAGATTATTTAACTCTACATAAATAGCTTGTACAATGCTAACGAATACGTACACGTAGACTAAGGCTTAGTCTCTGAATATATATAATTTTGATAGTAACAAACAAACCCATTTATATTGAAAAGGAGCCAAGGGAGACCAGAGATTCAGAACCTGAGGAAATCTAGACTTGCTGTATTTAGGGCTTTAGCACTGCAGAGAGGGCTTGGCAGTAGGGAAATTAATGAGGTTCAGGGACTGTGAGACAGGCTAACATATACGTTACGAATTTGAACTGTGTAAAGTTGATCGTACAGTAAACAGCTTAGACATATTCGTCCTTTCCACATTTGGAAAGAAGCGAACCTTATAGGGAATAGACTTACTGACACAACATGGATTTAGGAATATATAGTGAGTGAGTGAATACTGCTGAGCACCACATCAGCAATTTTGCAAGTTCGTTTTATTCCAGGTTTTGAAAGGATTTGGCGTCTTAAGCAATATTCTGTTTATTGGTTTGTTGTTTTACGCCGCTCTCAGCAATATCCCAGCTATATGGCGGCGGACTGTAAATAATGTCTGGACCAGACAATCCAGTGATGAACATCATGAGCATCAATCTATGCGGTCGATATACGATGTTTTGAGTCAATCAGGTCAGCGAGCCTGACCACTCGATCCCGTTAGTCGCATCTTTCGACAAGCGGGGTTGCTGAAGACCAGGATGTTCACGGGTCGGTCCAATGGGTAAAATGGCATACATTTGTATATGGCATACGCAGTGTCTCGTGTTTTACGCCTACCTTTAAGAGTTATGTTAACTCCGCGGAGCCCTATATGAAGTCCTATCTCCGCTGTGATGTCTTTCCCAGTCCCTGCCTTGTATTTGGTTATAGTATTAGTGATGACCGACTCCTCCCAGGACATAGCGAAGTTGCTCACTGTGGAGAGAAGGAGAGTTAGCGCAGCTTGTGGAACAACAAAATCTGTTACATCAGTACAATTTGATAAACACAAGTGAGTTGGGCTATAAGGCCATGTTAAGCAACATTCTAGCAAAATGGGCTTCACAAACTGTACCCATGTGGAGAAGAAAACCTGGATCTTTGTGACGAGGTGAGTATGGTTTTCGCTATATACCAGCAATATCACGGCGGGGGATATTAGAATTGTGATTCACACATTAGACCCATGCAGGGAATCGAACCCGGGTCTTCGGCGTGACGAGCGGACGCTTTAACCACATCCTCCATTTAATAAAATAAGAAGGTCATGCGGGCTGTTTACATTTATGCGGGTATGTTGTTGACATATCTTGGATCATAATCAGGTTGAATTTAGGATCTAAACCCGGGATAAGCGGATCCTGACGCGGAGTCATGAATTGCCAATGCAGATTGATGTGACATAACATGGCCATCGGGCAACAGATTTGCGCATGAATATGTAAATGTCATTCTGGTTTGTTTGTGAAAGTGTTTTGAAATGTCTACGGGACGTATGCGTAATAAATACAAAACACATGCATGTCAAGCATCTCTGAGGGTGTGGGTTCGAATCCCGGATGGGACTCAACCAAACAAAAGTACTAGAATCTGTACGTTACTAAGAAAGTGTAATTCCAAATATAAAGTATGTTACATTTGACCACTTTCTAAATGTTAGAACCCATTGTTGATAAAATAGTTTATTTGTTTTATGTCGCAAACAGTCTCGTCTGTGTTTACAACATTAAGACTTAATGCTCGTGACTTGCTAAACTTCACTGACATCGAAACACAATATGCCCCATCACGATAAGCGCCTAAGCAGGAAGGTAGATTGCGACAAAAGCACGGGTCACTTCCTGATTGAGAGATGAAGCGCTTGCTGTGTCACATAATACGTGCGTTCTACAACCCGCTCAGGGGATGTGATACGGTGAGGTGAGGTGAAGTTGGATTTAACGTCGTGCTTGAGAATATTTCGCTCATATGACGACGTGCATGCGTGTGTATGTGTATGTGCGGCTGCTTGTACTAGCCCAGACTGAAGCTGGTTTTATAGTGCTAGCCCACTGAGATACCATGCCGCAGTGAAGCATGAATACCTCACTCAGACACATTATACAGACACATTATGACTCCGAGCCGACCAGTCCTTGCTGTACCCATTAATGCCGAGCGCCAGGCAGGGACCAACAAGTACCATATTTTAACGTCTTTTGGTATGACGCGGTCGGGGATCGAACCCGCGACCTTCCGCTCTCCGGCCGGACGCTCTAACCACTACACCACGGAGGCGGTCGGATGTGATACGGCTGCACCTGAACTAGGTCTTCAGTGGTACAGTATATCTCCAGCACAACGCCAGGGGATGCTAGAGTAACGCTTAGTCCATGAATATGTATAATATTGATAGTAACAAATAAACCCATTTACATTGAAAAGGAGCCCAAGTGAGTTGGGAGGAACTCTAGAATTGCTTCATTTAGGGCTTTAGCATTGCAGGGATGGCTAGGCAGTAGGGGATATAATCATTATTATTAAAAACAATTTAATTTAAGTTTTTTTGTTTTTCTTATTTTTATTTTTTTTATTGAATAAAGTAGGGAAAGCAATTAGGTTCTGGGACTGCGAGGCAAGGCAGACTAAGGCAGGGCGTACGAAAATATTTAATGTTTGAGAAAAAGGAAAACAAGAGACCTCCAGTTGAGAATACAACATATATACTCATGCCAATAATGGTTGTCAACCCCTTCAATTTTTTTGAATTGGAGAGGGGTGAGGGAGGTTGATGTGGGGGGGGGTGACAACCATTATTGGCATGAGTATATTTAGCTATTGTGTTGGGAGTTTAAAACAAAGAAAATGACTTAAGAGACATCACAATCGTATTTTTTCAGGTGTCAGGTTTAGCACTGTGATATACACGAAACATTACTGTCACAGGGGGGCTAAGAAAGTGTAATTCCAAATATAACATGTTACCAAGGGGCCTTGAACAGAAATTACCATGGGAAAATATTGCATACAGACAGAAAGTATCGTAACATCTATGATTTTGAATTTACATGTACCCACCTATATTCATACCATTATGTTTGTTTGGATTTATTATTTGACCCTTGCGTGCACAATACATTGATTCTAGACGTACACGTCATACAATCAAAGGCGAGCATCGCGTGCAAAACGTTTAGCACATATCAAGTTTCAGTAAACTGTTCCAGCTCGATAACTTAGAAAAGCGATGGGTTTCGTTGTTGATAAGAAAATATGGGGCCCCTACAACACCTTCACAAACATGACATGTTTGAGGTATGCAGACTGTTGACATGACATTGTGAGGTATTGCAAGGTATGTTGGTTGTCGTCCTTTGACTATCAGCTGATTGGATAGAAAATATCAGCAAACTAACGGTTTCCCTCGTTAATGGCCTTGATCGGCCAGGTCGACCACGACTGACAACTCCAACGTAGGATACAGCCCATCTCAGAATCACAAAACTTCATCCGTTTATGTCAAGTGGAGTGGAATAGCCTAAAATCGGCCGGATATAGAACCCGCCGACCCATCAGACGTCCGTTGTTATCTCCACAGGACTAGCAGTAGTACCACTAGCTTAGTGTCAAGCTCGACGTCACTGCCGTTTGATGTCATGGAGAAGGTCAACTGGTCAGGCAGACGTCAACTTCTTCTGTTCATGACAACAGATGGCCGAGCTCGGACCCTCCTTTGTAAATGATGTAAGACCACATCGAAGATATTTTTGCGTTGGCGGACACCCCCACCCCCACCCCACCCCGCCCTTTCAAAACTCCTGGATACGCCCATGACCATAGTTGACTGACCAAATGACCCCTTTTTTGGTTTACATTTGCTATTTTTCTTGGGGGTCAATTTATCAAGATTGTAAGTTAAATCGAGTTTTTGATAATTTCATTTGCTATGGTTAATGGTATAATATTTGCTCTATGAACAATATGGAGTGCTGCGATACTTGTTTCCATGTGTATACATATGCTTTGGCAGGTTATCTTTTAAAGATAAAAAATAGTGCAACACAGTGTAATAACATTATTGTACATTTTACCCGTCACCGTCGCAGACACGGTTCCCATACTCCGTTCAATATTTTAGACGTGAAATAGCATTTTCCTCTATTACTCTTGCTAGTAGTTGTTCATTGTTGACGAGAAATCACAATAAGGTATTTTTCAGGTATTACTAAATGCACCCTGTCATTTTCATTTTGCTTTTCTGTGATTATTAACTGACGGAACGGCACTTCATTTTTCTTAAGCTGAGAAAAATCTGGATTTTTCAAAATGCTGGATAATATTTTTCACATGGACGAGTGAGTGAGTATGGTTTTACTCTGCTTCTAGCAATATTTTAGCAATACCGCAGCGAGAGACACCAGAAATGGGCTTCACACATTGTACCCAGATGGGGAATCGAACCCGGGTCTTCGGCGTGACGAGCGAACGCTTTAACCACTAGGCTACCCAGCCGCCCCTCACAGTGATGTATGATAGTCAGTCAGATATGGTAACGACTCATACAATCGGAGCAAACTGCGCGTTAAACATTAAACACGGATGTAATTCAAGTGCCGCCATCAATAAAACCAGGAAGTTTGTCAGCGTCACGGCTGATAAGAGATAAGTATATTTATTTACATTCGTGCATTTCTTGCGTGTTGGAGTGTTGTTATCGGTTTACCTCCTACAAGCGCCTGATTAAACGGGTATGTCCAAATAAAACTTGCAATGTCTCTCCACAAGGTAACAGGCCATTTGACAAGTAAAAACGTCTGTTGTTTCTGTATGACATATTCACATATCGGTATGTCTCACTGGAGTGAAAGAAGCAGTTAATGTGGACTATTTACCTGTTTAATGTGACATAAAACTTAAATATTTGTATCTACGTATGTTTGCTGAACGTATAAAACGTATAGAAGATTATTGGACAGGTTTTGGTCTGACTTTCCTTGGGTGTGGTAGTATTTGTCACAGAGTTGAGGGGTACTTACACAGTATGGAGGCACCGATAAATAAGCTGACTGTTATTCGGATAAATGTGAAGAGTACCTGAAAAGAAAATTATTTGAATATAACCATTTGGATCTTGGGTAATGCGCGAAATGTATAACAAACAGCCTACATCTTTGTCCAGACAATACAACAGACAGCTTACCTCCTTGTCCAGACAACACAACAGACAGCCTACATCCTTGTCCACACACTACAACAGAGAGCTTACCTCCTTCTCCAGACAATACAACAGACAGCCTACATCCTTGTCCAGACACTACAACAGACAGCCTACCTCCTTGTCCACACACTATAACAGACAGCCTACCTCCTTGTCCAGACACTACAACAGACAGCCTACATCCTTGTCCAGACACTACAACAGACAGCCTCCATCCTTCTCCAGACACTACAACAGACAGGCTACCTCCTTGTCCAGACACTACAACAGACAGCCTACATCCTTGTCCAGACCCTACAACGGACAGCCTACATCCTTGTCGAGACAATACAACAGACAGCCTACATCCTTGTCCAGACACTACAACGGACAGCCTACATCCTTGTCGAGACAATACAATAGAGAGCCTACATCCTTGTCGAGATAATACAACAGACAGCCTACATCCTTTTCCACACACTACAACAGACAGCCTACATCTTTGTCCAGACAATACAACAGACAGCCTACATCCTTATCCACACACTACAACAGACAGCCTACATCCTTGTCCAGACAATACAAAAGACAGCCTACCTCCTTGTCCAGACACTACAACAGACAGCCTACATCCTTGTCCAGACAATACAACAGACAGCTTACCTCCTTGTCCAGACACTACAACAGACAGCTTATCTCCTTGTCCAGATACTAGAACAGACAGCCTACCCCCTTGTCCAGACACTACCAGAGACAGCCTACCCCCATGTCCAGACACTACAGCAGTCAGCTTGCCCCCTTGTCCAACAACAGACAGCCTACATCTTTGTCCAGACACTACAATAGACAGCCTACCCCGTTGTCCAGACACTACCAGAGACAGCCTACCCCTTGTCCAGACACTACCAGAGACAGCTTACCCCCTTATCCAACAACAGATAGTCTACATCTTTGTCGAGACACAACAACAGACAGCCTACTCCCTGCCCAGACACTACCAGAGACAGCCTACTTCCCTGCCCAGACACTACCAGAGACAGCCTACTACCCTACCCAGACACTACCAGAGACAGCCTAATTCCCTGCCCAGACACTACAACAGACAGCCTACCTCCCTGCCCAGACACTACAACAGACAGCTTACCTCCTTGTCCACACAATACAACAGACAGCCTCCATACTTGTCTAGACACTACAACAGACAGCCTCCCTCCTTGTCCAGACACTACAACAGACAGCCTCCCTCCTTGTCTAGACACTACAAAACACAGAGCTTACCTCCTTGTCTAGACACTACAACAGACAGCCTACCTCCCTGCCCAGACACTACAACAGACAGCCTCCCTCCTTGTCCAGACACTACAACAGACAGCCTACATCCTTGTCCAGACACTACAACAGAGAGCTTACCTTCTTGTCTAGACACTACAACACAGAGCTTACCTCCTTCTCCAGAGAATACAACAGACAGCCTACATCCTTGTCCAGACAATACAACAGACAGCCTACATCCTTGTCCAGACACTACAACGGACAGCCTACATCCTTGTCGAGACAATACAACAGACAGCCAACATCCTTTTTCAGACACTACAACGGACAGCCTACATCCTTGTCGAGACAATACAACAGAGAGCCTACATCCTTGTCCAGACACTACAACGGACAGCCTACATCCTTGTCGAGACAATACAACAGACAGCCTACTTCCCTGCCCAGATAATACAACAGACAACCTACTTCCCTGCCCAGACAATACAACAGACAGCATACCTCCTTGCCCAGACAATACAACAGACAGCCTACATCCCTGCCCAGACAATACAACAGACAGCCTACTTCCCTGCCCAGATAATACAACAGACAGCCTACCCCCTTGTCCAGACACTACCAGAGACAGCCTACCCCCATGTCCAGACACTACAGCAGTCAGCTTGCCCCCTTGTCCAACAACAGACAGCCTACATCTTTGTCCAGACACTACAATAGACAGCCTACCCCGTTGTCCAGACACTACCAGAGACAGCCTACCCCTTGTCCAGACACTACCAGAGACAGCCTACCCCCTTATCCAACAACAGATAGTCTACATCTATGTCGAGACACTACAACAGACAGCCTACTTCCCTGCCCAGACAATACAACAGACAGCATACCTCCTTGACCAGACAATACAACAGACAGCCTACCTCCTTGTCGAGACACTACAACAGACAGCCTACTTCCCTGCCCAGACACTACAACAGACAGCTTACCTCCTTGCCCAGACACTACAACAGACAGCATACCCCCTTGTCCAGACACTACAACAGACAGCCTACTTCCCTGCCCAGACAATACAACAGACAGCCTACTTCCCTGCCCAGACAATACAACAGACAGCCTACTTCCCTGCCCAGACAATACAACAGATAGCATACCTCCTTGCCCAGACAATACAACAGACTGCCTACTTCCCTGCCCAGACACTACAACAGACAGCCTACTTCCCTGCCCAGACAAAACTACAGACAGCATACCTCCTTGCCCAGACAATACAACAGACAGCCTACCTCCCTGCCCAGACAATACAATAGACAGCCTACCTCCTTGTCCAGACAATACAACAGACAGCCTCTTTCCCTGCCCAGACAATACAACAGACAGCCTACTTCCCTGCCCAGACAATACAACAGACAGCCTACCTCCTTGCCCAGACGATACAACAGACAGCCTACCTCCTTGCCCCGCATTCCCGGCAGAACGATGTAGAAGGAGAATGCCAGGATGACGATGCAAAAAATGAGACCGGACTCCAGAATGTCGGCCTCGAATGGCGTCTTGACGGACTCGTAGAATGTTGGGGCGCCATTCTTGCGGAATGCTGTGTATAAGCCCATGACGATGATGGTAGGGCCACCTCACACGTCGATGTTTCTGTAACAGAAAGATAACAGATGAGGGGTGAGAGTGTAATAACTGGAGAGGGTAGTTACATGTTCTCTAACAAAAGGCTGCCAACAGTGACATGTCGATTTTTTTTCTTTCAAAGAACCTACAGATAAATAAATAAAATGTTGGTAAACCATTAAAACGCAAGTAAATCTATCAAAACACGTTTCAAAACATTTACGCCTTTTTGGGGAAAATAATCCCAAAGCGCCAGAAGTGTGTAGTTTCTTTTGTATGTCAGTATAGTATGTGCATACTGTATCTTTACACTGAAAGCACATTGCGCTTATCTCCAAGCTCCTTTTACCAAACACAAAACCCTTAGTGTTAGCAAGGTCACAGAGTGCAGCCATGGGCTTAGTGCAGTGTTCTGGTTGTTAATACTCTGTTGCCCCTGAAACTTGAATACAACTTTCGTTGATTTGTACTGAATTTGGTACCCAAAAATGCATTGCCACGCATATTTTGAAGTATTGTTGTAAACTTTACAGCTTGTTATCGATAATTGTACACATGATTATTACAAAATGCCAACCGACAGTGATTAGAAAAAAAATATTTTTCTATAAATAGCCGCTTTCGCTTGGTGCGGCCGTGAAATTAAATGTTTCAACCAAAGGTGGTTAATGGGATTTGAACCTCCTGGTTATATATTTTTACCCGTCGAGGGAAGGATGGCAATTGACAAAACGCGTCGAGTTCGTTGTCAGGAGTTATGTCCCATGCTCGAATCAGGATCCTCTGATCGTTGATTCAAATGAGTTTCACCCGTGGCCACCCACGTTTGGCTTTTCTCCAATATGAGGGTAACGCCCAAATATAGTGTACATTTACTATTGAAATAATGTTAAACGTATAACCTAATACTTCATAACAATGTTATCAGGTTGTTTACCCGATAACTGCGTCATATAAACTAGTGTTCAAAAGAAACTATACACCTAAAAAAATTACATAAAAACTCAATAACAAATACAATAACAAAATGAAGTGATAAGACCATACTGAGCCATGTCACACACGTACAGACCCATCCTTTCCGGGAACAAACGAAAATATCTCTGATATAACACGAAATGCATACTGTATAAAACATCCTACGCGACACGTGAGCAACACAGCAGTTAAAAGAACACAAAAATATGCCACGTTTGAAGCAAATCGAGAGAGAGAGAGAGAGAGAGAGAGAGAGAGAGAGAGAGAGAGAGAGAGAGAGAGAGAGAGAGAGAGAGAGAGAGAGAGAGAGAGAGAGAGAGAGAGAGAGAGAGAGAGAGAGAGAGAGCTGTTGGAATGACCCAGCAAGGAGCTAACCACACCGTCATGGCCAAAACCTTCGGCTGCACCAGAGCAACTGTTATCGCGTTTGATGCAACGACTAAAACAAATAGGAAATGCTATACGTCAGACAGGCCTAGGAGTGGTCGACCACGTGTGACAACGCCCGGTGATGATCGCCACATCCGGACATCGTTTGTATCAGTCGAAACACAGTGTACCGGCTACTAAGAGACCAGGGTATTCGAGCACATCGACAATACCGCGGAGTGCATCTGACTCTCAAAAAACAACGTCGTCGATTTACATGGGCCTACGAGAGTAGGTTTTGCCTGTATAGTATTAACTGACGGCTCGAGTAGGTGAACGTTTAGCAAGTCCGACCGTTTTTAGTCGGTAGTGTGATGGTGTAGGGAGTGATCTGCGTTGGTCTCAAAACGAGACTTGTGATTATTCATGGCAACCTGAATGCTCGAAGATACAGGGATGAAGTTTTTGCGACCAGTTCTGTTGTCATTTATACAGCAACAACCACGTTTTATTGTCAACCAACACGATATCGCAAGGCCTCAAACAGCAAGACTGACAAACGACTTTCTGCATAACGCTAACATCGTTGTTTTGCCGTGGCCAGCATGTTTTCCCCCCATGAATCCGATAGAACCTTATGGGACTACCTGGATCGACAAATCAGAAGACTACCAACGCCACCTGTCACCGTCAACAACTGGAACAATGTCTCCTACAGGAATGGCAACGAATCACGCCTAACGGGTCATCAATGCGTCGACGTGTTTTGGCGTGTATTGAAGCCAGTGGTCACACTCACTATTGATTCAACATTAGATGACGTTTTCCAGAAATAACCGCCTTGTTGATTTGTGTAAAAGTTCAGACTTTGATACCACGTGTCTTTCACACAGTGTCACCCAAACGGTACTTGCGACATTGTATGAAATGAAAATGTGTACCTTTCCTGTACATTGAATATTCTATTGAAATGAAACAGATGTTTATTTTATATATATGCTTTCCTTTCTTTTCTTTACTTTATAAGCTTAGATAAACACAGGGTATACTTTCTTTTGAGCACTAGTTTATGTTAACGCCTCACTGATCCATTTGAATTAGAATGAAGAGAGCAATGTTCGATCGACGAACAATTGCGGACACTAACTCCCCTCCACGCAAGTAAAGAAAAAGCACCAAAAAATTCTACAGGCAGACATGTGAATGTGAATGCGAAAGTTGCTTTGCATACTTTTCAGTGCCTTCCTTTGTTGAACATAAGGATGACCTATATGTGCATGTGCACAACAGAGATTGACGTAACTGAAGAATAACGCTGAACAGTGTGCTACCCAAGCTGGTGCGTCGCTCCCTTGACTAATATGCCTATCAAGACATTTGTGCAGCTCTCCAGCATGCAGTGTTAGTTTGCCTTTTACCCTGAGGCTTATTTCTAATGGGAGAAAGTTTACATAGGCGTTTACCAGGGATAATAATCGAGGAGACAGGCGGATCCTGAATCGGGCAAGGGACATAACTTTACACAGCCCGTTCATTCTGTAAAGCCAATAGTCAGGACAGGTTACTTGCATAATAAACTCTTTAAAAACGACTTATTACTCCGGGACTTGACAAAGTCGGACTGTCTCTCTGTTGCGGTATTGTTCGGATTGACGAGGTTTCAAGCGGTAGACGTGACACGCTGTTATTAAACTGTTATCCATTCATTCGTCTTGACTAGAATACCCTTGGGTTGCACGTATATGTGGATTCCCATTTTGGAAACAAAATGTGCATGAATTATTTTCAAACCATTGTCACTGATAACTCCTTAATACTGTGTGAAGCCCATTTGTGGTGTCCCCCGCCGTGATATTGCTGGAATATTGCAAAAAGCGGCGTAAACCTGCACTCACTCACTCACGCCTTAATACCCCAAACCTCCCTGCCACACATGGAGTCAGTCATAGTCTTGGTGGACATGTCCGACTTTGTGGTGATATCGACAAATGGACAGACAGACAAAACAACAAAAAACAAAACACACACACACCCCATAAACACAAAAACATATATTTGCGGAGAGTAACATACCCTTCAAACTGTCACGATTTTATTGCCAGAAGCATATAACAAGAGTATAAATATCATCACAAACCTACGATTATAAAACTAGCAATGAAACTTGATCGTCGCCCCTTCATACAATACTGCTTCAGGGCCCGTTGATTCTACTTCCTGGATCAACAGGTTCTAATGACTTCTCTATTACAGAATTTATACACTGAAACATATTATCCCTGGGTCGGTTCAAATAACACTAACTTTACAACAAAAATATTTTACCAACCATTATTCTTTAAACAAACTGTGTTTCTATAGATATCCATATATGGCATCACCATCGCGGTAATGACTATCTCGAATGAATCATGAGAATGTGTGAAACCCGTATGGATATTAAAAAGGGAATTATGAAAAATAAAACGATAAAAAAATGTAGGTGAATAAATAGGTGAATTGTTCGTTGCCATTAACAAGGAGTGAGTGAGTGAGTTTGGTTTTACGACACTCTTAACAATATTCCAGCAATATCACGGCGGGTGAGACCAGAAATCGGCTTCACATATTGTACCCAAGTGGGGAACCGAACCCGGATCTTCGGTGTGATGAGCTAACCCTTTAACCACTAGGCTACCCCACCGCCCCTGTGTGAAGATGACATCACCCTGCAATCGACGGTAGAGTTGAAATAAACACCATAAATGAATATTTATCATCATATTTACATATCGTTACAGTCAATTATAGAAAGATGATTATGAATCATATCACAATTTACTTTTGGGATCAGTAATGCAATACTTAATATTGACTTATGTTTTAAATCTGCCCATTAAAACTGATAAGGAATAAGGTCCGCTTCTGTTTACATTCCCGTTTGTTCAAACTTAAGTCAAATTCAAGTAGAGGCTTTGCTACTGTTGAACAGAATCTCCATTCACGCGTCGTGTGTGCCGTCAGTTTGAGCTAACAACTGTGAT
This sequence comes from Haliotis rubra, assembly GCF_003918875.1. NCBI lineage: Eukaryota > Metazoa > Mollusca > Gastropoda > Lepetellida > Haliotidae > Haliotis > Haliotis rubra. The sequence goes on from NW_025767634.1 coordinate 3,784,590, forward strand.
TATATAGTACACTGCATTTAGCACCCTTAAAACCTTCTCCCTTCTTGATCTATTTTACGTGCTATTGTCCGTCGTTACCCATGTCTCAGTATAATAGCCAGTGATCGGTGTATTTCTAACAGCGTTCAAGACCCGTCGTTGATCATTTTACTGTAATCCTAATGACATATTTGAACGCTATACTTTACATGTGTATACTTACATATCCAGCCCTGTATTGTGACTCGTTTTGTCGGAGGCTAATATTCATGTGGTTTTGTTATAATTATACTAAATATTCTACACTTCAAATGTTGAAACGTGTGGATGTCAACGGGTTGGGAATGGGAATACAACGAGCCCCCTCAAAGTGTTTCAACCAATGGATGAACTTCCACTTGGCACATCGGAAACAGATGATGGGCGCGGCGCGGCTGTACACTGTCCGAGTGCAATGCATTATTCAAGCGGCGATAAGAGTTTAGCAGCGAATATGCACCTCGACTGCATATTCGATTATTTATACTCAGTGTAGTATTTTTGCACACGATAACTTGACAATTACCAAGAAACGGAGGCACGTTTGATTTACCCATATAAAACACACATTGTAATATTTTTTCTATATCACAGGACACTTTCATTTGACATGTTATACTGTACCAGTTATGTAGTTCTTCAGTAAACCGAAATGGGACTTTTTTAACCAGCGTTGTTTACCACTCACCCATGTATAGTTGTGAAGTGGCTTGTGCGTCTTATCACTGCGCCATGGTGGTTGCCGTCGCAGTTACTAATAACGAAGCCGTTTCGGAGCTGAACGGTTACACTTTTCAGTTTCGCATGAATCGTCCTGATATGAATATTAATGACGGAATTTGAATATTTTTGTAATATATGCCGTTGCAATCATATGTTAAGGCTAAAACATGTCACCGGATCAGCAAGTTGTCCATCAACTGTTGAGCGGTGTAATGGCTGTGCCCAAATACATAGCGCATTGGGTAACCACGGCGGGTTTAGTGAAAATGTTTATCGTTAAAATGGCATTGTGTACTTCACGTTTATAGTTATGCTTATATATATATATATATATATATATTTATATATTAAAAGTCTGTTCATAACCACTGATGGGTATCGCAAATTACCTTCCTGGTTTTAGGTTGAGCTTTCGACAAATACAATTTTACCTACCCTCAACTGAAATATTCCGTTCCCAGTTTCGTTGTCTTTACAGTGGTTCCTGAAATCGGCAACTTTGTCCAACGAAGGTAATGGAATTTAAGGCTTTGAAGTTGTGCTACTACACCTTCGCAATTCGCCTCCCACCCTCGCTGTTGTTGTTCAAAGTCACGTGACACCCGCTGTCAGTAATTTTCTTCCTTGTTAATTTAACATGTGTATACATAACGCGCACTGTTTGCCTGTTTACTAGGAGAGGATTGCTCACATTGGTCGATGCGACCTTGGAAGGAGTATCTGAGCTGCATCCATGCATTTTCTTTCTCGAATTTCAAAAGCGGTTGATCATATTTGTAAAATTTGTTCCTTTTTTGCTGCCTCCTATACCTTCTGTATACATGATTGTATGCTTCAACGCTGCAGTCTAGACTAACACTCAGTCTCTGAATATATATACATGTATATAACTTTGATGGTAACCAATGAACGCATCTAAATTGAAAAGGGACCCAGTGAGATGGGTGATTCAAATTCTGTACCTGAAGAAATCTAGACTTGTTTCATTTAGGGCTTCGGTATTGCAGGGAGGGCTAGGCAGTATGAAAAGTAATGTGGTTCAGGGACAGTGAGACGACTACGCTGCAGTCTAACACTGCCATCTAGGTCTCATGAGCTGTCGCGAGATGATTTGTCGACGGACGCAACTGTGTGTGACTTCAGACTGGGACTTATCTGTAAGGGCAGCAGACATATATTTTGAGACAATGTTTATACGTATATAAGCATACCTAAGTTCTATTAAGTCCTTCACTCAAGCAAGCAGCCAAAACAACGTTGCATGTGTATTAGTCTCCCTGGTATTAGATGACGTTGTTTGAGTCTGATTTTAATCAAGTTTCCCAGCAGTGCAAGCATTTTCGGAATTCTGAGGCATGGTTGGTATGATAGCTGAGATTGATTTTGGTTCTCCGTTTTGTACCTTAGTATCTTAGCATTTGAATCTCGCCTGACCATTGAGTGAGTGAGTGAGTGAGTTGGGTTTTACGCCTCTTTTAGCAATATTCCAGCCATATCACGGCGGGGGACACCAGAAATGGGCTTCACACATTGTACCCGAATCACTGGCGTGACGAGCGAACGCTTTCACCACTATTTACCCCACCGCCCCCTACACCATTGAGACCAATGTGAATAACCTGAAGCTAAGTTAGGTGACCAGACAAAACTGTCACGAGTTATAAATTATATATATTTTACAATATCAATTTTTTTAAAGACACTTGACACGGAACACGTTAGTCTTTCAGCCGCTGATGTGGGATACTGTTCCTGTATTTGGATATTGATGGATACATTCCTCGAACAAGCCTGGTACTGCTCATATAACCTTTGTCGGCTGTAATTTACGATATTTGAATTTCCCTTTTCATTCATTAGGTGTAGTACTGAACACAATCACCACACTTCATTTACGTTATCGTTGGAATGTATTTTAATGCAAGACAGACAACACTAAAATTGTTTTCACAGCCTTTTCGTTGTACGCTATTACAAAATATTTTTCACTTAGGAAATTTACATAATGACTACATGTGACAGTCAGTTTTACAAATGCACTAAAACCCAGATCGACTAAATTTTATTTATGTATTTCCAAAGTGTATAGAAAGATAATAATAAGTTATTAATGCTAGGATTATACGCACAATATATAAACACGAATTCTGACTTCCGTTTTTCTTTCGATCCTAAAATTTACTCGTACCGCCCTTATTTTACACACAGCAAACCTACTACTACAGTGAAGCCTCGTTAATCCTACTTACCGTCCGGTTCCGGAAACCGAATTTCCGGATTATCGAGGCAAATTATATAGGCATAGATTGGTAACAAGCTGAAATCGCCCGGGAGGCGAGACATCCGGATTATCGGAGTACGGACTAACGGGGCTTCACTGTATCTGGCTTTGGGTGTTTTGTATAGAAATTGTGATACAATTACTCTGGAGTGGGTTTGTTTGAGTTAGATGTCCGCGCCGCTCCAAATAAGGTTTGGGTTTTTGAGCCACCGTTGTTCTTTGCGTAAAGCAGAGTTGCGCCCCTTGGCCGTGGATCGTTGCACACCCACACTTGTCGCCGATGCTGGAGTCAGTGATCCGTGTAAATTCCGGGGTTTATGAGCTGATGTTTAGGTTTCTCAGTAACCTACACACCATGACTGCGTGAAAAGAAATAAACCTTTCTTCCCTGAATACCCCTCAACATGGCTATCACAATGCACGTACAACCCACATGAACTGTTATATGAAATACTATCCATCCAAGCTTATCAATGGTAATATTATTTCTTTGTCACATTAAATGCCATGTGACATGCTAGAAACCTATGGTCGTGGACTGGAATCCTAGTAAGTGAGTGTGTTTTGTTTTACGCCGCACTCAGCAAAATTCCATACATGGTGGCGGTCTGTAAATAATCGAGTCTGGACCAGACAGTCCAGTGATCAACAGCATGAACATCGATCAATTGGATAACGATGGCACGTGTCAACTAAGTCAACGAGCTTGACCACCCGATCCCGTTAGTCGCCTCTTACAACAAGCATGGGTTACTGAAGATCAATTCTAATCCGGATCTCCGCGGGTCGATTCGAATCCTAGATCGTCCTGATGTAGTCAGACAGACCCTGAAACAGATATATCAAAGAAAGCCCATGCAAGTCAAGAATATGAGGCAAGTCTAGATGACCACAGTGTCTGAAAATTAAGAAAGTCTGTGTGCTCCTTTTCATAATATTTTATTATGATAATTTGGGAACAGTTTTTTTCTGTAAAATATGTTCATTTCAGAGACTAGATGTTAGTCTAGTCCTGAATATGTGCTTCAAGTTTCGCCATAGGCCTACCTGTATTAGTGGGTTTCCTCTATGACGTTCCACCCACATTAAATTGACACGACGTCTTATTGGAATTATGTTCAAAGCGGTTTTACCAGAACCCCAGTGAATGAGTTAGTTTAGTTTACGCCGCGTTTAGAAATATTGCAGCAATATCACGGCGGGGGACACCAGAAATGGGCTTCACACAACCAGAACTAAGAAATGCATCTCATCAGGCTGTCCTCCCACGTCAAACGCCATGGTGGGTCTGGAGGACCGTTCAAAACAGAACTCATCCTCTCTTGAATATTCGCTAGATACACGGCAGCGTGGGACCTGAACGTAGATTTAGTGATGCAAGATAGTACGGAGCTGCGGGTTATGGCAAACATAATTCTTCATCGCACCTGTTTTAGCTAGCACCTAGATTTGAATGTTGCGCCGTCATCATATTCTAATGTTGCAACATCAGTATGAACCGAGTTAAGTGGATGTAGGTAAGTTTGAGTTTGAATTGTATACGTTGATACGGCCGTATACAGTGCACTTTCGGTTCATTTTACAAGGCCCTGGCGAACATCCTAAAGTCTGTTTGCATTTGGTAATGATGCAGTATAGTGTCTTAACAAAAGGTAAGAACAAAATCCTGAAGCCATTCGTCTCCGGCGAAAAGGTCATGGATAGGCTAGTCTGTCTCACACTACCTAAACCATGCACATTATTTTCCCTACTGCCAAGCCATGCCTGCAATGCTAAAGCCCTAAATGAATCAAGTCTAGATTTTCTCATCTTCAGGTTCTGAATTTTCCATCTCACTGGGGCTCCTTTTCAATTTAAATGGGATTATTTGTCACTTTCAAAATTATATATATTTAGAGGCTAAGCGTAAACTTTATCTGTTGGACAGAGACAGGTGCGCGATTGAGTAGCGGCTCGCAATCCGTTAATAGATTAGAGTTATTCCCCTTCAATATCTCAGCAATGTCACTTCAGAAATAAACGTGGGTGCAATATTTGCGGAATTGTCTCGATAAATTGCTGATGTCAGCCACGTTATGCTGTTAATCTGAAGCCGAAATGTCAGATAGAAGTATTTGATTTGGGTTAGAAATAGCCGAGAGCCGCGATGCGGTCTTATACGGTCAAGACATGTCAAACTCAAAGTGCATGTTACGGTTTGTGACTAGTCTTTGGGATTTTTCCAAAGCCTCTTACAAACTGATATAACATCCTACATTTTTATGATTTCACATCTGGACACGTTGTGTCATGGGACATATTGCAAGGATGATGTACGATGGTGTGTTGTGTTATGTTTTCTTATACATATACAATGCCGTCCGGTAATTTCGCGCACCTAAGCACATCGATCTTTACATCTGAACATTATGTATTTTAAATCATGTTTTTATGTGGAAAGTGTGTGTTAGGTGTATGTAGTGTTTGCCATGATGATTAAACTTGACATGTATTTTGTTGGGGAGGTGCTTGAAAAAATGTAACCCAAGATGGATGGAGTGAATGTGGCTGTTGAAGAAAGAGCAAAATGCAATGCATTACTACATCCAATCCCACCAGCCCACCCAACCCAATAGTAAATTACCTACCTTCATCAGATTCTCTGTTCTTGACAAAACAAAATGCACATATGAAAAATATGCATCATACCATTTAATCACATTGTTAATGAAGATCGATGTTGATCACCCATACTAGCATTACTTAAATATCCAACTTGTAGATGACACTCAGAAACTTTTGTATGTTAACAGGAAGTTCATGTTTTGTCCTTTACAGGATGAGAGCTGCTGAAAAGAGTGGTATTGAATAAAACATAGTAAAACAATGAGATCAAAACATCTGTCCGTCATTCACCGCTGTAGGAGTCTCAGTAGTGTCCCAGCCAATGGGGATCAGTCTTTCAAACTGACGCATCTAAAAGCAGCAAATATTGATGAAGAGGAACACAAATATGAAAGGAGAGCTGCATTGTATGTCCATGTGAGTATACCTTAGTCTGATCAATTACAGACAGTTTTGTGTGAAGAAGTAAATAATTGCCTCTGGACCAGACAATCCAGTGACCAATGTCATGAGCATCAATATACACAATTGGGATACTATGACATGCTTCAACAAAGGTAGAGAGTCTGACCACCCAATCCTGTTAGTCGCCTTTAATGACAAGCATGGGCTGCTGAAGACCAATTCCATGCTTGTCATGAGAGGTGATTAACATGGTCAGGTGGTCTGCTTCACATACTTGGTTGATGCATGTCATTGTGTCCCAGTTTTAGTAGATCGATGATTTAAACATCTTTATTAGATCTGATTGAATAGAATAGTGCTTTTTTATTTATATACAAAGGCTAGAAAATGTTCACATCATTTTGTATGTATTGTTGAATAAAAATACATGGTTTGTCACACACTCCTGAAACCTTTTGTGTTTTCAGTGGCCTTATTGCAAGAGACGATGTACATACTGCAACTTCAACAAATATATCAAGTAAGTTTTGAAAGGGCATTGAAGAAGAGCAGAGGTTTTGGTCATTGCTGTTGAAACTGCAGAGAAAGTAAATATAAACATGTGAGTGAGTGAGTGAGTGAGTTTACTTTTACGCCGCACTCAGCAATATTCCAGCTATATGGAGGTGGTCTGTAAATAATCGAGTCTGGACCAGACAATCCAGTGATCAACAGCATGAGCATCGATCTAGCGCAATTGGGAACCGATGACATGTGTCAACCAAGTCAGCGAGCCTGACCACCGATCCCATTAGTTGCTTCTTATGACAAGCATTGGTTACTGAAGATCAATATTCTAACCTGGACCTTCATGGGTATATAAACATGTGACAGAAATATACACTTTCTCAGTAACGATTCCAGTACTTTCAGGGTTGAGTCCCATCTGCATTTGAACCCACACTCTCAGAGTCATGCACCTAATCACAAGCACACAGTGTCATTGATCTTACCACAATCTCAGAGTCATGCACCTAATCACAAGCACACATTGTCATTGATCTTACCACACTCTCAGAGTTGTGCACCTAATCACAAGTACACAGCGTCATTGATCTCACCACACTCTCAGAGTCGTGCACCTAATCACAAGCACACAGCGTCATTGATCTCACCCACTCAGTCATTGCATCTTCCATTAAACTGGACATCTGACACCTGGTAGTTCAGATCAGGGCGGGGGTAGCCTAGTGGTTAGAGTCTTCGAATCCCCACATGGGTACAATGTGTGAAGCCCATTTCTGGTGTCCCCGCCGTGACATATTGCTGACAAAACTCAGTCAGTCAGTCAGTTCAGATCACATACTTTGTGTACTCTCTGACGAGTGTTTCATCACGTAAATGCTCAGCACCACGCAGGGTCAATAACCCTTTTAATAAGATTTGGTCAGACTATGATTGGAGCACAACACTTTGACTGTCCACTCAGACAATCTGTCCACTACATCAGTATGAAGAATACATGGAGTAAGGAATATTCTAACAATGCTTTGTCATAGAAGTGTCCATTCTGGAATTCAAATCCCAACTAAACATATGTTATGTCGTGAGACCTTTTGTTTTGTTCCAGTCGCAATGTCGAGGAGGTGAGAATGAGAGACAATCTTGTGAGGGAGACCAAAAATCTCATCAAGCTCAGCGGTGTGTCCGCCATTTCATCCATCTTCTTTGGAGGAGGTAGGAAAATCCATTCTGTTAAACAGAACCTAGAAAGTTATGTGTCCAATATCCAGAAGTTCTGAATTTGAACCTCATGTTACATTCCAAACTGAAACTCAGAAACACTGTAGAGGTTGCCAAATGCCTATTGTTATGATTACCTGTGAGCACCGCGATTAGAACTGGTCTTCAGTAACCCATGCTTGTCATAAGAGGCGACTAACAGGATCAGGTGGTCAGGCTCGCTGACACATATCATCATATCCCAAATTACGTAGATTGATGCTCATGCTGTTGATCACTGGATTGTCTGGTCCAGACTCAATTATTTACAGACAGCCGCCATATAGCTCGAATATTGCTTAGGGCAGCATAAACCTAATTTCACTCACTCACTCATGATAATTCTTGATAATTCATTTCAGTTTTTGCATAAAAGCTGCCCTCGTTCCTTACAGCCCTGCTTTTAAATTGTTGCTATCAACCAGCTTGTAAGATTGGTTAATTTAGGCTTGGTGTAAGAGTATCATGCACTCAGATTGTAATTAAAAACTAGACCATGTAGCTAACAGGCCCGATTATTGCAAAAGTGCATATCATTTTTATGAAAATCAGTACAGATTATAACATAAATCAGTACACCAGTTGGCATATGATTAAGTACAGATTGTAGAACAATGGAATTAGCACCTTTAGCCCGACCAATTTTGTTAATGTTAAAGTTACCCAAAGAGCTTTTAGAATTTTAAACCTTTTTAAGGGTAATTTTTTTATATATATTATCACTATCCTAGCTAGAAGTTGGCAGGATATTCTCACTTATTTTGTGTTTCTTCAGGAACCCCCAGTTTAGTTAGTGCAGATACCATTGCAAGTATCATTAACCAAGTCAAAGCTCAGGTAACGCTGCCCAAATCAGGGGAGATCACTCTTGAGGCCAATCCAACATCTCTCGAGACAAGTCGCTTGAGGTTAGTTTCTTCTTTTATTTGATCATGAACAATGTCTACTTTAAACATTTTTTGTGAAGAGTTGCCTCCCTTGGCCATACTAGGATCTCCTGGTCATGTGTTTAGATCCCAGATTCTCCAATAAAAAACTGTTGTATTGAATAGTAACATTCATATATTACATATGCAGCATTAAGTAGTGTTCACTCATTCAACCCTTGCTGTAATAGACTTAAGAGAGGACTTTATACCAAACTTACATGCTGACAGTCATGTCCCCATAGATAGATGCTCACCTTATTGATGAACATATACACTTCAATGAATAGCTGCTTTTGCTACACATCCCTAATTTATATTTTTAGAGAATTCCGTGATGCAGGTGTAAATCGCCTGTCTATTGGAGTACAGGTAATATTTTTGCTTTTACTTCCAAACTGACTTTTGCGTTGAGGATTGAGTGCATGTGTTCACAAAATTAAGAATGGGAGTGGGTGTGGAGGCACACTGACTGTTGAGTTGCAGGGCTCGATTTAGTGCTTTGTTATTTGCACTGGTGCAACCCAGTATTACAAAGTGCAACCTAGTTACAAGGTGCAAGTCAAATTTTCAGAATTACATCAACGATGAATCTAACATTATAAGCATAAATATGTCAGCTCATTTTTCTTCTAAACTTTGAATAGCTATGGCATCGAAACATTTGCTATTCATAGACTCGTCTCGGTTATGACAGCTCATGTAAACAGATATCAGCTGTGTCTCTGTGTTGCTATGGTTTCATGGGTACTACATCACGGAAATATTTTTATGTGCACCAAACCTTTTGACATTTTAAACACACTACGTTGCAACTGGAATTTGGCTGGTGCAACTAGGTTTTTATCTTTGGTTGCACCTGGTGCAAGTATGTTAACATCTCTTAAAGGTCACATGCAACCAAAAAATCAAACATAATTAAAACACAATTATCACTTATTCATGACATATAATATACATTGCTGGTTATGAAAAAACATATAAACAAAATTATAAGCGTACAATCGCAAATCAAAAGTGCAATATTGTGTACTTGGGTTTACTTCCCAAGAAACGAAGCAGCCAGGATACCGAACCCAGTCAGAGCGGGTGGGTGTGCACTCAAGTGTAACGGCTGGTTCATTTGCAGATGCCCTCACGGGTCATTGTGTGTGTATATATAGAGATGTTGGGTTTTGTAAATACATGCTCATTTTTTGTGTATAACATTTTGCAATCAACAGACATCATAACATGTCATGTGTTCAAGTATCACACCTGCCTGTCTGTGTAATTACATAATGTGACAGAGACCGAACTCGGGCCATAAGTCAATGCGTTTTGTTTATGGTGTATAGCCTGATTGGTGTTAAGTTCAAATTGCATGTGGTCAGTGATCGCAGTTGTGTATTAAATATTGTCATTAGCAGACAGGCAGGCAGACACACAGGTGTCAATAAAACAAGACATTGAGTTTTGTCTGTGACAAGACATATCTATATCACACTTAGAAATTCTGTCAACGCTAAATAATGACATTGCTTTTAAGTATCGAACTGAGAAAGTGACTCGGTAAGAAGAACGTGTGGTGAAATAGACAAATGAAATTATATAAACAGTTTATTTACTGTCATAACATATAAAAGCTTCACCTGTGAGATATCAACAAAACATTCAAAAAATAGCTCACACCAAAGCCTTCACAGAGTATTCACCGGACAGCCCGCTTCCAAGTTGCGTGAACCTATTTCACTGCGCACGTGCTATGAGCGCAGCCCAGCTGTTGAAACCAGTTTTCCCCCGAAAAGTCAGGGGAAAATTAGTGAATTGTTTGAACTCCGATTTCGCGCGTGTTTTCTCATCGCGTTATTTTTCAACTTTATAAGTTGAATTTGCATGTTTGATGATTTATTTCGGTAAGTCCATACCGAAAGGTATCAGAATCTGCAAAGTTGTGTTTTACGTTGCATGTGACCTTTGAGTCGAGCCCTGAGTTGGAATGGAGGAATATGTGTTCACAATAACAGAATGGGTGGGGTATGGGGCACAGGTGTTCATACTTCTGTTGAGTGGGAATTCAGGGCACAGGTGTTCATACTTCTGTTGAGTGGGAATTCAGGGCACAGGTGTTCATACTTCCTGTTGAGTGGGAATTCAGGGCACAGGTGTTCATGCTTACTGTTGAGTGGGAATTCAGGGCACAGGTGTTCATACCTACTGTTGAGTGGGAATTCAGGGCACAGGTGTTCATACCTACTGTTGAGTGGAAATTCAGGGCACAGGTGTTCATACTTACTGTTGAGTGGGAATTCAGGGCACAGGTGTTCATGCTTACTGTTGAGTGGGAATTCAGGGCACAGGTGTTCATACCTACTGTTGAGTGGGAATTCAGGGCACAGGTGTTCATACCTACTGTTGAGTGGAAATTCAGGGCACAGGTGTTCATACTTACTGTTTAGTGGGAATTCAGGGTGCAGGTGTTCATACTTCCTGTTGAGTGGGAATTCAGGGCACAGGTGTTCATACCTACTGTTGAATGGGAATTCAGGGCACAGGTGTTCATACTTACTGTTGAATGGGAATTCAGGGCACAGGTGTTCATACTTACTGTTGAATGGGAATTCAGAGCACAGGTGTTCATACTTACTGTTGAATGGGAATTCAGGGCACAGGTGTTCATACTTACTGTTGAGTGGGAATTCAGGGTGCAGGTGTTCATACTTCCTGTTGAGTGGGAATTCAGGACACAGGTGTTCATGCTTACTGTTGAGTGGGAATTTAGGGCACAGGTGTTCATACTTCCTGTTGAGTGGGAATTCAGGACACAGGTGTTCATGCTTACTGTTGAGTGGGAATTCAGGGCACAGGTGTTCATACTTCCTGTTGAGTGGGAATTCTGGAGACAGGTGTTCATACTTACTGTTGAGTGGGAATTCAGGGCACAGTTGTTCATACTTACTGTTCAGTTGGAGAGCAAGGGACACAGGTGTTCATACCTACTGTTGCCACTGCCACTTTTCAGTAAAACACACTGCCATGTTTTAGATAGATAATGAATACCGGTATGGCAGTTCAACTCTGCATTGTCGCCTACCCAGGGGGTATATGAGGTTAATTAAAGTTCTTTAACATAGACTTATGATCATCATAATGCTGATTTTTTTCATCAATTAGCTTTAAGATGCTATTGCTTTGTTCAAGTCACTGAGGCAAGATGATCTGTCCATCCTGGGAAGGGACCACACTGTGGAGGAGGCTGTAAGGTGAGCTGGTGGTGTGGCGATGTCCCCATCCTGGGCAGAGCCTTCTACACTGTCTGTTCATTCCTGGAAACTCTGCAAAGTACCAAACCAGTCAGGTGTTTGAAACCAGGTGACCGGTGGTGTGAAGATAATGGAGGTCACGCCTTTTATCAAGAACATGTTTCCATTAGCGATATGACTACATGTTCTATTGCATGAACACAAATTCAACTTTTGATTCTCTCATTGCTTTAAACAACAATAGTGTCTTAGCCTATATAAAATAATGTGATCTCATGAATTTTCTTACCAGGGGAGATAATTAATTGCTTTGCTCCATGTTGTGCACTATACTCCTCAGAGAAGAAGGGTAGCCTCGTGGTTGAAGTGTTTGATGCTGCTGCTGAAGTCCTGGGTTTGATTCCAAACATGTGAACCCATCACTGGTGTACTCCAGCCAAGATATGGCTAGAACATTGCTTATGATTCATATTAATGGTGACATGTACCATTGCTCATTAATTCTATAACTGGACCAGACTTAATTATATACGGGTCATCAACTTATAGCTGGACAATTGTTGAGTGTAGCATTTACCAACAAACAACAACCTGTTTACACAAACTTGATCTCAGCTGTCCCTTTTCCAGGTGTATCTCCGAGGCAAGGGCATTGTTTCCTGACCGTGTGTCTGTAGATGTCATGTTTGGTCGTCCAGGACAGACTGTTCAGGCTTGGATAGCTGAGCTCCAACAGGTATGTGTTCAGCACACTGGTCGGAGACAGTTTATATTCATCCATGCCACAGCTCGTACAATTCTTTCCTCCTTAAAGTGGAGGTTTAGTACACGATATCCAACACATCCAGCAAAACTTTTTTGGGTGAAACCAAGACAAAATTTAGTTTCTTTCCATATCATTCTGTAACAAATTATGAATGACCAAAAATGATATATCCAGTAGAAACTTGTTATGACTTGTCATGTTGTCCACATACAGGTGATAAAGCTGTGTGACAAGCATCTGTCACTGTATCAGCTGACCCTGGAGAGAGGAACCCAGCTGTTTAAGGATGTCAGTAAACACAGACTGGTCAGTACATGTACTCTGCAATAGTGAGTCAGTTTAGTTTTTCGCCGCTCTCAGCAATATTCCAGCTACGTGGTGGCGGTCTGTAAATAATCAAGTCTGGACCAGACAATCCAGTGATCAACAGCATGAGCATCGATCTACGCAATTGGGACATGATGACATGTGTCAACCAAGTCAGGGAGCCTGACCACCCGATCCTGTTAGTCGCCCCTACGACAAGCATGGGTTACTGAATATTAGTTCTAACCCCGATGTTTACAGGTAATCAACAGCATGAATGTCGGCCTACGCAATTGGGATGCCATGACATGTGTCAACCAAGGCTGACCACCCGATCCCGTTAGTCGCCACTTACCCAGATCTTCACGGGTTTGCACTCTGCAGTAGCATCTAAGACATGTAAGAAGTCTATTACAACCATTCTGTAGAATGCTACTGCAGCAAATGGGTGCACCAGGGGCATGAGAGATGGACCACTGCAATGATATTTCTGCAATGCTTGAAAAAGGCTGCTGAAAATACGATGGTTATCCACGTTGATTTGTCAGTGCCCCTGTAAAACAGTCTTCAATACAATAGGAAGTTGTCTGATTCTTATGTTAAAAAAGCTGAATATTACCAGGCCCTGTGCTTATGACTGTTTCCAGCGGATGCCGTCACCAGATGACGTGGCGACCATGTACAAGGCTGCTGTCCAGGTAGGCAGATATGGCCAGTGATGTAACTAGAATCTTACTGTGCTGTTCCGTGCTCTGTTGTGTTCTGCTGAAACCAGCGTACTGTACTGTACTGTGCAGTACCACAGTACTATACTACCAGTATACTGTACTGTGCAGTACTATACTGTACTGTGCAGTACCACAGTACTATACTACCGGTATACTGTACTGTGCAGTACCACAGTACTATACTGTACTGTGCAGTACCACAGTATTATACTGTACTGTGCAGTACCACAGTACTATACTGTACTGTGCAGTACAGTACCACAGTACTATACTGTACTGTGCTGTGCAGAACCACAGTACTATACTGTACTGTGCAGTACCACAGTACTATACTGTACTGTGCAGTACAACAGTACTATACTGTACTGTGCAGTACCACAGTACTATACTGTGCAGTACCACTGTACTATACTGTACGGTGCAGTACCACAGTACTATACTGTACTGTGCAGTATGACAGTGCTATACTGTACTGTCCAGTATCACAGTACAATACTACCGGTATACTGTACTGTGCAGTGCCACAGTACTATACTGTTCTGTGCAGTACCACAGTACTATACTGTACTGTGCAGTGCAGTACAGCAGTACAATGCAGTACAGTACCACAGTACTATACTGTACTGTGCAGTATCACAGTACTATACTGTACTGTGCAGTACCACAGTACTATACTGTACTGTGCAGTACCACAGTACTATACTATACTGTACTGTGCAGTACCACAGTTCTATACTGTGCAGTACCACTGTACTATACTGTACTGTGCAGTACCACAGTACTATACTGTACTGTGCAGTATGACAGTGCTATACTGTACTGTCCAGTATCACAGTACAATACTACCGGTATACTGTACTGTGCAGTGCCACAGTACAATACTGTTCTGTGCAGTACCACAGTACTATACTGTACTGTGCAGTACCACAGTACTATACTGTACTGTGCAGTACCAAAGTACTATACTGTACTGTGCAGTATCACAGTACTATACAATACTGTACTGTGCAGTACCACAGTACTATACTGTACCTAGCAGTACCACAGTACTGTACTTTACTGTGCAGTGCCACAGTACTATACTGTACTGTGCAGTACCACAGTACTATACTGTACTGTGCAGTACCACAGTACTGTACTGTATTGTGCAGTACCACAGTACTATACTGTACTGTGCAGTATCACAGTACTATACTGTACTGTGCAGTACCACAGTACTTTCCTGTACTGTGGAGTACCACAGTACTATACTGTACTGTGCAGTACAACAGTACTATACTGTACTGTGCAGTATCACAGTACTATACTGTACTGTGCAGTACAACAGTACTATACTGTACTGTGCAGTAATCACAGTACTATACTGTACTGTGCAGTACAACAGTACTATACTGTACTGTGCAGTATCACAGTACTATGCTGTACTGTGCAGTACAACAGTACTATACTGTACTGTGCAGTATCACAGTACTATACTGTACTGTGCAGTACAACAGTACTATACTGTACTGTGCAGTACAACAGTACTATACTGTACTGTGCAGTACCACAGTACTTTCCTGTATTGTGCAGTACCACAGTACTATACTGTTCTGTGCAGTACCACAGTGCTATGCTGTACTGTGCAGTACAGCAGTACTATACTATACTGTACTGTGCGGTATCACAGTGCTATGCTGTACTGTGCGGTATCACAGTACTATACTGTACTGTACTGTGCAGTACCACAGTACTATACTGTACTGTGCGGTACCACAGTACTATATTGTGCTGTGCGGTATCAGTGCTATGCTGTACTGTGCGCGGTACCACCGGTACTATACTGTACTGTGCGGTACCACAGTGCTATGCTATACTGTACTGTGCAGCTGTACACGGTACTATGCTGTACTGTGCGGTATCCACAGTACTATACTGTGCTGTGCTGTGCGGTATCACAGTACTATACTATGGTACTGTGCGGTACCACAGTACTATACTGTGCTGTGCAGTACCACAGTACTATGCTATGCTACTGTGCGGTATCACGGTGCTATACTACCGGTATGCTGTACTGTGCGGTGCCACGGTGCTATGCTGTGCTGAGCGGTATCCACTGGTACTATGCTGTGCTGTGCGGTATCCTGTGCTATACTATACTGTGCTGTGCAGTATCACTGGTACTATGTACTATACTGTACTGTGCCGTGTAGTACTACACTGTACTATACTGTGCTATACTGTACTGTGCGGTATCACAGTACTATACTACACTGTAAACTGTGCTGTGCGGTACTCACGCAATGGTACCACTACCAACTATAATTGTACTGTGCGGTACCACGGTACTATACTACTGTACTGTGCGGTGCCACCAGTACAGTACTGCTGTACTATGCTGTACTGTGCATCACGGTACTATACTATGCTGTGCTGTGCGGTACTACCACTGTACTGCACCGGTATGCTGTACTGTGCGGTACCACAGTACTATACTGTACTGTGCAGTACCACAGTACTATACTGTACTGTGCAGTACCACAGTTACTATACTGTACTGTGCGGTGCCACAGGTACTATGCTGTACTGTGCAGTACCACAGTACTATGCTGTACTGTGCAGTACCACGGCTGTGCAGTACCACGGTAGTGCTGTACTGTGCAGTACCACAGTGCTATACTATACTGTGCAGCGGTATCACAGTACTATACTGTACTGTGCAGTACCACAGTACTATACTGTACTGTGCAGTACCACAGTACTATGCACAGTACTATGCTGTACTGTGCAGTACCACAATATGCTATACTGTACTGTGCGGTACCACAGTACTATATTACTGTACTGTGCAGTATCACAGTACTATACTGTATTGTGCTGTGCACTATACTATCCACGAGTGCTATCACAGATACTATACTATACTGTACTGTGCAGTACCACAGTACTATACTGTACTTTACTGTTCTGTCAGTATCCTACTATACTGTACTGTGCTGTAACCACAGTACTATACTGTACTAAACTGCTGTGCTGTATCCACTATGCTCTGTGCTGTGCAGTACCACAGTACTATTCTGTGCTATACTGTACTGCAGTAATCCAGGTACTATACTGTGCTGTGCTGTGCAGTACCACAGTACTATACTACCGTACTGTGCTGTGCAGTACCACAGACTATACTGTACTGTGCAGTACCACTAGTACTGTACTATATCTGTACTGTGCAGTACCAGAGTACTATACTGTACTGTGCTGTATCCACGGTAATGAGCATACTGTACTGTGCTGTAGCGAGTGTGCTGTTCTGTGCTGTAACCAGGAGTCCTGTTCTGTGCTGTAACCAGAGTACTGTTCTGTGCTGTAACCAGAGTACTGTTCTGTGCTGTTACCAGAGTACTGCTCTGTGCTGTAACCAGAGTACTGTACTGTGCTGTAACCAGAGTACTGTACTGTGCTGTAACCAGAGTACTGTACTGTGCTGTAACCAGAGTACTGTACTGTGCTGTAACCAGAGTTCTGCACTGTGCTGTAACCAGAGTACTGTACTGTGCTGTAACCAGAGTACTGTGCTGTGTAACCAGACTCAGAGTACTGTTCTGTGCTGTAACCAGAGTACTGTACTGTGCTGTAACCAGAGTACTGTTCTGTGCTGTAACCAGAGTACTGTACTGTGCTGTAACCAGAGTACTGTTCTGTGCTGTAACCAGAGTACTGTTCTGTGCTGTAACCAGAATACTCTACTGTACTGTACTGTGCTGTAACCAGAGTACTGTTCTGTGCTGTAACCAGAGTACTGTACTGTGCTGTAACCAGAGTACTGTACTGTGCTGTAACCAGAGTACTGTTCTGTGCTGTAACCAGAGTACTGTACTGTGCTGTAACCAGAGTACTGTACTGTGCTGTTCTGTGCTGTAACCAGAATACTCTACTGTACTGTTCTGTGCTGTAACCAGAGTACTGTTCTGTGCTGTAACCAGAGTACTGTACTGTGCTGTAACCAGAGTACTGTTCTGTGCTGTAACCAGAGTACTGTTCTGTGCTGTAACCAGAATACTCTACTGTACTGTTTTGTGCTGTAACCAGAGTACTGTTCTGTGCTGTAACCAGAGTACTGTACTGTGCTGTAACCAGAGTACTGTTCTGTGCTGTAACCAGAGTACTGTACTGTGCTGTAACCAGAGTACTGTTCTGTGCTGTAACCAGAGTACTGTTCTGTGCTGTAACCAGAATACTCTACTGTACTGTACTGTGCTGTAACCAGTGTACTGTTCTGTGCTGTAACCAGAGTACTGCTTGTGCTGTAACCAGAATACTCTACTGTACTGTTCTGTGCTGTTACCAGAGTACTGTTCTGTGCTGTAACCAGAGTACTGTTCTGTGCTGTAACCAGAGTACTGTACTGTGCTGTAACCAGAGTACTGTACTGTGCTGTAACAGTACTGTACTGTGCTGTAACCAGAGTACTGTACTGTGCTGTAACCAGAGTACTCTACTGTACTGTTCTGTGCTGTAACTAGAGTACTGTACTGTGCTGTAACAGTACTGTACTGTGCTGTAACCAGAGTACTGTACTGTGCTTGTACTCTGAGAATTGTTATGTTGAAAAATGAATGAGAACAGGGAGGCAAGGAGGTGAATGAAATCTGGTAGGCTGAGAAATGAATGAGATCTGGTAGGTTGAGAAATGAATGAGATTTGGTAGGCTGAGAAATGATTGAGATCTGGTAGGCTGAGAAATGAATGAGATCTTGCAGGCTTAGAAAAGATTGAGATCTGGTAGGATGAGAAATGAATGATTACATAATTCATATGTGTACATACAAAGAAAGAAAACGACTTCCATTTATATATATATATATCATATTTCAGATACTCTTCTATCATGAATACAAGAGATATGAAGTGTCAAACTTTGCAAAACAGGTATGAAAAACAGACATTTGTATGTTTCTCATAATGAAATTTGATCAACAAGATTTGATTCAAATCAGTACTAACTGCATTTGAAAGAATAATAGAAAGGAAGGTGTCAGATATGAAGTAAATATAAAATATTCCTTATTTATAGAGTGAACTGTGAATTGATCAAGGGAGACAATTCTTGCTGCAAAATGTAAACTGGTTAAGGGGCAGGTGTTTAACTGAAGCTGATTGAGGTGCAAGTCCCCACGTGGCACATGAATGCAATGTGTGAAGGCTATTTCTGGTGGCTTTCTTCTCTTTCTCTCTTTACAAGTACCCAACCTAATAAATGTGATTGTAATCTGGGATGAGTAACTTCCCTTTATACTTCTTCACAGTGCTAATGCATGTATCGTGTTTCTGTTATGAATTTGCCTTGATTTTGCCTAAAAGTGCCATGACAAAGCTTTATAAATTCTTTGAATTTGTTCTGAACAAATTTGTACTAACTGGATAAAAAGCGAGATATGGAAGCGCTGAAGGGACCTGGTGAAATATAATTTATCTTGAGCGCACGAGTTAGTATGTTGAGTGCACAAGTTAGTTTTCTTGAGCGCACAAGTTAACATCTTGAGCGCACAAGTTAGTAGTATGTTGAGCTTGAAGTTAGTATGTTGAGTTCACAAGTTAACATCTTGAAGTGCATCTTGAGTTAGTTATATGTTTCACAAGTTAACATCCTGGCGCTCAAGTTAGTTATCTTGGTAGCACAGGTTAGTATGTTGGCACAGTTAGCACAAGTTAACATCTTGAGCACAAGTTAACATCTTGAGTGCATGTTGAAGTTAGTTATCTTAGTAGCACAAGCTGAGTGGCACAAGTTAGTATGCATCTTGTTAACATCAAGTTAACATGTTGGCGCACAAGTTAGTATGCACAAGTTAGTATGTTGGCGCAGTTAGTATGTTGAGAGTTAACATCTTGAGTGCACAAGTTAACATCTTGGTTATCTTGAGCGCACAAGTTAGTATGTTGAGCGCACAAGTTAGTATGCTGAGTGCACAAGTTAACATCTTGAGTGCACAAGTTAGTTATCTTGAGCGCACAAGTTAGTATGTTGAGCGCACAAGTTAGTATGTTGAGTTCACAAGTTAACATCTTGAGCCAAGTTAGTTATCTTAGTTATCTTGGCAGTTAGTATGTTGAGTTCACAAGTTAACATCTTGGCTGCACAAGTTAGTTATCTTGGCCACGACAGGTTAGTATGTTGAGTTCACAAGTTAACATCTTGAGCTCAAGTTAACATCTTGGCGCACAGGTTAGTATGTTGGCACAAGTTAGTATGTTGAGTTCACAAGTTAACATCTTGAGCGCACAAGTTAGTTATCTTGGCGCACAGGTTAGTATGTTGGCGCACAAGTTAGTATGTTGAGTTCACAAGTTAACATCTTGGCTAAGTTAGTTATCTTGAGCACAGGTTAGTATGTTGTTGCACAAGTTAGTATGCTGAGTGCACAAGTTAACATCTTGGCTCAAGTTAGTTATGTTGGCCTTCACAGTTAGTATGTTGAGCTATCTTGGCGCGTTAGTATGTTGAGTTCACAAGTTAACATCTTGAGCTCAAAGTTAGTTATCTTGAAGCTTGAGCCAGGTTAGTATGTTGAGCGCACAAGTTAGTATGCTGAGTGCACAAGTTAACATCTTGGCGCACAAGTTAGTTATCTTGAGCGCACAGGTTAGTATGTTGAGCGCACAAGTTAGTATGTTGAGTTCACAAGTTAACATCTTGAGCGCTCAAGTTAGTTATCTTGAGCGCACAGGTTAGTATGTTGAGCGCACAAGTTAGTATGTTGAGTTCACAAGTTAACATCTTGAGCGCACAAGTTAGTTATCTTGAGCGCACAGGTTAGTATGTTGAGCGCACAAGTTAGTATGTTGAGTTCACAAGTTAACATCTTGAGCGCACAAGTTAGTTATCTTGAGCGCACAGGTTAGTATGTTGAGCGCACAAGTTAGTATGTTGAGTTCACAAGTTAACATCTTGGCTCAAGTTAGTTATCTTGGCGCCACAGGTTAGTATGTTGGTACACAAGTTAGTATGTTGAGTTCACAAGTTAACATCTTGAGCGCACAAGTTAGTTATCTTGAGCGCACAGGTTAGTATGTTGAGCGCACAAGTTAGTATGTTGAGTTCACAAGTTAACATCTTGAGCGCACAAGTTAGTTATCTTGAGCGTACAAGTTAGTATCTTGAGCGCTCAACTTCGTGTTTAGCATCTAATAACATTAATGGAACGCACACTTGCTTGACTGATGGCTAAAATGTACAAACTTATATCCTTTTTGGAAGATTTCAAACGATGCAAAGTCGGAGTTAACTATAGGTGTTTATGATGAGACTATGTAAAAGTATGCAATTGTATCATGAACATTGATAATGTTTATGTAAATGTTCATCGTCTTTATGCTTGTCAGTACTATTCTTTGTAACTGATTTTACTACTTTTTGCTTTATTACATAAAGCAGGCCTAGGTATGTGTAATGTCATAATAAAAAATTAAAACATAAACATGAGTAGGGGTTTATTGCAGGAATGAATAGTGCTTTTACTTACTTCTAATATTGGTACATAGTATTATGAACACTAGCGTAAAGCTTGGATACATTGTTTTGTTGACCATGAAAAATGTAAACATTGAGTGTTATACTTACTTATAAAACTCATGTCTAATGTATTGAGTGTAACTCTGTACAATATCATATAAAACCCGCCTTATTTATTTGATCCATTAGTATGTGCATGTATAGCACATATACCAACTTTATTTCTCACTAAAATACCACGTTCCCCATTTTACTTCCTCCGTTTCAATCCCTTATGTATACGTATGTGTGTTATAGTTTATTTAACATGTTTTAACAACACAGGAAGTTGAAGAATAAACACGCTGATGAGGAGGTTCATGGCCAGGAAGGCTGGCATCGTGACGCTTCTCGGTTCAATGAGCGTAGCCTTCGCGGTACTTGCAATATCTTTTTACATGTAAAGAGTGATTTAAATTTTAACATATTCGGTCCTTTTGCACTGCTAAAGCCCTAAATGAAGCAAGTCTAGATTTCCCCAGGTTCTGAATCTCTGGTCTCCCTGGGGCTCCTTTTCAATTTAAATGGGCTTGTTTGTTACTATCAAACTTGTATATATTCAAAGACTAAACTTTAGTCTAGGTACTCCCCTACTCCCTTAGAAATTAGCTATCCCGGGAAATCTGAAATATACATTTTAGTCTTCCCGGAACATCTGAAAAATAAATTTTAGCCTTCCCGGCAGGACACCAAAGAGGACGGTGTCTTGAGCGGAATTCAACGCCATCCGGGACAAACACTATTAGCAACGAACGTACACTATCCTGTTTCACGATTAAACCACATTGGATACTTTTTTTATGCATCCAGCGATAACCATGTCTTTGTCCAGATCGTCGAAGTTGTCCGCAATAAAATCTGTAACATCAGTGGGCTGGTGGGGTAGCCTAGTGGTTAAAGCATCCGCTTGTCACGCCGAAGACCTGGGTTCGATTCCCCACATGGGTACAATGTATGAAGTCCATTTCAGGTGTCCCCCTCCGTGATATTGCTGGAATATTGCTAAAAGCAGCGTAAACTGTACTCACTCACTCACTCACTGTAACATCAGCAAATCTGGTATCTGGTGCGAAAGAGAGACATACACCTCAGAATACGCTTCAAGTGGCGTACTATACTATACCATGATTTTTGACAAGAAGATGTATTATATCTTTGTTTTGGAACCAAAGACTGAAATAAGCATGAATCAGATCGCGTTCCGCTCCTCCTTGCTTCCACATGAAATGCTTATGAAGTATTGTATCTCAAGATACTAAGTTGAGCTATCAACATACAAACTTGTGCGCTCAACATACTAGCTCCTCCTTGCTTCCACATGAAATGCTTATGAAGTATTGTATCTCAAGATACTAAGTTGAGCTATCAACATACAAACTTGTGCGCTCAACATATTAACTTGTGCACTCAAGATAACTAACTTGTGCGCTCAACATACTAACTTGTGGACTCCAGATCACTAACTTGTGCGCTCAACATACTAACTTGTGAGCTCAAGATGTTAACTTGTGCACTCAAGATAACTAACTTGTGCGCTCAACATATTAACTTGTGGGCTCCAGATCACTAACTTGTGCACTCAACATACTAACTTGTGGACTCCAGATCACTAACTTGTGCGCTCAATATACTAACTTGTGGACTCCAGATCACTAACTTGTGTGCTCAATATGTTAACTTGTGGACTCCAGATCACTAACTTGTGCACTCAACATACTAACTTGTGGACTCCAGATCACTAACTTGTGCGCTCAATATACTAACTTGTGGACTCCAGATCACTAACTTGTGCACTCAACATACTAACTTGTGGACTCCAGATCACTAACTTGTGCGCTCAACATACTAACTTGTGCGCTCAAGATGTTAACTTGTGCACTCAACATACTAACTTGTGGACTCCAGATCACTAACTTGTCCACTCAACATACTAACTTGTGCGCTCAAGATGTTAACTTGTGCGCTCAAGATGTTAACTTGTGCACTCAAGATATTAACTTGTGCGCTCAACATACTAACTTGTGCGCTCAACATACTAACTTGTGCGCTCAATATATTAACTTGTGCGCTCAACATACTAACTCCTCCTTGCTTTCACATGAAATGCTTATGAAGTATTGTATCTCAAGATACTAAGTTGAGCTATCAACATACAAACTTGTGCGCTCAACATATTAACTTGTGCACTCAAGATAACTAACTTGTGCACTCAACATACTAACTTGTGGACTCCAGATCACTAACTTGTGCGCTCAAGATGTTAACTTGCGCGCTCAAGATGTTAACTTGTTCTCAATATACTAACTTGTGCGCTCAACATACTAACTTGTGCGCTCAAGATGTTAACTTGTGTGCTCAAGATGTTAACTTGTGTGCTCAAGATGTTAACTTGTGTGTGCTCAAGATGTTAACTTGTGTGCTCAAGATGTTAACTTGTGTGCTCAAGATGTTAACTTGTGTGCTCAAGATGTTAACTTGTGCGCTCAACATACTAACTTGTGCGCTCAAGATGTTAGCAATTGCTCAAGATGTTAACTTGTGCACTCAGATCACTAACTTGTGCGGCTCAACATACTAGCAACTAGCTCAAGATGTTTACTTGCACACAAGATATTAACTTATTAAGCTCAACATACCTAACTTATGCTCCAGCGTACTAACTTATTAGCTCAAGATGTTAACTTATGCACTCAATATATTAACTTGTGCTCAACATTCTAACTTGTGGCTCAAGATATTAACTTAGCTCTCAAGATGTTAACTTGTGCACTCAAGATAACTAACTTGTACGCTCAAGATACTAACTTGTGCTCAACATTCTAACTTGTGCGCTCAAGATGTTAACTTGTGTGCTCAACATACTAATTTGTGCGCTCAAGATGTTAACTTATTGCTCTCAAGAGATGCTCAACTTGTGCACTCAGATCACTAACATGTGCTCAACATACTAACTTGTGCACTCAAGATGTTAACTTGTGCACTCAAGATATTAACTTATTAAGCTCAACATACTAACTTTCGTGCGCTCAAGATGTTAACTTTAATGGCTCAAGATGTTAACTTATGGCGCTCAAGATGTTAGCTTGTAACGGCTCAAGATACTAACTCGTGCGCTCAATATATTAACTTGTGCACTCAAGATGTTAACTTGGCGCTCAAGATACTAACTTGTGCGCTCAATATACTAACTTGTGCACTCAAAATACTAACTTGTGCGCTCAAGATACTAACTCGTGCTCTCAATAAATTTTAACTTGTGCACTCAACATACTAACTCGTGCGCTCAAGATGTTAACTTGTGCACTCAACATACTAACTTGTGTGCTCAAGATGTTAACTTGTGCACTCAAGATGTTAACTTGTGCGCTCAACATACTAACTCGTGCACTCAAGATGTTAACTTGTGCACTCAAGATATTAACTTGTAAGCTCCAACATACTAACTTCATTATTGCTCAAGATGTTAACTTATCGCTCAAGATGTTAGCTTGTAGCTCAAGATGTTAACTTGTGCTTGCTCAAGATGTTAACTTGTTAGCTCAAGATACTAACTTATTAGCTCAATATATTAACTTGTGCACTCAAGATGTTAACTTAGCTCAAGATACTAACTTGTGGCTCAATATATTAACTTGTGCACTCAAGATACTAACTTGTCGGCTCAAGATGGCTCAACTTGTGCTATTGCTCATACTAACTGTGCACTCAATTTTAACTTGTAAGCTCAAGATACTAACGTGCTCAAGATGTTTTAACTTGTGCTCAACATCAACATATAAGATAACTTGTGCACTCAACTACCAAGATGTTAACTTGTGCACTCAAGATGTTAACTTGGCTCAAGATGCTTACTTGTTAGCTCAATATATTAACTAATAGCTCAAGATGTTAACTTGTGCGCTCAAGATGTTAACTAACTGCACTCCAGATCACTAACTTTAAGCTCAACATACTAACTTGGCTCAAGATGTTAACTTGTGCACACAAGATATTAACTTGTGCGCTCAACATACTAACTTGTGTGCTCAACGTACTAACTTGTGCGCTCAAGATATTAACTTGTGCGCTCAAGATGTTAACTTGTGCACTCAAGATAACTAACTTATGCGCTCAAGATACTAACTTATGCGCTCAACATTCTAACTTGTGCGCTCAAGATGTTAACTTGTGTGCTCAACATACTAATTTGTGCGCTCAAGATGTTAACTTGTGCTCTCAAGATACTAACTTGTGCACTCCAGATCACTAACTTGTGCGCTCAACATACTAACTTGTGCACTCAAGATGTTAACTTGTGCACTCAAGATATTAACTTGTGCGCTCAACATACTAACTCGTGCGCTCAAGATGTTAACTTGTGCGCTCAAGATGTTAACTTGTGCGCTCAAGATGTTAACTTGTGCGCTCAAGATACTAACTCGTGCGCTCAATATATTAACTTGTGCACTCAAAATGTTAACTTGGCGCTCAAGATACTAACTTGTGCGCTCAATATACTAACTTGTGCACTCAAAATACTAACTTGTGCGCTCAAGATACTAACTCGTGCTCTCAATAAATTTTAACTTGTGCACTCAACATACTAACTCGTGCGCTCAAGATGTTAACTTGTGCACTCAACATACTAACTTGTGCGCTCAAGATGTGTTAACTTGTGCACTCAAGATGTTAACTTGCTCAAGATACTAGCGTGGCTCAACAAATATATCTAACTTAAGCTCAAGATGTTAACTTGTGCACTCAAGATGTTAACTTGTGCGCTCAACATACTAACTTGTGCACTCAAGATGTTAACTTGTGCACTCAAGATATTAACTTGTGCGCTCAACATACTAACTCGTGCGCTCAAGATGTTAACTTGTGCGCTCAAGATGTTAACTTGTGCGCTCAAGATGTTAACTTGTGCGCTCAAGATGTTAACTTGTACGCTCAAGATGTTAACTTGTGCACTCAAGATGTTAACTTGGCGCTCAAGATACTAACTTGTGCGCTCAATATATTAACTTGTGCGCTCAAGATGTTAACTTGGCGCTCAAGATACTAACTTGTGCGCTCAATATACTAACTTGTGCACTCAAAATACTAACTTGTGCGCTCAAGATACTAACTCGTGCTCTCAATAAATTTTAACTTGTGCACTCAACATACTAACTCGTGCGCTCAAGATGTTAACTTGTGCACTCAAGATGTTAACTTGGCGCTCAAGATACTAACTTGTGCGCTCAATATATTAACTTGTGCGCTCAAGATGTTAACTTGTCGCTCAAGATACTAACTTGTGCGCTCAATATACTAACTTGTGCACTCAATATATTAACTTGTGCGCTCAACATACTAACTCGTGCGCTCAAGATGTTAACTTGTGCACTCAAGATGTTAACTTGTGCGCTCAACATACTAACTCGTGCACTCAAGATGTTAACTTGTGCACTCAAGATATTAACTTGTGTGCTCACCATACTAACTCGTGCGCTCAAGATGTTAACTTGTGCGCTCAAGATGTTAACTTGTGCGCTCAAGATGTTAACTTGTGCGCTCAAGATGTTAACTTGTGCGCTCAAGATGTTAACTTGTGCGCTCAAGATACTAACTTGTGCGCTCAATATATTAACTTGTGCGCTCAAGATGTTAACTTGGCGCTCAAGATACTAACTTGTGCGCTCAATATATTAACTTGTGCGCTCAAGATGTTAACTTGGCGCTCAAGATACTAACTTGTGCGCTCAATATATTAACTTGTGCGCTCAAGATGTTAACTTGGCGCTCAAGATACTAACTTGTGCGCTCAATATACTAACTTGTGCACTCAAAATTCTAACTTGTGCGCTCAAGATGTTAACTTCGTGCTCTCAATATGTTAACTTGTGCGCTCAAGATACTAACTTGTGCGCTCAATATATTAACTTGTGCACTCAACATACTAACTTCTGCGCTCAAGATAAATTATATTTCATCAGGTCCCTTCAGCGCTTCCGTAGCAAGACGTATCTTGATGATATTTTCTTTTGCCAGGAAGCATACAGCACCCACAACCTGACATATTGGACAGGCATGCCATATATAGGCGTGGGGCCAGGTACGTCAGGAAGTACATAAAAAAGTCCGCTCGTCATGCTGAAGAACTGGGTTCGATTCCCCACATGGGCACAATGTGTGAAGCCCATTTCTGGTGTCCCCCGCTGTGATATTGCTGGAATATTGCTAACAGCGGCATAAAACCATACTCACTTATTGGGGAAAATGTTGCTCAGAGTTGCATCCCTTAGTGTGTGGATCTGATAGTTATCGAGATTATGGTTCTTGGTTTGCCATCTTTATAATGCTAGATTTTGGTTTTGTCTGCATTCTATGTCACTTTTGGATTTTGTCCCATATTGTGCTGTGGTGGCCATAAACTTTCTGAGTCCCATGATCGGATTCGAACCATGGACCTTCTGATCTGAAATTGGATGCCTTTCCCAAATAGCCAAAGAGATTAAACCCTGTCTGCAGGCTGACAAGGTGAAAATGTCATCAGTGGGATGATACTGCGCCACACTTCACTGACAAGCTGTGATGTGACTGAAATATTGATCAAGCTGAACTCTCATGCTTGAGCACCTGGAGCTTCACCTGTGTTATCACCAAAAGGATCATCTCTGTCATAACCTGGGGGATCTACTGTCATTACCTGCAGGACCGGGACTGGGACCGAGATGCTCTGTCATCACAGAAGGATCCACTCTGTTGTCATCTGGAGCATTCTCTGTCATCACAGAAGGATCCACTCTGTTGTCATCTGGAGTATTCACTGTCATCACAGAAGGATCAACTCTGTTGTCATCTGGAGCATTCTCTGTCATCACAGAAGGATCCGCTGTCATCTGGAGGTTTCTCTGTCATCACAGAAGGATCCACTCTGTTGTCATCTGGAGCATTCTCTGTCATCACAGAAGGATCCACTCTGTTGTCATCTGGAGTATTCACTGTCATCACAGAAGGATCAACTCTGTTGTCATCTGGAGCATTCTCTGTCATCACAGAAGGATCCGCTCTTGTCATCTGGAGGTTTCTCTGTCATCACAGAAGGATCCACTCTGTTGTCAACTGGAGCATTCTCTGTCATCACAGAAGGATCCACTCTGTTGTCATCTGGAGCATTCTCTGTCATCACAGAAGGATCCACTCTGTGGTCATCTGGAGCATTCTCTGTCATCACAGAAGGATCCACTCTGTTGTCATCTGGAGGATTCTCTGTCATCACAGAAGGATCCACTCTGTGGTCATCTGGAGCATTCTCTGTCATCACAGAAGGATCCACTCTGTTGTCATCTGGAGCATCTAACTCACTGTCGCCTCACATTCTGTTGTCTCTGTCATCACAGAAGGATCCACTCTGTTGTCATCTGGAGCATTCACTGTCATCACAGAAGGATCCACTCTGTTGTCATCTGGAGGATTCACTGTCATCACAGAAGGATCCACTCTGTTGTCATCTGGAGCATTCACTGTCATCACAGAAGGATCCACTCTGTTGTCATCTGGAGCATTCTCTGTCATCACAGAAGGATCCACTCTTGTCATCTGGAGGTTTCTCTGTCATCACAGAAGGATCCACTCTGTTGTCATCTGGAGCATTCTCTGTCATCACAGAAGGATCCACTCTGTTGTCATCTGGAGCATTCTCTGTCATCACAGAAGGATCCACTCTGTTGTCATCTGGAGCATTCTCTGTCATCACAGAAGGATCATCTGTTGTCATCTGGAGAAGGATCCCTCTGTTGTCTCTTTGTCATCTGGAGGTTTCTCTGTCATCACAGAAGGATCCACTCTGTTGTCATCTGGAGCATTCTCTGTCATCACAGAAGGATCCACTCTGTTGTCATCTGAGCATTCTCTGTCACACAGAAGGATCCACTCCATTCTCTGTCATCACAGAAGGATCCACTCTGTTGTCATCTGGAGCATTCACTGTCATCACAGAAGGATCAACTCTGTTGTCATCTGGAGGATGCTCTGTGTCCAAATCTGGCAGAAATCTCTCATCACCTGGCTATGCCTGGTGTACCAAATTCAGTACCATGATGCACTTGTACTTCAATAACTTGTTAGAACCTCAGGTACAGTCATCCTCAAAATAACAGTACCAATTAATCTTTAACTGCTGCTGTGTCCATGATGTCCAGGTGCCCATGGTCGGTTCAACGTGGCAGGTGCCAGACAGGCTCGAATACAGACCCTTGAGCCAGACATCTGGATGAGGGAGGTTGAGGCTTTTGGGCACGCCACACGCAAGATAGTCCCACAGACACTTCTTGACCAGTAAGCAAGTTCGCATTTAATCTTTGTGGGTCTTCAACTTTTCTTGTCCGAGTCATGGCATCTTGGTTTGTTAATATGGCTCTTTTCTGTAAATGTTTTGATGTCAATACTCACCTCTTAGGGGACTTGACTCAAAAGGTCTTGAGAATATTTCTGAAAATATTTACATGACCATTAATTTTCCATTGTTATTAAAAACAAAACTTCATTTGATTAATGACATAGACTTGTTTGGTGTGTTATGAGTGTAAAATATCGTTTATTTTCCTATTGACAAACAGCGAAACATCCTTAAGTAGAAAAGCGGCAGGCCTTTGTTTTGAGACAAGCTCCTCACATCGATAGCCTGCTCACACAGCTCTGTATTTCATATAGATTTTACTGTTTGGGGAGAAAGGTTCCCCCCACAACCAAGGGGGATAACTCAAGCTGCCTTACCTTGGAATTCTTAAAGGGGCACTGGTCCAGAGCGATTAATGTTTCTTGCCAACAGTCTAATTATGAAATCAAGTTGCAAACTGGTTGACCATGACTGACACGGGGAGTGAGCTACTGTCCAATTTGGCAAAATTTCTTCAACCTAACAGCGGGACATTGGGAAGGGTGGATACCCATCAGATGCTGTTATTTGAAAATATCCTTGGTAGTTCTTGTCTGATTGTAATAAAGTATAGCAGCAGTGTAGGCTTTTGGGATTTTCTAATGCCTGGAGGGTATGGTGACTGATCCAATTTGATCTTATTTCTGTGAATTTTACCACGATATTTAATCACGTCATGTAAAAATATGATGTCTATTATATATGATATCACAAACACACATTTGATTTATTTGAATCCGTAAACTAAACAACCCCACTTTGCCATTGAAAAATCTGAAAATGTACTTAGATAAATACTTAGGTAAACAGGTATATACAATTTTAAAGTTAAGTACACAGAAAATGCTTAAATGTATTTCTTATGCCACAATGAAATTCCGTTTGTATCTTCCAAACAATGTTTTTTTAGGCAATTAAAATTGCATGCAATACAGCGATTACTACACCCTTTGTTGTAACCGATGTTTGATGGTATAAACCTACACGTTATGTGTCATCATTCACTTGATGGTCAGTTAATGAATTTATAACAGGTATAATTAGTGGTAATACCACTCAGATTACCTGACAAAGGTTCCCATTTGGCATTTCTCGTGTCTGGAGTAAATACTCAACATTATAAATTAAGGTCTGATGTGACAAATGTATTACATGATATGTAAAATGTGCATAAGTGCAGCAAGACGAATTGTCAGCTGAGTTACAAAAACAAACCTCGATCAAAGAATTAGCCGATAACATGCTGATTGATTAATTACTTCACAGCGGATTTGTCAAAAGGTAGTGTTTATGTATGCAGATTTACTAATCTATACGGAATACACCCTGCCGTAAAGTACCTGTGTAAAAACAAAGTCCTTCCTTCGAAGGATTAACCGCCAATACGTTGACTGATTGCTCATTATTGGCTAGCTAAATTACTTTTTTGAAAGAATGGCAGACATCATGCAATTAGTTGCCAGGTGTGCTACCTTGAGTCACCAATGAGACTATACACCAATGTGAAAACCTGAAACGATGTATCACTTTTTCGCATATCAGAATGTTAAAAGACACGACATGGAACAGGATACTTTGTCAGCTGCAGATGAATGGCATATCGATTTTTTTATGTGGATATTGATGGATACATTCCTCGAACAAGATAATAGCCTGACATTGTTGCTATAACTTTAGTCTGTTTTAATTTTAATATTTGCATTTTCTTTTTATTCATTTGTGGTAGCATTTTTTTCGCTATGATGTGTAATGAGACAGACAACATACTTGTTGGTACTTACGGCGTGTGTGAAATGATTCACATTGGCAATCTACAGTCATGTTTTAAATTCACAATCGTATGCTTTTTATTAAGTTTCAAAATGCATACAAATATGATAATAAACTAATTAGGTTTATAAGACCAAATATAAAGACATACATTGACTTCGTTATTTTTCGGGCCGGTGGGGTAGCCTAATGGTTAAAGCGTTGTCTCGTCACACACCGAAGACACGGGTTCGAATCCCCTCATGGGCACAATGTGTGAAGCCCATTTCTGGTGTTTCTGATGTTGCTGGAATATTGCTAAAAGCGGTGTAAAACCAAACTCAGTCAGTCAGTCGTTATTTTTTAGTCCTAACATTATTTACCACTGGCAGATGGGTAAACTTTAAAAAAAATTATCATACAAATGAAGATGGAAACATTATCGAGTAAAAATGATTTCATTTTTGTTGATCATTCTATACTTATACTATCAATTGCGCATGCGGTTGGCGCAGCAGAGGTCATGAAGCAGTCAAGAATTCTGGGACATCATCCGGGTACTCACGGGAGAAAAACAATAACAAAAGCAACAACCAGTCCACTGAAATTGCTCTGGATCAGTGCCCCTTTAACAGATTCCAGTAACTTGATTTGCTTGATTTTGTGCTCTGAGAAAGAGAAAAAGGAATTTGTTGTCTTCAAATTTCAAATGTTCCTAAATAGATTAATGAAGTGGTATTGGTAAATCAGTGATTTTATGAAAAAGATATTTTTAAGAGTTAAGGTGACAAGAATTGATGTATTACACTTCTAACCAGTCTGGAGGAGATACTGGCTGTAGGACTGAGGACTTGCTGGGGGATATCACATGACCAGTGGGGGCAGGTTTCTCCTCTTGGTCTCCAGGACATCTTCCATCACTCAGAGACCATCCAGACATACCGGGACCACGGCTTGCTGCAGCTCGATACAAGGTACAGTGTGGAACCTATGACACCTTGGTCAAGTAGTTGGTTGTCTGATTGTGTTGTGTAGGAAACATAGTGTATATAGCAAAACATATTTCTTTTCATTTTGACTAAATCTGTGTCATAAAATAATTCGGGCTGTGTGTCTGCAAACAAATGTTATTGCAATATGTTGGCAAAAACGTAAAACCAATAATTAAGATATAAAGAGGAGTTCAGGAAGCATATTTATAAAGGTGTTCAAGCCAAAGTCCTGAGTTCTATTCTCCCCATGTGGTTAAGTGTGTGTGGAACCTATTTCTGCTGGCTTCTGCCATGATGTATGTGGAATATTGTTTGAAATGATTCATTAAAGACAGATTTCTTACTTTGGACTTCCTGTTTGTTTAGTGTGGTATAAAATGCAACTCCGGTAGTTTCTTACTGTACGGGTTTATTCAGATTTAACAGAACTTGCCTTTAGGATACATGTTGGTAATTATTACCTTGCCAATTGTAGGTAGGAATCTTTGAAAATAATCAACACTGTGAATATATGTTTATTGTGACAATATATCATTTCAGAGGACTGCGAGCTTCAGAAAGTGGGCTAGATGTGTTGGATACTATGATACCGTCACTGTTGTTAGAGCTGGACTTGGCCTACAAAACTAATGTGACATGACAAGCTCTGAGCTGGATTCAGACAGGATACCTAATGTGAAATAACAGGCCACAAGACCATCACTGTTGTTAGAGCTGGACTTGGCCTACAAATATGACATGACATGACAAGCTCTGAGACCATCACTGTTGTTAGAGCTGAACGTGGCCTACAAATGTGACATGACATGACAAGCTCTGAGACCATCACTGTTGTTAGAGCTGGACTTGGCCTACAAATGTGACATGACATGACAAGCTCTGAGACCATCACTGTTGTTAGAGCTGGACGTGGTCTACAAATGTGACATGACATGACAAGCTCTGAGACCATCACTGTTGTTAGAGCTGGACGTGGTCTACAAATGTGACATGACATGACAAGCTCTGAGACCATCACTGTTGTTAGAGCTGGACGTGGTCTACAAATGTGACATGACATGACAAGCTCTGAGACCATCACTGTTGTTAGAGCTGGACGTGGTCTACAAATGTGACATGACATGACAAGCTCTGAGACCATCACTGTTGTTATGGCTAGACGTGGCCTACAAATGTGACCTGACATGACAAGCTCAGAGACCATCACTGTTGTTAGGGCTGGACGTGGCCTACAAATGTGACATGACATGACAAGCTCTGAGACCATCACTGTTGTTAGGGCTGGACGTGGCCTACAAATGTGACATGACATGACAAGCTCTGAGACCATCACTGTTGTTAGAGCTGGACGTGGTCTACAAATGTGACATGACATGACAAGCTCTGAGACCATCACTGTTGTTAGAGCTGGACGTGGTCTACAAATGTGACATGACATGACAAGCTCTGAGACCATCACTGTTGTTAGAGCTGAACGTGGCCTACAAATGTGACATGACATGACAAGCTCTGAGACCATCACTGTTGTTAGAGCTGAACGTGGCCTGCTACACAATGTGACATGACATGACAAGCTCTGAGACCATCACTTTTGTTAGGGCTGGACGTGGCCTACAAATGTGACATGACATGACAAGCTCTGAGACCATCACTGTTGTTAGAGCTGGACGTGGTCTACAAATGTGACATGACATGACAAGCTCTGAGACCATCACTGTTGTTAGAGCTGGACGTGGTCTACAAATGTGACATGACATGACAAGCTCTGAGACCATCACTGTTGTTAGGGCTGGACGTGGCCTACAAATGTGACATGACATGACAAGCTCTGAGACCATCACTGTTGTTAGAGCTGGACGTGGTCTACAAATGTGACATGACATGACAAGCTCTGAGACCATCACTGTTGTTAGAGCTGGACGTGGTCTACAAATGTGACATGACATGACAAGCTCTGAGACCATCACTGTTGTTAGGGCTGGACGTGGCCTACAAATGTGACCTGACATGACAAGCTCTGAGACCATCACTGTTGTTAGAGCTGGACGTGGTCTACAAATGTGACATGACATGACAAGCTCTGAGACCATCACTGTTGTTAGAGCTGGACGTGGTCTACAAATGTGACATGACATGACAAGCTCTGAGACCATCACTGTTGTTAGAGCTGGACGTACAAATGTAACATGACATGACAAGCTCTGAGACCATCACTGTTGTTAGAGCTTGATGTACAAATGTAACATGACATCTTAATCTAATGTGACATGCCATACCATGAAGTCATCACATAAGCTAGAGGTTGACCTGGCCTACAAATCTGGAGCTAGATGCAATGAGACGTTGACTTTTCCACTTTAAACATGTACTTTGCATCAGTTGTTTATGCACACATGTGGCCAAATCAACTGGACTGAATTTGCAAATAAAATATCTTCCAGGAGAAAGTTTGAGAATTATGATAATTATACTAAGTAATAGTGTGAAAGGTGAGAATTTATGGATGTCAACTCTATATTATGAGGAACACAACATTTCTGAGTATATCTTACTCCTTCATTAGGTTTAATGTAAGAATATACTCAGAAACCTTTTATTCCTGATAATATAGAAGTTGACATCCATAAATTCTCAACTTATATGGGTGTCACTTCTGAAATGTCATTCAAAGACTATAATATAGTGTGAAATCCTCTGCGGAAACCCTCACTGTGTTGTTGATGTACTATCAGTTGTTATCACACACCTGTGTCAGTTGTTATCACATTTCTGTGTCAGTTATTGATGCACTGTTATCACACACCTGGCAGTTGTTATCACACGCCTGTGTCAGTTGTTATCACATTTCTGTGTCAGTTGTTGATGCACTGTTATCACACACCTGGCAGTTGTTATCACATGCCTGTGTCAGTTATCACATGCCTGTGTCAGTTGTTATCACATTTCTGTGTCAGTTATTGATGCACTGTTATCACACACCTGGCAGTTGTTATCACACACCTGGCAGTTGTTATCAGTTGTTGATGCACTGTTATCACACACCTGGCAGTTGTTATCACACGCCTGTGTCAGTTGTTATCACATTTCTGTGTCAGTTGTTGATGCACTGTTATCACACACCTGGCAGTTGTTATCACACACCTGTGTCAGTTATTGATGCACTGTTATCACACACCTGGCAGTTGTTATCACACACCTGTTTCAGTTATCACATTTCTGTGTCAGTTGTTGATGCACTGTTATCACACACCTGGCAGTTGTTATCACACGCCTGTGTCAGTTGTTATCGCACGCCTGTGTCAGTTGTTGATGCACTGTTATCACACACCTGGCAGTTGTTATCACACACCTGTGTCCGTTATTGATGCACTGTTATCACACACCTGGCAGTTGTTATCACACACCTGTGTCAGTTGTTATCACACGCCTGTTTCAGTTATCACATTTCTGTGTCAGTTGTTGATGCACTGTTATCACACGCCTGTGTCAGTTGTTATTGCACGCCTGTGTCAGTTATTATCACATTTCTGTGTCAGTTGTTGATGCACTGTTATCACACACCTGGCAGTTGTTATCACACACCTGTGTCAGTTGTTATCACATTTCTGTGTCAGTTATTGATGCACTGTTATCACACACCTGGCAGTAACTGTTATTGATGCACTGTTATCACACATCTGTTAGCTGTTACCATACACCTGAGTCAGTTGTTGATGCACTGGTGTCATACGACTGTGTCTGTTGTATACAGGTCTGTGTTCGTTGTATACAGGCCTTC
The DNA here is from genome assembly GCF_003918875.1 of Haliotis rubra. NCBI lineage: Eukaryota > Metazoa > Mollusca > Gastropoda > Lepetellida > Haliotidae > Haliotis > Haliotis rubra. The sequence goes on from NW_025767634.1 coordinate 3,820,798, forward strand.
GTCCATTTTATACCACTCTTAGTTCTTGCACAGTTTATGGAAGACAGAGTTCTGGCAGGACAGCATCTAAACGCCTGTGTGGCTTGTTCAGTACGTATTGTAAATGGCAGCCAGTTGATGACACCAGTTTTCAAACACGCGTTAGTTGTTGACACTTCTATGTCTGTTTGTTGACTCGTTTCCTCAAGTGAGCTTTCAGCGAGTTTTAAGTGAGCGTTTTAAACACCTTGAAAGAGATGGCTAATCTGGTGTTTGTAGTGAGAAGGGCCTAAACAGATAAGGTTAACTGTTAACTGGCTGGTGGTTTCTGTTTTTCGTGTCACTGTACAAAGACGACATGGGGCATTGCTGATAATATCGATAACTCTCCCGTATAGTTCAGATTTGTCTCCATTTTAAGGCAGCAAGCTAATGCACACTAGATCATTTATGACATACATTTCAGTACAGCGATATAATTGGGTATTAGGTAACATGAACTATGCTCACTTGATACCATTTCTCTGTTTTCACAGACAATAAGCAGTTGATAGGATAGTAAACACATTGTTTCAGGAATTGTATTATCACATATAATACTCTGTGAGCATTCTGTACGTCTATACAGAGACCATATAATATGGTCTCTGGTCTATAGTATGGATACACCATGCGGTATTAGCGTAAGGTCCGTTGAATCTCCAATGTCCAAATGTCCGGAGTACACTTTGGTTCGGTATGTAGAGCACGTTATTCCACGTAGGTGTCGCAAGCCGGTCTTGCCCATGACGCCAGTGTCATCAGTGACAAAGGTGTACATCAATTGTAAGGCTGGGAAGAATATCTGACCTAACACTGGGAACCACTGACGTGTGGCAGATCTCGGAGCACAAGGCTGACAGCTGACAAGGGTTGTGAACCTCCACGTCAGTGGTGTAAATCATTATGGAGACGGAGAACTGTTTGGTTCACGAGTCGTGATGTACGTTGTAAAATGTCTCTGTAGAGACAGTGTGTATCAAAGTCGACGTCAACATTTTGCCGCCAATTCAACTGCATACAGGCGGTCTACAGATTTCCTACAGGCGATAACATATGGGAAACGATAGAAAAAACAACCTTTAAATCGTATAATAGTGTAAAACACTCGTGGTTTCAATACAGCATACTGCATAGATTTCTGCCAACAAATGATTTGCTAACAAAAATGAAATATAAAGATTCCAACACATGCACATTTTGCAAATCCGAGAAAGAATCAATTCTACATCTATTTTGTGTCTGTAAAGTCATAAAAAACTATTTGGAAGAAAATAGAAGAATGGATATTCGAAAAAACAGGGTCAAATATTATCTTTTCAAAGAAAAATATTATTCTTGGATATTGTGAAAATAGAAACCATGTTCTGAATTTGATAATAACAGTAGTGAAATATAATATATACAAAATGAAACAAAGAGATAAAACACCAAATTTGAACTACATTATAGACTGACTGACTGAGTTTGGTTTTACGCCGCTTTTAGCAATATTCCAGCAACATCACGGCGGGGGACACCAGAAATGGGCTATACACATTGTACCCACGTGGGGATTCGAACCCGGGTCTTCGGCGTGACGAGCCAACGCTTTAACCACTAGGCTACCCCACCGCCCATTACATTATAGAAGACGTAAAGACACATATTATGCTGAACGTTTTAACGCCGATTCAAATTGCAAATATGACAGCTTCACAAAATTTTGGTCACTATGTCACAATCTGTTCTGTTAACCTAGCGCTATATATAATGTACTGCTATTATATTTTCAAGTACCTATTCATTTCAACCTGAATGCACATTTGCCTGTAAATCGACTTGGTATAAACACGATTCGCAAATATACAAACACGTTATGTAATGAACTGTATGACCTGGATGTATGGAGAATAAAAAATTATAAATAAAAGATCTCGGAGCACAAGGCTGACAGCTGACAAGGGTTGTGAACCGCCACGTCAGTGGTGTAAAGCATTATGGAGACGGAGAACTGTTTGGTTCACGAGTCGAGATATACGTTGTAAAATGTCTCTGTAGAGACAGTTTGTATCAAAGTCGACGTCAACATTTTGCCGCCAATTCATCTGCATACAGGCGGTCTACAGATTTCGTGTTGGAAGCGTAATGATTGCGGCGGTGATATCCTACACGTACAACAAACCCGGTATAGGTGCAGGGCAAATGTACGGTCGAACGCTATCGTGATCTACACTGTACATAGCCTCTTTTCTGAACCATGCTCAACCGCTTAAAGCGCGTGTAACAGCAGCATCCCAATATGAAGTCGGTACTTGACGCTAACATACACAATACGAGGTCCACGGCTCGAGGACTTAGTTGACATGTCATCGTATCCCAGTTGCGTAGATCGATGCACACGGTGTTGGTTACTGGAATGTCTGGTCCAGACTCGATATTTACAGACCGCCACCATATAGCTGGAATATTGCTGAGTGTGGCGTTAAGCAACCATCTAAGAGGTCCACGTGATCGTGGTAATTTTCTGTGCTGTGTGCTCAGTGTTGCAATGTTTTCTTGTTTGCAATTTTATGATAACTCAAGTGTTGTGCGAGTAGGTGATCTTGTAAATGCTGCAAAGAAACACCGCTGTTGACAAAACGGTCCTTCTTAGAACAGGGGGGAAAAAACATTGGAAGAGTGATATGTACCCACGAAGTTTTGTTTAAGCACAACCTAATACTTGATATTCCCCTTAATTTCCAATGCTAAGCACCTCTACGACATTACCTGCAACATATAGTGGAAGGAAACAGCTGCACCGCTAGAATGTAACGTTAAACCATGGGCACTCCCGTGTCCTACCATGCCTCCAGTTAGGCTGGTGAACAGGAATCCCACCCATGGCAATCACTAACACAAACACCAAATACTCATATAAAAAATGTTTATTTCTTGTGATGAAAAGACGATACATATACAGACCAATTAACGATGTATATACATATGTACAGACAAGAAATCTAGACGGCAACTATTTCGTCACAACATAATAAGCTCCAGTACAAATGGAACTCTGTCCCTGCCCTTCTGGAGACAGTTACTTGTCAATACAAGCACAAAGCCATGCCCTTCAGTACCCAAAGCTCAAGGGTTCTCCCATTCAAATGTATGCAGTTTGTTTTGCAAATACTAGCAAAATCATACATCACGCATTTGATAAACATTTTGACAAAAAACTTCAAACCTTCTTGATATAAAACTTTTGTCAATATAATAAATAGTTAGGTAATAATAATCGAGTTAGGTAATATCTACAACAAAACAATAACAGGATGAGAATGTACTAAGACACTTCAGCTGTAAACCTTATTCAGAAGGTATCTACAGAAATGTGGTCATCTTCCAGCAAGGTATTGTTTTAAATTTGCTGAAATTTAACAACTATCAGGTTTTCGTTTTTTCATTGATTAAAGGACAAAATCAATATTCTATATTTTGTATCTTCAACGTATTTATTGTAAACTGTCAGATCTGGAATCTGACAGATTTTGAGTAAGTTGTTCCGGATGTTACAGAAGAACCCTTAACAAATTGTATGTGTAATTCTGGGGCTGTTAATATCAAGTTCAAGAAATGCATGTTTCAGTTGATTCATTTGACTAGCAATGAACTACTTGGCGACAGCTAACCATGTCATCATTGTCGCCTTCCAAGACATGTAGAAATGTTCAGGACTCACTTCCATCACTGGATTCATCACAGAAATATCTCTGCCAAATGCAATCTTTATAACAAATTGCAATGATTAATGCCCAATGAAAAAGTGTAACAATGACAGATGAACACCTGCAACCACTGGAAAATGTACAATATATAGAAACCTAAAAACACTTCAATCCAAGATTTCTTTGAGGACTGACACAATCCACAATGGTGAATTACTTGGACATTTAGTCTTTAATTACAACTTTTTCTTCCTTATCAACAGAAAGTTCTCTCAAATTTAGATCAACTACAAGAGCACTAGGCATTTACTTGAATCTGAAGCACTTCCTGGTACTACATACAGGTTGTATGGTCCCATAATAAATAATGCCATCTTATGTTAGACTGGGTTCCTATTTATGAAGCACAGCAACCTTGTTTGCTGGTACTCAAACCTTGTGAAATATGTTCAGAAAAGCCTTAATTTGTATCTACCAGCAAGTTCAGATATCAGATCTTTACTAAAGGTCAAAGCAGGTTTGCAAGTTGCACCACCTTAACAGATGAGATAGTGCTAATGGGATCACTTTGGTGTAAGATGAATTGTGCTGGGGTCACTGAAGTCTCCAAGCCGGTTGTGATTGTCAACAGCACGAACTGCAAAGTGATACTTGTTACCTTCTTGGAACTGAGTTAGAGTACAGGCCATGGGTAGGGGCAGGGCTTTCACATCACCCACCTGAAACACAAGGAGGACAATATTACTACCAGGCTCCTTGGTTGGTTGTTTAATGCCACACTCCGCAAAATTCCGTCTATAAGGCAGCGGTCTGTAACTAATCGAGTCATGGCAACAGTGAGCATATAGCACAGAAAATGACCACGATCACATGGACCTCGTAGATGGTTGCTTAACGCCATGCTCAGCAGTATTCCAGCTATAAGGCAGCGGTCTGTAAATATTGAGTCTGGACCAGACAATCCAGTGATTAACAGCATGAGCATCGACCTACGCAATTGGGATACATTGACATGTGTCAACCAAGTCAGCGAGCTTGACCACCCGCACTACCAGGACTGAAAGGTATTACCAATATACCTCAAAACAAATTACAATTGATAGCATTGCAATGGTACTTGGGTAAAAAAACAGTTAATATCTACACAGATGCTTATTCACAATTGTAAACCAAAAGTCACTGTGTTCTATATTCTGATGATGAAAAACATGATCGACTGGTATTCGATTCCTGGAAATTGCAAGACTATTCGCTGCGTATTAATACGTATAAACATCGTACACACCATTGTATTGTTGTGTCGTCAGCATTGGTGATGTCATTTAAATCATATTGTGACGTAAAGTCGGAATGATGTCACAAATGAGCAGTTCCAGATGCTACCATGGGAGACGGCTGATGCCACTTCACTGCTGTACGTGTACTCGATGTCAATGAGTGCAGACACAAAAACGCGTGTGGACCTTTTGGTTTACTTTTGTGTTTACAATATCGATAAACATCATGCGTTGGCCAATTTCAGGGTGTTATTGAGTATTTGAGGCACGGGAATATTTCATTTGAAACCTCCAGCTAACGCCGTCGGTTCCAAATAAATTCATGTGCTTCAAATATTCAATAACACCCTGAAATTGGCCAACACATGATGTTTATCTCCTAACTGATGTTTCCCTTCATAATTACTTAACAAAACTGCATACTGTACATATTATAAATTGTATTTCAAAACTGACTGACTGACTGAGTTTGGTTTTACGCCGCTTTTAGCAATATTCCAGCTACATCACGGCGGGGGACACCAGAAATGGGCTTCACACATTGTACCCATGTGGGGATTCGAACCCGGGTCTTCGGCATGACGAGCCAACGCTTTAACCACTAGGCTACCCCACCGCCCCTGTATTTCAAAAGAAAACCTAACTTTGACACTGGTGTTATCAGAACCATAACAATAAAGTTTAGGGTGTAGAAAATAGGTCCTGCATATACACATATTTTCCCTTCCATTTAGTCATTACCTTAAGAGTAAACATAGCCAAAAAGTCAACAAATTGTAACTTTCATATATTAAAACTGATCAGCACCAATCGCCATTTTTTAAGGACCACATCTCTTTTTTTCCTTTGCAAATATTAAATAGTACACAACTGTAATAGCTAAAATCACAAGAAGAACAGGAACATATAAATATCTACAGATATACCCTTGGTGATGGACAAAATGTTCGCAGATGATATCCTCATTTGTTTATTAACTATTGCAATGAGCAATATTCCAGCTACCAATGTATCACAGTAGCATGAAAACAAAGAAGAGATACCAGGCTGTTGGGTTGAGAATAAACACATGTCTGTTCTTAAATGTTTGCAAAGTCACTCAATTATTGTTTTGTTTCAAACGCTTCTTTGTTTCACTGCTAAGTACTAAAGCACCAAAGCCTGAAATGCTAAAAAGTATGATCAAAGGTTTAATATCCTCACCTTCTTCCACAAAGACGTGCTTGGTGGAGCAGAACTCTCCTGATATGCAAACAGCTGGTAAGAGGCTATCTCTGCATGGTTGTCTTGTAGTGTCATGTTCCAGGACAACACAATACCTGCAAAGGTAGGAGAAGTGGGCAAATTAGCAGTCAACACTAAAACTAGTTTTCATTTATTGTTGAATACAGCAGTATTTGTGATCATGAGGTCCTGGATATAACCAAGTCTGGAAATACCAGTGGTTGATATAAGGAGCAAAACCCAATGTCATCAGGTACAATGACACATCAGCAACTAAGTCACATAGCCTGACCACCCCATCCAGTTAGTCACCTCTTGCTAGAAGCACATGTGGACAGTGACCTACACCAGAATTGAAATCCATCAAGGCCTTCTTTTTTCATTACTTGGTTTATAGATCCACCTACCCAAAATGTGAAGGAAGTGAATTGTTTTTACATTTTGTTTTTGCAATTATATGCCGGCAACCTGATAAAAAACAAAGTATGTGGAATTTTTTTTCTTAAATTAAAAATAACAAATTATACCTTTAAATATTCCCTGAAACAGAGTGGAACAGAGAGAAAGGGAATGCCACAGGCTGCTCAGCAGGCATGCTGCACCAGGCATGTATAATACACTCAAGTGTGCAAACAACATCTCCATATTCCCTTTTTCTTCTCTGCCTTCCTACCGACCTAATATTTTTAAAAAAAATCGTAACCAAGTAATACAAAAAAAGGCCCAAGGATTCATATAATTATTTCACAGGTTTGGTCTTAGGAATGTCTGTTTTCAGCTTCTGTTTATCATTCAAGCAGCTACAAAGGTATCAGAATATGTTGAAGATAGAGGTTATACACATACCTTGACTGACTCTTGAGATTTTGAGACCTGGTTTTGGAGGCATGACTCCCTTGATCCCCCTGCTGAGTTGATTGGCTGGTTTGGCAGGGAGCGGTGCTGGATGTTTCGGAGTGGCTGCAGGTGACGAGGCAGGTGCTGGAGCTGCAGTTGGGGCAGGAGCCAGAGAGATGGGCTGTGTCAGAGAGAAAACAATACATATCAATAGCAATAACACTGTACTATCAATCACTAATAGTTTCATGTACTATTTGATCTCTCTTTGTTAATAGTGAGTGAGTGAACGAGTTTAGTTTTATGCCCCACTCAGCAATAGTCCCACCATATATCAATTCTAACCCGGATCTTCACCGGTTCTCTTTGTTGATAAGTAACTTCTTTTCTGTCAAGTAAAACTGAAGCTGAAACCATATTTGACTTCAAAGGCGAAAATAATATTGGCTGAGACGGTGACCATATACACATAATGATTGTCCACTCACTGTTGACGCTGGAGTAGATGAAGGTGCTGTTTGTAGAGGTGGTGGTGGTCTGGTTGTTACTGTCTGTAATGAAGAGGCCGGTCTAACTGGAGTCCGAAACAGTGATTGTACCTGGACGTAACTGAGGCATGGTCTGCCCCACTGGAGTCCCTGCCGGCTTAGCAACAGGTAGAACCGTGGGAACAGTTGTGCGTATTTGAGTCTGTTGAGTGTTAACATGGCTGGAAGCAGGAACAACAGTCAGTAAGGTTCCTGGTCGTAGATTGGACCCTGATGCTACAGTCACGATTTGGAATGTCCCTCCTGGCCGTGTTAAACTCGGGGCACCTGCATTGACAAGTCCTGGTGAACTAAGTAGGATAGATGTTCCACTAGTCAGTGACTGTTGTAAAGTGAGTGGATTCACCCCTCTGATCACTTGTTGCTGCACAAGACCCGGACGAAGAGCAGAAACCGCTGTCCCGGGGCATCACTGTCATTGTTCGTGCAGGCTGAGTCCCAGTTGCTGGACCTTTAGTGTTATCATCATCGGATGTCAAGTCAATCACCTTGGGCACATTCACAATCCCTTTAGCCCCAACCTGACCAGCAAGATTGGGAGAGCTTACAACTATGACATTGGAGCCTGATATGGGCTGGCCTGAAACAGTTTGTAACTTGCTGGTGGTGTCAATGGTCTTGGTGTTGTCAAGGAGACTGCGCACTGTGGTTAAGGATGTGGGAAGGGCTGATGACAGGGCAGTGTTCAGGTGGTGGGCAAGCTGAGGTCGGACTCCGGTCAAGCTACCTAGTGGAGGCTGGCCAGCTATGAGATTGGTTGATGGAGGGGTCGGAACAGCAGTAGCAGACAACAACTGAAATGAGTACATCAAGATTTGGTCATATACACAGAATAGCTGCTGGTAGATATGACACAAACAGAAAGCAGAAATTACCACTATCTCACAACATGAAATTCCTGATTATTTAAGGAAATCAGGTAAATTACCTTAAAGACGTCCAGTTCCTACTGACCAAATCACAAATCCCTCCCTTGCAAATGTAGCTTGTTCAACCAAATCAAAGCTTGGGAACATCTACTGATGATCAGAAACAATGATATAATCTGTAAACACAACTATTCAGAAAGTATGTACCAAGATCAGTCTTTTAACTCAACACTGTTTATACATTGTACTATATGGCCTGTGGCTTCCCAAGTAAGATAATAGAACTATTTGTGCATTATTAATCAATATTTTGATATTTCAGCTGAGAAACATTGTTCTGCACATACAGGAAGATCAACATACCTGTGAGACACTGCTCCTGTTGACTGTGGTACCAGGGACTGCAGAGGCAGGGGATATCTTGCTGCCTGATGTAAACACAACTCCAGCCACGCTGGTCGAACTGACGGGGGCAGATGCAGTGTTGCTGGAGAATATTGGCATGGAGAAACTGGTACTGGTAGCTGGTGCAGCTGCTTTAGGGGGAGTTTTAGGCTGCTTCACTGCCAAACCAGTTGCAAAATTAGTCTGGAAACAAAGTCCACATTGAATCATTAGAAGCGTCAGTTGGGCAATGAAAAAATATATAATAAAACATAAAAATATGTTCTTTATGGACTTGCAACAAGTTAGCTTGGGTTGGTTTAATAATCCCAAATGTGTATCGGTCAGTACCGAGTTGAAACTGAGTTGGTTTGGTCGAGTGAACAATGCTGATTCTGTCAAAAGGAATCTTAGCCTCCTGAAAGGATCTACTTCAGAGAGGGTTTTGTTCACTTTATAAGAGGACTGGAGAGTCCACAGATTATAAAAAAGGTTTTGTTCCACTATTTGAAAAACTTTAAAAGTTACTTTTCGATATAATTTCCAGTTGTATCCTGTTTTAAATATTTTTGAAGATGCAGCAGTTGGGCAAATTGAAATGTGCATTAAAACTTGTATCCCTCACCAATGGTATGTTTATTTGGTTCAAGACTTATATATATTATCAAGCTCAACAACCCAAAGCTGCCATGTTCTTCTTGTTAAGGGGTTAATGACACAATTTAAATCCTGATTAATCGGCAGTTGATGACAAGTACCTTTAGCTGTAACAGGACGTTGTTAATTTGAAAATCCAATCCAGTACAGTGGTTATCACAGAATCAGTGGAGTTTTCAATATGTTTTGATGGAATTAAAACAAAATATGCAAGACAAAAAATTCCTACAACATAAAGGGTAAGCTATTGATCACTTAACTTATTAGTGAGAAAATACAAATGGTTCATGACTGACTGGAATTTGTTGTCCTGAAAACTTAAAAATAAACAACCCCAAAACTTCCAAAATGCCTAAGTAGCCAAAGGCACCAGTTCATGGCCAGACTGAAAAAAAAAGGTAACAGGTTGAATGGCCTTGAGCAGACTAAGGCTTAGTCTCTGAATATATATAATTTTGATAGTAACAAACAAGCCCATTTATATTGAAAAGGAGCCCTTGGGAGACCAGAGATTCAGAACCTGAGGAAATCTAGACTTGCTTTATTTAGGGCTTCAGCACTGCAGAGAGGGCTTGGCAGTAGGTAAATTAATGAGGTTCAGGAACTGTGAGACAGACTAGGCCTTGAGTTACATGCTCTGGAAACAAAACATAACGAACAGAAGGTTGGATTGAGAGCACCTATTGCAATATTCACTTCCAATCTGTGGTGAGGGATAAAAAATTAAAAATTTCTTCATCACTTTTTTTAAGTGGAGTTTTTGGCTACTCCTTGTGGAATCTTTAAGCTGAAAAATACATTATACCCACCAGGATATACTTTCAGTAACATTATGTAATTATCATTTTAACAAGAGATTGTAGACTTTTGGGAACATATTTGACGTAAGTTAAATAATTCAACCTTCTCAATTATTCCAAGCTTATTTATCTATAGATCTGATGCCAAGTGCATGGGTAAATTTCCGGCTGATTATTTAACCAAGACTCAACCAGGAAACATTGTTAGTCACAGATGTGAAAAATATCAGAATTGTTAAACATGTTAAAGGCATTTAATTGACAAAAACCGTTGAAAGAAACTTCAGATGAACCATTATCAACCTCATGAACAGGCAAACCTCAAGTCATGCAGGGATGACTACCCAAGGGAGCTAACTCTTCAACACTTGTAAACAGATCTACTCTACATGTAGTCTCTGCAAACTATACTACATTCATTCAGTTATTGTTTGTTTGTTTTAATTCCTAAATCACAATCACCTGTTCAAACAATTCTAGAAGTTAGTTCTGTGACAATTAATTTCAAGACAACATACAATTCATACATAACATCAATCGGACAGATTTGTTTTAAAAAAAATCACAAAAAACAATGGATCATGCTAGGTGTTGTCGAGTGGTGAAGGACAGGATGTGAAATCAGTTCAACAGCAAAACTAACACAAACCCTACAGTTCAAGACCCACACTCCATATATACCTGAGACTCAGATTGCAAAGTCTGTTTTTCCTGTGAGATAAGCACACATATTAACTTCCTTCGCTGAATGTGTGTTCTATTGATTGTTTCATATAAAGCTAATATTTAGTTGTGTGGAACAGCCTTTTTCACTCTACTTGTCTGAGCTATCAAGGTAAGTGGTAAAACTAAATATCGTAAACTTGACACCGACTACTAAGGTCTATGTACTTCAGTTATTAGCAGATATATATGTATATTAAAGATTTTGGAGAATTCTACAAAATCAAGGGATAGTGGTTCCATTTATCACCAATATACTCAAAGGTGATCATTCAGGTAACAGGTAATCATTCCAGATTTTAAAAACACCTATTCCATGATCTAACTAAATATATATCACCCATATCCAATAAAAGAATCATCACATATTTCAATGACTGCTGGTTTTCGGTGATTATTATTTGTATGTATGTGTTTCTTACCTTGGTGTCATCGGCCTGCACAGCCACACTGCGAGTTGTTATTTGCTGAAAGAATAGAATATCATACATACACAAGCAGCAGGGAATCACTGGCATTATCCTGCTTGGATGTAACCCATCTCACATATCAACAGAGATGCCAACCCTAAGTTACCCCAATTAGTATTTTGGCCAAAAACTGAAGCAAAAATTAGTATTAACCTTTCCAAAGAATTTTCATATTTAATACAGAATATATAGATATTCTAAGAACTTGTTACTAACATTGTACTCACCTAAATCAGTAGTAAGTATCCACATACAGCTTGATACTGAATAAAATGTAGTTGCAATTTATTGTGTATGGTACGTATGCTATTTATAATTTAATTTAATGTATTTTTTTAAAATTTGTACCTTCTTACTGTTATCGTAGTCGCGTATTTTGTGTTGTTATTTTTTTTCATAAGGAATATGATAAAATTGTAGGAGTTGGCATCTCTGTATCATCTTCAGTAATTCAGCTTATTTTTATTACTCTTACAATAATGAAGCATCAAGAAAAGTATTATCCTACAAACTTATTACACATTTTCAGTACCCTTCAACAGACTTGGCTTCCCCATACTAAGGCAAAGGTAGACATGGCCTTTAGCCATTTAGTCAGATACAGTGAAGATCTAGTGGGACTGGTCATCTCCAAAAATCAGGATATTTTACACATACCACCAGTCCAAAATAAGCTGTGGATTGTTTGGATCTGGCCAATGGTGTCTACCATGGCATGGATAACAATGCAACTGGAAACAGAAAAGAATGATGTCCAGCAGGTTTACCCTGAGTGCAGCGGTAGCCGCCTTTCTCTTCTCCAACCTCTGCTGTAAAACAGTGAGCTCCAGGACCTTCTTCTGCAGTTCTTTAGCCTGAGTTTTCCACGATTCATTGGCCATCTGCAGATCCACTATCTTGGACTTGAGAGAATCCATTTTGCTGTCACGATGAGCTTTGAGGTAGGCAGAGACTTTACTTCGTACAAGAGCTTCTAATTCCTGGAAGAAAAACAATTGGTTGATGAGATCATCACTTACAACATAAGACTGCCAGTAGTTTCACACATTTGATGAAGTTGACCTTCTGTAGCACCATGAGGGTACATTTTGGCCAGTTGCATTTAACAACATTAAATCACATTGACTTACTTGACAGACTTTAAGTTTGCACAGCCAAGAGTCAACATATCAGCCATGACATCAATGCAGTATTTAAAGTTAAATATGTTTAACAAATCAATCTGACATTAGGTGACATTCATCTAAATAAGTTCAAATACTACATCCAAGTACAAATCTACAAACTCCTTGATTAACCTCAGAGCTAAAATGTAATGTTTAATTAAATCCATGTGACCAAAAATTACAATTGATCCAAAATGTTCAAATCCTTGTAATTGGTTAATTATCAAAATATCTACATTCCAAATACCGTACTAGGCCATATTTTCTAGTTTCAGTATTTGAGGTGGAACTACAAAGTAAGCTGGAAATACCTGACTACAGATTCCTTACTTACAAATCTTCGATGACTTCAACTTTGATAATGCAACATACCTTCCCTGATAGCCTAATGGTCTTTGTGCTTGACTGAGATGTCTTGTCATCATCCTCATCGCTCACAGAAGACAAGGCATCCTCCGACTTCTCACTCATCTCACTCCCTGGGTGGGAGTCTTCATCCGAGGTATCAGATTTGATGGTATCAGGAGAAATTCCAATTTGTGATCCCAACTTTCCTATGACCATGTCCAGCCTAGACCTCTTGGGTGGAGCCCCGGACTCTGAGGCTGGATCTTCCTGAGATCTCTTACGATCAGTTCTAGAGGCAGGTGCGGCTTCAGCTGAATCTTCTTGTGTGACCTTTTCCACTTCCTCTTTGACTTCGCTGTCCTTTTCCTCCTCTATCTCCATAGGTTTGATATCATCATCTATTTCCACTTTACACTCTGATTTGACTTCTTTCTTCACCTCTTGTTCAACAGGCTTATCATTTTCCCTTATGAACTCAGTCTTGGTCTCGGCTGTGATGGGTTCCTTAGAAACAAATTCACTCTTAATTGTGTCTGTACCCTGAGGTTGAACTTTTGTGTTACCTGAGTTGACCATAGGTTCCTCATCATCACATAGAATAATATCATCGTCCTTCTTGTCAGAGTCATCATCAATTAATTCCACATCACTTTCTTGTGAAACTGATTGTTCAGATGTATTCTTTGTGACATTTTTTCCATCTTGTATGTCCTTAGCACTTTTACCTGCACAAAATGGAAGACAATCTGAACTGGGACATAACACCAAGATTCAAGAAAAGACTTGTATCTTTTCATTCTTATCAAGACAAGTGTAAATGCATTTCATCAATATAAAATGTTGGAATCATGCATAATTTTTATCCGTACATACGCCGACACAGCCCATATATGGAGCCCTGAAATTCATTTAGTTTAAAAATATGGTCATGTCATGCACTTAAAAGCTGCAATATCAATGAAAGTATTGAAAGTCTAAGAACACCAAAAAAATGGTTTCAACAACTTATCAAAGTACTAATGCATCAATGAACCTAAAGAAATTTTAAATGAACTCTTTTGATTATTTTCTCTTTGATTTGTTTTGATCTAAACTATTCTGCTTGAACAATGTTGAAGAGATACGTGGGTGTCATCCAGGAAACATTATTAATTTCACTTACAACTTCCACAATAAAAATATACTCAATGGAAGATTCTTTTTGTGTGAACGTTTTACACTTTGTCATTCTGTTAAATGTTTCAATAAAATCAATGACCTAGGATGCTTCTGAGAATAGATGAAGCAATACTATTGCAACACTGGTATCCGAAAAGTTAATTTTTAACATACTTGATAGTCACTCTTGATGAAAAATATATAGCGTGATTTGATGTAACATCTGGCCTACATTTACATGATGATAGTGAAGACAGCTGCTACATACAATATTTCTGGTTTCCAACGATAAACTGCTATCAGTGGGTCAAACAAATAGTGATGATCAATTTCTTACCATCGGTTTTGCTGGATGCACTCCCAGCTCCTATCACAGTTAGATTCTCAAACAGGTTGCCCTTTCTGGGAGATGGAGACAGGAGCTTGCTCTTTTCAGAGCTCTTTTCTGACGAACCACTTGTTGGTTCAATATCCATACACTCTTCGTGTTTGGGCTTCACCAAAAGTTTATTCAACTCATTACCCTGTTTAAGTTTGGACATGATATCTCTCACTGAGTTTCTGACCTTATCACCGATCGTCAAAGGATGATCCCCAAGCTCAGAATCCTGAGACTTCTCATCCTTTTCTGTTACAGGTTCCCTTTCGGACAGCAGCATCACTTCATCATCACAGCTATTTGATGTTTTGGCAGTTTCATTTGTTTCTTCATTGTCACTGTCTAGTATTTCAATTTTATCAGAGGTAGATACTTCTGGTTCTGCAGATGTCTCCCTATCAGCATCCTGAGATGTTTCCTCTGAATGTATCTCAGATGGTGCTCCAGACTGCATTTCAGACTGAGCATCTGATTGCAATTCAGATTGAACTTCTGACGGTGCTTCCGACTGTAATTCAGAAGGTTCTTCAGACTGAACCTCGGAAGGAACTTCAGACTGAACCTCGGAAGGAACTTCTGACTGAACCTCAGATGGTTCTTCAGACTGAATCTCGGATGGTTCTTCAGACTGAACCTCGGAAGGAACTTCAGACTGAACCTCAGAAGGAACTTCCGACTGAACCTCAGATGGTTCTTCGGACTGAACCTCTGATGGTTCTTCAGATTGAATCTCACATTGTCCTTCAGATTGAGCTTCCAATGGTTCTTTAGACTGGGCTTCTGGTGGCTCTTCAGACAGAGTGTCCAATGGTTCTTCAGATTGGACTTGGGAAGGTTCATCAGACTGAACTTCAGAAGCTTCTTCACAGAGTTCTGTTACTTCATCTTCTACTTCCATGGGTTCCTCCTGTTCCTTGACATCCTCAATATCATTAACTGACTCTATACTAGGAGTCTCGTGTCCATTGTCACTTGGCTTAGAGTCTACTCCAGGAGAAGCTACAGCCTTGGCATCACCATTTGCTTGATCATCTATATCTGCTTTGGCTTTTAGTATAGATTTGCCATTGAAATTCCCTGATTTCTCCTTAACAGTGTCGCTTTCCAAACCAGACTCAGTCTTGGCGCTGTCCCCTTCCCCATTCAAAGCTTTGAGGTTCATTATTGCCTCCTGGAAACTGTCCTTCACATCACTCATTGAGTCCGAAGAATCAGATGAACCAATCCCACTGTCACCTTCTGATTTGGTTATGCCCAGCTTAGGTAGTGACAAGGCTTGTGGTAATTTAGCAGTAGATTTTCTGGCAGTGGTTATCGTGAGAGAGTCACCTAAAAATAGATATGAATAAATCTCGTTTCCAAATAATTTTTTGTGTTTTTGTTTTAACATCGCACTCAGCAATATTCCAGCTGTGATCAACATCATGAGCATCAATCAAAGCAAAATAGGATACGATGACATGTGTCAACCAAGTCGGTGAGCCTGACCACCTAATCCCATGAGTTGCCTCTTACGACAGACACGGGTTGTTGAAGAAGTATTAGAAAAGCACATAAAATATGCTGTTGGCCCATAAGTGATATTCTCATTCATGGCTTATGAACCCATTTATGCTTGCGAGATTAAAAACTTCATCATTTGAAACATAATAACATTTCTACAGCCTGTGTGTTTTCTCATCAACACAATCAATGAGTTAAAGATTTATTTTTCAACATTACTACACTAGATTTTGTGAAAGAGTGAAAGCTGTCTACGGTTGTCATCTTCAATATTCTATCCATCATGGTCTGTAAATAATAGAGCAGCATCAGAGTACTTCCTAAGTCCTGTGGACGTATTACCACCTGACCGCCTCCGTGGTTTAGTGGTTAGAGCGTCCGCCCGGAGAGCGGAGGGTTGCGGGTTCGATCCCCGACCGCGTCATACCAAAAAGACATTAAAATATGGTACTTGTTGGTCCCTGCCTGGCGCTCTGCATTAATGGGTACAACAAGGACTGGTCGGCTCGGAGTCCGTATAATGTGTCTGAGTGGGGTATTCATGCTTCACTGCGGCATGGTATCTCAGTGGGCTAGCACTATAAAACCAGCTTAAGTCTGGGTTAGTACAAGCAGCCGCACATACACATAAATACGCATGCACGTCGTCATATGAGCGAAATATTCTCAAGCACGACGTTAAACGCTATTTCACCTCACCTCACCTCACGTATTACCACCTGTATCAAAACAGGTCATGGAAACAAAGAGGTTACATGTGCTGAATCAAATATAATTTGACGTAAACACAAGTACCGGTAACCTCATTCATTGAAGCACATCACAAATTTTGTGTGTTTAATTTTAAACCTCAAGGTATTGTTTTCTTATCTTAAACTCTACATACCTTTCACACTGTGCTTGAAGACTTGTGATTGAGGTTCTTTGGTTGACATTCTACACCTGAGAAAGGAAAACACACTATATAAACATGACGCTTTCAGGTTCACCACTGTGAGTTTACTTGTATTGGTCTGTCTAACCATTGTCAGCATTCATATCCAGCACAAAAATATAGAAAAACTTGTGTAAAAGTATTGCTCATTTAATACAATTTCTCACCAAACATTAACTGGGTAAATAAAAGAAAGTCAAACATTTATCATAAAAAATGTACGTGTTGAGCTCAACTTTCTGAAATGGATTTAAAATATTAATTTTGTTCGGAATGGCACAATTTGCAATTTCATCATCAAAATAGCTTTGTGCATTTTCTCCAATGATATATGTTCTCTTTATATTATCTGCTTTCCACGAGTAGAGTATTCGTCAAATGAAAAATATGTTTGCTTGTTGATTATTGAGAGTATTTATGGCATCAGTTTTTCTCTTTTCGTATCACAACCAACCACCATCCTCACATTATTATCAAGTGCGAGCGTTTTGATTCCAGTTTATGTTCAGGATTTGACTTCTTGATAAACAGCTGCATAATCCCAGCGGAATATGTGATACCATTTGGTGAATGTCTACGTTTCCTTTTTGAGCAGCTTATTGTAGTGATGCAATACATCTTCATAAAACAGTATTTACCACCCATATTAAATTCACCTTATGCATTGGATTGTAGCCCTACGATTCCGTTTTTGTCACTGAAACGTTTTCAACTCAACCATAATAATTTGTCGGTGAATATCCTGTACAGTTGCACGGCATCTTGAGGAGAACGGCGTCAGGTTTCAACCTCATTCAACCCAAACCGTATCTCAACGATCGCGGTGATGACTACTACACTGCGCCGAACAGCCGTCGGGGCCCACTCTCCCCGCGCCGCGTTTATCCACACTGTACGCACGCCCGGTCGATGGGGACTGTATGAACGCATATACACCGTCACTGTAGCGTTTTCAGATGAACAATAACCCTTTTTCCAAAGGTGACAACGGAGGCGCTTCGACCATTCATGTCAATCGGTCAACCTCGCCCCTTTCCGTATCCGCAAATTTTCAGGGGTAGTGGCCGATCGTGGCATGGTTCGCCGTGAGCCGCATCCATTGCGTGAGACCATCGTTTCACTCCCGATAGAGATGAGAGCTCAGCGAACAGCCTATCGCTGTGAGGAGCTTGCATGGGTTGCGTAGGAAAGTAATGAAATATCGCTATGCGTTTGCGAAGAATACTTTTCGTTCCCATCGCCTCAGTATACAGAAGGAACTTTAATAGGGATAAATCATAAAATAAGAACCTTGGACTTGAGATGAAAGAGTGGGGTGGAGTTGAACGCGTTGGTGACTGACACAGTTTTATCTCGGCGAGGAAGCAAAGCCTCACGCGTTTAGATCTAAATTTAGAATGATCAGTCAACGAACGTCATTGTCTACTGTTTGGTAGACTGACTTCAACCTAGCCTAACGCGTTCTGACCCAGTTACAAAAGCCCTTGTTATTTTACCTTTACCTTGTCACAACAGGCTGCCTTAATAATATCAAACTATTGTCCAGCCTAACCATATACTTAGATTTTTCGATTTCAACCCAGAAATCATGTCCCTACTTTCTTTCGATTATAGATTACGTTTACAAAAGAGCTCTAAGTTTGTTTCTTTTTCATTTTTGAGGGGTGCATGTTCTTCCCACCTAACGTTTGTTAACTGCTTTTAGGTTTCTTTAACTCAAAGTTTCGTAAAGAAACTATTTCTCAGTTTTGCTCCCGAGACGGGGTGGGCATACGGACGGAGCCGCATCTGGATCAAAGAATATATTTGGGCAGGGGATTATAACAACTTAACTACATGTGTATCTGATAATACATCATAACAAAAATAACAAAAGGTGTCACTTGTAGATTGAGACTGATGCAGTAGTTTGGTCATGTCTGGCTGCTTTGTTTGGTCAGAAAATATTGAATATTACATATATGCATTCTGAATAAGTGATGTAGAGTCATTATATTATCAACCAAAGCAAGCATTTCAAATTCTAATCCGATCACGCACGCACAGAAGAGAATACATACATACATACATACATACATACATTATCTGAAACATACGAGAATCTCTCTCTCTGCATCTAGACCCATGAAGGTCCGGGTTAGAATATTGGCCTTCAGTAGCCCATGCTTGTCGTAAGTGACGACTAACGGGACCGGGTGGTCAGACTCGCTGACTTGGTTGACACATGTCAGCGGTTCCCGATTGCACAGATCGATGCTCATGCTGTTAATCACTGGATTGTCTGGTCCAGGCACGATTATTTACAGACCGACGCCATATAGCTCGAATATTGCTGAGTGCGGCGTAAAACTAAACTCACTCACTCTCTGTGCATCGATGTATTCATATATATTCAGCGTACGTTCTCCCTAACACTCCACTGTTTCAGGTACATCTGCTGCATGCAGTTGCCTTTTACCACTGTGACTCGTGCGCAATAAAAATCACACTGAAAAGAGTTTGACAGTAAGAGGGTCACGGGATTAGTGCAGTTCCAGCCGCCTGCGGTAAATTCAGATGACATCTTTCAATTATGAGCAGCAGTAAGATATAGCTCGCTGTACACTCCCGTACAAACACAACTCCAAATGAAATAGGACTGATAATAGAGACTGATAACTGTTCAAACGTATAGTTCAAAGGAGCTTTGGCAAACATAGCTTGTGAAACACAGACAGCACGTGCTCACAACCCTTTGAACATTATGACATATCTCACACTCCAGTGCTGGAACGCGATTACTCAATAACTAATGCATTCATCTTGGGCTCTGTGGCGGTAAAAATCGTATATTCACGTGTTTGCTGCATTTGGTCCAAAGTTTGTTGGTTTTTTTGTACCGGAAGTTACAGGTGCCCAATCCTGTGGTCCAAATATGGACCGGAAGTCAAAGCCAAAACAACTTTCAAACTGCCTTCGCTGTTCGATTTCGTTTTTTATTTTTATATGTATAGCTCTGCACTAGGCAATATTCCATCTACTGTATATGACGGCGATCTGAAAATAATCGAGTCTGGACTAAACAATCAAGTGATTGACATCAGGGGCATCGACGCAACTGGGATACCTTGACATGTATCAAACAAGTATGACCACATGATCACGTTAGTCGTCTCTTACAACAATAACCTTTATTAAAAAATCGCAATTTTAGTGACATCCGCGACTGGGTGGTACATCTTGTTTACCGAAGACCGACTGATTCGACCCCGACTGGATATACAGCAGATCTTATGCTTCCATGAGCAGTTTCTTAGTAATCTGTAATGAGACTTGTTACCACACAGCATACATAACAAGTTACATACAAAACGACAGGAAAGATATTTCCAGAGTATTGTAGTGATAAACTTGTTTCAAATCCGTAAAAGGAAATCCTGCTTTAGATGCATAGGTTCACTTTTATTTCATACAATGTGCGTTACCCCGGAATGTCAGCATGATCCCCTTGCACAATGTCAACCTCACGCACGACTTCACCCGAAGCCAAATCACCACATTTAAAATCCAATGTGAGCATTATTTTGGCTTTATGTCACCTCACGATATCCGGTGTTTCTCTTGTCGATATGACAAATACTTGTCGATTAACAGACCCCTGCCAGTCCACAATATTCCCACAATATCAGCATACTATTTCAACCAGTACCCACACAATCAAGTCCGCTTTGGTCGTCTCACAACAAACCTGTTGCACGGCATTCTACTCCGGAATCCCATGAATGATTACGATGAATATGTACCATGAATCCATCTGTATTAACATAAAAGTGTACTGGGCCCCGTTCCTCAAAGCGATCGTAGCACTACGACAGTCGTAACTCCCATACTTTAACATAGACTTACGACTGTCGTAGCGCTACGATCTCTTTGAGGAACGGGGCCCAGGGCCGTAAATATGATCCGAATTTCTGTCAAATACATGCAATACACAACACCATCCCGTCACATCAGACAAGGAAAGACGGGTAGTTGGCATGCATAGTATCATTTGTCCATTATGATGTGACGTTAGTACAACGACTGGTGTTACATATTCTCACACCAACATGGTACCTGCTCTCTCTCAGAGACTTAAATAGCATTGAAGGTGACGAATCGTCACCCTCTTATATAAGAAAATGAAAAATTTCGTGCGAATGAAAACTGTGAATAATGTTGCACAGTATTCCTGAACATGAACTGAATCCAGAATAGCTGAGAGTCTGTCTTTACAACAAGGTGGTGAAAATCTCAGCTTTCGTGTTGTGGGACGTTGCTACATATAAAGTTTGACCTTACATATACTCCAGGGGCGGATACAGCTATTTGAGAAAGGGTGTCTCTGCACCCCCCGTTACTCACTAACGGCAGTCCGATCTTCTCTCACTCTATTTTAGAATGGAGCGAGTCTCCAAGCGATATAACAACCTTACAAATTTCATCTGGCACATTATTCAAGCGTAACTGTAATATTTGTTTACAGGCAATACGGTATACGCAGTGAGAGAAAGCAGGTGTGCTGTTTGTTTGGTTTAAAAAAAATAGATATTATTTTCTCATCAGGAGATTAAGTTTTATTCAAACACGGATATAAAGTACAAAATAAGCCGATATGCTACCTTAGGAAGGGCGGACCCTACGTGTATGTGTAAACCCTCCGAAACGTAATAAACCATTCAAGATCAATCGACAACGCTATTAGTACCAGCAGAAACTGGAACTATTTCTTGACACGAATCCAGTTAAACGGGAGCCTACGAGTGTACGTTAGTCATATCGATCTTGATTCCAATTATTGTTTTTTGGACATTTAATTTTCGCAAATCTCCACTGTATCCGTAGTTGTATGTTGTCGGCTATGGCTACTACAAACTCTAAGAAACGATTTCTACGTCAAGTTGTAAGTAAGAAATGCGGTAATAGCCAGCTGAGCATCGTATTCTGTAATCGTCGTCGTATTCCGCTAGACGCCGAACGAACGCTTTTCAAAGGTCATTGAATTGGCCCAACGCCAGGTTGTTATAGCAACATCGTTTGCGGACGATCCCACTCGGCGAAATAGGGGTCGTATCAAAGTGAATTTGGTGATTAATCACAGACCCTTTTAAGTGTTATAAATGCATAACTACTACCATGTAAGTCGATGCACGTGTATTTTGAAACATTTCTAGATGGAAAACAAGCATAGTTTCTATGTACTACACTCTGGCAGCTCGCTATCAGAAATCCGTATCTTCATGAACGATACGCCCTTACCTGACCTCTTAACAATAGCGGTTGAGGATCTCACCGCCAGTTGCTGTTTGAATGTTAATTTCGAATATAAACCAGGGCTCCACATATTATCAACATTATGATAAAAGCGCTAGTCTTAATGTCCAGCTCGCCTTGTACACAATTATATTTCTCAGTTCTCATTTACCTGAAAAAGACAGAGATTTTACATCCCTCGTCACGTGTCCCGATAAGAGTACTCGATGCGTGGGCGGTTGTTTTAATTAATTAGAAGTCTAATTACAATTTCAGAAATAATATTTAAATGCAGTAGAAGTGAGCTACCTTGAGGTCGCATGACGTCATGTCGAATATCGATTGGCCAATCAGCTGCCAGCGCGTGGTACCGATAGGGGTTTTCTCAAAGGTAGTTTAGTCTATTTTTCCCAGAGCGGGGCGGCCATGCAGACAAAGGAACGCTGAGTATCCTCGCGTTACTGGTGAATGTTGGGCGAGCGGCCCCAACTTGGGTGGGTGGATATTATAGGCTGGCGATAGTCTGCGTTCGATGTCGCTATGTTTCACTCAGCTAAAATAGAGTTACTGGGAGTATTTTCCTAACGACTAATAAGGTCTCTAGGGTAAGAGACTAAAACACGATCGATCGAAATCTATTTCTGGAGTATATTTCTGGGCGTAAATATGACTGCTTAGGCATTTTATCAGGGAAAAGTTAAGACATTACCAAGTGTATTCAAAAAGCGCTGATAATAACAGAACGGTGTTGTTTTCTTAATTGTAAGTCATCCAAGCATATTACATGGGCGTGGCTTACAAAAACACATCCTCAATAGCATGATGTGAAAATGAGCGACATTCCCACTTGAACTATGTGTAATGATCATATATTGTGTGACGTCGTGACGAAACAGCCCCTAATTCCCCGATCTCTTCCAGTTCTGTCTAATACGGCTGTCTGTTATTAAACAGACTATATGTGCGTATCTATAATAACATACGTATCAACAATGTACGATCGAAGAAAACTGTTGTCTTTCTCAAAAAAGTATGTTGTTACTCTTACCAATACCGTACTTTAAAAAAAATATTAAAATGAGATAATGCAGGTAATTTCCTCTCGACATTTATCGTTGAAGTCAGTCCATGGGGAAACGTTCATCCGGGCATCTAAAACGAGATGAGAGGCCCTCTTGGGGTTGTTCATTCATAAGGGTCACTTGGGGTCAGCAATACAGTAGCAAAAGCATCTAAATCTGGTGACGACAGATCATATATCAGATGTTAAGATGTTATTGTAAAATCGGTATTAATCAACAAGCTGATTTATGACACAAAACACTAGGTCAGTATATAAGGTCATATATTTGTTAATGTTGTAAACAAAACTAATATTTGAAAAGTATACATTAATATTTTAATTGAATTTGAGTTAAAATCATAACTGGCATTGCAGTACAATTTGTTTAGTGATATTGTTTTATAATCAGAAAAACAAACCCCAGAAATATCGACATAATGTAACACTTTTGATACAGTTGTTCAAATGTAAGACGTACACCGTATCAATCAAACTATAGCATATAGTTTAAGCATCTAAATCCACACACTGTCAGGCTTGCCTTCAAGTAGACACGTGAAGTAACGGGTCGACACCTGTGAACGCTAACACCACTTTTCAAATGATAGTGACAAACACCGCGATACACAATAATAACGAAAGTGTGGCGGGAATGATCTCGTCCCGTGGCAGACGTGGAAGAACGATATTCTAGGACTCATAAAGAGCATTGAACGTTTTGTCTATCTGGAAGCAAAATCAGGAAGTTAATTCAGAATCAAGTATAATATAACCTATCGAAATCCGCAAATTTCTTGCATCCAACCTGTGACGGCTGCAAACGCGAGTTGATCAAACACATAACCTATTTTACTACCCCAACGCAAAAGTGCATGCTTTTCGTCTAACACTATCAGAACAGGCACTCACTATAGTTTACGTCTCGCACGATTGGTAGTCCGGTAGAACAGTACCAACAAGGTTACTCATCGTTTACGTAGTAGCAAGTAAGATCATCAACAACCATCAACCCCTTTAGGGCCCCTGAGATAGTATCGTCCATCACGTGACCGGTGTTACAGGGATCGTCTCCCAACAACAGAGGACACGCGAGAACATGGCTGAGCCGAGTGTTGGAACGTTGATTACTCTTCTGTGTTGAAATCGATGTGTATCCCGCCAAGAATATGAATTCACTAAGTTGTATCACTCCAGTTAGTATCAGGACCTACTCGAGATGACGGTGACGACATGATACGTCTTTGTCGACGATGTTGTTCAAGTCAATACTTCCAACAAGGCGAAGATTCAAAAAGCGAGGCCGGAACAGTGGGCCCTGTTGGGATCTCGTGACTGAGGCTGCTGTGGAAGAAATGCACTGCGCTATGTGCTGGTGAATGAGAATACTTACTGTGACAACGGCTAAAGTTTTTGAGCATTTTATGGACGTGTACCCTGGCCACCTCTCTTGGATCAGACACAACATGGCAGCATTATTCAGACACGTCGCGCATGCGTGAGACGAATTATGCAAATTAGGGTGGAACGTTATTGGTTGAACGAAAGTATCAGTGTGACGTCAGAGTGATACTTTCGTTCGACAGTGATGACGACACATTCGCATGTACACCTGAAATTGTCGTGAGTCATATTTGCACCCAATGACCTTCGTACAGTTGTGTGAATTCATGTTTTTGCAACCAAAGTACGGTAAGGGGTTGTGTTTACAATGTATTTTATTTCAGCGTAATGTTGGCATTATTGCATAATTAACATTCAAATTTAGGAATAAATATTTCATCACAGTTTGACTATGGAAGCAGTTTACACGTGTGTGCTTGAACATGCTCATCAATTACGTCTAAAAGTAACTGCAAAATTTTAGCCCGGGGCCCATTACTGGTGGACCTAACGTTGTCCTGTTAAAATAATTCACCCGTCAACTGATAACAAAGAACTTTTCCCATATTTCTACAGCCGCAGCAAAACCATGAAATGTTATCTTCATCTCTGTAGCAGGAGGTTTCTCTCCGCCGTTCATGACGCGAGTATATTCTGTGACCCGGGTTGGCGCCGGAGCGGTTGATACAACAGACTGCATATCCCGTCGTTCCTCATTGGCTGCTCTGACCACGATCGATAAATTATCTGACTACGAGAAACGCTGGTCACCTTGACGTGGGCAGCCAACTTACTTTTGTGACATCTTTTTGAGAACTTAGCGGTATGACCATAAACGCTTAAGAATTACAACATTAGGCCGTATTGCTGGCCAGACTCATGATCCTTTACTCCTCGCAGTCGTGAGCTATATTTAGAATCCAAATTCGCTGGAAAATATCGGATTGGTAGATCCATGCTGGTGTCAACGTTAAGTGGGTCACACTTGGGAGCCATTACGCACCGTTCCGACTGTAATCAAACGGCCTACTCCTTTCTGCGTGTGTTGTGGCGGGGAAGATAAATTCATACAAGAAGCCGATGTTGCACACACTTCTATGTTAATGGTGATAATGATATGTGTAAATATTTTATGTGCAAATGTGGCTTGTGATTACATGCTGGTGCTTCCAA
The DNA here is from genome assembly GCF_003918875.1 of Haliotis rubra. Lineage (NCBI taxonomy): Eukaryota > Metazoa > Mollusca > Gastropoda > Lepetellida > Haliotidae > Haliotis > Haliotis rubra. Next base: position 3,846,669 of record NW_025767634.1, read on the forward strand.
GATTAATATTTCAGGCGTAGTAGTGATTCTAACTCATTTTAATGTTATTTATATGTACAATTATTATTCCCAATATTTAAAATGGAGCCGAAATATCGACCAGGTGATAATTGCTAGAATTTGTTAGTTGTTTAACGCCGAACTATGCAGTGTTCCAGTTTTATGGCGGCGATGTGAAAATTATCGAGTCTGGACCAGACAATCGAATGATCAACATCATGAGCCTCGATCTACGCAGTTGGGATACGATGACATGTGTCAACCATCTACGAAGTGAGGTGAACTGTTATTTAGAAATGAATATTTCTACCGCACAAAAATCAGTTCGAATTCATTCTAGGCCGTTGTTATTCGTGCAACATTTGCGTAATGCGACATGGGAATGTTTATTGTTATCAAAAGAGTGTCATAACCAAAATACGTAAGATTCAGAACTTGTTGGGACCATATCTGGGAGGCAGAATAGATCGGATGTTAACAGTATGCACGTTGTATATTGTCGATGAAGTGTACCAAGTATCTTAAATGCAGCTGCCTTTGTTATGTGTGGAATATGTGTCACAGTATTTAGAAAGTGCAGTAGTTTGAGGTAAAACTGATATGTGACCATGTTGCTTAAGGATATGCTACCAAATGGATGGGTTTTCCTAACGACTAAACATGAAATTACACTATAGTTAGGTTGCACATGAAGACGTATCAATATTATTTTAGGACCTGGTACTAAATGGGTGTTGTTTTGAAATATTAAACATGAAATTACAGTGGTTATGTCCGACCTGAAGACATATCAATATTATTTCAGGATATGCTACTAAATGGTGTTGTTTTGAAATATTAAACATGAAATTACAGTGGTTATGTCCGACCTGAACACGTATCAATATTATTTCAGGATATGCTACTAAATGGTGTTGTTTTGAAGTATTAAACATGAAATTACAGTGGTTAGGTCCGACCTGAACACGTATCAATGTCCCACCTGAACACGTATCAATATTATTTCAGGATATGCTACTAAATGGTGTTGTTTTGAAATATTAAAAATGAACTTACTGTGGTTAGGTCCCACCTGAACACGCATAAATATTATTTCAGGATATGCTACTAAATGGTGTTGGTTTGAAATATTAAGCGTGAAATTACAGTGGTTAGGTCCCACCTGAACACGTATCAATATAATTTCAGGATATGCTACTAAATGGTGGTGTTTTGAAACATTAAGCATGAAATTACAGTGGTTATGTCCCACCCAAACCCGTATGAATGTTTTTGTCAGGATATGCAACCAAAATGGGTATTCTTTTGAAATATTTAACATGATATTACAGTGGTTAGGTCCCACCCGAACCCGTATGGATGTTTTTTCAGGATATGCTGCTAAATGGGAGTTGTTTTGAAGGAGTGAACATGAACTTACAGTTGTTCGGTGGATGAATGAACATGTATCAATATTACTTCGGACAACTAGTGTTTGAATGAATAGAACACAGGTTTGTCTTTCTATACTAATTATTAACGTCATATACGTTATCCAAAGTTAGTTCACTGTCTGCCAGAACTGTTAATACACCACAAATTGAAACGGTGATCTCGATCTGAAATCGTTTGTATTTGCTTAACGCAGCCACGATTTCTTGGATTGTCATACTGAAGTGTGGACAATTGCACCGGGCGCTGTTACTGACGTCGTCTTTGCGATTGATTTGTTGCTGGTACCAGTAAAGCGCTGTTCTAAACATGGTCACATATTGTCAGAACGTAACAAACCTTGTCAGGATGGACTTCAACAACTTAATATTGGAGGTTGTCTTTATGGCTGTTCAAGCGCGGGAGAAACAGGGTCGGTATCGACATGAAGTCCCACACTTCTGACGCGAGAATGTCTGTTGTACGCGAATACGGTCAGTGTTAGCGAATAGTGTCTGACCCTCTGACAAATCCGTCAGATTCGCCAACGGTCCGATAGAAGTCTACAACCCACCGGCCCCAGTGTCCGACTGTATATTTCACAATGACTTTGACTGAAGCTGTTATATGTGACATGTGACACTTGTTTGCTGTTTATTTTATCTTAATTTTTCTTATGTTTGTTAATAATTTCAGTGCCAATTATAAGAAATGTTAAATCTGAAATGTGTGTTTAATTTTATTCTATGGGTCCTGTGAATTTTCAATGGGTCAGACAGACATCTTAAACTTACAGGACCCAGTGTCCTGTTACTTTGAAACACCATTCGTGAACACTGATACGGTATGTCGAGTTGTATATCAAATTGTCACGCAATGGAAGCGTGATTTGCCCCTTTCCGTTAACATCAAGTAGAAATCGATCTGTTTATTTATACGCCCGCCACTTTATGTACAAATGATACAAGAGAACGCCTAAATGTGACTGTCACTCCACAACTCATATGCACCCAGAACAAACAATTCGGTGACAACGGCGTAGTCAGTTTGAATTATCTCAGTTATTTTTATTGCTGCAGTAAAAGTTAGACGTATGATATTCTTCTCTGTATGTTTTCATTGGTTATATTCCTTGACCATTAAAGCTAGTTTTACAAAACTAAGAGGTTTTGATGGGCCAGGATTCACGCAAGCACCTGATTGGTTGTTTCGGAGCGCTCCTCGGTGAATAGTCACGTGGCCGAGATTGAATTTCTCTCAGCCGTGACGCGTAACCTGTCTGCACAAGACCTGTATGCTGCGCGAGGTCGTGGATGTGTTGTTAGGTCAAAGTCGTGCAGATATGTTTAGGACGTGCTCACTCACGCTCTCGAGTTTTCTGTCAAGCAAAATATTATGCACCTTATTATCATAACCGAAGGTGCGTAATTTAACATAAGATCTTTATGACATGTCTGGACAGATATCATATTCATCACGAATAAATTTGTCGTAAGGGTCTTTGCCTTTTTTGTTATATTTTGGTGTTTATTTCCTTTGTATGGATATGCGTTCATTTTCAGATAGATATATATTGATTTAATCTTCTCGGCTGCACGTTGTATTTATCTCTCTTTTCTATTACAACAAATACTAAACCCGTTCGCCATCCCACGTCGTGGCACTCGGCAATATTCCGGCGATATAAAGACGGACTCTTAATAATGAAGTCTCTTCCAGACAATCCAGTGACTGGCATCGTGAGCTTCGATCCTCAAAATTGGGGTACATTGACATGCATCAATATAGTCGCCTCTGACGTGAGGGAGTTTAGTTTTCCGTCGCTTTGTGCAATATTCCAGCAATGTCACGGGGGGGACACTAGAAATGGGCTTTACACATTGTACCCATGTAGGGAATCAAACCCGGGTCTTCAGCGTGTCGACTGAACGCTTTAACCGCAAGGCTACCCCGCCTCTTGCGACAAGCATGGATTGTTTTAATCGTCAGAGAAATGTTTAGAAGTTGCTTAAAGGGCTATTTTGTATATCGTGTAATTCGAGTCGAGCCAATGTGGTCCGGGTATTTATTGTAATAGAATGGAGCATCGAGGATGTGTGAACGGATTTGCACTGTTCCGCCCCTGAGCACCGTGTATAAACTATTAAGGAAATTAAAGGTCTTACATGCCGCCATGACCTGTGGTGTCTGATTTCACTGAAGGTCTTGACACTGTGATTAATGTCTCCATGGAAGGTGGCGGAATCTGTGTGTAATTATACTGATCGTCTACAGTAGGATTGGCCCATGAATAGCACATGGGGAAATGTGTAAAGTGTTGTTTGAAAAACATCACGATAACGTGGTATAACTGTAAATCTATCCAAGTCGGGCACTATCGAGAGCTGAAACGGTCACCCAGTAGTTGAGAATTTGTCGTATATTATAAGTACTCGAGAATTATTTTTTATCCGGAGAATTACCGTCCTTGTTCGTTTTATTATCTCCCTTTCTTATCTGTCATGGCGGTTAAGTTTCTGAAATTATAACAAGAACTATTGCGTGATTTCCTCTGTTCAACTCTCTTTTAAGGGTGGCTTAACCTTCACATTAAGAACCACTTCACACTGGTACTCCTGCATCCAGGCTAGCTATTCTCGAAACGTTCGTAGCCCTACGAACTTCTTAAGCCCATTCTTAACACATTGGCTACGGTCAAAGTTAAGAATTCTTAGGTCTACTAACGTTTCGAGAATAAGGGCCCAGATGGCGAACTCTTCGACCATTTCTGGTCCTGTTAATACAAAGGTAGTTTTTACTGGCTTCATACAGTTGAACAAATATACAATTTTCTCACGAAAAGTTATCATTATTTAATCAGTTGTCAACACTGAGGTAACGTATACATTAAACATGATATAATTGTGATCGTTGAAGTATTAAAGACCTTTTGTCTTCCGAAAAGGTTCTAAAGATGATTTTTGTTCATCAAACAGATGATGCACTTCCAAGACATCTGTTATCATGGAATACTTTTGTTATTGTGGAACACTTTTGATGTTATGGATTACTTTTCTAAGGAAGCATGATTAACCTAAAAGGTTAAATGTCAAGACTGCAATACCACAAGTTTCATTTTCTTACAGTTTGAAAATTCAATTGAAAAGTCCTCGTTTCCAAAATGATATTATAGGTTTTGTTTTAGTTTAAACAGCAACAAAATTATTTGAATAAATGTTGCTAATACATAGGTATGGTTGCATATTGAGGTTATTAATGCGCATTTTTCTGACCCTCGAACTGTTTGAGACGAACTGAGGACTCGCTTGCTGCGCAGACTGGGGCAAATCTATTTGTAATTTGCGAGCGAGAACTTGTTTAGTAATTATTAACCAGATAATAATACCCGTTTCAGACCCCTTAAGTAGGCCCCCTCAATTAGTGCGACTGTTCATAGGCAGAACGTCAAGAGCTCATCCACTGTTTTGTTTGCCACCCGGTTATTTACAGGTACACTCGATTTAAGTTGTCAGCGTCGAACCGGACTTGCCCAAACCGTTGATGTCTACAAGCAGTTAGTGAGAACGCCAATTCAACTCTTTGTGTGTATTCAGGCGACAAAATCGGTCTTAGGTGTTAAAAAATATTGTCTCACCTTTTTAAAAAACTCAACTCGGCATATGAACCTTTGCTTCGACACTGCAACTGTGTGATCTAAAAATAGATACGCTTGTTGGGTCACGATGACCCAGAATGGAATGTAAACTTTGTTGGTTTGGGCAACATTGTCTTCGTATATTTATCATGTATCTGATTTAGTGAAGCCTGTTTTTTGCGGGGCGTTCAGGATGCTGTACGAGACGTACATGCTTGAGAACTGCACTATGATATGATTTGATCTTCCAGGGAAGTTGTTCGTCATACCGCGACGGCGGGTCGGTCCTGATGACTCACCACCCAGGGCAGTATAAGGGTTCGTCTATTTGTATTGCAATGTTTGTTGTTTGTTTGTTTGTTTGTTGTTAAACACCACGCCCAGTAGTAATCCAGCTATTTAACGGAGCTATCGAGATGGGCCTAATAATTCAATATTTGATATCGTGAACATCGATCCACACCCTCGGTGTTCGACGACAGCTATTAACCATGTTACCGAGCTTGACCACTTCCCATATGGTCTCCTCTTACGGCCAGCATACTTTGCTGGGGACCAGTTCTAACCTGGTATGTCCACGTGGTCCATATTGAATGAGAGACATATGCCACACATGACCACAATATACATTCACAGTGCAGTGTCATCAGCGTTTATGGATAACGTCATAATTGTATCGTCGTTGTGATTATCTAATACACGTTTACTCCGTGCAAAGCATATCTCCGTGTTCGCACGCACGCTCGCATGCACGCAATGCTCCCTCGGTGATACACGAAGACTTGTATTTTCCCTACTAATGTGACTAGTTCTTCCATACTTCATTCCTGGATTCTGCACTAAAGTCATCCAGTAAATAATGTTAGTTTGCGGCAAATAGTATTTTAGCCCTTTATAAATGTAATATACGCGAAATAATCCGTATAGCCACTTACTTATGTGCAAATATATTGAAATAATGCAAATATGCCAATCCCACATTCATTTAGCAGAAGTCACTGTTTCGTGCAAACACAGATTTCCTTAGCGTTACCTTATCCATAGCGTAACGAGGTGATCACGCGTTGCAATGAGACTCTTTCTTCAACCGGCCCCTGGAACTATTTGTGTTAGTTGGAAGTATTTGCATCTATCATTGTCATGTTATAATCTGTGGAGACGTATTCTTGACGCGATTTATCAGAGTGATTTTCACTATTGCCGACAGCCACACTGGGACCTTTCTTTATAATGACACCTATAGCTGAAAAAGCAATTTTTTTTAATGACACCTGAAATATTCATAAGGTAGACGCAGACTGAGTAACTAATGCCGTGTTTTTTATTATTCCATTTGTCACATTATCAATAAAAATACAGATTGAAAATTTTTGTTTTTTCTTTCAAATAAAATATTTATGTCAAAGCGTTATATGATAAAATTAAAATGTTCATGAATGGCACAAATACAGTGAAATTTGCCTATTGTTCAGGTCGGGATATGAGACAAACAGGTCATTTGGCAAGCCAAACACATTCAGCTGATGCGTTGGGTCTGGCTGGCCTGAGGCAATAAGACAGACAAAATCCGGAGTGAGCTGTTATCGATTTCATAATTAAGAAACGTATTTTGTGTTTATGGAATGTATGTTGTGTAAATCAACGAATCCCTCTAAAAACGCATAACAAATAATTTATTAAATTTATATGAATTAAAATTTAAATAATAACAGATAGCATCATAAACAAACACATTGATGAAGTGATGCAACAAAATTCCCGCCCAGTCTATTATTAGCCAATCAGGAAACATGTATTCACTTGTAGGCGTGGTCTATGCAAACGTTACATTATTTTTTTTTCGACATTTTGCACTTATACGAAGTAAATACGTTACTGTTAACAAACATACTGACCATCGCAGCTATGAATTGGAAATGAAAATAAATATCGTTAACGGAATATATTATGCACACGAATAACGCGTACTTTCACATTTCATATAGGATTTGCATATTTTCATTTTACGTGATACGTTTTGATGAAATTATGCATGGATACTTCCGCACCAAAGAATAGAAGTTTGAAAGTCAAGCCGGAAAAAGCCAAATTCAGGACTTCAGGACAAAAGTCAGAATGTGGACAGTTTCGTACGAAACTATTATTAATCAAGTTATCAAATCCTGCCAACAAAGGGAAATGGCCGAAAGTATAAGATTGATTAAAAGTATTTGATTTTTACAAATATTTAATAACCAAAATTGATAAATGTACGTGTAATAAAATGCCATAATAGCATTATGTTAATTTCCTAATTGAAATATAGAACGTGTGCAGTTACGTATTTCACTCAGTTTCTTATCGAACTGAGTTAGTTTCCTGTGTGCTTTGTCAGCTTGCGCAGAGCGATAGGAGAGACGCGGCCTTGCTTATGGGTGCGTTGCAAGCCGGGAATCGCTTAGAGTAAGCAAATGAATCACGTATCCCGGGCTTGCAACTCATCCAAAATGGCGGAGCAATTACCGTTTGCTCGCCTTTTTTACCCTAATAAAGAACGTATTAGAAAAGTGTCGATGACGAGCTGATGAATTCATTATTTTTGATGACTACATTGAGTGAGTGAGTTAATATTTATCGTCACATCAGCAATATTTCAGCCATATCGTGACGAGAAAATTAATTATCAGTAAACGTGTATGCTACATTGAACCAGTGGGACAAACTGAGGATGCAGGGATGTAAGCTGCCTTTACCATTTCCCAGCTGATAATGTCAAACAATTCTTCTTCAGCCGTCGAATTCAAATTTCCCTAAGCCGCCGTTCTCAAACCAAAATACACAAATTCCATACACACGTTCCATAATGACAACATGAATGTGGTGACGTCATAGAACATTGCGGCATTACTAGTAGCTGCTACTCGACTTGGTCGGAAGAAATGCGTGAAATTTACGTACACGGGATTTGTGTTTCATATGTACCACTCAGAAATACTTAAGAACTCTCGATTCTTTTTTGTATTTGTAGTCGTGTTAGGTTGAAATTAGTTTATGACGTCACTTCAATTAGTGACGCAACATGTCACTCATGCGCTGTTCAGTGTATAATGGATGCGATTATTATTATCATTTTACATTTTGGTGATGTTCAAATATAATTTAGGTGACCGAATGTTAATTATGAGAAAGGCAGTGCTGATAAATGGAGAATCTCACCCAAGTGTCTACTGATATCAATTATATCAACACAAGTTGATAAAGTTACAAATATCCGCGGCTTGGCGAGGATGTTTTTACCTTTATCAACGAGTCTTGATATAATTGATATCAGTAGACACGAGGGTGAGATTCTATTTATCATCAAAAATCATTCTTCCTTAGTTTTCAATGGAAAATGTACATCTCTCAACACTGTACCACCATTAGACTTGCAGTGCAGCGATGTCATAGCATTGTGACGTCATCAAGTTCATGACATCATAGCATTGTACAAAATCTGTCAAAACGATATCTCCTAGGAGATATCATATGATCTCACACAAGCGATATCTCCTGTGGAACACAGTTTTGGATGATAAAATTACTATTGCTGTTATTACACGTGTGGCTGTGTCACTAATATGTAAATATATGAAGAAAAGAAATATTCCATTATGCCATGACAGATTAACCAATGAGATGTGGAAGAATCCTGAGTTGTTTAACTTCTTTTAAATAGTCTATAATACCATATCAGGTCTATGGACCTCGATGTCCATGCTTCATATCGGCAATGGTCTGACCTACATTGCATCGCAAGAACATTCTCATACATCAGTTGCCCTATGATGTCGAATTGACATCCTAATTGATATCCTGTGTTGTGTCCGTCACGGTTGACTTCCTGTATAGTTGGCACACAACCATACAGTCATGTGGGGTTGGTTTCGCGTTGGACGCCGATGAAGCACACGCCCGCCTGGGTCTTCAGCGTTCGGTAAACTTCGGCACTTTCCGTCATATTTTCATAGTCCAATGCGCTCAACCCTGTCTGCACAGAATGCTTCACGGCAAACCAATGTGAAATGCCCACTTGTTGTATGATAGGTCATTGGTGTTCTGTGTGGCTGGTTTGTTTGAAGTGTATGACACAACAAATAGGCAGCGATATATTGCCTGTAAATATCATGTAATTCTCAACCGGTTTATATTTAGCCCTCTCAATTGTAGCTGAGGTCATATTGGGTCAACACTTCTCGTTAAAAACTCTTAATACAGCTACGTGTCCGTGTGCTTGTGTGTGTGTGTGCGCGCGTGCGTGCGTGCGTGTCTGTGTGTGAGAGAGAGTGAGAGTCCATTCTACTATGCCATTTGTTTGAATGGGGCGTATTCACATTATAACCTTGCACTATTTTGAGAGTTGGAGTGAGTGGGTGAATCAGACATTTTCCTCTGCCAACATAATGACCTCGCATTATTTTTGGCTTGCGCGGGTTAAATCACAAATATTCCGTGAGCAACATTTAACCTCGCACTACTTTTTGAGTGAGTGGGTGGAACAGAAGTGTATGTCCGTGCTTCTTAGCCCGTCGCCTAGCAACGATCCCCACGCTGGTTTTCTGTGACATGCTGTCAACCAAGACCATTCTGACCGTCCGATCATCAATTCTATCGGTACGGTCACAATGATGTGTTGTTATTAGATGTCATATGTTATTACCATACTCTCACTTCGTCCTATATCAATATTTACTGAATGTGACGTCACACACGAGCCTAGCATTTTCTCCCTGAATATAATATCATATCTATAATATACATTTACATATTTATAAATATAATACCTTTAAAGTCGAGACAACTACAATTTCTAATTTCTGACTTGATGGAATCAAATTTGCCAAATCAATCGGGACGTATTGATTTATGAACCATAATCTAGCTATGAGGCAGACTAGTCATGCACACGTGTACTTCTCTCAGCTGATGCCAAATTCCTCACATATGAAAATTACACGGCTGTGTACCTTCGTTCTGACCCCTACTAAGTCTCTGAAAATGTAACCTTTTGATTGAAACAAATAACAGTTCAATTGAAAAGAAGCCCCAGTGAGCTCGGAGATTAAGAACCTGAGGAAATCTAGATTTGCGTCTTCAAGGGGTTTTGCACTGCAGAGAGGCCTGGGCTGGTGGGAATGCATGTATAATGTGGGACAGGGACTAAGAGAAGTGTATCCCAACTAATTTAGCTTTTGTCTGGGTGAGGAAGTCTCTGAACTTTGAACATTATTTTTGTTTTATTAGGGTATCTCGTCAAACAAAGGATCCTATTCAGGGATTATCAGCGTATCCTGACATGGGTATGGAACATAACTTTGCAAATTATAGCAGCAATCCACCCTAATGCTTGGGATTGGAAGTGTTGCGAACAACATGATTCTTAGGTCGTCCATCACTTTATTCAATGTCCATCTCTTCAACATGTCCATTCCATTTCCAATTCTAATTCTTATTCAAATTTAATTCAAGTTGCCTTTACAGTAATTAACTGAAAATAATAGAAGAACTAAATACGTTTGGGGAAATAATAAAGCCATAAACTTGCCAACAGAATTTAACAGTTTGAGCAAATGGCTGTACTGCCACTTGCCAAACTCGTTAAAAGGCAAAAAGCACATGGCCTACAAAATATTGTAATATGCTCCTAAACAAATGCAATGAAACATTAAAAGCATGAAAAAATCTACAAAAGAACTGAGAAAATGATAACCTTATGCCAAGAAAATATGCATTCACATAATTGTGACACACTTACCACTTGCCACAAAAATTACAAAATAAAGCAAAATTCCTACACAAAAACATATATACATATGAACTTATTGTCAGATGCTAATGGATCATCTTGGTGCCTGTGTCATAGTTTTGTCACAGTGAGTAAGGTTTAACGCCGCTTTTAGCAATATTACAGCAATTCACGGCGGCCTAACCAGAAATGGACTTCACACATTGTACCCATGTGGGAAATCGAACTAGGCTACCCCATTTAGAAGATAAAGCTACTCTGTTTTCAATTTTGCGGTCCTTTGTCGTTGATTAAGGACGCTAAATATAATTTAAAAACCGAACGCGTTAGAGTGAGGTTTTAAATTAAACATTTAGCGGTCTTAAATCAACGATAAAGGACCGCAAAATTAAAAACAGTGTAGCTTTATCTTCATTCTAGCACGACTGATAAGCTTTTTAAAACCGAACTGTGTGGCGCGCAAGAACACAAGGCGCGAAGGGGCCTTTATCCTGGAAATCGCTTGGAATCGTCCCGTTGAGGGACAGGTTGTGTAATGAACAAAATGAGACATTTTCAACAACATAAATGCTTTATTTCAGGAATCAGTATGCTTGTATTTGTAATTAGTAGCATACATAAATAAAAAAAAATACAGTTTATACTGTGAGCAAGTACAATTATTTGATTTTTCTCCGCATTATTGATCTCCCCTACTGTATGACAATCGACTCGTCCCAATTCAAGCCGTGAAGTCGCTAAGTTTAGTCGCCGCTAACTTTATTCACGGAAATATTTAATAACTGTTGATAACCACCCTACTATTCCCAATTTGGAAAAGACCTGACATGCAACGTTTTATGTGGGATACATGTACAGTGGAAGTGGAAGGACTGGGCATTACGGCCGGGACGGAAGCAGTCAGGTTAGGACGTGTGGGCCGACGTGTGTTGTCGACGTCAACACACGTAGATCTCGACCCGGTTTGAATATATACTGCCGCTTTTGCGCTGCTGACGGATTTTCATGCTTCGCAGTTTCTTCACTGTGATTAGGTTCAAGAAATTCTCCTTCAAACCATTCGCTTTTTATCTAAAAAAACCCCAAAGATGCTGCCGAGATAGAAATTGCCGATGTCCGACATGTTTGTTTACAAACAACAGGGTCAACGAGTTCGTTGTATTCATACGCGGTGAATCGGTCACTTTAATTAGCGGTCTTAAACTGCCATTTAAGTACGGTTTTGATGAGCTCTCAGCCAATCAGAATCGAGTATCACACAATGTCGTGCTAGAATGCCCATTTACGAAGTGGCTGCTGCTGTGTGTGTTCAGCTGCATTGACGCTGCAGTTGACAACCACGTCGATCAGGAAGGTAATCGATAAGTTCGTTGATAGAATGAACAACTATGAAGGGCTGACCTGATGGAACCGGCCAGACTACACTATTGGAAGCATTCTTCTTTGCTTGTCGAATATTTTGCATTTACTTTGCGAACACCATCAAATCCACAGAACCGGTTCTGTTTAGCTCAGTTTTTACAAGAGCGTAATAATAACGCCAGAAATTAATTTGTATACGTAATAGCAAACACGTGACAAACGTGTGTGATTGTCACGTACACTGGTACAAAATAGACATAAATATATGCTGTTGCTTCTTGTTTGGTTCTATTCATCGTTGCATTCAGTAATAATCCAGGTAGATATGCATTAATGAAGTCAGCAAGTCTGACCCCTTGAAATCGCCTCTTATGACGAGAAGGTTGCTGAAGAATAATTTAACCCGGATCTGAAGATATACAGGTATTATTTGCTACAACTGGCAGATGCACCAATATAAACATCATCATACTCATTTTACATATATTTTTATGTGTTTTTTTCCCTTGCACACTGTGCGTAAAGGCTCAAGAAAAGTAATATATACATGGGCTTTTGTTGATATAGCACACAGTATTATCCCAAGAAATAAGCTGAATATGCACTGCACCCATGCTACCCTATGACTGTCTACAGAAGCCTGATTTAGCCTGGATGAATGGATGGTGAGCATATGGACGAGTGTAAGGTCAGAAGTTCAATTAGGGCACCACAGTAGCACTGTTTAGACCACATGTCAGCTGAAGTAAGCTTGGAAACCTGGTTCAGAACGACGGGTCCACTTCCTCTCAGCAATGCCTCGGCCGAGATTCTGCAGAAGCTCCTCGACCGTTAACCGTTGGAAGCTGACACTAGATTCCTTTGATTGATCCAAGAACTGTCACGTGTAGCCTAGCTTTACGATCAGTCCATCCAGACGGAAGGTGTGTAAATATTGTTTAATGTCATAATCAGGTAAATCATTGCAGCCAGAAGAGCCAACCCAGTACGTGTTACGTCTACCGCTGATGGGGATGCTGTACCATCACGCTCCGGTTTTGTCACCTTCGACAAGTAGAGGTGGAGGCCGATTCCAGTCTGGGGTGACGATTGGCCGTTCAAGGGTTAGGTGGGGTAGTCTAGTGGTTAATGCGGTTAGTGGTAATGCTGAATAACCGGGTTCGATCCCCCACATGGATAAAATGTGTGAATCCCATATCTGGTGTTCCACGCCGTGCTGTTGCTGGAATATTGTTAAAACAGACATAAGCGTATGCTCATTCACAGTGCAAGAGTCGCCCCTTCAGCGCGCGACGCTGTAAGTTTTACAATGTAAACGGTAATGCATGACTCAGCTAAATGTACAGTATAACTGCTGCACAACATCGGGAAATGTCGACTGTGACCAGTTCGGCTAGCGATCCATCGACAGTGGCTACAGGAATGCCAGCTTATCTGATAACCACACCCATACTTTCGAATGATAAACATAAACCGGGTACATAAACCCATGTCAGCAGAGGGTCCGATGACCAACGAAATTATCTCACAGCACAAATAATTTTCTTGCAGGTATACCAAAGGGATGCATGCTTTGGACTGTATCTGTGAGGATACCACAGTTAGGCATTTTTAGCAGACGACAGAAAACAAACCAGAGCTATTCCACCTAGATCTCTTTCTTTTACAAAATATAATATCCAGACAATAGCGTCATACATCACTGATTATAAATAAGAAATTGTGCTTGGTAGGTTGCAAATGTAATGCCAACAGTTCGGCAATTGGAGCGGAGGCATAAGAAATCTACGCAAAATGTTAGCGGGACACATTGAAATAATGGGAAGGGTCTCAGCCAATCAGAATCGACATGTACGCGTAGGGCGACATGAGAAATATCATATGTAACCAATTTTAAAGCGTCTACCAATATTTTTATGAATTGTAAAATCTCGAATGTCTGTTGGAATTCGTTATATACGTTGATGTCTGTCTGCTTGATGTCATGGTACAGTACATGCAGCAGTCACTCAGTACAGACAGTTGCCTCACACCGCGTTGTGAGTCTAATGTCGTTATATACGTTGATGTCTGTCTGCTTGATGTCATGGTACAGTACATGCAGCAGTCACTCAGTATAGACAGTTGCCTCACACCGCGTTGTGTGTCTAATGTCGTTATATACGTTGATGTCTGTCTGCTTGATGTCATGGTACAGTACATGCAGCAGTCACTCAGTATAGACAGTTGCCTCACACCGCGTTGTGTGTCTAATGTCGTTATATACGTTGATGTCTGTCTGCTTGATGTCATGGTACAGTACATGCAGCAGTCACTCAGTACAGACAGTTGCCTCACACCGCGTTGTGTGTCTAATGTCGTTATATACGTTGATGTCTGTCTGCTTGATGTCATGGTACAGTACATGCAGCAGTCACTCAGTATAGACAGTTCTCACACCGCGTTGTGTGTCTAATGTCGTTATATACGTTGAGGTCTGTCTGCTTGATGTCATGGTACAGTACATGCAGCAGTCACTCAGTATAGACAGTTGCCTCACACCGCGTTGTGTCTAATGTCGTTATATACGTTGATGTCTGTCTGCTTGATGTCATGGTACAGTACATGCTGCAGTCACTTAGTATAGACAGTTCTCACACCGCGTTGTGAGTCTAATGTCGTTATATACGTTGATGTCTGTCTGCTTGATGTCATGGTACAGTACATGCAGCAGTCACTCAGTATAGACAGTTCTCACACCGCGTTGTGTGTCTAATGTCGTTATATACGTTGAGGTCTGTCTGCTTGATGTCATGGTACAGTACATGCAGCAGTCACTCAGTATAGACAGTTGCCTCACACCGCGTTGTGTGTCTAATGTCGTTATATACGTTGAGGTCTGTCTGCTTGATGTCATGGTACAGTACATGCAGCAGTCACTCAGTATAGACAGTTGCCTCACACCGCGTTGTGTCTAATGTCGTTATATACGTTGATGTCTGTCTGCTTGATGTCATGGTACAGTACATGCTGCAGTCACTTAGTATAGACAGTTCTCACACCGCGTTGTGAGTCTAATGTCGTTATATACGTTGATGTCTGTCTGCTTGATGTCATGGTACAGTACATGCAGCAGTCACTCAGTATAGACAGTTCTCTCACACCGCGTTGTGAGTCTAATGTCGTTATATACGTTGATGTCTGTCTGCTTGATGTCATGGTACAGTACATGCTGCAGTCACGCTCAGTATAGACAGTTCTCACACCGCGTTGTGTGTCTAATGTCGTTATATACGTTGATGTCTGTCTGCTTGATGTCATGGTACAGTACATGCAGCAGTCACTCAGTATAGACAGTTGCCTCACACCGCGTTGTGTCTAATGTCGTTATATACGTTGATGTCTGTCTGCGTTTGATGTCATGGTACAGTACATGCTGCAGTCACTTAGTATAGACAGTTCTCACACCGCGTTGTGAGTCTAATGTCGTTATATACGTTGATGTCTGTCTGCTTGATGTCATGGTACAGTACATGCTGCAGTCACTCAGTATAGACAGTTCTCACACCGCGTTGTGAGTCTAATGTCGTTATATACGTTGATGTCTGTCTGCTTGATGTCATGGTACAGTACATGCAGCAGTCACTCAGTATAGACAGTTGCCTCACACCGCGTTGTGTGTCTAATGTCGTTATATACGTTGATGTCTGTCTGCTTGATGTCATGGTACAGTACATGCTGCAGTCACTTAGTATAGACAGTTCTCACACCGCGTTGTGTGTCTAATGTCGTTATATACGTTGATGTCTGTCTGCTTGATGTCATGGTACAGTACATGCTGCAGTCACTCAGTATAGACAGTTCTCACACCGCGTTGTGAGTCTAATGTCGTTATATACGTTGATGTCTGTCTGCTTGATGTCATGGTACAGTACATGCAGCAGTCACTTAGTATAGACAGTTGCCTCACACCGCGTTGTGAGTCTAATGTCGTTATATACGTTGATGTCTGTCTGCTTGATGTCATGGTACAGTACATGCAGCAGTCACTTAGTATAGACAGTTGCCTCACACCGCGTTGTGTGTCTAATGTCGTTTTATACGTTGATGTCTGTCTGCTTGATGTAATGGTACAGTACATGCAGCAGTCACCCAGTACAGACAGTTGCCTCACACCGCGTTGTGTATCACACTAATGTCGTTATATACGTTGATGTCTGTCTGCTTGATGTCATGGTACAGTACATGCAGCAGTCACTCAGTATAGACAGTTGCCTCACACCGCGTTGTGTGTCTAATGTCGTTATATACGTTGATGTCTGTCTGCTTGATGTCATGGTACAGTACATGCAGCAGTCACTCAGTACAGACAGTTGCCTCACACCGCTTTGTGTGTCTAATGTCGTTATATACGTTGATGTCTGTCTGCTTGATGTCATGGTACAGTACATGCAGCAGTCACTCAGTATAGACAGTTCTCACACCGCGTTGTGTCTAATGTCGTTATATACGTTGAGGTCTGTCTGCTTGATGTCATGGTACAGTACATGCTGCAGTCACTTAGTATAGACAGTTGCCTCACACCGCGTTGTGTGTCTAACCTAGACCGTGACGTACATGCATTTGTCTAATTACTCACACATTATGGATTTCGAGGTCTGTTCAAAGCGCACGTGTAACACGGGTCAATTGTAACAAGGGCGATTACTCTAAAAGTTTTCGCTCAGGCATAGTGTAGGTGAGTAGAGTTATTTCCCTTTACTTTCCTGCGGTACTCATCCAGGCGTTTTTCATCTGCTCGCTTATGGCGAGATACAGTTGACGAAAAATCGTTTTTCACATAGGTAAGTAAATTTTTCACAAAACGTATTAAGGCGTTCATAATGCAGTAAATGGTGTTTGGTATGAAATTAACTTTTCAAGTGTAAAATTTAGATATTACAACATATTTGGAAGTAGAAATATTTTAGAAGCCCAAGTTTGTTAACGTGTGACGTGGCATGAAATATGGCTACTGCCATCAGGGGCAATTGTAACACTGTGTTACAATTGCCCCCATGTAATTTTCCCTTGTGTTATGTTAATAAAACAAATTATGGTGAAGATTTTATGTTAGTTCTTTACTAGGTTTATCATAGTAGAACATTTTCAGCTTTATGTTGATAGTTTTAGTCTCGGGTGAAAGTTTTTGTGTTAGTCTTTGTATTATATTTTGGGCATACCAATACAAGAATTTTAAACCAAAAACATTTTAAATGTCGATGGTGATAAAGGCTTATTGTTAATCCATTTCCACCTCAACTGATCAAGATAACATCTTTCCACATTTTATTTTGATTTTATTTGGAAAATAAACAAATTGTTACATTTGAACCTTCTGTGTTACAATTACCCCATCCACCTGTTACAATTGCCCCGTGCTAGGGGTCAATTGTAACACTTGTAGTCATTGCATTTGATACGTAATAACTTTGTAAAGACATGATAGTGAACTTGAAACGACACTGAGGTTTAAAGCCAAGAAGCCAATGTTGTAGTACCGATTAACTTTGTGAGCGGTCGTCTGGGATCGAACTACAAGAAGTTAAGTAAAAAGTGTTACAATTGACCCCGGTCTCCCCTACATATTTTGGAGAAATTAGATAAAGAACTTGATCCTATTTCAAATAGGAAGCAGTCTGAACCAACCACGTGCACATCTGAATGTCAACAAAGATGTGTAAACATCAATGTTGCGTTCAGGAATGTTAGAATTAAATAGTATCGTTAACATAGTAAGTAATATCGTTCTCCAGTAAGTTAGTGTTAATATGATCCATTATGCTTCCAACACATTTACAAAGTCGTTACAGAAGACACGATTTGCGGGAGATTATTCAAACATCAAGATTTGTCTGACTAGCCGACGTCATTTACGCAACACACATAAACGAATTCGTTACTATGTATGTGTCGACATATGCAACCTAATCAATATAGAAAAAACATAACTACACAGCGATCGTGGAACGTTCGGTTTCCATCCGGGAAACACGAGGAGCAGGCTCTCTCGCTCGAGCAAAGGATCCCGAGTGCGACGCGCTTTCATTATAGTGATGTACACGGTAGCGCGCGTTACAAAGAGCCGCTGTGGAATATTCCGCTTATACCCAACGACCTTGACCCGCGCATTCACGTCAAGCTCTCCAATTATGGTTACTGTGTCTGTACAAGGAACAATTTGGTCTTGGAAATTCTTTTTCGTATTAAGGGTGAACATACAGATCAGATATCCGGCGTAGTCATCACTTATAGGGATCGATTGTACTAAAACACTGACAACAGCCCAATCTGTTTTGCCAGCTTGCTTTCTGGACGAGGACCTGTCGCCGAGTGTTATCGCTGATTTAGTTGTAATGTAATGTACAATGCCCACACTAGGTGGATATTCAACAATATCCATAATAGTACTTAATATCGATAATGACATATTCCCCATTTCTGTTCTTCCACGTACTGTCTCAACTTTTTTCATCTTCATATGACAATTCGTTAATATGTTTGGTCTACAACAAGGCATGCCTGTCCTATGAGGCGACTAAATGGATAGGGTGAGGCTACTAAATGGATAGGGTGAGGCTACTAAAGGGATAGGGTGAGGCTACTAAATGGATAGGGTGAGGCTACTAAAGGGATGGGGTGAGGCTACTAAGGGGATAGGGTTTTCAATCACTGTTTATCCTGGTCAAGCCTATTGTTTACTTGTTCTCGCCGCCTCACAACAAGCTCTAGCGCATGCGTGTACTGGAGCCATTTTGTCAGGTTAATTGGTCCTTCACTATATTCAGTAAAGAACTGTTTCTCTTTGGTTGCTACACATCGAAAAGATTCGATATGTTCCTATATTCATCTATAACGGGGTCCCGTGAAAGTCCGGCTTACAATTGATCTTCAGTAACCCATGCTTGTCGTAAGAGGCCACTAACAGGATCGAGTGGTCAGGCTCGCTGACTTGGTTGACACACGTCATCGTATCCCAGCTGCATAATCGATGTTCATGCTGTTGATCACTGGATTGTCTGGTTCAGACTCGATTATTTACAGACCGCCGCCATATAGCTGGAATATTGTTTAGTGCGGCGTAAAACTAAAACTAAATATACAACATATATTCTTTGTTACCCAATGCATGAGAAGGATATACTACAGATATCAACACCCACACTTTAACCAACTGGAGTGCATATTACATATTTGTATCAATGCAAGTAGATGTTGGTGCTATATGTAACTTCCAATAATGTTATTTCACAGAGATGCTTACGTAGGGCTGTTCTTTTTTAAACTTTTGTCAGTGTTATTTTACACAGGTGAGGTGAGGTGAAATTGGGTTTAACGTCATGCTTGAGAATATTTCGTTCATATGACGACGTGCATGCGTGTGTATGTGTATGTGCGGCTGCTTGTACTAGCCCAGACTGAAGCTGGTTTTATAGTGCTAGCCCACTGAGATACCATGCCGCAGTGAAGCATGAATACCCCACTCAGACACATTATACTGACTCCGAGCCGACCAGTCCTTGTTGTACCCATTAATGCGGAGCGCCAGGCAGGGACCAACAAGTACCATATTTTAACGTCTTTTGGTATGACGCTGTCGGGGATCGAAGCGGCGACCTTCCGCTCTCCGGGCGGACGCTCTAACCACTACACCACGGAGGCGGTCTATTGTACACAGAGCATAATGAATGTACCAAACCGGCTTCGCATGAAAAAATTATCTCATTCCTCCTACCTCTCTATCTGACCGTCCGTCTGTCCAACCGTTCGCCTATTTACACGCGCACACATAAAACCAGTTAAATATTTAGTTGATTAGTTTATTTTTCGAAGAACGTCTTACTGATCATGCCAAGGCCAAAATCAGAAAGTCTTCCTGTAATGGGTTCCTGATATTACGGAACAGGAATAAAAGCGGCACTCGTATTATGCGAGACACTGGTTTGTGTCCGCATTACAATCTGGGAGGAAACAAGCTTCAATTGCTTAATGCATATTCATAGCTCCACACGTGACAGCAACAGGCGCGTCTCACGTGGTGCAGTGAGGCTATCAGGCACAAAGCGAGGAATTCAGAGAGGCTGGGTCGCATTTGGTATATACTGATACACACACGCGCGCACACACACACACACACACACACGCACATAGTAGTGTTGGAGTCACGAGTGAGTGAGGTTAGTTTTACGCCGCTTTTGGCAATATTCCAGCATAGATAGATGATAGATAGATAGATAGAGAGAGAGAGAGAGAGAGAGAGTATGCCATTTGTTTGGTTGAGGTGTATTCACATTATAACTTCTCACTATTTTGAGAGTTGGAGTGAGTGGGTGAATCACGTTTTCCACTGGAAACATTATAACCTTGCACTACTTTTTGAGTGAGTGGGAGGAACAGAGAGAGAGGAGGGAGGGTCACAGGATCCGCCTGTTTGTTCAACTGTGTGACCGAAATAGGCTGTAGTTATTGTAGCTAGGTAGGTAGGTAGGTTTATTTACCCACCACCCCACCCTCAAGCAGATCATTGTCGACCCAGACCTGCATTACACATTATTGATTTTCCATCACGAGGCTGTACATTATTCCTCTTGGAACACACATTGATTTGTTTCGTCTTAACATGCTAATAAATATACACAGGCTGTACAGCAGTAACCCTATCCTAAAACGCAAAACTACATGGTTTGGTCTCCTCTCCGAAAGCGTTGCCAACAATATTCACACTACCCACGCATATCCGTCACAGTATACACCGCTCCTATCGTCCAGATATACGGAGCTCGTTAATCCATAATTCGGCCCCTAAACACCAGCAAACGCGTTGCTGCACAGCCGCAAAAGCATGTAAACACCTGATTTATGTGAGGTTGTACGGTAACCCGAACCAGCCACCAGTGTGTCGTGCGCTGACAATGGCGGGAATAAACAACATTCCCTATTTGGGGCCAATTTGCGAGCTCGTTTCTTGAACCTCCGCTCTGTCATACTACTACACATCATCATCGAGTAAATACTACATACATCGAGGCTTTCTTTCAAACGATTATTGATTCTCAGTTGCATCCCCTCCTTTGGTTCTGATCGGTTTTGTCTTCGAGGCGAGCAGACCCGTGCAATAATTCTATATTAACTAGAAAGGTCAAGGCCACACGCGACACGACGACTTGGACAGTGTTTCGCAAAGCCAGTCCAAACAACAATGGCTGTAAGTGTGATATTCGGTAGAGACGTTGCGTTTGCAACAAAGATTACGTTATACTGAAAATTGTCACCAATAGTCTCCTTATTTCTCATTAGAACGCCGAAATAACCGTTTACTCACCTGACCTAGGTCATGTGAATAAATAATAACAATCTGTCTCGACACACTGTTGTAAGTGGTGTTGCCGCTCTTAGATCTATGACGATTGAAAAAGGGCAAGCATCTTCAATCAGAGAAATATTGATATTTATCTTATTAACATTTACGACATAGCAATTAAACTCGGCTTCACGTGAATTTGTCTGGATGTTGATGTGGAGAGTGGGAAGAGAGAGCGCAATGTGGGGAGAGAGCGACCGAGTATGGATGCTATATGACTGATTGAAATCATTGATCAGGATAAGGACACGTGTTCTATCATTTCAAAAGAAACATTAAAACACATATATGTGCACCAGTTTTTCCCGTAAAACAATAAACGCTAGATTTTCCTGCGCGAGATAACAAAGCTCACAACGGAACAGCCACTTGACCTACTTTAGAACCGGTTTGAACCGGAATAGCAGAGCAAATTTTCCTCACAAACAACGGTCTTAATTCGTCGGAAATCACAATTCTTGTGCAAATAAAGAGTCCGTTTTGACCACAAATGTTCACATGTCAACCAATTTTAGGCGATATCAACATCAATTTCACATCTTTGAAAATATAAAATCAGTTATGATACGACCCCCAATGTTCGGTCACGTGGTACCTGACGTCACAACACACCATGCCTAATGGAAATTTTGTAATATATAAACTTATAAGATTTACATGCAATGGACACACAAATAATCTGATTTTTAAATATAAACACTCTTATACTCGAGTCAACTATGGCTGTCTTTCAAAAAAAATATTCCCATACAATTTTCGTCATTATATGTCTAACACACACGTATATAATATATATATCCAGTCAATAGAGGATGTTTATAGGTCGTCGAAATGTATTCGAAATAAGCATGGTTTTGACACAGCGGTGATCTTCATAACGAAACTCGAATATATTTTTAAAACTCTCTTGCATAGTTTTAATTTTTTGCTATCAAATTCAAATTTAAAAGGACATTGATGACATATTAGTCGTTAACACACTGATAGTTGTTGATTTAACGTAGACTAGTAGGCTAGTATATGATATATTATACCCTATATGGATATAAACACCGTTTTGTAACGGTAATAAAACCAGACTGACAAATCACTGCAAACTAAAGGTTCATACTAACTGAACCGGGCGTGAGTCACCAACCTCAACGTCATGTTAAGGTCAACAACACATGACATCATACGAGTAGGCAGACTAACGATTGCCTACTGAATTATATGGATCGTTTGTTTGTTTTTATCACCATACACAGAGAGGATTATATTGCTCGTATGCTTATAGGTATGAATCATGCCTGACGTAGCTGTAGCTAACATGTCGGTGTGGGCACGTTCACTCCTATAACGTACTTTAAGCTACGCATAGGTAGGGAAGTATATATAGGTATGACATCTAGGGTAAGCTATTTGAACGTTTAGTGAACGTTTCCTGAGGAAATCCAACGGTATAGGAAGTGAAGCTATAATTTGGTCGAGTTTCGTATTGTTTTCAGAACGGCCTAGTGAACCACATGATCCAACGCTTAAGGTTTTGTTCCAAAGGCACTTATGTGTAAAACAATTTAAAAAACAACAACAACCAAAACCTTAAGAAAACGACGACGACAACAACTGCAACAACAACAACAAACACTAAACATAAACACTTTCCACTAGTTAGGCTGATTTCGTATAGGAATATAAGTCTATATACACCGTCCTAACAAAGATATGCCTTTGGTACCCGTGCTGACTACGATCCAATCAGCGTAAGTGTATGAGACAAGGCGATCCTGCGACAGTTCTCTGGCAAGAACCTGAAACGGATGAGGGTATAGTTAAACGCAGATGTGACACAGAAAAAACTGTAACATATGTTATATTTGGGATCACACTTTCTTAGTAAAGTACAGATTCTATTACTTTTTCTGGGTTGAGTCCCTTCCGGGATTCGAACCCATACCATCAGAGTTAGGCACCTTATCGCCAGCACACAAAAGCGGCTGAAAGTGTAATCCAAAATAAAACATGTGTTACATTTTACCACTTTCTTGATGACATTGTGTGTTCAGAGAAAAACAGATTTCAAACGATTCAACTTCCTGTTCCCACACTAAATCCGTTTCACCAAAGTCGGCTATAAATTGCACACCAAGAGATTATTCAAAAGAGTGAGTGAGTGAGTGAATTTATAAAAGAGCCAAGCGCGAACCGTGCATCATATTTGGCTTTACCCAACTGTTACAACTGTTACAACTAAAGAATTCTGGTAGAGTGACAATTTATGTTGAAACCATTGCATAGCACTAATGACAGAAATGGCTTTTCACGATGGCCATAAAAAACGTGCTGTACCTTTGATGAACATGGCTCACATTCAGAATTGTGATCTGTTTTGGATAATTCGAAAGCTTTCACTTTTACTAAATCTTCATATAACGCCCAAGTGAAGCAGCTGCCATGGAAGTCATCAACGCTGAAAATACTAATGACCATTATAATTCACAAGGTCACTGAAAACGAACAACAGATATATGGTTGTTCACTTTAGTGGCATGCATAGCCACAGAATACCCTCCTATTACTAGCAACTACATGTATAGTATGACCAGAAATTATTGAGCATTTTAGGAATATGTTTAATTGCATTTCTAGTATAAACAACCTTGACCAGCTATCAAGTACTTGGTTTCATTCAAGAGAGACAACTCCGTTAATTCTTTTTTCATTAGTTTGTGAAGAGTTATCCCCCTTTGTTTACTTGCTAGCAGACGACATTTTCAGTGATCCTCAGTATGGATGATTTAGAGAAGAGGAAGTTGATTTTAGAGTATGTTAACGAGGACATCAGATCAGCTAAAGTGATTTCAAGTAGAACAGGCATCCCTTTGTCCACTGTTTATCGTGTTTTGAAAAGTATTGCAAATGGATATGGCATTGAGCACCAGGGAGGCGCAGGTAGGCCCAGAAAATTGACTGTCAGTGACAGGAGGCGGTTCGGTATTCTTGTTTCTAAAAACAAACGAAGGAGTTTAGAAAACTAAAGGCTGGATATGATTGATAGAGGAACTGTGGCTGTCTGTAAGGAGACAATTAGAACTGAGCTGCATGCAATGGGTTGGCAGAAAAGTCGAGGAATTCCATCACCGATCTTGAAACCTGAACAAAAGGAGCGAAGGTTGAACTGGTGCTTACAGCATAGAAATGTTAACTGGGACAATGTGATTTTCTCAGATGAAAGTTCTGTGTGGCTGTTTCCTAATACACTGAAATTCTGGACCAAACAAACTGAAAAACCTTTGTATCAGCGCACAAAGTACAGTCCGAAATTTAACGTGTGGGGTGGCATATCTGTGTTAGGGGCAATGCCCCTCTGTGTATTTGAAGGGAATATGAACAGTGAGCAGTACACAGATATTCTCGAGGGACATTTACTTCCATCTGCTCACGTGTTCTATGGACTTTTTTTGATTTTCCAGCAGGACGTTCAAAGCATTCACAGGCCTGGTTTCGGACCCAAAATATGACATTATTAGATTGGCCAAGCTATAGCCCTGACCTAAATCCAATAGAAAATGTTTGGGAAAGTGTCAATAAGAAAATCTGACAAATATTGCTGAAATGAAAGAAGAGGTGGTCCGATATTGGGACAGTATGGACCACGACTTTCTAACTTCTTTGATCAGTAGTATGCCCCGCGGCATTGAAGCCTGCATTGCTGCCCATGGTGACTTGACAAAATACTAACTGTTCACCTGTCTTTGAATCTGGAGTTATGTTCTGCTAATATTCACATGTAATACGTGAGTAATGAGTGAAAAAAAATAATAATACAATCTTTAAATTCTCAATAATTTCTGATTGTACTGTATCACTGGCCATGGTGATTGTATTTACCGTAAGTTACACAAAAACAAATATTTTCCCTTACATAATCTATGGGAAATATCTGTATAAACGATGTGTTGTTTTTAAAGTAATAACTAGATATTCCGAAGCATATTTATCACATTAAGAAAGACAACACTACATAATGAAAAACACGGTTAGTTTCAATTTCTAAATGGATGTAAATTCAAACAAAATCTTACACAAAATCATCCAGTCAATGCTGTAAACTTTCTCACTGTGCCTTTAGTCTACGGAAAGTGCTGGTTGGAGGGCTGGCTCTGATTTGGTGAAGTAGAACCTGACGTCAAGAAGCTGGTTTGAATCAGACAGGCATCAGCTGCTGACGATTTAACGAGCGTTTCTAACAGGATCGGATTTTGCACTTGGGGTTTGCAACGAACATAACTTCACATAAACGTATACCGACTGACGCACATTGAATAAATGATTATTTCAAAGGCATTCTGATTCCATCTCTAGTTTCACTTCCACATAACATTCATCTCGTCATTGCAGTCATTTTTATATATTTATGTGGACTAGATCGCGAGGCTACCACTAAAACCTTGCCGTTATCTAATCGAAGTAACTGAATATAATGCCTTGAAATGGATATGAATACAGATCAGTCAGTAGGAAGATATGTTTCCTGATTCAAGCACTCGAGCATTCCCATAATGTTTGCGGACGATCATCACGTCACAGAAAAGACGACAGAGATTTTATGGCGCTTCTTCCTCGTAATCCACAGGGAAAGACTGTCCAACGCCCGACACAAGACTAACATCTAGTCTCTGAAATGAACTTATTTTACAGAAAACACGGCGCCTAATCATTATAAAACCTAATGAAAAGGAGCCCAGAGACGTTCTTCTTTTTCGGGAACTTTGGTAATCTAGACTTGCCACATATTCTAAACTGCATGGGCTTTTTGGATAAATGTGTTTCATTTGTTTCTGGATGACAGACTAGCCCGACACTAACTTACAGTAATATACTCATGCCAATAATGGTTGTCACCCCCTTCCATTTTTTTAATTGGAGAGGGTGTGGGGGGTGTGGGTGTGAGGTGTGTGTGTGGTTGGGTTGGGGAGGGGGTGACAACCATTATTGGCATGAGTATATCATTTTCTTCGAAGATTTTAACGATCTTTGATTACACAATGCCATTTTAGAAAGTGATCAAATTCTAGTACATTTTTGGGTTGAGTCCCATCCGGGATTCGAACCAACACCAGGCACCTAATCGCCAGCACACAAAGTCAGCCACCTAACCAACTCAGCCACCGCGACTTCCATCGGAATTTGTACTTTACTAAGAAAGTGTAATCCCAAATATAACATATGTTATATTTTAACGATCTTCTTGTTCTTAGGAACTAAGGGTTGTCTTTGTTCGTGGTTTGATTGCTGCTAACCCATTCCGACCTTCTTCCTCATGGGTATTCTGGTTTCAGTACCTAACCGTCGTTTGACACGTTTTACTAAATGTTCACAACACATGCGTGTCGTAAGAGGCGACTAACAGGATCGGGTGGTCAGGCTTGCTGACTTGGTTGACACATGACATATTCCCAATTGCGCAGATCGATGCTCATGCTGTTGATCACTGGACTGTCTGGTCCAGACTCGATTATTTACAGACCGCCGCCATATAGCTGGAATATTGCTGAGTGCGGCGTGAAACTAAACTCACTCACTAACTGTTTACAGAACTAGTGTTGGCAACTGAAAGAGTGTTTGGCGCCCTTACCGTCTTGTGTTTTAACTTGACTCTCTACAATATCCGAATCTACAGCAGTCCCAAGACCTCGTCATTCATTTGCAAGAAACAAGACAATACCACGGGTTTGCTTGGAATTTAGAGAAGAGAAACGGGTCAGTCAAAGTTCGATATATCTGGGTGCGGTTGTCCAAAACTACCCTAGCGCTAAGACTACCTTATGTCTACGTTAAGGTGTGGGAGTTACGGTCAACTTAGCGCCAAGGTCGCTTTGAACAATGGTACCTAGGAGAGTAGGGGGCAGGGGCAAGTAATTCAAGCCCCAGTGTGAAGCTGCAGCCACTAGTGACGTGTGGACAGGCGACGGACTCATCGTGACGCAGTAGCAGGCTTGCACAGAACCGTCCTCAACGTGTCTTTCTTTAAAGATTCTCTCTCAACTTGCCCATTGACAGTCTGACCTCGTTGCAGGTAGTCATGATTTTCCCCCATCTGTCCCAGAAAACCGAAGCCATGACATGACGCCAACTGATGCAACTTCAATTAACGCTTCTACGGTTTGCCAGTGGCCAAAACACGTTAGGAGATGTTACTTGTTGTTACCTTGACTGGCAATCTAAATGAGGCAATAAAACAAAAGAAAATAGCTCGGAGTACAAGCAGCATGCGCACACACACACACTCGTACATCCTTATAACATAACCTTGGACTTCACAATTTCCCGTTACCATCTCTGAAGTTTTGAGGCAGGTATCATCTCATTACAATCCCCGTAAAACACGTATGATTTTATTATTCTTTTTATTTTGCCGAAAACTGTTTTTCCAGATTTATCTATTTTCCCAGTTTCTTTCATCCCTACAACTTGGTTGATGCATGCCATCCCAATGGCGTAGATTGTACTCATGATGCTGGCCACTGGATTGTCTGGTCCAGACTCGATTAGCTGGGATAGTTTTTGAAATAACAAACAAAACAAACAAACTTACCAACGAATGTTATAATGATATTATATATTCACTTCAAGTTCGTATTCTCAGATATAAGATCAACCGAACAACAATCAGATTACTCGGCAAGGAGATCTCATATCACGAATCTTCCTCTCTCCCAGCAAGCCCTTTTCCCCAAAGACCAAGGAGGCCGTAAAGAGACAGGTTAGACATATACCATTCACACTTTACTAAGGATCAAATCATAGATTCAACAGAAAACTATGATGTGGGGTCAAATTTGGTTTAAATATCTAAGCTTATTGTTAGCATGAATCCTAGGTTTCAGTATGTCACTGGCATCTTGTGGATCCCATACCTGCTATTGACAGGTGCTGTGCACTTGTCAATGACTCGTTCCATAATTTGCAAAATGGTTGATTGGTGCCAAGAAAACCATTTTTATGGTTACTCATGTATCAAGTGCATAAGGTTAGAATGAAGTGGTTGTTTGCCTAAAGAGGGGTTACGATATCATTATTTTTCCAGTTTTAAATGGACACAATTTCAAATTATAAATCTACGTTTAAGTAAAGTTGTGAATTTTTGTGATCCTTATCAAAGTGTGAGTAGTATATCATTTATTCAGGCATTCATTCCGCCTGAGATGAAACAATGACCGATAAGAACCTTTGGTTCTTCATCGAAAACTGTTAATAAAACTTCACACTCACGTAGTTGTCATGCGGAAACAGTAACAGAAAGGCCACCATTGATTCTTAACTCATGGCAGGGTAATTGCATACAGATTGTCATTGATGACAGGGCGTATGTGCACTGTATGGAGCTAAGATTTACCATCAATGTTGAGTGCTGAATAATCGGTCATTAGATGATACGGGTGAGACTATTCAGTACTGTGGCTTGCCCTTGCGTGTTCCCGTTGTCCAGAGACACCGACAAGGAAGAAAGGACGACAAGATCCGACCACGGTCAGTAGGTTCTGTATGTGCTCGCTCCAACACTGAGATACATATAAATAAGGACTTCTATACACACTACATTATGGATTAATATAGTGTAAGATCCTGTCAGGTGTTATTAAGGCGAGCTATGGTCACGTGGTCGGGTATCGTATAGACCAGGGCCTAGATTTTCGAAGCTATGGTCAAGACGTGGTCGGGTATCGTATCTTACAAGAGAGCTTCGGTCTAGACCCTGGTGTTTATGAGACTGCGCTAAGATAGTCGTATACATAACATTGACTTATATCTTAACGCTGGTTTGAAAATCAAGTCAAAATGTGGTTTGATTAAGTCAAAACATGGTATTTTAGCCATAATTGTTTTCATTTTCGTTTCGGGTATATCGATGATATGAATGATATCGTTCGATAATATGATATGATATCTATCAAATAGCCCATTCCCTGATTTACCCACCGGAATTGAAGGTGACCCTAAAACGCGGAAATTGATAATATTTTACGAGCGCCTCTCTGGATTTATCTTAACCAAACCAGCGTCTTGCCGAGAAAAGTGGTAGAGGGCGGTGGGGTAACCTGGTGTTTAAAGCGCTCGCCGCTGATCTGGGTTCGATTCCCCACATGGGCACAATGGGAAAAGCCCATTTCTGGTGTCCCCAGTCGTGATATTGCTGGAATATTGCTAAAAGCGGCGTAAAATTGAACTCAGTCACTCATTCATTCAGGTTGAAAAAATGACGTCATCATCTGAATCTCCCTATGGTCCTCTATCAGGGTTCACACTTTAACGAATGTCAGTTCTTATGTATGTTTTCTTCATCCTTGAATAATTCGAACATGAATACTACCAATAGAGCTCTGCGGTCGTTACAACTAGCAGCGATGTCCTGGTTGAATGACACACGAAATCACTCAAATAACTAGTTGGTAACCAAGGTAACGGGAGAGTATTTGTCATATCAGTCTTCGGAACCCGTTATTTTCATTTTCTTCGCCAAAGCCTTGTTTATTCAAAGTTGTAAATTCCCTGAAAATGAAACTGCATGGATAGAGAGAAGTTAACCGATGTAGGGGACAAGACCGAAAACAGTGTCTCTTTCCAAAATGAATAAGCACTTAAAGCAGGAATCTTGTGGTTGTTTATGCGAGATTCGCATTAGACCCTTCAGGTGTGCGTTATGTTAGGTATAACGAGCTCCGACTGCATGGACATCTTCAAACTTCTTAAATACATTTTAACTATATGTGTCACCGTCTGCGTTTGTTCGACTGCTCAAAATGTCACATTTTTACTTCGAGTTACTTGAAATCAGGTACTGCAGATTTGATAGCGTTTTGCATGGTTTTATTGAAAACACAAAAAGACATAAAACTTCAATGGATAACAATTTCAGATGACACTGAAATATATCTAAACAAAATACCCGTTATTATCACTGTTTCATGTGCGTCTAACCTAAGAGTGAGTGAGTTTAGTTTTACGCAGCACTCAACAATATTCCAGCTATATGGCGGCGGTCTGTATATAATCGAGTCTGGGCCAGACAAACCAGTGATCAACATCATGATCTACGTAATTGGATGATATGTGTCAACCAAGTCAGAAAACCTGACCACCCGATCCCGTTAGTCGCCTCTTATGACAAGCATGGGTACCTGAAGATCAATTCTAACCCAGATCTTCACGGGTCCTACCTTAAAAGATTAGAAAGCGCTAGATATATGTCTGTTGCGCAACCTCAAATCTCTGCAGCTGGAGTCGGGGAACTGCACAATGAGACAATGCAAGCTTGTCAGTTGCCACTTAGGTTGGCGACAAATCTCCGTTTTTAACTGTAGGGTAGAATCTCTAGTCGCTGAAAATAACATATAACAGAAAAAAAGTTCATAAATTCTATTCATAAAATATAACTGACTGACTGACTGAGTTTGGTTTTACGCCGCTTTTAGCAATATTCCAGCAACATCACGGCGGGGGACACCAGAAATGGGCTTCACACATTGTACCCATGAGGGGATTCGAACCCGGGTCTTCGGCGTGACGAGCCAACGCTTTAACCACTAGGCTACCCCACCGCCCCTCATAAAATATATTTTAAAAATAAGGATCTAGAGACTTTCTACATTTCATTTCCTGAAACTTTGGTAATCAAGACTTGCCACATATTCTTGACTTTCATGGGCTGTATTTGTTTCAGGGTCTGAATGACAGACAAGACTTGCAACACATTATAGACCTGCATGGGGTGTATTTGTTTCAGGGTCTGAATGACAGACAAGACTTGCAACACATTATAGACTTTCATGGGCTGTATTTGTTTCAGGGTCTGAATGACAGACAAGACTTGCGACACATTATAGACTTTCATGGGGTGTATTTGTTTCAGGGTCTGAATGACAGACAAGACTTGCAACACATTATAGACTTTCATGGGGTGTATTTGTTTCAGGGTCTGAATGACAGACAAGACTTGCGACACATTATAGACTTTCATGGGCTGTATTTGTTTCAGGGTCTGAATGACAGACAAGACTTGCAACATACATTATAGACTTTCATGGGCTGTATTTGTTTCAGGGTCTGAATGACAGACAAGACTTGCGACACATTATAGACTTTCATGGGCTGTATTTGTTTCAGGGTCTGAATGACAGACAAGACTTCACGACACATTATAGACTTTCATGGGGTGTATTTGTTTCAGGGTCTGAATGACAGACAAGACTTGCAACACATTATAGACCTGCATGGGGTGTATTTGTTTCAGGGTCTGAATGACAGACAAGACTTGCAACACATTATATAGACTTTCATGGGCTGTATTTGTTTCAGGGTCTGAATGACAGACAAGACTTGCAACACATTATAGACTTTCATGGGGTGTATTTGTTTCAGGGTCTGAATGACAGACAAAGACTTGCGACACATTATAGACTTTCATGGGGTGTATTTGTTTCAGGGTCTGAATGACAGACAAGACTTGCAACACATTATAGACTTTCATGGGCTGTATTTGTTTCAGGGTCTGAATGACAGACAAGACTTGCGACACATTATAGACCTGCATGGGGTGTATTTGTTTCAGGGTCTGAATGACAGACAAGACTTGCGACACATTATAGACCTGCATGGGGTGTATTTGTTTCAGGGTCTGAATGACAGACAAGACTTGCAACACATTATAGACTTTCATGGGGTGTATTTGTTTCAGGGTCTGAATGACAGACAAGACTTGCGACACATTATAGACCTGCATGGGGTGTATTTGTTTCAGGGTATGTATGACAGGCTTACTGTAGGTGGTGAATGAGTAGAGGTTTTCAACTGTATCCCATCAGAAATGGTGAAATGGTATATTCTCTAACAGGTAGCTGATATGCTAACTTGGATAACATCGTCACGTGGCAACGCGAGAAATCAAAGCATTTTACATTTACTAATTGTGGGTGGGTTTGAGTCCTACTTCCGATCCGCAGATCATGAGCCCCTTTTCACAAAGCTATCGTAGCGCTACGACTGTCGTACCTCCTATACTAGTTAATGTTAACGTATGGCACTTACGACTATGTTAGCGCTAAGGGAGCTTTGAAAATCTAGGCCCTGGCTTACGACAGTCGTAGTACTACGATAGCTTTGTGAAAAGGGGCCCTGGGCCTAGATTTTCGAAGCTCTCTTAGCGCTAAGATACTCGTAAGTTAATGTTAATGTATGGCACTTGCGAGGTGCGAATTAGGTACAGTAGAGCAGACCATTCGTGCCAAACACCAGGAAAAGTGCCGTTGATACAGGCTAAGAGCCATGTTGTGCTTGTATCTCAATTAGATATAACACATTATCACCGACGCATCACAGAGGTAAAAAGGATTTTTTAAAATACATCCTAAACTGTACACAGAGTACCAAGTTATAATTAATGCAATAATACAAGTTACTGTATAACATGTGTCTGCTTTGGATCTGCTTTTATGCCGAGAAAACAATTGTCGGTCGGCTCGCGCAACGTTCAAGTGCGTGTTTTGTTGATTTTACGAGCGCTGCAGACGGCTTTCTGTGTCCAGGGGATGCGAATTGCTTCTTTCTCGGGTCATTGCTTATGATCCTTCACTTGATGGTTATGTACTTTTACATTTCAGATGTGATTAAAATCCCATTAAACTATAATATTTCGTGTTATATATGTGTAAAATTAATACAGGTACTCCGTGATGCAGATGACAATGAGAATATTTTTTGACATGTTCATTTGGGAGGCAGTGGAAATTCATGAGACCAGGACTTAATCCAAAATGATAATTCACCTGAACACCTCTGAAGGATGACAATATTGTTTGTTTGTTTATAAAGAATCTGAATAACTTAATCAGTGTTATTTAATTACAACTCTGTTAAAAATAGACCATACAAGTTTAAACTCAAAAGTGTACCTGAATCTCCAAGATATTCCCAAGCTATCTCTAGTTTTGAAGATAATTTTTGATGATCATGCCAAATTTGCAGATTGATTCTGAAAATTATCTTTACCCACAGCATTTCTCTTAAATAAGGACTATTCGTCAATAGGATCATTGTGTCAACCCTAAGGCAAACTAAGGCACTGTTCATAATTTATGGCTAGTGTGTGCGTGCGTGCGTGCGTGCGTGCGAGAGAGATGATTTTAAGGGGGGTCACCTATTTTGTTCTGGGGACGTGGGGGCGGGGAATCAATTTTGAACACATGTACGGGGGTGGGGGTGGGGTCAGCATTTTTGTACATTGATTTTGTACATGACATGCAGGGTGTTACTTACTTTGTACATAGATTTGAGGATGTGTGTGTGTGTGTGTGTGTGTCACTCACATTGTACATGCTTCTCCATACAAATCCTGGTCCCTATGCATCCTAGGCCAGAGGCAGCACCGATCATCATCTTCATCGCTTACATTGGCAAGACTCACACCAGATCAGCATCTCCATCCCCTACAGTGGCAAGACTTCACACCAGATCAGCATCTCCATCGCCTCCAGTGGCAAGACTTCACACCAGATCAGCATCTCCATCCCCTACAGTGGCAAGACTCACACCAGATCAGCATCTCCATCCCCTACAGTGGCAAGACTTCACACCAGATCAGCATCTCCATCCCCTACAGTGGCAAGACTTCACACCAGATCAGCATCTCCATCCCTACAGTGGCAAGACTTCACACCAGATCAGCATCTCCATCCCCTACAGTGGCAAGACTTCACACCACACCAGATCAGCATCTCCATCCCCACAGTGGGCAAGACTTCACACCAGATCAGCATCTCCATCCCTACAGTGGCAAGACTTCACACCAGATCAGCATCTCCATCCCCTACAGTGGCAAGACTTCACACCAGATCAGCATCTCCATCCCCTACAGTGGCAAGACTTCACACTAGATCAGCATCTCCATCCCCTACAGTGGCAAGACTTCACACCAGATCAGCATCTCCATCCCCTACAGTGGCAAGACTTCACATTAGATCAGCATCTCCATCCCCTACAGTGGCAAGACTTCACACCAGATCAGCATCTCTATCCCCTACAGTGGCAAGACTTCACACCACACCAGATCAGCATCTCCATCCCCTACATTGGCAAGACTTCACATTAGATCAGCAACTTTATCCCCTACAGTGGCAAGACTTCACACCAGATCAGCATCTCCATCGCCTCCAGTGGCAAGACTTCACACCAGATCAGCATCTCCATTCCCTACAGTGGCAAGACTCACACCAGATCAGCATCTCCATCCCCTACAGTGGCAAGACTTCACACCAGATCAGCATCTCCATCCCCTACAGTGGCAAGACTTCACACCACACCAGATCAGCATCTCCATCCCCTACAGTGGCAAGACTTCACACCACACCAGATCAGCATCTCCATCCCCTACAGTGGCAAGACTTCACACCAGATCAGCATCTTTATCCCCTACAGTGGCAAGACTTCACACAGGATCAGCATCTCCATCCCCTACAGTGGCAAGACTTCACACCACACCAGATCAGCATCTCCATCCCCTACATTGGCAAGACTTCACATTCCTCAGCAACTTTATCCCTACAGTGGCAAGACTTCACACCAGATCAGCATCTCCATCCCCTTCACAGTCAGCATCTCCATCCCTACAAGACTTCACACCAGATCAGCATCTCCATCCCCTACAGTGGCAAGACTTCACACCAGATCAGCATCTCCATCCCCTACAGTGGCAAGACTTCACACCAGATCAGCATCTCCATCCCTACAGTGGCAAGACTTCACACCAGATCAGCATCTCCATCCCCTACAGTGGCAAGACTTCACACCAGATCAGCATCTCCATCCCTACAGTGGCAAGACTTCACACCAGATCAGCATCTCCATCCCCTACAGTGGCAAGACTTCACACCAGATCAGCATCTCCATCCCTACAGTGGCAAGACTTCACACCAGATCAGCATCTCCATCCCCTACAGTGGCAAGACTTCACACCAGATCAGCATCTCCATCCCCTACAGTGGCAAGACTTCACACCAGATCAGCATCTCCATCCCCTACAGTGGCAAGACTTCACACCAGATCAGCATCTCCATCCCCTACAGTGGCAAGACTTCACACCAGATCAGCATCTCCATCCCCTACAGCGTGCAAGACTTCACACCAGATCAGCATCTCCATCCCCTACAGGCAAGACTTCACACCAGATCAGCATATCCATCCCCTACAGTGGCAAGACTTCACACCAGATCAGCATCTCCATCCCCTACAGTGGCAAGACTTCACACCAGATCAGCATCTCCATCCCCTACAGTGGCAAGACTTCACACCAGATCAGCATCTCCATCCCCTACAGTGGCAAGACTTCACATTAGATCAGCAACTCCATCCCCTACAGTGGCAAGACTTCACACCAGATCAGCATCTCTATCCCCTACAGTGGCAAGACTTCACACCAGATCAGCATCTCCATCCCCTACAGTGGCAAGACTTCACATTAGATCAGCATCTCCATCCCCTACAGTGGCAAGACTTCACACCAGATCAGCATCTCCATCCCCTCCAGTGGCAAGACTTCACACCAGATCAGCATCTCCATCCCCTACAGTGGCAAGACTTCACACCAGATCAGCATCTCCATCCCCTACAGTGGCAAGACTTCACACCAGATCAGCATCTCCATCCCCTACAGTGGCAAGACTTCACACCAGATCAGCATCTCCATCCCCTACAGTGGCAAGACTTCACACCACACCAGATCAGCATCTCCATCCCCTACAGTGGCAAGACTTCACACCAGGATCAGCATCTCCATCCCCTACAGTGGCAAGACTCCATCCCCTACACAAGACTTCACACCAGATCAGCATCTCCATCCCCTACATTGGCAAGACTTCACATTAGATCAGCATCTCCATCCCCTACAGTGGCAAGACTTCACACCAGATCAGCATCTCCATCCCCTACAGTGGCAAGACTTCACACCAGATCAGCATCTCCATCCCCTACAGTGGCAAGACTTCACACCACACCAGATCAGCATCTCCATCCCCTACAGTGGCAAGACTTCACACCAGATCAGCATCTCCATCCCCTACAGTGGCAAGACTTCACACCACACCAGATCAGCATCTCCATCCCCTACAGTGGCAAGACTTCACACCAGATCAGCATCTCCATCCCTACAGTGGCAAGACTTCACACCACATCAGCATCTCCATCCCCTACAGTGGCAAGACTTCACACCAGATCAGCATCTCCATCCCTACAGTGGCAAGACTTCACACCAGATCAGCATCTCCATCCCTACAGTGGCAAGACTTCACACCAGATCAGCATCTCCATCCCCTACAGTGGCAAGACTTCACACCAGATCAGCATCTCCATCCCCTACAGTGGCAAGACTTCACACCAGATCAGCATCTCCATCCCCTACAGTGGCAAGACTTCACACCAGATCAGCATCTCCATCCCCTACAGCGGCAAGACTTCACACCAGATCAGCATCTCCATCCCCTACAGCAGCATCTCCAATCACACAGACTTCACACCAGATCAGCATCTCCATCCCCTACAGTGGCAAGACTTCACACCAGATCAGCATCTCCATCCCCTACAGTGGCAAGACTTCACACCAGATCAGCATCTCCATCCCCTACAGTGGCAAGACTTCACACCAGATCAGCATCTCCATCCCCTACAGCGGCAAGACTTCACACTAGATCAGCATCTCCATCCCCTACAGTGGCAAGACTTCACACCAGATCAGCAGACTCCAGAAGCTACATTCTCCTGAAGTCTCAACAATCTACTGCAGGCCAATGAGCACAACCATTCCATCAAAAAGAATTAGAAATTATACCCTAAGGGTGTGATTTACAAAATTGACTGCAACTGTGAACAATCATATATTGCTGAAACATCAAGACCAATTAACGCCCGAGTCCAACTTCTAAAAATGCATTTCTCTTGGTAAACAAGGGCTTCAAAATAGCTATGGAACATCTGACCACACTTTTCTGTCCATAAGTCTGCTTGAAAGAAAACCAAAAGAGTGACCAGACAAGATTGTGCAGTTTATTATGATAAACATATGTGTAAATATATATGTAAAAACACTCATAAAACAAGGATAGATATTTTGCTTCATCAACAATAAAAGAAATCTTTTGTTTCCAAGGCATGCATTAATTGCTTTTCAGGCATTCAAACCATTTTGTATGTCTTTACTACTGTGATTAATCATATCTAAGGTTGATCCCACTATGGAAAGGCCACTGAATGGTAGAGCTAGGTGAGATATTGAGTAAGGTGAGGCAAGGTAAAACAGGGTCTGAAGCAATGTTAAAAACTATTGTACTGAGTGAGTGAGTGAGTAAAGTTTTACGCCAATTTTAGCAAAATTCCAGCAATATCACATGGCAACACCAGAAATGGTCTTCTTACATTGTATTCATGTGGGGAACTAACACGTGGCAGAAATGACCGTCTTCCCTCCACTACACTGTTCTGACTAAACGTGCATGTATGCAGCTGAGTGGTGCTAGTGTCTACTTTCACAAGTGTCGACCACTCACAGATTTCTAGAGGTAGCCCACTGACATACCATGCAGGTTTAACCCAGACACAGTATACTGACCCAAAGCTCACCAGTCGTGGTTCTATTCCCTTAAGGCAGAGAACCAGGCAAGGTAACAACAACTACCATGTTTAGTCTCTTGGTATGATGGTGTGGTGGATGGTGTGGGCAGACACTGGATCCGTTGTACCACAAGAGAACTTTGAGTAGCCTCCATACACTATGACTAACCATGGCCCACTGGGGTAACAAACTACCCACCGAAAAAGCATGGGAAGCAACTCTGCAGCACTTCCACCCTCCAATAAAGTGTGCTGGGTTTGTAGCTAAAAGTATATTTTTTCAATGCTGGCCTTATTACTGTAACAAATGTAACACACTGATTTTTACTGGTTTATATTATATTTTTATTTGGGGACATTTCAGTTTAATCAATAACAGTCAAGGTCTGAGTGGTAATCAACTGTATATTTTCATTGTTCTGGGATAAAGTGAATATGTCAAAGAAACGATTCATCACAAAATGTTGACCCTGTGAAATAAAATCAACACAAATACTATTTGAAAATATCATGCATGAATAAAACATGGATCATATGTATTTTTGATTTACAAACATAATATCATCAGCATGAATTTCTTGAGGAGTCCTTCAGAATATTTAGGTGGAAGAAGTGACATAGGTTCTCCATGGCATTGAACAGTCATCTTCATGCGGAAGTCCAGTACCGACATTAACCACCCCATGTAATCCAAAAGCCTCAATACAAGCATGCTGCTTATTGGCTACGGATCTTGAGGTGCGACCCACAGTCAGTAGGGAACAACTGCATATGGAAATGAGTGAGCACGTGGTCCTGTGCTTAAAGCTCAGGTCACAAATCGGTGAAGTTAAGCAGCGTCGAGCTCGGAGAGTCCTTGGATGGGTGACCGTGTTTGGCAGCTTGACTCCTGAGAGTTTCTAGGACTTGAGTCCTGCCCCACAACGAAGCACATGTGACACATGTGGTCTCACCTTAGGCAAGTGAGTTTGTTCAAAATTGTCTCTGTTCACCCAGCTGGAAAATGGGTACCCGGTGGAAAAAAGTCATATGACTATAACCTTCTAGCGCCTAACAGGCAGCTTGGGTTATCCGGGGTAATAATGGCATTGATTGTTAGCGCTATGAGCATACCTAGTGTGGAGTTTGGCGCTATATAAATGGACACATTATTATTTTTATTATTTTAGCACTTGTTATTTACAAAATGTGCACAATACAACAATACATCCACTCTAAAGGCCATCTGAGATGCATGAAGGACAATATCTTAGAGATCTTTATTTTAAAGTGACAAATTGCAGTAAACACATGTATAGCCACTTTTAGGTCACTAAGACAGACATAAATATATTATCTGTATGGCAAAAAATGGAAAACAAATATAATGCGTGCCAGTGTGCCACTGGTAACCAGTTAAAAAGTGAGTTGAAAGTTGAATAGTACGAAATGGTAATGCATAATCCAACATTAAGTGATGAGAGTCTAGCTGTTGACTGGCTCTGTTATGCGTCCTGTACCCTGTATGATAGCAATAAAATGTTCTGCATTGCTTTTTGTAAGTCATTCAAAACCATCATAGCATTTCTAAAGCTGTTTCTCATATGCAGGAAATTGTTTTCTAGTTTTCAACAGTACAAATAATGATGCTTAACAAAATCATAAATCATTAAATTTTACATAAATACTCTCACTGACTAATCAAGATAAACTGGGATTTGAACATTGGGAGGAGAAATCAAAAGTTAAAAGATGGATGGATAGAAGATGGACAATAACACTAGCCATAGCCATACTTCTACTTCACTCCCAGTAAGGTGATACAGATATGAAGATCATAACAAAATGACTTCCTGACAGGAAGTATTGTTTCTTCAGACTGAGAAACAACATAAACAGATATATTTACAACTACTCAGGAATGTATAACAACTACACTACATCTACAAACTTATCCATGGAAAGACACAAAATGGATCTCTGTGTTAAACATAAACTGATCAGACCTAAAGAAGTTCCTGTAATACTACATCACAACGACTTCTTCCTTTGAATATTTGTCACTGTACACCATTTGTTCTTTATTGCATTGTCATTGTTCGTTAGCAGGAATATTGATGCCAGAAGATACAACATATTGACTTCTGTTAGCATCAATAGTTCAAAGTTCACATACATGACAGACACAAAACTTGGATGCACACACTAGCACTTGTGACATGCAGACGCACACTCTCTCTCTCTCTCTAAAATATATGCGCACATCTGTTCAAGAACAGATTCAGGAAGACAAATAGCATGCACAGAAAGCAGATACTCAACACAACACCTGTACACAAATCAAAGGCACTTATCACTGACAGATTACAAACATCCATGACAGACAGACATCACATACAACAAAGACGACATCCAGACGCACTGCTGACAAGACAGACAGAATTCACACACTACAAAGACGACATCCAGATGCACTGCTGACAAGACAGACAGAATTCACACACTACAAAGACGACATCCAGACGCACTGCTGACCAATCTTGCAGAAGGTGACCAAGGTCAAGTTGGAAGGTCAAGTTATGACTGCCATGACAAATACTAACACAGACGTTAACTTGCGTATAGCCACCATGTTGTGTTGACAGGAAGTGAATGTTCCGGTGATGTCAGGATTGCCCTCACTGTCAGAAAGGCTCCACTAAGCTTCCTGAGATATATAACACTGTGTTGCACCACAACAATCTTCATCTTTACATTGACTTCCATCCAACATTTGTTGTACTGCAGCTGTGTTGACGCTACATGATGTCAGGTTTCCCCTCACTGTCAGAAAGGCTCCACTAAGCTTCCTGAGATATATAACACTGTGTTGCACCACAACAATCTTCATCTTTACATTGACTTCCATCCAACATTTGTTGTACTGCAGCTGTGTTGACGCTACATGATGTCAGGTTTCCCCTCACTGTCAGAAAGGCT
Source organism: Haliotis rubra (assembly GCF_003918875.1). Classification (NCBI taxonomy): domain Eukaryota; kingdom Metazoa; phylum Mollusca; class Gastropoda; order Lepetellida; family Haliotidae; genus Haliotis; species Haliotis rubra. Next base: position 3,887,811 of record NW_025767634.1, read on the forward strand.
CCACTAAGCTTCCTGAGATATATAACACTGTGTTGCACCACAACAATCTTCATCTTTACATTGACTTCCATCCAACATTTGTTGTACTGCAGCTGTGTTGACGCTTCATGATGTCAGGTTTCCCCTCACTGTCAGAAAGGCTCCACTAAGCTTCCTGAGATATATAATACTGTGTTGCACCACAACAATCTTCATTTTAACATTGACTTCCATCCAACATTTGTTGTAATGCAGCTGCTAGGGGATTTTACGAGAACCGGGAAATATGGCAGTATAAGAACAGAGGTTCGTAGGAAGATATGACAAGTAACTTCTGTGGGAAGAGAGTGATCGTCTTGAGGCTGCATTAGGAAACACGTTCTGTTCTTTGATATGTGTTTAGTGGTAATGAGCACTAATGTCTGATTGTCATGAGGTTGGCATCATTCCAATTATAGAGTAATAGAGTAGAGGAGATAGAGAAACTCACTCATTTCTACATATTATCAGATAACCGACTATAGGTAACATGAAGAATATCCAACTCATAACCTAGAACTACGAAGTATATGTCCCTTGTGAATTATAGTAAAGGTGTGTTCTCACAGTGTGACTTGTAGTAACTTGTAGCATACGACTTGGAAGTAACAATAAAGATTGTAATGACTTTGGTTTTTGCCTAGTCCCATACAACTTGTATATCACGAGATTCTCGCATATGACTTGGCAAAATGGATTCATCAAGATAACAGAAGAAGAGGCTAACGTTAATGTCAGCATATGACAGTTACTAAACAAACAAAAATGGATTCTCTGACAAAACACCTATCAGTTTCTTTTCTGGCAAGATCAATTTTCTTCCGTCATGTCCCTCACATGACATCAACACAATCAAAGGGGAGATCACTCTGAGGTAGACACAGATCTAAGCAATATGATTGGTCGAAGGATTGTGACTTGCAGTAGGAATTAGTAAAAGTCCTATGTCTCACACCTTGGGTGCAACTCGATGTATATGATTTAAAATAGTTACAAATAGGGTGTTCTGATGTTGAAACTGTGCTACTACAAAGTTGCAGTGTGAGAATGTACCTTAATGTTGAAAGTTCCACACCGACTATTGAAAATAATTTGAACAAGACAAACAATCTATAATTCCAAGTTGCAGGTGACAAGATAACACTGTAGTGGGCTTAGATGAGAATAACGAACACATAATACCTTGACTTCACAAAAGGACATTAATACATATGGAAGGTGTGAACAGAATTACACCAACATTATCTGTCTATGATTTGCAGTTATCAAAATGTTTTAGAAAATATTTTGTAACAAGAAGACAAATATTGCTCGTCAATAGCACAAAAACCCATCTCAAATTTGATCATGCAATTTAAATAAAACACGCATTGTCTCCATATTGCCAGTACCATACCCCACCCTGACTGAGAGGGGTGGGGAGAGCGGTGGGGTGCTAGACATTCTTCTTGTCACTGGTGCTTTCCTCGTCTATCCAGGGGTATATCAGCTGACCTTTGATCACTTTGTGAAGTAGCATCCCCAGGGAGTCCGAGGGTTGTGTGTGTGTGGCGTATCCTTCACCGACTTCAGGAGCTCGCCAAGAGGCAGCTGGGAGGGCTGCAACATAGTAGGGAGGGTTCATTGTTCTCAGTTTTCAGTGGATAGCTAAGTCACAGATAATTATTCTCAACCCTGAGCTCCCTGCAGTCAAACCTCTGCCACGGGCCAGCAATATTTGATTTTTCTTTACATCTAACCTGCTCTATTCAACACATTACATTCCGTCTATTTCATTTCTGACATATCTACATAATTACTGATCTACATTAATCATTTATCTGGGCAAATAGCTTGAAAGGGAAAATGTCTCCACCATATTGTTGCTTGTGGTTACATATGAAATGCAAAGTTTAAGTTACCTCCCTTTGTTCAACAGTTTTTTATCAAAGAACTCATGATCTGTTTCGAATGTTTGCTGGATGTCGATATCCTCCATGCTTTCTCATTGTGATACAGAAATAAAAACTGTTATTATGTAAATTATGTAAATGGGTAAGTGGTATTAGGAGTGAGTGAGTGAGTTTACACCCGTTTAGTAATATTCCAGCAATATCACAGAGGTGGACACCAGAAATGGGCTTCACACATTGTACCCATTGTGGGGAATTGAACCCGTGTCTTCAGCGTGATGAGCGAACGCCTTAACCACTAGGCTACCCCACCACCCCTGTTGGCTATGATGGAGGAAAAGGTTGTCTTGCTGTAATTGTATAAATGTATTCATCATGATTAGTGCTGTTTGTAAACAGAAGACTACGCTTCAGATAACATTCCACTAAACGAACAGATCACTGATATCCTCTACTGACACCACTGTCGTATATACCTGCATTGTGAGCACTAGGGAGGTTCCGGTGTAGGAATCTGGCACCACAGAGAACCGCACATCACCTAGCAACACATAGCAACAGGGAATCTGTCAAGAAGTGTTTGCATTTGAAAAAAAATTCATCGTGAAACAATAGGAATAAACATATCAGGAATCAAAATTAATGATGATAAATAGAGAATGTCTGAACCTAGAACATATATATGTTTATAGTTTGTTGGTTGCTTAACGCCGCACCCAGCTATATTCCAGCTATATGGCGGCGGTCTGTAAATAATCGAGTCTGGACCAGACAATCCACTGATCAACATCATGAGCATTGTTCATTGCAATTGGGCTACGATGACATGTTCGATCCTACTATCCTGTTAGTCGCCTCTTACGACAAGCATGGGTTATTGAAGACCAGTTCTAACCCGGATCTTCACGGGTCAAGTTATATAGTATTCCGGTGAAGTTGTGAGTAGACTCCATACTAGCCAATACATAATGAGCATGACGGAGGGTAGTGGGGACAGGGTAGAAGTCTGGGACTGACCTGCCACTGTGTTTGACCCTAGCAACCACATGGTGATGGAGTAGACAGGGAGATGGTTGATGACCCAAACACAAAGCGTCAGCAGTCCCTCCATCACCAGCACCACTGCACGCAGCTGCCAACACATAAATTACTTAACTAACACATGGGTAAGACTTGTACAATATCAACAGAAACGGCATTTTAGACAAAATGGTAAACATACTTCAAGACTGACCTTCATCATATGTAGGTCATTCAGGACCTTTTTCAATCTTGACCTTACCTAAACTTTCAATGAGCTTCAATAAACGATCCGTTTTACGCCGCTTTTAGTATGGAAGATAGTAAACAAACTTTTCCCAAGAATTTGACTTTGGGGATGACATCAAAACTAGACTTGAAATGTCAATGTGTCCAAACAATCTATAACAGGAGCTATAATCTACCTGATATTACTGAGATATCAAAGCATTGCATCATATCAAAACAAAGTGTGGCAGGGACGTATACATCTGTACATATACAAAGAAGGTCATGACTGATTGACTGACTGAGTTTGGTTTTACGTCGACTTTAGCAAAATTCAAGCAACATCACGGCGAGGGACACCAGAAATGGGCTTCACACAATGTACCCATGTGGGGATTCGAACCCGGGTCTTCGGCGTGAAGAGCCAACGCTTTAACCACTAGGCTACCCCACGGCCCCCAAAGAAGGTCATGAAGTATGATCATAGCAATAATGTGACTGGGAACCTTACACAACTGGCCCCTTTCATCACACATTGATACTTGACTAAATGGCTGTGTAGTGCCACCAGCAGGCAACGGGATAACCTAGTGGTTAAAGCATTCACTTGACACGCCAAAGGCCCGGGTTTGATTCCCCACATGGGTAGAATGTGTGAAGCCCATTTCTGGTAAACACCCCCCCCTGGAATATTGCTAAAAGCTGCATAAAACTAAACTCACTCATTCACTAATTCACGAAGAGCGGCCATGACATCCTCAACAGTAGTAGTACAGTGGGAGTTCTGCCGCAGATGCGGCTTTGAGGCTTGTTTGTGGGAATTAGGCCTTCCAGCCCCCATTAAAAACGGTGATGGTCTATCGAGAGCCATATGTGCCGCCAGCCTAGACCCAAAGTTCCGAGCGATGGACTCGTAATCCAGGATTCACGAAAGGTATCCGTAATTTTGAGCGACAACTTTAATAAGAGGGCAATCCGTGTCGTGAGGGACGATCATCAATTCCTCTCGGACGAATCCCCTACATGGTCTGTCTTGCAAGTAATACAGATTCAGTTCATCGTCTTTGATGTCCACTCGGTAGACGCGGTACGTTTTCATGGACCATACGGGGTCTGTCGCACGACGTATGTCCCTTCCTTCGAGTTCACCGGGCTGGTACAGATACCTCACGACGACCTGGCCCGGTATTTTTTTCTCTTGGCCGTGACGAGCGATGGCGCAGCCGATTCAGTCGTCACGGATTTCATTCGAATGGCTTCAACGGGTCTTTTATCGACGAGTCGAGTGACTTCGTTGTTGATCGCCGACACCACTCACGGTAAGCGTACGACCCATTCTGTCGATCGTTTTTCTGGGTTGGCCATCTCTCAGGCATACTGATGTCCGAACAAACGCTCGGCTAAAGTCCTGTTGAATCTTTCCACCTGGACTTTATGCTTCGATAAAAGCTGCGACACGGCTCCCATGAACTCGCGTCCAGGATCGACTTGTAATTCTGTCAGCCAGGTCAAGGGACTGCGTTTGTTGATACGTTCTAAGGCCTTAGCGACTTGACTCAAATCTTTGGTCGTTAACGGCTCTGCTTCCTTGTAGCGACTGGCAACATCCACGATGGTCAGGGCGTACTTGTACGTTTTGTTTCTCACCCTGTCGTGCGGGAGAAACAGGAGGTTGGCTTGATGGGTACAATTGGGTATGGAAATGTCAAACTTTCTTCTCGGGATGTATTGGGGAGCCGGCAGGTACACTTGCCAGATGGCTTGTTTTTTAAGCCAAGCTGTGGCGGTATCCTCAGAGACGCGAGCGGCTTTGGCTAGCCTCGGAATTGCGCTGACACCTTTCCAGTAAGCCCGAGGGCTGTAGTAAACCGTCTCCATGATGTATACACACTATCGTTCATTCAATTGTCTCGACGCATCGAGTGGAGTTTCCTTTATTGGGGGTCTCGGAAACTCCCAGCGTGTCGAGGCCTACTGTTGGTATCCATACCTATAAGTGTGGATGCCATCGTTAGCAATCCATCGTTTGGTATCCAGGGGCGACAGCGAGGTCTTGTTGAGAGTGATGCCGTAGATGTTGTGTTTGTCGCTTCTCAACGTGTTCATGGGGTGTTTGAACGTGCGTTTATCGAAGAGAGCCTGTTTGAGGAGGGTGTGTTTGATGAGTTGTTTCACCACGTATATTTCTTGACCCCTTTCGCTTTTCGGATTTCGTCGGCTTTTTGAATCGTAACATTTTAGGTCTTAACCCGACGTATTCCGCGATGGGTGTGCCCGCGCATTCGTCCTTCATCTTGCTGAGGACCTTTTTATTGGTTGTCCTGTGTAGGGCGTGGTCTGGGGGTTAATCCCTGGTGTCGTAGAGGTGCATGTGTTTCACCATGTCCTCGTACACGTCCTCAGTACGTATATTCAACAACAAGGAATCGGTGTCCGTGTACAGCAGCTTGCATCGATCGCCGTACTGTTGTTTGAGTCGGTTGTAATAAAAGTCGTACATGAGATGTTTGGACAGGGCGAGAATGCTCATCCCCACGTAGACGGGCTGGCTATGAGTTTTTCTTCTTCGTGAGATGGTCACCCGTTTTCTCAACAAGTCGGATGGCACGCTCAAGTTGACGAACAGAGACTAACCAATCAAACTGGGTCGACCCTCGGCGAGAACACTCGGGTTTGCGACTTACGAGATAGCACCTCGAGATACCGTCATGGGCTCGAAATTGCCAAGCCTCGTCCCATACCACGAACTGTGCATTCACCTTGATCAGCTGAGCACGACGGACAACGTTCAAGGCGAACGATCTTCCACGCTGCTGAGAGCCGTGCCGGTGAAAACGGAAAAGTACAACGACGGCCGAATCGTTTTCGACCTTGCAGTACAAGAAATTAATGCGAGGCTACATCATGGAATTGAAACTATCAGTTTTAGATCTAAAATATAAACCCGTTTATATAAGATACCTGAGCGTGACACTGCACGTCAAACAATGATGACTGAAGATTCGGGTCCGGGAACGGCCATGCGACCGAGAAAATGTGCCAACCTAGCAATCTCCGACCTCAGGGACATGCGCGGCTTCCACGAGCCCGGCATCGACGGTAAACTGTCCGCCTTGCATCTCAAAAACGGCATTTACAAACGCGTCGAAGTGAGCAGCGGATCTGGCGGCGGTGGTAACCTAGGAGATTTAGACGATGTCAAGACCAGAGGTCTCTTAAAAAACACGCAGTACAATCTCGTTCGCAACGCCAATAACACATGGGTGATGGTTCAAGCCTTCGGCGACAAACTCTTCGACCTGGACGACGTTGAGAAGACGGTCGTCGCTCGAAACACGCCGTTACGCCAGTCTTTACCATACACCCCGTCTTTACCAGCGACAACCAGTGGGTGTTCGTACCCTTCGAATCGACTGGAATGTCAACATCGCTAGACTCTCCCCACCTGTTAGCGGAAAACAAAGACCACTACCTCCGATGTTACGAAAGTCATGAACAACGGGCGCTGATCGTGAAAACTACGTCCCGACGCGAAAGGCGCGGTGTCGTCGTCAGCACTCTGTCGCCAATGAGACTAACCTATAGCAGTCAGCAGGGAGTCACGATATCGCTCACGAAAATTTCCTACAAGATTACATACATCTGATGGGTTTGAAGTGCACGGCCGAAAAATTATCCGAAAACCAATTTAAATTTATTTTGTAATATATATAAAAACCATAAGTGCCATTGCAAACGTGACTCCGCAAGCCACCATCGCGTTCTCTGATCTCGGGGACACGCGAGGATTCGGCGAACCCGGTACGGAAAACGTCTTGTACGTCCTGCACTTACAAAACAATGAGTAACAATGTCGAGAAGTCATTGTCGAATTGAACTGGATCATCAATATCATCCTGACCTACCCCTATCTCGTCATGGATCAGGATCGTAATATCCTCGAACTAAAAGCAATGGGATTCTACTCGGGAGTTTTATTCCAGTTCATAAAAAGGGAATGTACGCATCACCATTACCAGATCAAACGGGTTATATGCTAGTCCCTCACTTGGAAGACGCGACGAAATGGCTCTATTTAAAACGATATAGTGAAGTCCCAGACCCGTGGATAACTGTGATACCAGGTTCTACCCTTATTACCAACGATTGCCATAAAAATCAACGCTGTCGTATTTATGTACAACTAGGAAAAGCTTCCACCACAAGCCTTGAGGGAGTCGAGGTTTTATTACAAATGAAATTTTACTCAGCCAGCTTTTTGCACCCGAACACGTGTACCTCATCAGCTTAAATTATATTCATCAACGATTGACGGAGGACCAATTAAATATTATTTCGTAAACAATATATATAGTGCAAGATGGGATTGTATCCGGCCATGGGCGACGTGGCTCAAACGCTCGAAACCGTGGATGGATTTCGTTTGCAACAAATCAGCGAGATCAAAGGTCAGCTGGAACAAGAACGCGACTTGCGACTCGGATTGCACAAAAAATACCATCGAGCCGTCAATGCAATCGACAGCATGGACACAGCCCTCATGGCAGCTAGCATGGTATCAGGCGTGGCAGGCGTCAGCTTATTATCCACCATCGTGGCCGCACCCGTCGTCCTCAGGTTAGAAATAACCGCTGGGGTATCGGGGGTGGCGGGAATAGCCCTTAAATTCATTTTACGTCATCTGCAACGGAAAGCGCTGAAGCATGACGAGATCAGGGTTCTGGCTGAAGCCAAGTTAAACACGATCAACGATCATATTTCCACCGCGATCACCGATAGCAAAATCTCCGAGGAAGAGTTTCGTTTGGTGATGTCGGAAATTGCAAAATGCCACCGAATGAAAGAAGAGATTCGAACCAAGACTCGAAAAACCGCTGACATCAGCGAAGACGAGAAAAAAAAGCTCATAGAACAGGGTCGACAACACATCATTCAAACCTTCCTGACAAAAAACAAGGATCTCATCAAAGATTCACCTTAAACTGTTTTGTAGATGTCAACATAGCCTAGTGAATTTTTAGTTTTTTAAATCGAGAATTCACCTCTCCAATAACCCTTGCAACACAAACTGTTCAAGAAACCACATTCAGTCAGCGTTCATGTATGAGCGGTGGTGTGACATACATAATACATGGAGAGGGGCTAACCATGTCAGGCCAGCGCTCATGTAGGAACGCCAGCATGACACACAAATCCCACTATCTAGAGACCAGTCCAGCGCTCATACATGAACGCTGGCGTGACATACATACTATGTCAGTAGAACACTCATGTATGAACGCTGGCATGACCTATATACCTCCACTCACTCGCAAAAGTTCCTGTCGCTATCCCGACTCGAACTCCAAACGCTGGATTACAAGTCCAACGCTCTAACAATCACACTGTCGAGCCGGCTGAAAGGCACATCGCGGGTTTAACGGTCTATACTCAGATTGCCTGTTTTATGATGTCATTGTTAACAGGAGAGCCGATCAGGCCTCTTGAGCTTGGCTCCGTCTATACTAGCTACAGTAAGCGCAAAGAATGACTGGAACCCGTTTTAAAACCGGTTCGCGGTCGGTTTCAAGGGAACCAGTCTGTAGCGAGTATTATGGGATGGCTCGCCTCGTGCACGTTTGATGGCTCGAATAAAGGTAAATAAAACACAAACACGATGCTCTTAGGTAATCTAGACCACGATGAATGTGTCGATGGACACTGAAAACATGTTTAGAAGCCACAATCGGCTAATTTAGCTTGAATGCACATTCTAGGTAGGAGGCACATCGAAGGATGCCTCTGGCGAGACCATCGCTGTTTTTTAATGGGTGCTGGGGAACTTATTTCATAAAAATAAGCCTCTAAGCCACATCTGCAGCAGAAACCCCACTGTACTACTACTTCAACACTGGCACAACAAACTCACAAACCCTCAGTTCAGCCAAGAAATAAATGTGGACGTTTTCTTACCGCGAGGAAGAAGACATAGTACAACAGTGTTGTGGGCAGGAGGAAGAGAAGGATGGTGAAGAAGAGTGTCCCCACAAACAGCTGATCAATGTCGTACACAGCAGAGTCAACTCGGCGACGCAGCACGTTCCACTTCTTGCCTCTAAACAGCCGCCACAGTGAGGCTAGGGCATACACTTGCAGACTGTATAACCTGAATCAGTGGGAATGATGACTATAACTTATAAACTAAAATCAGTATTCCAAGGACATCAGTAACCTTGTATCAAGCAGTAGTGCTGTGTTGTTTTCCTCACATGAGTAAAGTGATTCCAGCCCATTTCTGGTGTCCGCTGTCCTGATGTAATATTGCCAGACATTAAAACCATACTCACTCACTCCTCCTCTGTATCAATGAAATATCAAGACTAGAGCAGTCTCATTGTATTATGACAATAACAAATAAAAGGTGTCGTAAATAACATTTACAAGAAAATAAACAAAACCCTACGAAATACTAGTATATGAAATCTGAAAAGAGATTCCAAAGAAGTTTCCAGAGGCTTTTTCATGTATTTGGAATGTCACGGGGAAGTGGACAACAGTATATCCCAGACTTTTAAAAATAGTGTTCTTATAGTCTATAGTCCATTTGATTTCATTTGAGACCGATAAATTGCTCACTTACACAAAATCTAAGAATTGCAACAAAACCAAATTTTGCACAGTCACATGAAATCGATAGACCAACTCTGATGATTTGTCTGATAATTTTGGACACCCAAATAACAAACGATCATTATTTTGTTGTCACATACTGCTATTAAGTGTGTGTAGTGAAATTTCAGTTTCACACATGCAACTCGCACATCTTGCTGTTCTACCAGCAAGTGGTCCCCCCTTGCAAGAAATAGCAAAAGTGACAACAAAATAATGATTGTTAAACAACTTTTTATTCGGATGTCCAAAATTATGAGACAAATCATCAGAGTTGGTCTGTCGATTTCATGTGACTGAGCAAAATACGGTTTTATTGCATTTATTGACTAAATTGTCAAATGAAATCAAACAGACTGTACATAACATACTGACTTGACTGAGTTTGGTTTTACACCGCTTTTAGCAATATTCCAGCAACATCACGTTAAAAGGGCTTCAAACATTGTGCCCATGTGGGGATTCAACCGGGTCTTCGGTGGCGAATCCATTAGGCTACCCCACCGCCCACATAACATACAGTAAATCCTTCTGATGTTCCACACTACAAACAGCAATATTACAGCAACACCCAAAATGGAAATGGACAAACCAGGTTCTGATATAGTTACAAACTTACACCACTACCAGGCAGTGATGGTAGAAACAAACTGTAACCATGGTAACATTATGGTAAGACTCTGTAGAAAGAGAAACAGATCAATAAAGTGTCCAACTATAAAAATGCCTTACCTTGCTGCATACACATAGAAGCAGTAAATGTGAATTGTCATCATTGACATGATGTCCTGGACGAGACACAGCTGGGCTGACGCCCCGATCACACCCAACACACTGCTAGCCCGGTAGAACCCCTAGCACTGGTCGCAGTAGGGACAGGTACCCTGTAACATACACCCACAGTCAGATATCTAGATCAGGGCACAGTAGAAACAGCTATCCTGAAAATGCCATGCATGACGCATTCACAGTCAGATACACCTAAATCAGTGTAGGGCAGCTGCCATGACTATCTACAGATTCCCTGGTTTGAGAAGCAAGGCTCACCTGTCCACAGGTAGATATGGTAGACGAAGAAGTGCCCCAGGAAGTGTGTGAGCTGAGAGTTGAGCTTCAGACCAGCAGGTGCCCCCATCATCCAGTTGATCAGCCGAGTCAGAGCACTGGCCACATTCTAGACACATGCATCACATTGTCAAAATTGCTCCTTTTGTACATTCAAATACATTGTAAAAATATTCAAGTCCAAACAGCAGTGTTTCGATATTCTTTTGTGACACAGTAATGAATAATAAGAGAAATATATTACTGTAATTGAAGGGATTCATTAAAAAGCAGAGTTAACCATTGTTTTCAAATTCAAGTTTTATCAAATCATAATCCTTTTTGAAAACTTTTTCAAATTTAGACCTTTTCAAGCCTTCACCTGAAAAATGCAAAGCCCTTTCAACATGTTCAAACCTGTGTGTTTGTGAACCTTGTGGTAGGGGTCATATATATACTCTTTAAAAAAAGAAACTTGACATAGGACAAATTTGAATTTGTGGAAAATATTTGACACAAACCAATCCATGCTGAATCCCAGCATGTGGGGGAATGGTTGCTAATGACAAAATGTTTAGTGAATCGCTAAAACGCATCCTACATGAAATGCATTAGCATCATGAAATTGTGTATCACCCTGAGCTGAAGCCTATGAATGTAGGCTTTAAAAAGCCACATTAATGGTACTCCACATGCATTGCTTTAAGCCACGACAAGATAATGATATCATGATAATGATATAGACGACAAGATAATGAAAAGACTGACAATAGCTCGACAAAAGCCATCGACCGTTATAAGGACGGACATCGCAGTATGATGTGGCAAGGCACTTCAGCGCGTCCAGACAGACCATCTCAAACATATGGACCCGATACAAAAATACTGGTAGTGTTAAAGACAGACCCAGGTCAGGTCGACCTGGAGCTACCACTGCTAGCCAGGATCGCTTCATCCGGTTGAGACATTTTCGTTCAAACACTACGTCCGCATCATCCACAACAATCCAAAACTCCGACCAGACAGCGGCAATTGGCTATGGAAAGCCAGACTTTTTTGCCAGAAGACCAGTTCAACGTCATGTCATTCCCTACATCAACGTGATCTTTGGAGCATGACAATACTCGACCTCACTTTGCACGTGTTTGACAGGTCTTCCTCCTGCAAAACAATGTTCAGTTGGCCTTGGCCTTCTCGATCACCGGATTTGTCTCCCATTGAACATCTATGGGATACTCTTGATTGACGCTTGCGCCAGCGTAATTCGTCACCTCAGATACTACAAGAGCTGCACACAGCACTTCAGCAAGTGTATCAAAACATTCCTTAAGACAGCATTCCACATCTCCTTTCCTCTATGGGTCACCGCTGCCAAGCCGTTATCGATGCTCATGGTGGTCACACCAGATACTGACATTTTACTCTGACCAAGTGGCTTTTTTTAATAGTCCTTCTGTGGTTTTACCAAACACCTCCTGGATAATCATGTTTTGGAAATTTGTAAGTGATGATTTTACTGTAACTGAGCAATGATGTCATGTTTGAATCAGTTATATGCACTCAGTAAGTAAACTCCAAAACAGCATGTCAAGTTTCTTTTTTTGGAAGAGTATATAATTCATATAATAAAAGCACCAAACATACATATGATATTGTACTTTGGTGGATCAATAATAGTCATCTTATTTAAACTATTAAATAAGTCAAATCTAATTAATTAAAATAAATGTGAAATCTTTGGTGTTCATAATATTTGTTAAAGTGGGTAATCTGACAAATTAACATTTACTTGTTAATCTGTCAGCTGGGCTGGAAATTAAAGAGAAATTCAATCACGACTCACATCGGCCCAGTCCATGATGGTAGTGGCAGCAGTGTCTGCGAGTGTGGCATTCATAATGACAACCATCACACATATGCCCAGTGCTGTATCAATCAGCTGCCGGCCACAGGAATCGAGGAACCTTCAAGAAATATATCAGTTTGTATCAGAGTTAAAATGTAACTGTATCCACACACCATACACAAACATTTAAGTTACCATAAGGGCAAAAGATTCTTCCCAAGTTTTTCGTGATGGTGTGGGGTTGGCACCTTATGATTTTACATGTTTTCTATATAAGTAATTTGCACAAATCACTTAGTAATAACTAGGTTCCACTGAATGATTGAATACGACTTGTGTGACAACTTCTCCCAGATATCAGTCTGAATATCTCTATCAAAAGTTGTGAGGTATATGTTGTATTGGGATCTATTCTGTCATGGAATTATCATGTGACAGAGTACTGGTTGTTGTGATAGTACAGTACTTACTTCAGCCTATTTAGTGGGGAATCATTTTTGTGAGTACAACTTCTTCTCAAGAGACTACATCTGTATCGAATGTGGCGAGTCAGCATGGGTCCATCTAGGCAAGTTTTGGCAAAGCTGTTCTTTGTGCATCTAAAAAGCAAAACAGTTTGAGCATTGTCTGTTATCAACTTCTGGCTAACAAACACATAAAACCAGTTAACATGGTTAATTTTTGAGAATCTAGTGATCCTTTAAGCACTGACACAATCCTAAAAACAATTAATTATAACTCTTGCCAATAATCTCAAAGTCATCAAATAATCTCATTTGATCAAATGACCTCATTTATTCCATCTGTCTTACCTGTTGTCAAATATTCTTCCAATCAGAAGGAAAACTGAAATGAATGGGTATATCACAAATTGGCAGAATGGATAAAAGATTCCCCTCGTAGCATTTCTTGAGATTTCTTTCTCCTCTTGTCTTCCCTTAGTCTCACTTGCCTCTCCTGGTTTGTTTGAAAATTGTAATAGTGATGACACAACAGCAGATATATTTTCACAGGATGGCACAACCTCATCGTTCGTATTGACAGTTGACTGACACAAGAAGGATTTATTTGTAAGAATGTATGAGGACAGCAAGTCACAGGGATCATACAAAATGCAGTGACATTTTGATTCCAAATGATTCTTTGCATGGTTTTGCAAGCTGCAAGTGCAAGAAATGGAACCAAATTCAGATATACACAATTCAACCCATATATCGATGTGAGAAGGTTTTTATCTTCTTTAAACTTTCTGAACTTTTCTCTTCTGATGGAGACCTCCAAGTTCCCACCACTGAACTGTTATGGCCGTAATTTACACTCTCACTGACTTTCTGAATACATACTGTCTTTCGTCCTGTAAGTACAGATCCGTACATGTAGCCACTCGGACAAGATAATATGCTGGACGGCAGGAACACTTTCCACAATTCCTTATCGGGCATGTTGGCACTGATATCGTCATCAAATATTCTCTCGAGGCTATCTATTTTGCTTTTGTATGAACAGATACTTCCCCTGACATTGGTAAATAAATGGTTCTGTCATCTAAGTGATTGTTTAACTTTAATATCATAGCCGTACTTCGCATCCCTAATATTTCAACGGACGAGCACTTGTTGCCGGCATCAGAGTTACCGTTCTTATTTCCGTGTGGTAGATCAAAATGTAGATGTCTCATTTTACGAACAAAATATATAATTATAACACAGTACATTTTCTGTAACTTAAAAATATCAACAATACACCGCACCTAGAACCCAGTATTTAGATGCCAAACAATGTTGAATCAGAGGCAATGTTAAGTTTATAATTACGAATTATATTTCGTTTTTTATTAGTACATTAGACTGGTACCCTGCCTTTCCTCTCCTTTTACGTCTAAACTTGTAGGAGCGCAAGTGCTCAAAGACAGGCAAACCAGTGTGACTCCTGCACATGAAATATTGTTATATTCTTTAATAAAAATATCATTCAAGTACTTTTGAATCCCTATCATATTGTTGTAACTATTTTATTCTGAATTTAACTGACCCTATGAATAATTATATTTATAGAAAATCCAAATCTCGCACATCGCGTTTCCTCAGTGAGAGTTTACAAACATGGCGGCTGCTACGGAACGTTCGAGTGTCATGGAAGTCGACGATGGTGAAGGCGATGTGTTAAAAGCATATCATGAAGATTTCAAGGAGATCGAAGAAATTCGGTCACTTATCGATGGGTTGAAGGATGTTTATGAAGACCTTCGGAGATTAGAAATGTCATGTGAACGATTCACTAGTGAGTTGTCAACAGGGTTTAGTAAACTTTGCTCGGTTTATGAGTCATTTTCTACATATAGACTTGATGCATATCTTTCAAACTGTACAAACTGTAACTTTTTGCAATGCTTAATTTGGTTGACAGTCATACGCGCTGGACAAAACCTGAATTGTCACTTAGTATCCTTAAGTAAATTCATTTTTATTAACTCGTGCAAAATGAGCTGTCAAAGTCCATCTCATCCTAAGACTGGGTCATGACTCATACACTCGGGGTAGGACTATAACAAAATCAAATTTGCCACATTTCAGTTATAATATGTCGTAATTAATGCAGTTGTAGGGACAGTCATATATCTTTACTTTGTCACCACAGTGTTTTCTATGGAGTGTATAACACATTTAGAGTGAGACCAAATGCACCATATACCCAATTGCAAAATTTGCTCTGACTGCCAGTGTCAGCTCCGGTTTATTGAGCTCTCTTGGTATTGAGCTGGGTTCAAAATGTTTGGTTTGCAATTGTTATTCTGGAACACTTGGCTGAAAACTGTTCGGATACTTCTATGATATGATCTAATCCTGCACGCAGACTTTGCCTGAAGTTGTATCTTACTCAAACAACTAAAAGTCAAAAGGAATATGTGCAGAGTCAGAAAAAATGCAAATATTCGCTGTCACCATAGGGTATTATTGTTAGTGTCATTAAAAAATATATTATGTGACTTACCACAGATCCAGGTAGTCCTGTGGGTATGTTGGTCCTATTGGGATGCACCCAACCCAAGAAGTTACCCATCCCAACTAAAGGGATTTCCTTTATCATGTTATCACTATCTAACATCTTGTAACTGTTCCAGTTTAAGTTGCATCCCTGAGCATGATAATGTAATACCACTTTATTTATTTTATAATACTGTTATTGTGATGTTGCTTTTGTTTACCTAAAGCATACTGGCCACAACCAGTTACTGAAGATTTTAATGCTATTTCTGAAATATTCTATATATTATATTTACAACCAATGATTTTTCATTTTTTTAAACTATGAGCAAATGTTTTTTATTTCTGTCCAGCTTAAAAGTTTGTGTTGATATCTTTAATAATGGGATTTGAGGGCATAAAAACATTGGAAATAGGACTTTCCTGTTGACTAACTGTGCAAATAAATACCATTTTCTTAAATGCATGTATAGATAACTCAATCATTATCTTTACTCAAAGAAACATATGACAGAAGGAATGTGTGCATGGCCAGAACAAATGTAGAAAGAAATGTGAACCTTAAAGTCATGCAGTGTAACCATGGAGTTTCATTGTTTTGTCATTGAACAATATATCATGTGACTTACCATATCATGTGACCAGGTACCTGGGTTCTACTCAGTACCCAAAGGGAACGGTGGGGTAGCCAAGTGGTTAATGCGTTCACTCGTCATGTTGAAGACCGGGTTCGATTCCCCACATGGGTACAATGTGTGAAGCCCATTTCTGGTGTTCCCCGCCGTTATATTGCTGGAATATTGCTAAAAGTGGAGTTAAAAACTCACTCACTCAGTACCCAAAGTTCAGGGTACCTGAATTTACTGTCCCATGACTATTATGCAGTTACATGCTCACTTTAACATGGAGTTGGCGCAGTAACAGGTCCTTAGCGATAACTGGTTAGTAGTCAGTACAGATAATATATTGTGTTTTATCAATATAAGCCAAACAACTCTCTCTGTCTTGTGTGTTAATCAATTCTATTTTAAGCACTCTTTTTTCAGTTATCATCGATTCCTACCAAGAACAACCTCATCTGATTGATCCCCATCTAGGTAAACATAAGTTTGTTGCACGTTAATCTGATTGGTAAACCAGGTCAATAAGACAAGGTTTTTTCACATCATTACTGTAAATCATGAAATTAATGCGAGCATTGTATTAATGCGAAATATGCGTCTGTACTCTACTCGCATTATTATTATGACGCGTTTCAGTCTGACCATGTCTACTTTTGAGAACTTAATAATAGACAGAAAACGTAAATCTCTTGTCATCTTTATTGTCTTCAGGTTAGCAATCATCATAACAATACAGAATATAACAACAATTCAGACATCTCTCATAAAATTAATTGACAAATGAGCACTAATGTCCGTGACACTAATTGATATCCAATGAACTTCATTCATTGGCAAATTTTATAACAATAGCGGAGGTGTTGACACTACACATATACTACACACCAATACAGGTCACTTCCTCATTACAGGTATCTCAAGTCAATTATCACTGGTTAGTAGTTGATGTGATTACTACTTAAGTGTAAATGATAAAGTATCCACGGTAACCTACAAGCACAATTTTATTCACTGTTCACATTAATACTGGGTACTGTTTGGCAAACATTTATTGCACTGACTTAGTTTAGCCATTAACATTTTACATTTGATATGAAATATAATCATGTATTTTCAATGGATATAAGCAGAGTGTCAGAATTCCATCATGACATAAACAATCAATTTGGATTAACTAAACACCAGCGAAACTGAGTTGAATATCAACCTTAAAAAATGTAAAGGTGTTACATAGGACATTCCAAAAGATGTACAGTACAAATCACAAAGTGATCACCCAATCACCTAGTTAATATATGTCATTATGTTCATCGTTTCCAGAGTCCCTGCTGCTGCAGCTGTTGAACCAGGCCAGGAACCCTGACACCCCAGTCCCTGTTGTCCACCTGGCCTTCAAGTATATCTATCTCATTACTAAGGTACAACAATCCCTAGGTTCCATTGTTGTTGGGGAATCATGCTTCAGTTTCCTACCTACCAGTGATTAGTACATGTAGTGTTTCCAAACATAGGAATACATCCTCTGGCAATCTCCTTAGGAAGAGATTGAAACTAAAAGGTGTAACCACAATAGTGAGTCACTGCTTAGCACTTGGTTTAAGAATGTTTTGTACAATTTTTCAGTACAGTTTTTACAGCGTGTCAGGAAGAAATCTAAAATTGAATCAGGTCTTCGACGCTGATGAAAACTGATTATGGGTATCGTGCCGACAAAGCGAGAACTATGATCAGGGTAATCTGAGCTAATCTGTGCATAGTGAATCTTAGATGACTGGCCCACCCATGCCTACTGTAACATCAAAGGCTTCCTCATTGTAGTTGTTTATGTTGTAATATGCTCCATATATAGTTATTTCAGGCCTTACTTTGACAAACGGACGTTTTGGTTATGATCCAATTCAGTCCATAGAGTTGTGTCCCTTGACTCTATCAGCTGCTGATTTTCTTCAATGTGAGCACTGTTTTGTCCACCCCCCAAAGTGAAAAGCATCAAGTTGTGATTTCCTCCCATATTAACATTATTATGCTTTTATCTGACTGAAATATTTACAAAATGTCATTGATCCCAATGAAGTCACTCAACACTTCAACAAATGTAGGATAGAATTTTCAACCTGTATGTGTTGTGGATGCTAGGTTAAATTATGACTTGTGTTTCAGATGCGAGGATATAAGATTGTTGTCCGCCTCCTGCCTCATGAAGTTGCGGATGTTGAACCGGTGTTGGCGCTTATAAAACAACAAGACCCCTATGACTTTAAGGTGGGGAATGTATATTGAAAGAAATATAATCTGCATTCATGTCCAAAAGACCTGTGTTGCATGCACTTCATTGCAAATTTGTCTTAATATAAACATGCATGTTGTGTTTGATATAATTGGGTAGATATTCAGCCTGTGGAAATGAAGAGTAATGCAACAGTAAATCTAGAAGCTCATGTAAGCCATATTAACCAATTTCAGTTGTGTTTTACCCAAACCAGCCTATCTTTTGAAAACCGGATTGTCTGCATGTACACTTATGACAAAATTATTGCTTTTAAGAACTGTTGATGAGCTTTGGTGTATGTTGTACATATGGAAGTTGTTCAAATGTGAACTGATCAGAATCCTTAGAGTACTCTTTTAATCTGCTTTAATTTCCATGTCTTTCTTGTCATCATGTATTATGTTCATGTTGGCCTTGTGACTTACAGTACTGGGAATCTCGGTACATCCTGCTGTTGTGGCTGTCAATGGTGTGTATGATTCCCTTTGACATGGTCCGTCTTGATGGCAGTTTGGGAACTGAAGGCGGAGAGAAAAAGAAACCAGTCATGGATCGAATCATTGAAGTGGGCAAGGTTGGTCTTCAGTGATGTCTTTCTGTTGTTTATCGTGTTACCATGACAACCTATTTCAAGGTTAGCTTAGTGTAATATTGCTGGATTGTAGGTACCACTATTCCATAACCTTATTACAGGAACCACTGTGTAATGAGTAATGTTAGTTTGGTGTTTCCTCATCTTTGAAGGTCCGAGTGACGTCATTTATTCACTTGTGCACAAAATGATCTGGTACAGTTTCCATCTACCTGATGGTGGAGTGGTAGTCCTCAAGCAAATGTTTGGGCAGTTGGGTAGCCAAGTGGCATTCCTGTAACCTGTGTTAGATTTGAACCATGCGGAAGTCAGTCTTGTGTAGGATTGTCTCCCCTTGACCATACCCTCCCTAACCAATGGTTACATCTTGTTTTCAATTTCAATTGCATGGATCCTGTTACAGACGTACCTGAGTGTCAGCGGCAAGAGTCGCGATGCAGCAGCATTCCTCATATCTCGCTTCATGACCCGACCAGATGTGGTCAAGCAGAAACTACCCGAGTTTCTGGACTGGTGTGTTCAGATTCTCCACACAGCTGATCGTAAGTGAAACGAAAAGCAGGTTTCATGTCTCACTGAAAGCAGATACCTTTGTAGATTATGTTAGGTGCATAATATTTGATTTAAATATTAAAAAATTGCCCGACAAATTTTCAAGAAGAAAAGTAATTATTTCAACTCTCTTGAAGTTTTACACCAAAGAATATCAAATTGATCAAAAACAATTTGATTTATTAACCTAGAAGACTCCTGCATTCCTAGTACTGTCCATTTCTGAGAGAACAATTAATTAGTTAAGTGATTGTATCATGTTTCAGGTAATACAATGATGGGCACGAACCAACTGTCCGGTGTGTTGATGACAATGGCGCTGCTCTTCAAACAGAGCAAAAAGAGAGGATCTGCTTCAATATGGTAGGTAGTGGTGAAATACATGTGTTGATAGTAGCATTTTCAAACTACGTATTCATTTACAATTCATCAAATCCTTAACAGAGAAAAGTTTCATTCTTAGTTCTTTGAGGTAAGAGATATCGCAGATAGTGGATGTTCCATAAAACTGCAGCAGATTTGACCTAAGGCTAATTGTCCCCCGCCGCAACGCGGAATGGAGGACTATGTATTCAGCGGTGTCCGTCCGTACGTCCCGATTCTTGTTAACGAGATATCTCATGAACTGTTGTACCCAATGTCTTCAAATTTGGTGACGGCCTACATTGGGGGATTACGCAGACACCAGTCGACCTTATTTTCAAGGTCACCACAACACTTTGACCACTTTTCAAACTCTTGTTAATGCGATATCTCATGAACTGTTGTTTACCCAGACACCAGTTGATTTGGGTGACCTTGACCTTATCTTCAAGGTTACCACGACACTTTGACCGCTTTTCTAACTCTTGTACATTAGGGGATTACGCAGACACCAGTATATTTGGGTGAGCTTGACCTTATCTTCAAGGTGACCACGACACTTTGACCACTTTTCTAACTCTTGTTAACGGGATATCTCATGAACTGTTGAACCCAGTGTCTTCAAATTTGGTGACATCCTACAGTGGGGGATTACCCAGACACCAGTTGATTTGGGCGACCTTCGCCTTATCTTCAAGGTCACCACAACACTTTGACCGCTTTTCAAACTTATTTAAACGCGATGTCTCATAAACATTGCACCCAATGTTTTCAATTATGTTGACAGCCTACATTGGGTGATTATGCAGACACCAGTCATTTCAGGTATCTTGTATGTGAACAAAAAATAAAAAGTAGTAAATATAGATATTCCATTCTTTAGCGGCGGAGGACATTGCCATATCAGTGGCAAACACTTGTTTTAAATACATTCCAGCTCCATCTGTGTTGACGAATGTCAGAGATAGTAACATGATGGAGAGTGGCAACACCATCCTGCGGAAACTAACTGTCAAGCTCATACAGAGACTCGGGCTTACCTTCCTCAAGAACAGAGTCGCTGCCTGGAGGTAGGCCTACATGTCCATCACTTGGCTGATTATCAGACGGCAACTGAAGTAATTGGGTATTCAGTGAAACCTGTCTAAATCGGCACCTCACAGGACCGAAATAAAATGCCGGTTTAGTCAGGGTGCCGGATTATACAGGGTGCCAGATTAGACAGTGATGATAATTTTCCAACATCGCTGCCATTTACACTTGTCAATCTCTTTATCTCTGTAATCTAGCGTGCCGAGAGGATTGTATTGGATTAATGGACCTTGATTGGACTCCTCATACCCATGCCGGCTTAGAGCTTTTGATTCACTGTGCAATCACTACTTCCTGATTATCTAGCGTGCCAAGTGGATTAATTAGTGCATTGGATTATGGGTCCTTGATTGGACTGCTCATACCCATGCCGGTTTAGACATTGTTAATTACAGTTAAAATTACTTGTTGGGACCGGAAAGTTGTGCTGGAATATGGAATAGATAGGTGCCGGATTAGACAATGTTTTAATGATCATAATATTGTAAAATGGCGGAACCAAAATTTCATGCTGGTTTTGACAGTGTGCCGGATTAGACAGGTGCCAGTGTTGGCAGGTTTCAGTGTACTTTTTACTTGGGAAAACTTTAACATTTTCAACCCTTTGGGGATTTTAGGTTAGCATTGTTAGAAATAGTCAACAGCAATCTATAGCTGATGAGACTTAACTGATTAATTTCCATGCCTGGTGACTGGGTTGAATTAGGAGATAAACATCATGTGTTGGCCAATTTCCGGGTGTTATTGAGTATTTGAAACACGGGAATTCATTTGGAACCGACAGCGTTAAGTTCAAATGAGGTTTCAAATGAAATATTCACGTGCTTAAAATACTCAATAACACCCGGAAATTGGCCAACACATGATGTTTAGTGACATTGTAAACACAAAAGTAAACCAACAGGCCCACATGGGTTTTACTGTTTGTACTCATTGACATCCAGTATGGGTACAGCGGTGTATTGTCATCAGCCGGCCTTTCAGCTGGTTCCCATGGTAGTATCTGGAACTGCTCATTTGGGATGTCATTCCGACTTTACTTCGCAAAACTGCTGACAAATCAACAATACAATTGTGTGCGATATTTGTTCGTGTCAATACGCAGTGAAAAGTCTTGCAATTTCCGGGAATCAAATACCATTCGATCATGTTTTTCAACCAATCAGATTAAAGAACACAGTGACTTTTGGTTTACAATGCATCTTATCCAGATGGTGAAGTAGGTTGCTCATTACATCAATCACTGGATCATCAGATCCAGACTCAATCGTTTACAGATCAGTATCTTATAACATGAGTATTGCTGAGTGTCGCATCAGATACTAAACATATACATGAAGGTAGGAATATTGGAGGTTTCAGATGCATTTAGAAATCCAGTTTAGACCCCACATTTACTGTCCAGCAAGCACAATTTATAAGCACTAAGTTTGTTATATTCATGAATATTTACATGAAGTTTATTATGACTGTTGAATGTCATTAATTTTAGTTGGACCTGTTTATGTTTATAATTTGTAATGTATGGATTGCTGGATGGTGCTTTATTTCATGGATGTGTTTCAGATATAAGAGAGGCAGCAGATCTCTGACCGAGAACTTGAAACAGACAAAACAAAACGATATAACTGAGAACCAAATTGATGAAGATGATGACGATGATATTGATGTCCCTGAAGAAATTGAAGATGTTATAGGTAGTCTTCATTTGTTAATAATCTTTGTTCTCATATCTGTATGTAAACTTGTATTTGCTAGACTCATTATTAAAAAAATTGACAAAATTGACAATTCTAAATCATTCTAAAATGCCACTCAAAGAAGTCAGACTCATTATTACCTTTTTACAGTTTTGTGTATCAGTGGGCTGAGTTCGGATGTCTCTGAAAATGTTGATTTGATGTTGTAAATAATTTGTCTCCAGAGATTGGCAAATACAAAGAATATGTATTTCCTTCACTAAATGAGGAACAAATTCATCCTTAAAACATGAAAAAAAACTGTCCTGTACAGCTGTACATCGTCAGTGAGTGAGTGAGTGAGTTTGGTTTTACGCTGCTTTTAGCAATATTCCAGCAATATCACGGCGGGGGACACCAGAGATGGGCTTAACACATTGTACCCATGTGGGGAATCGAACCCGGGTCTTCGGCGTGAAGAGCAAACACCTTAACCACTAGGCTACCCCACTGCCCCGTACATGGTCAGTGTTGTGTTGATGTTTCAGAGCAACTGTTGGGAGGCCTGAGGGACAAGGACACAATCGTGAGGTGGTCAGCAGCTAAAGGGTAGGCAGGTCCAGTAGATGAATGTGTGTGAGTGAGTTTTACACTCTTTTAGCAATATTCCAGCAATATCACGGCGGGGACACCAGAAATGGGCTTCACACATTGTGCCCATGTGGGGAACCAAACCCAGGTCTTCGGCATGACGAGCGAACGCCTTAATCACAAGGCTACCCCACCGCCCAGTAACTGAATGTAACACTTGAAGTAATCTCTGGAACTGACTGATAAAGAAATCTTCTAATACATTTAGGGGCGGTGGGGTAACCTAGTGGTTAAAGCGTTCACTTGTCACACTGACGACCCAGGTTAGATTCTCCAGGTGGTTGAAGCGTGTGAAGCCATTTCTGGTGTCCCTGCCGTGATATTGCTGGAATATTGCTAAAAGCGGCAAAACCCAACTCACTCACTCTAGTACATTTAAAAGATCTTGTTTTTTACGTATATGAATGACATTTCCATTGTGGAATTATGTGGTAATTGTGTAAATAGTCATCATATACTGCTGAAAAGAAGTTAAGGGTCATCCTTCAATTTTCCATTACTGTAGATAATCTGTCATTAAGACAGCACACAAACTAGTTGAGTGGTATGATTCTTGCCACATTGTTGATTTGAAAAAGACCAGTGAGTTTAGAGAACCATGCTGAATATTACGCCATTTTCATTGCAGCCTAATGTGACATGATCTTTCACTTCCCCATGGTCCATTAAACCGTTCAGAATTTGTAACCCCTGATAAAATGTCATGCAAATCGGTTTGTATATTTCCAGTATTGGCGAGTGACGGGCGCTTACCGAAGGAGCTTGCTGATGAGGTGGTGGGGTCAGTGTTGGAGCTGTTTAGTCTGCAGGAAACAGATGGAGCCTGGCATGGAGGTAGGGCAGCTATGGAGAACCAGCATGCTTGGGGAATGATTAGGCTCAGAGTTGAATCTATTTGTGAAACTGAATTGTTGTGAATGATAAAAAATATTTGTTGCAACATGTATATTCTTTTTTCAGAAGAAGTCCTCTTTGGGGTACATATAAGCATTAAAATGTCCATTTTAAATATCTACGACAGTTGTAACAATATTTTAATAAAAAAAATTACAAAACAAAAAATGTTTTTTGTTATGTGAGACCACCCCTATAGGGCCCCACAGGGCCCCCTACAGCCAAGAGCAGGTAACTCTGGCTGCTTACCTCGTACCTCATACCTCACTCACGGAACGGTCCTGCATGGTCCTTCGAAGCCACAATCTTCGCCATACCTAGAGAAATGAGTGAGAAAGAGTCGAATACTGTATGTATGGTTCCTATTTTTTCACACTTTTTCTGACTATTTTCAGTCATGATTTGTTGTAACTTTGCCGGCGTTCTCGCTGTTTCCAGCCATATGGCAGGCAAGATGGCTGTCTGTGTGGTCAATTTCTCCCTTCTACAGGTTCTGGTAGCCGTTGTAGTAGGGTTGTAATGTCTTATATTTCATTATATATGCTCAGCTTGCCTAAATTCTTTCTTTTCAGCGAATTTATGGTAAGTTACTGTCGAGTAATTTTGTAACATGCTCATTTCGTATCACTCGCAATTTTGCTCTGTACTATAGATGTGCACACGTAGACTTTGCCGTTGTTGCTTTATGCTTGTATTTTAATGGCTTTAGCAGTTAAATATCGCCCATACGTCATATTTTTCTGTGTTGTGTGCATATTCCATGTTGTTTGAAACAGTCCTTGCTATTAGTCATAGTTCGGTCCTGTTTTCTTGCAGCAGTTCAAGGGTTGTGTTACCTGTAGTGCGACTTTGCCGTTGCGGGATCACCACCTCGTCTGTTTACGATGTCTCGCAGAGGAATCACACTATGAAGAACTATCAAGTCTCGCCATGCTGATATGATGTTTTACACGTTGTTACTGGGGGGTGGGGGGGTTTGGCAGACATTTGGGCGCAGGAGCCTCCCTCCAAAAAGCTAAGAAAATGAAGAGTTCATCTTCTAATGCTGCGTCTGTATCTAGCGATATGGCGCCCAAATAGGCAAAGGGTGCGGGTTCTACTGACAGCCCTCCACCTGATGTTCCCTCTATGTCTCAGGCACCTACACCTCCCAATGTCCCTGTTGCTGCACCTTTAACATTTGAACTAATTTCAGATCTCTTTCAGCAACAAATGTCGTCTGTTCACTCCCCAATCCGGACGCGATGTCCGGTCCAGGTGCTGGGGTGTGTTCAGCTACTGCGGCGGGCGGTATTTCCAACCTTGGCTTAGGCTCTGGTAGGGGAATTTCTGCCGTTGGTGTGCCTGCTACGAGTACCAACTCGGTTGCAGGCCACCCCTCCACTACTGTATCCACTCCTGGTCCGAGCCTCGGCTCTGGGTCTGGTCTGTTGGTTGGTGCCGGTACCACAGGTTCTGTCCCGGTGGTATCCAGTGCCGCTACGCATTTGGCTCCACCGCTTGCGCCAGCTCCGCCGGGGCCATTCAGTGTCCTTCCAACCCATTCTGCCTTTGGGGAATCCCACCTTGTCGGGCTCTTCCTCATCGTCTCGCCACGAGTCTCGGGTCTTGGGTCTTGGGTTGGTCGTGCCGGGCACCTCGGTCTCTGCTTGAGCCTCTGTCTCTTTCCTTAACGCCCTCATCCGACCCTTCGGAGCTCTCTCTAGACACACAGACCTCTCTACTGGAGGATCGGGACGAGGAGGCTATGGAGGAGGATGAGGGTTGGGGAGGGACGAGTGAACCATCAGTTTCGCTCAGTTCGTCCCTGAGACAGGTACGTGATCGGATTGCTTCAGTCCTGCCTCAGGTGGTCGTCAGTTCTGGCTTTCGCTACCACTCGGGTGGCAGACACAAAGTTGCGTATTTTACCTTCAGTTCAAACTGAAGTGGTCAATCCCCCTCCTCAGTGGTACCAGGTCCAGGATCGATTTACCTGAACTGGATCGTCGGTATCTTATGGGTGAGGCCAGTCTCTATAACCCCCCAGTGGCCGACAATTGTGTCTATGCGTCAGTCGCCCTGAGTGGGTCTTCGGGGAGCTCTCTTGCTTCTGCTAAGCAAGGCCCAGGCCCAGGCTGTCACAATTCACTCAGCGTACATCTGTTTTACAGAGGCAGCTGGTGGATGTGGGTGGGGTAGCGGAAGATTCGTCTTCCTCTACATTGGCTAAGCAATTAACGGAAGTCCAGTCCCATCTGGCACGCGACTCCATTCGGTCGTCGGCGTGTCAAATGATGTCGGCTGTCATGGGACTCCGTCGGCTTTGGCTATCTGTTGCGTGGTACTCCCCCGCCACGCAACAAGCACTACTAGCATTGCCATACCGGATGGGTTCCATCCAGTTTCCCCGGTCCTTGCCTCCGCTTATCTTTCTGCCCTGGCGAAGGAAACTGTCAAGTGGTCTCAACCCATGCAGTCGTGGATCGTCAAGGTAAAGGCAAGGGCAAGGCTGTGGCGCCCCAGCAGCTTTTTCCGAGGAAGGGGAAGTCGGGCCCGGCTTCCCAATCGTAATTCCTTCAGAGCCCTTGTTGGACCCAGATCAAGCAGTCAGAGTACTGCCGACGTCTGGGATTCATTGTCTCATGCCCGATATCCCTGTGGGTGGCTGACTATCCCTCTTACTGTCGGAATGGGAGAACGTCACCTCCAATCCCTGGGTCCTGTCCAAACTCAGGGATGGCCACATGCCACAGTGGAAGCAAGACCCGCCCCTTTTCTTACCGTCCAAGATCGCAGGCGCCTTTCACATAACGGCACCTATTGAGCTACCAGCTTTCACTTAGCCTCCATCATCCAGTACCTCTCTTAGATGTCCGTAAGACTTTCAAGGCTTATATCAAACAAACGGCTGCTATCAGGAAGGTGGTGGTAAGGCTGGTCTTCTGGCGAACAAGCAGACCATTTCTAGGTGGCTTGTCTCTGCCATATGTATGAGCTATACTCACAAAGGGTTAACCATTCCTGAAGGGTTAAAAGCTCATTCGGTTAGGGCAGTGGCCACATCAAAGGCATATGCCGCGGCCCTGCCCATTGAGGAGATCAGCTCAGCGGCTATTTGGAGGTGACTGAGCACGGTCATCCGTCATTACCAGCTGGACGAACACTCGAGGGAGCTGCTCGGTTTGGCCAGACGGTTCTTTATTGGTGGTGGTAATTTTATTGGTGGCAGTTTTTTACATGTTTTATTGGGCATAGCGTTGTTTTACACATTCCTTTCCATTTTAATGGCTGGGGTGGGACTTAAGTCCGTCATTACGAATTCGCCAATAACATATAAGCTAGGCTCCTTCTACCCTATCCTTGCCACGCCCCTGCCTGATTGACATCAGCAGTCACGTGACTAGGTAAGTGTGTTTTCTCACTCTCGGCTTCGGCTGTGACTTTGATTAAACATGGGTACATGTTAGCCAGACAGAATGCCACTCCCGACTCACAATCTTTGGGAGTCTGTAGGGGGCCCTGTGGGGCCCTATATAAGTTTTTTGTTTTGTAAAATATTTTATTGAAATATTGTTACTACTATCGTAGGTATTTAAAATGGACATTTTAATGCTTATGTGTACCCCAAAGAGGACTTTCTTCAAAGAATTCATAACCTGTACTGGTTTGTATAAGTTTCTTAGCAAGTTTTTGTCGTGTGTGACAAGTCATATGCTGAAATGCTGTGAAAAATATGTGCCGATTACAAATAACTCTCATGGAAATATTTATGTTTGTTCCATATTTACTGCATTTATTTACTGCATCAAAGGGTCATCCAATTTGGTCAGGTGTAGTATTAATTATGTCTTAAGACCCCTGTTCAATGTTTTTGGAGAATTTGATGGCGCTTTGATCCTCAAATCAGCACTATCTCTGTTTTTCTAAATGAGTAGTTGATTGAGGTTTCATGTTCAGTTGAACACTTTTATCTTGAATACCTGCTTGTGATGAACTCAATGGATGGTCCCAGCACACTATTATGATAACCACCTCTATCTTATCCCCAGTGTAGGGAACTGGAAGTGTTAAGTGAATCAGATGTGTGGAATCCCATGATCTGTTGAACTCTGGTCGACAGGAGATCTTCTGCCCAACAACAGTTGAAGGACTTGCATGATAATACAGTGGAAATACGAAAATGGTTCCATCACGACTCTACTATGACTGTTTCAGGTTGCCTGGCGCTGGCCGAGTTAGGTCGGAGAGGTCTCCTGGTGCCCCAAAGACTCCCAGACGGTCAGTAAACTCTCTGGGATCCCAGTGTTAGTGTAGTGGGAATACAGGATAGCACATTACTGCATATGAAGTCATCATGTTAAAAGTTTGAAGTTTGATAAAAAAAATGTTAATTCCTTCTGTTCAGGGGTGGGGATTTTAATAGCCCAGCAACAGTGCAAGTTTTTCATGCTACAAGATTAATATGATGTTTCTCAATGTTTTATGCAGCAGTTAAAGTAAGCCCAAACAGCCAATCACATTTTATCTTGTCTTGTTTTTACAAGATCATAATTACTGTCAGGGCAAGTTTAGAAATAGTTCCATTGATGAAGTTTTTCCATCCAATCATCATATGTTTGTGAACTTTTCAGTATTCCTTGGTCATGTTTTTGTCCTTCCTGGTTTCAACATGCCAGTGTCCTTATTCTTAGTGTAATTGATGCAAATGTACTAAAATATGTTTGTCAGTCTTCATGACTGATAGTGAATATTGTAAAGAATTCAACATTTTCTGATTTATTTTCAGTCAGATCTAATACAAATTCATTACTGTTTAATACTTACTTTTCTGAATGGGAATAAAGAAATATCTGAATACTGCAATGACAACATTTACAACAAATACAATTTTCAGTTGTTCCTGTTGTGCTGAGAGCTCTGGCGTATGATGAACGGCGTGGAAGCTTCTCTGTTGGAGCACATGTCCGTGATGCTGCCTGTTATGTGAACTGGGCATTCGCCAGGGCTTACGATCCTCAGGAAATCAGTCCATATGTCAACAAAATAGCAAAGTAAGAATCGTTTTGGACTCTGTAAGTCAGTAGGATAGATAGTTATGGGGTGCTTTCTCTCTTTCCTTTACTAAAATCCAGTTTTTGCATTTTTCACAATCCAGGTTCTGTCAGACCCCGTACCATAGCTTTTCCACTTGGAGATTCTGAAAAATTACCCACAAACAATGCTGGTTGTAAGAGGCAACCAATTGAATTTGGCAGTCAGGCTTTGAGACATGGTTGATAGCGTGTTATTGTACAACATCAATGGCTGGATTTTACCAATGTTGTATTCATCTGTGACCTTCGTCTATTTGCCTTTCCATTCTCATTAGTGGCAACACACCATGACTTCACTGAAGCACTGTCCTGAGTGGTGTTGAGCTAGTTCAGTTCTCATTTGACTATCTGCCTCTTTTTGTTATCCCCACAATGCGCAGGGTATTAAAATGCAGGTGCACATTTGTATTAAAATGCACTTCACCAAACTTGACACATAGATAGGTCTGGTGGTGTAGCCTAGTGGTCAAAAGAAAATATTTTTAGTGTTTCCCTGGCAACAAGTTCGAAGAACCGGTGGTTCGTCCCCACATGGGTACAATGTGTGAAACCCATTTCTGGTGTCCCCATAGATGTTGCTGGAATATTGCTTGGTAGTTGTGTAAAACCAAACTCAGTCAGTCAGAAAATGCACTCTGTCCGTGCACATTTGCCTTTTCCGGAACAGAACTTTTAAACCGTTCAATATTTCTTCACCAAACTTGGCACATAGATAGGTCTGGTGGTGTACTGGTGCCTTTTGGTAGTTTTGGATTTCTGATTATTATATTTTTGGCGTTTCCATGGTAACAAATTTGACTTTGAGTGAAATTGGTGGTAGTGTTCTTTTCCAGAGCAGAACTTTAAAACCATTCAACATTTCTTCACCAAATTTGACACATAGATTGGTCTGGTGGTGTACTGGTGCATTTTGGTAGTTTTGTATTTTTAAAGAAAATATTTTTTGGCGTTTCCATGGCAACAAGTTTGTCTTAGACTGAAATTGGTGGTAGTGCTCTTTTACGGAGCAGAACTCTAAAACCTTTTAATGTTTCTTCACCAAACTTGGCACATACACACATCTGGTGATGTACTGGTGCCTTTTGGTAGTTTTGGATGTCTGAATAAAATATCACTGCATTTCCATGCCAACAAGTTTGACTTAGACAGAAACTGGTGGTAGTGCACCTTTCTGGAGCAGAACTCTTAAAACCTTTCAATACTCTCCTTCCACTTTTCTATATACACACCAAAACATTTGACATAATCATAACTCGTGGACATATTCATGAAGAGTATTTTGCCATTACGGGGGATATTGATGACTTTGTCTTCTTGTTGCTATTATTTCAATGTTTGTTTCCTGATTTTTGGCCCTTATGATATTCATTGGCACTGATGGTCTTCAGAGCTGGTTCTGATTACATGTGAACTTTCTTTCAGTGGGTTGTTGGTAGCGTCTGTGTTTGACCGGGAGGTGAATGTACGAAGGGCTGCATCTGCAGCATTCCAGGAGAATGTTGGCCGTCAGGTTGGTGCAGTTTTTGAAAATTTTGGTTGACATTTTTGTTAATTATAGGTTAAAACAAGCTTGATAAGGAATGAAGTTTGGCAGTGCAGTCTGGTTTAAAATTTCAAATGTCCATGGAAAGGCATTAAATTTAAAATCATGTCTTAGAAATTTGAAATTTGAAATTTGCTTTTGAGAGAAATGCATTTTAATAATTTGTTCTCTTATGATGCAACTTGACATTACACTTATGATTAGTCAGTAACAACTGATGAATGATATTAAAACATTGGCATGAGATGCCTCCATTAGCCACACCAGGATCAACAGACCTGTGAAGGTCCGGGTTAGAATATTGATCTTCAGTAACCCATGCTTGTCGTAAGAGGCGACTAACGGGATCGGGTGGTCAGGCTCACTGACTTGGTTGACACATGTAATTGGTTCCCAATTGTGCAGATCGATGCTCATGCTGTTGATCACTGGATTGTCTGGTCCAGACTTGATTATTTACAGACCGCCAACTTATAGCTGGAATATTGCTGAGAGAGGGCGCCTAGTGGTTAAAGCGCTATTTCGCCACGCCGAAGACCCGGGTTCGAATCCCCACATGGGTACAATGTGTGAAGCCCATTTCTGGTGTCCCCCGCCGTGATGTTGCTGGAATATTGCACAAAGCGGCGTAAAACCAAACTCAAGTCAGTCAGTCAGTGCTGAGTGAGGAGTAAAACTAAACTCACTCACTCACAGGATCAACATGAAGTGTGTCCAGCTCACTCTCTACAGTGTGTTTCAGGGCACATTTCCCCATGGTATTGACATCTTGACAGCCGCTGACTACTTCGCTGTTGGCATCAGAAACTACTGCTATCTGGAACTCAGGTATAATTACTCTTTATATCCACTACAGTAGAACCTTCTGAGTCAGGACACCCCACTTCCCTGAGAATACTGATGACAGTCAAACCCTTATAGTCTGAACCCTCTTATACCAGAGACCCCATCTCTTGGACTGTCATCTTTGTTAATGTCCACCTGAATAAATGGATTTTACTGTGTTAATCATGGAGATTTCTATGGAAACTGCAACAGTCAAAATAAATCAGGTTTCACTTTATGACCAAAGGGACATGGCTCTGTTGCAAACTTCTTCACAGAGAGGATACCATCCGATTTCTGTGTATGGTAAATGGATATGTGAATATCAGTAGCTTTCAGTTTCAGTTGTCCAACATTGAATAGTGCCAATAGCATTTTCCTGATATGATGAACCTTAAACAAGACATTGATAAGTCTAAACTGGAAAATAAAGTTGGCACTTCCAGTTCATATGTTACCAAGGTAGAAAAGTATTGTGAATATAGGTTTAAAAGTGTTCCTTTGTAAAGGCAGCAGGGAATCACCCTTTATAACAAGACCTGTTACAGTCTGTACAGATATCATTGGTGCAATGGCAATGAATAAGAATTGGGTCAGTCATGAATGAAGACATCTTTACAGTCATTGTATAGTCATTATGAATTTAAATTGTAGATTCACTTTTCCCGAAAGAAGTATGACCTCAGACTATGCTCCTTAAATGTAAATACTAATGTTCAAAGAGCCTGAAAGGATACAGATATGACAGATAAGATATGATTGTCTTGAATCCAATTTTGCCGTAAGAAGGCCAGTGCTTCATTATGTAATGGTTTATTTATATATCTTTCCCCAGCGTGTATATTGCACAGTTCAAGGAGTACAGTAAATCACTGATAGATCATCTGGCGGAAGTCAAGTCTGCACATTGGGACAAGTAAGCACAGATAATTTCAAAATTATACTAATATTTGAGATAAGGTAAGATTTGTCATATACAACAAAAGAAAGATCTTACTTAAGTTCAAGCCCGTGGAGGTCTTGGTTAGAATTGATATTCAGCAAACCAAGCTTGTGTTTTTAGATGTGACTAACAGGATTGGCTGGTCAAACTTGCTGACCTGGATGACACTTGTAATAGTATTTGAGTTCTGATGATTGATGCTTATGGCCTGAAGCACTGGACTTCCTGGTCCAGTTTTGATTATTTACAGACCGTTGTCATATAGCTGGAATAGTGCAGTGTTAAACAACAAACAAATAAAACTTGAGATCGCAGACACCATATTGTCGGTGACTATATTCTGAATTGCATGATGAGTTTGTAACTTACTGAAGCAAATTAAATCATTGCTCATCTTTATTGCTAAGGTCTTTGACGATACATCTCTGTAGGATTTGTATTGGCGTTTTTCCAGTGCTATACGAGAGCTGACATCCAAATCCCTGCACAATCTCACAGCACGAGAACCGGAGTTTGTGGCCAAAACAGGTCTGTGTGTTTGATTCCCAACAGACATCTGAACATGTAAACGTACATGTATACATGACTTGAATAAATGGTAGAATGTGAAACAGTGGCTAAATAGTCACCTTCTCCCTCCAGGTCTAGTTACTTCGATAGAGAACATCTGGACAAAACTTTTACCAAGGACACAGGGTAAATATGACACACCTAATATTAATGTTCTTGTCCCTACCCCAGTGTTGCCTGCCTTGATTGAGAACGCAACTGGAATAGACTTGTACCAAAGACATGGGGCCATCCTGGCAGCTGCAGAAGTGACACATGCTCTGTCGAAGTTCGCACATACACAGGGAAAGTGAGTGTGTTTCTTTCATACGGTATCTAAATGGATAGTTTCTTGTCAGGCATCATGTACATCCATAAACAGATCCAAGAAGTAGACTTCGTTTCAAATGGTACTCTGATCTACAATTTCCACTGCTGCTGCTGGTCTAAAGAAGCAAACAAATGGATCAAGCTAAAGCTTGTTGACATGGTTGATAGAAATTCTGTAAATCTGAATCTGAGGGTCAGCAAAGGGGTTAACCAGAATAAATCTTTAATCTGACAAAAAATCCATGTTTTACAGTTCAGATCAATGATAACCCCACCTCACACTCTTGTTAGTGATATAACTATGTATATATATCCTTCATTTTGTGTA
Organism: Haliotis rubra; assembly: GCF_003918875.1. NCBI lineage: Eukaryota > Metazoa > Mollusca > Gastropoda > Lepetellida > Haliotidae > Haliotis > Haliotis rubra. Next base: position 3,921,799 of record NW_025767634.1, read on the forward strand.
CTGACATTGGACCTGTGTCTTGTTTCACAGGTCTGTTTCAGACATGATAGATGAATCATCTACAGAAGGACTGCGGAGTCTGGCCAAAAAGGTATAGTTGCTGTAACCTGGTCATTTCATTTGCTGTTTTCAAATACAGTGGAAACCTGATAAGTAAACTTTCAAGAGACTCGCCAAAATTGTTTACTTATCAAGTAGATTACTTAACCAAACTCATCAAAAGCTGCAAGTGACAACCATATGCATGTATATGTATACATATGTAACAATGAACAACTTATCAGGGCTGGCCTCCAGTTGAGAGTGTATTGTCAACTGCTTGACGCCAGCGAGCTGTAAGTAGGATGTTTGTTTGACTGGAGACTGACACGACTGCCCCTCATGTCAGATTATGTGGTGATCGCTAATTTAGTTATCCAGTCTCTTTTGTTAAGTAACTTACTTCCAGGGACCGTGAGAGACGTGTAGTTAAGCGGTATTGTTTACTTATCCGAGTTTATGTCTTTCAGTGGCATTTAGAAGTTGTACATTGATGTCCAGGATATTTTTATGGATTAAACTTCTTTTTAATTTCTCTCACACAGCGTTTAAGACCATTCCAGGTCCCTCATCACCTGATGAAGGGACCTGGAATGGTCTCAAACGTGAGAAATTAAAAAGAAGTTTAATCCATAAAAATATCTTGGATATCCGAGTTTAGTTAACCGGACTCTAATAGTGATAATTAATGAAGAAATTTGCCGGGACCAAGGAAAAGTGTTTACTTATCAGGTCTGTTTAGTTAAGCGGTCTTTACTTAGGCGGTTTCCACTGTATACTATACTGTGTTTAGCAGTGTATAAAATATAGCCTGTCCCACCGTCCTTGACGGTCTATTTTTGTGAAGGACAGTCTATTAAATGAGTAATGCCATCCTTTGGTCAGGGAAAATATCTGAAAAAAATAAACTTAACTTGGTTTGAATCAAGAGTTTTAGTTTTTGGACTGACAGTGTTTGTTCAGGACTGGTCACTCTTTTGGACAGCTGGCTAAGGCGCCAGGCTAGTGATCCAGCGAGGTTGAGGTGTCGGGATCGAGCCCACCTCTGACCGGGTGTAAAAACCTTGGAGTCAACTTTGTGTGCAGACTCTTTTAGTGTTGTCACAACCCCTAGTGTACAGTACACAACCCTGTGCACTTAAAAGAACCCACGAATCCGTTGGTATATGACCAGATGGTGGCCACATGAATACGTGCAAACACCTAGTTGCGGGTACAGCAACGTGCAGTGAACGTGGACAAAGTACTGGGACCAGCTGTGAATGGGTACCCCGTTAGGATGAGAAAACCACAATAACTCGGTGCGCCTAGTGGCTGCAAGAGTTGTATACTCCCCAGGGCGTTGAGATTGATAATACGTTGTGCCGTTGAGATTGACATCCAATGATCGAGGGAAAACATACCAGCGCCTTGAGCAAGCACTAGTTGCCTGGATATGAGCGCTATAGAAATATTGTATAAAAATATTTCAAAACTATTTTATACACTGTGTTTAGGCTGATCGATAGTCTATTGAGAGTCACTTTTTGAGATACTGGTTTTTAAAATCTATTATATTTGATATAACTGTCCAAATGAAAATAAGTGTGGAATTATTTACATTGGGTGCACTTGCCAACTGCTTTGCCATTTTGCATATTACTTTAGTTTTATTATATTATACATACTATTTCTCACCATATTAACAGGTTGAGACTCCATTATTTACAGACTGCCGCCATACAGCTGGAATTTACAGTCAACAAACAAATGAATGTATAATTAATAGCATTTGACCTGTTCACATGTTTTAACCACATACTGGTTGAACATTCATGTATAAAATAAATATCTATTTGTGTATGTTAGTGTATTAATGATTTAAAAACATTCAACAAATTATCACCAATTTCTGAAGTTCAACATTCCACTGAAGGCCATGCATCAGGCATTGAATTGTCAGAATTTCAGTGGTGTCATAGTTTCTGGCCAGACACTCACTGTTTAGACCATTGAACTGGCTGAGAGTTGCTTGTATTTCTGTTTCCAGCTGCGAGATTCTCAACTGTTTCGGGGTCTGGGAGGAGAACTCATGAGGAAAGCAGGTCAGTATCCATGGCAACATGTTAGAGAAAAGAATAAAGTATGACTAATAATGCTTTGATATAAAAGTTATGCTGACCTGAAAGAGCGAGGACATCAGCAGACTTAGTTACCAAATGCTACTGTAGGACAATTTTACAAATTGCAAATTCTCAAATGAAAAGTGAAAAAGTTGAATAACTTATAACGAAAATCATATATATATATATTGAAATGTATTGTTTTATTGACTACTTATCACAATTTGTATTATTTCACAGTCTGTCATCTTATCCAGAAACTTGCAGAATCCAAGATGCCATATCACGGGCAACCAATAATCGGTACTGTCTCCCTCATTCTGTCTTCATGGATATCAAGAATACAGTAATTTATCATATACCATGAACACCTCAGTCTGAACAAATGACTGACAGTAATACCATGCTCAGTGTATACTGAGAGAAAGAAATAAAGGATCACAAGAAAATTTAAGGGTTCCTTTAATATTTTCCAGTTTTCATCACCAGCTTTGAATAGCGCTGTGGTGATGAAAACTGGAAAATAATAAAGGAAGGCTTGATTCTTTTTCAGAAGAATTTCCTCCTTGGGGTACATATAAGCATTAAAATGTCCATTTTAAAAACTTACGACAGTTGTAACAATATTTCAGTAAAATATTTTACCAAACAAAAACTCGTTTTGTTTAGTGAGACCACCCCTACAGGGCCCCGCACAGGGTCCCCTACAGCCAAGAGCAGGTAACTCTGGCTGTGTACCTCGTACCTCACTTTTCATGCTGTCGTTGACCGTGTAGGTCGTGCATGGTCCAGGAAAACACGTCTTCGCGAAGTACTACGATTGAGAATGAGTGAGAAAGAGTCAAATCCTGTTTGTATGGTTCCTTCTTTTTCGCACGGGTGCTAGCTGGAATCTTCGTATGACTTTTTTCATTCATGATTTGTTGTAACCTTGCCGGCATGTTCGCTGTCTCCAGCCATGTGGCAGGCAAGATGGCGGACCGCGGAGGTCCTTTTTTGCTATCCCTTCTGCTGGCTTCTATAGCCTTGTAGTCGGGTTGTAAGGGTGCTGATATTTCATTATGTACATTATGCTTGCCTAAATTCCTCTTTTTCAGCAGCTTTGGGTAAGTTTTGCTTGAGTGATTTTGTGGCGCGTTTGTTTACGTGTCGCTCACATATCTTGCTCTTTGTCAGCTATGTACACAATTACGCTTCGCTATTGTGGCTTTATGCTAGTATTTAATAGCTTTGCTGTAGCAGTTAAATATCGCCCGTGTGTTGTATTTTTTCTGTTTTTATTGTGTGCATATTACATTATATCAAACAGTCCTTGCTTTTAGTCATAGCGTGGTTCTGTTTTTTGCAGCTACATTGTCGCCTCAGGATCGTCACCTGGTATGCTTGCGTTGTTTGGCTGAGGAAGCACATGAAGAACAAGGCTGTTCCATGTGTCAGGCTTTCTCCCCGCGTACTAGCAAATCTAGACGTGCAGATATGATGTTCTACACGTCGTTACTTCAGGCGCGGGGGGGGACATTTGGGGACAGGAGCCTCCTAAGGAAAACAAAGATAAAAAGCCTAAGAAAAAGAAGGCTTCTGCTTCCTCTGTTTCGGGGGACACTGCTCCTAAATGGGCGAAGGGTGCGGGGCCGTCGGTCCCTTCACCATCCATCCCCTCCACATCGCAGGCACCTTCACCCCCTCATGTCCCGGTTTCTAACACGCTAACATTTGAATTAATCTCGGATTTATTGCAGCAGCAAATGGTTTCGGTCCACTCTCTTGTGTCTGCTGACGCGATGGCCGGTCTCCGTGAGGAGATTGGCGTCCGGCCAGGTACGGGGGGGTGTCGCGGATCTATGGCGGGCAGTACCCCCAACCTTAGCTTAGGCTCTGGTGTGGGGGTTTCTGTCGGGGATGTGTCGGCTCCGAGTCTCATCTCGGTTGCTGGCCACCCCTCCGCTGTAGGGACTACCACCAGCCCAAGCCTTGGCTCTGGGACTGGTTCAGTAGTTCGTACCGGTTTTACAGGCTCAGTCCCTGTAGTATCCGCTACATCATCGCATTTGGTCCCACCAATTGCGCCGGCTTTGCCAGGCCATTCGGTGTCGGGATCATTTTGCTTGCCATTGGGGAATCCCTGCACGGGCTCTTCCTCGTCCCGCCACCGCGACTCAGTTTCGAGTCTTGGGTCGGGTGTGCCGGGCAACTCAGCTCTGCTCGAGCCTTTGTCCCTCTCTGTAGACCCCTCTGATGATCCCTCAGAGCTCTCTCTGGTTACAGAGACCTCACTCCTTGAGGATCGATTCGAGGAGGCTATGGAGGAGGATGAGGGTCGGGGAGGGTTGGGTACACCTTCGGTTTCACTCGGATCGTCCCTGAGACAGGTACGGGAGCGTATTGCCTCTGTCCTGCCTCAGGTAGTTGTCAGTGCTGGCGCACCCGACCCTCAGGAGTTTCGCCTCCCAGGGCGGTTCAGTGCCTCAAGGTTACTTTACATTCCGCCTACATCTCGGTGTTGCAGAGGCAACTACTGGATGTGGGTGGGGTGGAGGAAGATTTGTCTCCCTCCACCTTGGCAAAGCAATTGATGGAGGTCCAATCACATCTGGCGTACGACTCCATCAGGTCGTCGGCTTGCCAAATGATGTCGGCGGTAATGGGTCTCCGTTGCCTGTGGCTTTCAATGGCAAGGTATTCTCCTGCCACGCAACAGGCTCTACTGGCGCTGCTGTTCCGGATGGGTTCTACCCTGTTCCCCGGGGCAGCTACAGTAGTCCGGGAGGCCGCAGAGGCTGTATCAACTTTCAAGGACTCTAAGCCCTTGTTGGAACAGCCTCACATGTCTCGCGAGCGACCCCCGGTTCCTACCTCCGCATATCCTTCTGCCGCGGTGAAGGAATCTGTTAAATGGGCTCAGCCATTGCAGTCACGGAGGGGTAGGGGCAGAGGCAGGGGCAAGGGCAGGGCCACGGCGCCCCACCAGCCTTTTCAGAGGAAGGGGAAGTAAGCCCCGGCTTCCCAGCTATAATTCCTCCGGAGCCCTTGTTGGTACCAGACCAAGCAGTCGGAGTACTGCCGACGTTGGGTACCCATTGTCTCATGCCACATATCCCTGTGGGTGGTCGACTTTCTCTCTTCCTGTCGGAATGGGAAAAAGTCACTTCCAATCCCTGGGTCCTGTCCACGCTCAGGGAAGGCCACATGCCACAGTGGAAGCGAGACCCACCCCCCTTCTCCGGGATCCGTTGCACTCCAGTGCCGGCTGCCCTAGAGAAGGCCGGAGGTGCTCCGTGCCAAGGTCCAGTCATTACTGGACAAGGCACCCATAGAGATGGTTCCAATGGGACAGGAAATGGTGGGTTATTACTCAACTTATTTCCATGTCACCAAAAAGGACGGAGGGTTCAGACCTATTCTAAACCTCAAAGGTCTGAACGACATGTTAGAAGTACCGTCCTTCAAGATGGAAACACTGTGTTCAGTGATTTCGTTCCTGTGGAGAAGGGAGATTGGCTCACATCAATCGACCTCAAAGACGCGTACTTCCATGTCCCTATGCACCCCGAGTTCAGGAAATACCTAAGGTTTTCCTTTGACGGGAGGTGCTATCAGTTTCGTGTACTCCCCTTCGGCATCTCCACAGCGCCACGGGTGTTCACCAAACTCATGCTAATTCCAGCGCCGGTAGCCAGGTCACAGGGCAGGTGCTGTCACCTGTACCTAGGCGATTGGCTCCTTCGTGTGCTTGCCTCTCACTTGAGTCGAGTTGCGACACTTTCTGTGATGAGTATACTCACCAAGTTGGGCTGGATTATCAATCTCAAGAAATCAGAACTGGTTCCCACCCAGGATCTGGTGAGTTCTTAGGAGCCGAGATTCGAGACACTTTCTCCCTGTGATGACCAAAGTCCAGAGAGTTGTGTTACATTTTCAAGTTGGGCTCAGCTCGGATTTGGCTCCAGTTGCTAGGCAACATGGCGCAACAAGTGGACATTGTTTGGCGAGAACTTGAGGATGCACCCATTCAGCATGGCTCTAGCTCGAATGTGGGTCCACACCCGGGGGTACGAGTTGATTCTCCACACTCCAGGGTGGCTAATTCCTCATTTACGGTGGTGGACACTGGCAGGGAATTTATCCAGGGGGCTCCCTTTGGACATCCCGTCGCCAGATCTCTCGATTCAGACAGACGCCTCCCTCACAGGGTGGGGGGATGGTGCTGGGCGTCCTGTCGGTCTCAGGCCTGTGGTCACAGAGCGAGACACAACTGCACATCAATGTGCTAGAATTGAGAGCAGTCAGGTTGGTGTTCGAACGACTTCGGGAGCAGGTTCGAGGCCGTGTGGTTCGTCTAGAGATGGACAACCAGACGGCGATGACCTATATCAGGGCGGTACGGTTTCCCCGTCTCTCCTGCAGGAGGCGTGGCAGTTTCTGCTCTGGTGCGACGGTTCGACATACGGGTAATGCCTGTTTATCTCCCAGGGGCGGACAACGTTCGAGCAGATGCACTCTCTCGTCGTATCCTGGCCCCGCACGAGTGGATGCTCAATCGGGAGATATTCGGGGCTATCTCCCAGTTGTTCGGATCGTTCCAGGTGGATCTGTTTGCTTCTGGGGGGACGAACCAGATTCCGGTGTTTTGCTCTTGGATACCGGATCCGAGAGCTATCGCCCAGGACGCTTTCCAGCTCGACTGGACTCTGTGGGCGTTCCTGTGGGCGTTCCTGCCACTACCCCTGATTCCCAAAGTCCTCTCGCAGCTTGCCACCCAACCAGCTCGACTTCTTGTGCTCCTTGCGCCTCTTTGGTCGGCTCAAAGCTGGTTTCCGGTACTACTCAGGTTTCTGGCTCAGCCTCCTGTACTATTACCCTTTCGACCGGACTTACTATCCCAGAACGGAGCGCCGCAGCCGAATCCCAGGATTCAGTGGGTGGCCTGGCCTCTGTCCGGAATCGCCTCCAAGCGAGCGGAATTCCTGCACCAGTTGCAGACACAATTCTGGCTTCGCGGAGGGATTCGACAAACGTTCAATATGAGGATAGATGGGCCTGTTATATGCGCTGGTGTGTCGGCAGAGGGGATTCTTGATCCCTTTTCTTCAACTGTAGTTGAAGTACTGGAGTTCTTACAGTCTTGGTTAGAAGCCGGCTTAGCCGCGTCTACTATCCGGGGCTACTCCACGCAATCTCTGCCTTCCATATTCCTGCCGACGGTGCTCTCTTGGGGCAGCACCCTCTAGTACAGCGCTTTTTAGCAGGTGTGGACAGAATCCGTCCGACTGTCCGGCGGATTAGTCCCCATGGGACTTGTCAATCGTTCTTGATTGGATGTCCGGTCCCCTCTTTCACGATCTGTCGTCTCTTTCACTCCAGCTGTTAAGTTGAAAGCTGCCTTTCTTGTGGCGGTAACGTCTGGCAGGCGGGTAGGCGATATCCATGCGATGTCGGCGGATCCTGCTCTGACTGTCTTTCACAAAGACAGAGTCAGTATTCAGTTGCCAGACTCTTACCGTCCTAAGGTTGCAGGCGCCTTTCATGTGACGGCGCCTGTTGAACTGCCAGCTTTCATTCAGCCTCCATCGTCCGGTACCTCTCTTCGACGTGCTCACATCTTGGATGTCCGTAAGACTCTCAAGGCTTATATCAAACGAACGGCTGCTCTCAGGAAAGATAAGCAGCTGTTCTGTTGTTATGGCGGTGGTAAGGCTGGTCTTCTGGTGAACAAGCAGACCATATCTAGGTGGCTTGTCTCTGCCATTTGTATGAGTTACTCTCACAAAGGGTTAACTATCCCTCAGGGGTTAAAGGCTCATTCGATTAGGGCAGTGGCGACATCGAAGGCATATCACACGCTATATTCACTGTTTTCATCCCTGCACCACGCCTCGCTGGTTTGGGTTTCTGAGTGATATATCTTGGACTCGTCCATACATTCCCTCCCATTTTGATGGTTGGGGGGTGGGACTTACGTCCGTCTTTACAAATTCCACCAATAGCCTATCGGCTAGGCTCCTTTTTCCCCCGCCTTGCCACGCCCCCGCCTGATTGACATCGGCGGTCAGGTGACTAGGTAAGTGTATTTTCTCTCTCTGTCGCGGCTTCGGCTGTGCCTTCGACTGAACTAGGGGGTATGTTAGCCAGACAGAATACCGCTCCCGACTCAACATCGTTGGGAGTCTGTCTTATGCTTATATGTACCCCAAGGAGGACTTCTTCTGAAAAATAATTATACAAACCTGTAGAGGTTATGAATTCTTTGAAGAAAAGTCCTCCTTGGGGTACGGCCGCCCACCTCCCCTCATTCTGTCTGACACGTTCAGCATGAAAAGTGAGGTACGAGGTACGCAGCCAGAGTTACCTGCTCTTGGCTGTAGGGGGGCCCTGTGCGGGGCCCTGTGCGGGGCCCTGTAGGGGTGGTCTCACTAAACAAAACGAGTTTTTGTTTGGTAAAATATTTTATTGAAATATTGTTACAACTGTCGTAGGTTTTTAAAATGGACATTTTAATGCTTATATGTACCCCAAGGAGGACTTTTCTTCAAAGAATTCATAACCTCTACAGGTTTGTATAAATTTTCCTGTGATCATTTATTTCTTTCTCTCGGTATATCTCTAATCTACAGTGAGACCCAATTAATATGAATGGTACTGTTTCAAGTGAAACTATTTAGATTAATTGTATGACATGACATTGGCTTGTCAATAAGACTGCACAATGGCAGTACAATAATGGTGCTGTTTTCTCTTTACAGATGTATGGCAAGAAATTCTAGATGACTGTCTGTTTCACAATGAGACAGAAATCCAGGTCAGTTGAAGGAATAAACAAATCATGTTTCCTGAAGATTATTTGTTTGCATATTTGATGTCAACTGATTATAGTGTGTTGTTAACTATTCCTATATTTATGGAGAGTTGAGTTTGATGATGAATAATTAGTGTTTGTTATTAAGTATTCATAGACTTTGTTTGTGTACCTCCACAGCAAGCTTCCATTGGAGCAGCCCCAGCTTTCTACACAGAGTACTGCCGAGATGCTGATGGTAAACTGGACACCAAGAGACAAAGTAGGAAGATATGCTATCAAATATGATTTTGCAGAATCATTATGATGTTATGAACAAATCCTGACAAAATGGACCTTGATTGGGGACTGTTGTTAATTTATGGGGGTTGGGGATGGGGTGGCGTGTGTGGGGTGTGATGATGATTTTTATAAACTGACTGACTGACTGAGTTTGGTTTTACGCCGCTTTTAGCAATATTCCAGCAACATCACGGCAGGGGACACCAGAAATGGGCTTCACACATTGTACCCATGTGGGGATTCGAGTCCTGGTCTTCAGTGTGACGAGGCAACGCTTTAACCACTAGGCTACCCCACCGCCCCGATGTTTATGGAAAAGCATGTACAATATGAATGACCCCACCTAAAATTCATGTACAAAGTGACCCCCCTGCATGTCATGTACAATATCAATGAAACCCCCCTCTCCCTTCCCATAATTCCTAAGCCTATTTTAAAAATATTTTTATGTACAAAATTGATGACCCCCCTACCTCCCCAGAACAAAGTGGGTGCCCCCCCAAGATCATCAAACCCCCCCAACCATAAGTTCTTGATTATTTCTCTGCACATTTGTGATGAATGCAATAGCTTTGTACTAAGGGCCAATTCAAATGATTTAATGCTAATTATTGCTGTTTAATCACATTACATTTTTAAATATGGAAAAGTCCTTTAGTTACGTTAAGTTAATGATAAGAGAGATTCAGAGACATTACTGACAAAAGTCTTATAATGTGGGTCCATCATTTTGTATCATATTTTTCATCATGATAATGCAGTTAGACAGCAGATAATCAATCGTCATCATATGATGAAGCAAAACCACTTATGTTATTTAAAAAACAAATTCTCAGATATTCCCAGATATTCCAACCTTTACTTGGGTTGGGTTGGGTTGTTCTGCCTAGATCCAACATTGTGTTACGGTGGGACACAAATGGCATGAGTAATAAATGGGAGGCTAAGATTGTCCAGGTTTACATTCTTTTTCAGAAGAAGTCCTCCTTGGGTGTACATGTAAGCATTAAAATGTCCATTTTAAATCCCACGACAGTTGTAACTATAATTTTCGATAAAATATTTACAAAACAAAAACTTTGTCTTGTGAGACCACCCCTACAGGGCCTCACCGGACCCCCTACAGCCAAGAGCAGGTAACTCTCGCCGTCTACCTTGTACCTCACTTTTCATGCTGTCGTTCTGTTGAATTGACGTGCGTGGTGTTCGTTTCGAGTTTGCTCTCCTACCGATATGATGAGTATAAAAGAGTCTCAATCTGTATGTATGGTTCCTTTCTTTACACACGGGCGTTAGATGGACGTCATTTGTTGATATTCTCATTCATCATTTGTTGTAACTTTGCCATGGGTTCTCTGTTTTCCAGCCTTGTGGCAGGCAAAATGGCGGACTGCGCGATTGTGGTTTCCTTGCTACATGTTCTTGGTAGCTTGTAGTAGGGAGTTCATATATTATGTTTGCATATTATATGATATTCTTATTATATGATATTATGTTACACATATGCACATTTCATACGTTTACACACAACGTGGCTCATAGTGGCCGAGGTTGTGTTTTTTGCCTGGCTTTCTGCGCATCATGAGCATTCTTTCAGGCACGCAGATTTTATGTTTTTCACTAATCTGCTTATGGCAGGGGATAATATTTGATGAAAGGTTTCTAAGGAAATCCCTTTATTGTCCCCCCGCCTACTCCTCCCCCACAAACAATGTTGCTACACTAACGATTGATTTCTTACTTATAGAAGCAGCGGAGATTGTCGGTGCACGCTCTTATCTCAGACGTGGTTTCCAGACTCCGAGAGGAGATTGGTACCCGGTCTACACGGGTAGAGATTACACCGGCGCATCATTTGGGGGAGGTCTCGACTCGAGCTCTTGCTCCGTGAAGGGTCTGACCTCCCAGGGACGATCGACCCAAGCTTCGGCTCTGAACCTGGGAACTAGCACCAACCCAGGCTTCGGCACTGGTACGGACGCAGAGCCCGGCGCCGGTAGCTCAGGTCTCAGCCTGATGTCTTAATGCCCAGGGCAGGAGGCTGTTGAGTGTGACAGAGCTACCGAGCTGCCGATCACCTCGAGGCTCCAAGGTCTACCCGTGTACACCAGGGGAACCCTGCACTGCGAGGCTACATCCGTGTGTCTCGGGACTGGGGTTCGGACTCTCTGAACCTTGGGGACTAGCACCGACCCGGGCTTCAGCACTGATACGGCACAGATCCCAGATCACTTGAACCGCTGACCCGAGCACTTATATATATATGTGTATATGTATGGGTATTTATATAACGCTATAGGCTATGTTTGACTATATGCTCAGTGCTCTTTTGGAGATGGTACTGGGAGAACCCTGATTTATCAGGCTACTCCTACGTGTCTTGGGATCGGGGTTCGGTCTAGAACCGCCAAGCTTCGGCTCTATGGATGCTTTGAACCCCGTGAGTAGCACCGACCCGGGCTTCGGCACTAGTAGGGTGCAGATTAGTTAAGATCTCCGCCTGATGTCTATCAACGCCTTGACCAAGAAGCTATTGAGTATGCCGGGTGTGTCGGTCACCTCACCGCTCCGAGGTCTGTCTTAGTGCCTTGATTTATCAGGCTTCTCCCATGTGCCTCGGAACTGGGGTTCAGGCTGATACAGTGGACAAGTCGATTTAAGCTTTGTCTCTTTTTGCTACTTTGAACTTAACACTGAGTAGGTTCGTCTCTGAGGCAAGTGCGAGATAGAATCGCTGCTGTGTTGTGTCAGGTGTTGTCCACGTCGAATGCCCGAACCGTTGGAGTTCGCCTCCCGGAGAGAAGCCTGCTTCCAGCAAGGCATCAGGGACAGGGCCTCACACTCTACCGTCAGTCTGCCGTTCTTTCCCCTTAACAGCTCAACGCTGTATGCTCCACTCAGCGCATCTCTCAGCTCTGCTGAGGGAGCTGGTGGAAAGGGGAAAGAGTGCTGGTGATTTTTCATCGTCGGGTGGCATCTGATGGAGGTCAACTCTCATCTGGCTAGGGACTGCATTGTAGCCGTGCCAGCAAAATGATAAGGGTGGTTATGGGCCTATGGCGCCCGGGACTGTTTCGAGGAATACGGAGGTCCCGGGAGATGGCGAAAATACTACGTGCCGAGATCCAGTGCCTTCATTTGCCATTACCGACATGACACGCATTCTAAGGATCGTGCTCGTAGTGGAGAGTGTCCTGCCACCCTGACCAAGTTAGTAACTGGTCATTGGTATTGGTTCTGTGTTCATATCACTACATCATATAAGCCATACTACCCTTTCGGGTTTGGGTGTACATACGTCCCTTATGTCCTTTTCACTTAAAGGCAAGAGAGGGCGGGGCCGAGTTTGAACGCTATAACCAGTCATATGCTATTAACCCGTCTTGCGACGGAATTGGGTACGAACCCCCTACGGGTCACTGTTTGGTATGCCTCTTTTCGAGCCGCATGTCACGTGACCAGGTTAGTGAAATAGTGAGTCAACACATTTTTGGCTACGCTTTACGCTATTCATGGGATTTTTGTACGCAAATAGATTTCTCCCCCTTCCCAAGACTTAGTGAATTGTGAGTCTGTGTTAATCAGCACTTTAGGTGATCGTGGTTTACATTTACCCTCCTCACACCGAGAACATTTGGTGGGGGTGTTTTATCCTGCTTTTCACTCGTACAATGCATGGCGTTTGTACTCGTTCGATTTTCTCAGAAGGTTTTTAGCGAGGCTAATAATTTCTCTGGGTTTTATCGAGGTCCCGACAAGCCCTCTTCAAAACAAGAGGGGTGCATTCGAACATTAGTTTGCAGTACTTATTAGCTCGACTCCTGGGATTTTGGCTTTTAAGCGTTTTTTTTTCACTTTACCTACCCTTATACCTCTCACCACGCTTCTCTGGTTCGGGCTATTAAGGTTTGCAGTTGTTTCGGCATGTCCCCATACATTCCTTTCCATTGTAATGGTTGGGGGTAGGGTTTTATGCCAATTGATTTGAGCCAATTGACCTATAAGCTTGGGCTCTCTAGTTCCCGCCCTAGCCACGCCCCTGCCTGATTGACATCAGCGGTCAGGTGGCTCGGTAAGTGTTTTTTTTCTATTTCCGTATCGGTTGTAGATTTCACTCCACCACGGGTTTAGTTGTTGCCAGACAGAATGCCACTCCCGTCTCAAATATCTTTGGAAGTCTGCTTATATGTACCCCAAGGAGGTCTTCTTCTGAAAAAGAATTATACAACTCTGTAGAGGTTATGAATTCTTTGAAGAAAGTCCTCCTTGGGGTACAGCCACCCACCTCCCCTCATTCTGATATGTTCAGCATGAAAAGTGAGATACGAGGTAGACGGCAAGAGTTACCTGCTCTTGGCTATAGGGGGTCCGGGGGTCAACTCTCATCTGGCTAGGGACTGCATTGTAGCTGTGCCAGCCAAATGATGAGGGCGGTTATGGGCCTATGGCGCCCAGGACTGTTTCGAGGAATACGGAGGTCTGTCGAGCTTCTCGTTAATTCTTCAGGTGCCCAGGCACCGGCAAACGTTTTGTTGCCGACTGCAGGGGTTTACTGTATTCTGCCACAAATCCCAGTAGAAGTGTGACACGCCAGTGTTGGCTCCCTGGGAGACGGCGAAAATACTACGTGCCGAGATCCAGTCTCTGCTGGGAAAGGCAACCATCAAGGTGGTTTCCAATGGTCAGGAAAATGTGGGGTGTGACTCCATTTATTACCTTGTTGCCATAAGAACTGACTGACTGACTGACTGAGTATGGTTTTACGCCGTTTTAGCAATATTCCAGCAATATCACGACGGGGGACACCTGAAATGGGCTTCACAAATTGTACCCATGTGGGGAATCGAACCCGGGCCTTTGGCGTGACGAGCCAACGCTTTAACCACTAGGCTACCCCACCGCCCCCATAAGAACAGAATGTTCAGACTCATTCTCATCTGAGAGCTGAACAAGTTAATAGAGGTACTGTCCTTCAAGATGGAGACACCGCGCTCGGTGATCTCATCTGTCGAGACAGGGGATTGGCGCACGTCAATCGACCTCGAGGTCGCGTACCTCCTTGATCCATTGCACCCTGATTTTAAGATTTACCCTCGGTTCTTCTTCGACGTGACGTGCTACCAGTTTTGTGTGCTCCCCTTAGGCTACATTACGGTGCCAAGTGTGTTCACCAAATTGAGGTTTATTACAGCCCAGATAGCCAGATAGCAGTGCCGGTGTTGTCACCTGTACCTAGGCGACTGTCTCATCGGGGTTTTAGAATAACAGTTGAGTCTTGGAACCTCACGATCAGTGTTGGTCACTCTTACGAAACTGGGCCGAATTGTCAACCGCACGCAGTCAGATGGACAGACGTCAGGCGTCTCTCCAAGGGGCTCCTCCTGGAGACACCGTCGCTCTCAATCCAGCCAGATACATCCCTACCGGGTTGGGGCGATGTTCTGGGCGACCTGCGGTCTCTTGACGACAAAGTCACAACCTGCACATCAATGTGCTGGAATTGACAGCAGTCAGGTTGGTGTTCGATCCCGCACGCCGGGATTCGAATTACCTTTTCGGGCCAGACATTCTCACTCTGAACGGGGTGCCCGACAGAATCCTCGGATTCACTGGGTGGCTTGGTCTCTGTCGGGTCTAATTCCCAGACATGCGGAAGTCCTGCAGCCCTTTGCAGACACAATTCTGGTTTTGAGGCGGGATTCGACATCCGTTCAGTGTGTTGACAGGTGGGGCGTGCTGGTGTGCAGATAGGGGGATTTCATAATCCCTATTCTGCGGATTTAGTTCGGATATTGGAGTTACTATAACCTCGTGTTGGTTGAGAGCCTTATGACCTCCACCATTGCCGGGTACTCCATGGCTATTTCCACCTTTCACACCTCATTCGATGGTGCTCTGCCCAGGCAGCACACTCTCGTACAGCGCTTCGCAGCTGGCATAAACAGGGTTCGACTGCCTCGGCGGCTACCCAGCCCACCTTGAAATTGCCAATTATTCTCAATTGGCTGTCTGGCCCTGACTTTTCAAGTATATCGTCTCTCTCGCTTCACTTGTTGACGTGGAAGACAGCTTTACTTGTGGTGGTGAGCTCTGGTAGAAGGGTCGGGTACATCCATGCGATACCCACTGACCCGACACTGACAGTATTTATACTGTTCATGTCCGTATTCGCCTCCCGGATACCTACCACTCTCAGTTCGATATTGCTTTCCACGTGACTGCTCAAATCGAACTTCCACCCCTTACCCAACCTTCCCCACCGGGGACCGATCTTTCGATTGCTCACCCATTGGAGTGACTATAACGAACAAAAGGAATCTGTACGGGTACCCATGTGTTCTGTTTGGTGGCGGGAAGACTGGGGAGTCTGCTAGCAAGCGGACTTTATCTCGTTGGCTTGTTTCCCATATTGTTCGGTTACAATACTAAGGTTTACCTTCCCCCGAGGGGTTGAAGGCAGACTGGGTTGGGCAGATGCTGCTTTGTTGGCAATACACAGCGGCACTGCTCAATGAAGAGATCGGTTCTGTCGCTCTTTGGAGCCGGCAGAATGCCTTCATTTGCCATTACCGACATGACACGCATTCTAAGGATTGGGCTGTAGGGGTGGTCTCACAAGACAAAACGAGTTTTTGTTTTGTAAATATTTGATTGAAAAATATTTTTAAAACTGTCGTGTGATTTAAAATGGACATTTTAATGCTTATATGTACCCCAAGGAGGACTTTCTTCAAAGAATTCATAACCTCTACAGGTTTGTATAAGTTTTGCAGGTTACCAACTCTTTGGTACAGAGTAGTTTCCCCTGCATCTGCTTACACATGTTTAACAGTAATCTCACTAAAACAGGGCATCCTGATGAAAAGAGTTTTTATTACCTACGAGGGCAAAAATATCGGGGTTCATATTTTCCATTCGAAGCCCTAGGGCAAAATATCACTTTGTCATGGTGACATGATGTCATGAACCATGCTATGACATCACATTTCTTCTGTGACGTTGCGTTCTACATGCGGCAACGGCGGGTAGTCAACCTATGTTTGAAAGTAGATTTTGGTTTATTTTCCTCAATTTGACAACTTTGGTAATAAACAGAATATTATATTCTGCCCATATCATACTATGTTTACGACACTTGTGCCTAAATATCGGTATATCCCTCGCTCTCACTCAGGAAATACCAACATTTTGTCACTCGTGTCATAAACATCATATGATATGGGCACTATAATATCCTCTATATATATATGTTGTAAACAGACAATACCGTAAGCCGACACGCTGTGGTATAATTGAAATACTTTTCACACATACATTAAACTTCACTAACTCACTCTCTCAGCTGAGCTTTTGCAATAATCGACTGTCTTTCCATTCTGCTTCTCAGGTAAATTATTTACATTGATGATGTTTCCAGATGCTGTTGTGGAGAAGTACTTGAAAGAGCTGAATTCATCAAATGAAATATCCAGGTAGTGAATTGTCATCCAACTTTGAATCATGTATTTGTGGAAGTTATACTGCCATGGCAAAAAAAACTTTAGTAACAGGTTGGAATTGGGTTTACTTAAACTAATTTTGAGTCGTATATTTTCCTAGTATGATGAATGGATGCAGTACTGTATTTGTATGTCACCTTTATGTTTACATCCTTTCTAAACCCACAACTAACATAATGAAAGTTGTTCAAACAGCTATATGGGCTACATCCAAATGGTTAATTCTGTATGTCAGCTAACACTACAGTAGGTACAAGTGGCTTGTGTTTACAGGATGGGACACAGTCTAGCACTAGGGGGGTTCCCCCAGTTCATGTTGGAGGGGAAGCTGATGGAAGTCTTCATGGGGTCGGTTAATTCTGTATATCAGCTAACACTGCAGTAGGTACAAGTGGCTTGTGTTTACAGGATGGGACACAGTCTAGCACTAGGGGGGTTCCCCCAGTTCATGTTGGAGGAAAGCTGATGGAAGTCCTCATGGGGTTGGTGCATGCGTCCAGCATCAAGGAGAACGTGGTCCACATGGCTGAGGCACGCAGAGATGCAGTGAAGGCCATCACTAGGTCAGTGATATTACACAGTCCGCAACTTCAGCAACTAGTCTAGGATGATATGTTTGGTTTTGTACACTCCTGAAATAGGTCCTTAGGGACCGTTCATTATTTATGGATGGGGGTGAAAAGCGAAATAAACTAGTTGTTTTCTCTTAAAGGCTAGTTATTATTTACAACCACTTTTCTGGAAAGATCTGCGGACTAGTTTGATGTGACAAATTGTTTTTACTCCAAAAGCAGGACCACTCACGTTGAACACTTGACCCCTGAGCATTCTGTAAATACATGGTGTATACAGTGTAATATAGACCTATATCCTGTATACAGTGTAATTTAGACCTATATCCTGTATACAGTGTAATATAGACCTATATCCTGTATACAGTGTAATATAGCCCTATATCCTGTATACAGTGGAATATAGACCTATATCCTGTATACAGTGTAATATAGACCTATATCCTGTATACTGTGTAAGATAGACCTATGTCCTGTATACAGTGTAATATAGACCTATGTCCTGTATACAGTGTAATATAGACCTATATCCTGTATACAGTGTAATATAGACCTATATCCTGTATACAGTGTAATATAGACTTATATCCTGTATACAGTGTAATATAGACCTATGTCCTGTATACAGTGTAATATAGACCTATGTCCTGTATACAGTGTAATATAGACCTATATCCTGTATACAGTGTAATATAGACCTATGTCCTGTATACAGTGTAATATAGACCTATATCCTGTATACAGTGTAATATAGACCTATATCCTGTATACAGTGTAATATAACCTATATCCTGTATACAGTGTAATATAGACCTATATCCTGTATACAGTGTAATATAGACCTATGTCCTGTATACAGTTTAATATAGACCTATATCCTGTATACAGTGTAATATAGACCTATATCCTGTATACAGTGTAATATAGACCTATATCCTGTATACAGTGTAATATAGACCTATATCCTGTATACAGTGTAATAATTTCGTGCTTTCAAGTTTACACAGATTCCCGAACGTTGGTTGGTTGAGAGAGCGGTCATGTGATCTAAATTTCAAGGTTCATTACTCTTGAACCCCTCTGATCGTTCATACTTGTGTAAACACCGTTCATACGTGTGTGAACGTTTTTAGCTTCGGTTTCAAGGACCCCCAATAATTGGTGATACCAATTTCGCGAACGAACCTGTTTCAAGTCACCCCAAGTTTGGCAATGTCACTACCAAATGGATTGCCGAACATTGTTCCTTTTCACAGGAGTTTAATGTCTTGCAGTTTGCGGGTTCATCCGGTTTTCTGCCCGAGGTCTGTTTAACAACTGCTCAAAAATTTCACAATAAACAGTCACAAATAAATAGAATACAACAAGATCTGTTTCCTATTAGCCCGCCCGCTTTAACTTGAAGTCGGTCAGTGTATTATTACAGCGGTCAAACAAGGTATTTACAAGTGAAAAGGTACAATGCCAGTTTGTTAAAATGGTATTGTTATTGCTTCTGATATTTGTTTCTGTTTGATACTGTTATTGATTATACTTATTAAAGCAGTTTCAAACCTCATAACGAATTTGTTGTTATATTTTAAAGATCGAATACTTTGAGAACTATTTCTTCAAGGGTTGGGATACATGTGTAAAAATAAAATGGCTGTGTATACAAACATGGCTGCAATAATCGTACGTTCTTGAACCAAATGGCATTACAACATTTTACAGGTATTAAAACACACTAAACAATGATCATCTACAAGTAGGTGGAAAGCGTATGTGTAAACTTCAAAGTCTTGAAATTATAAGAATTGAATGTCAGTTTGTGTGTGTTTGCACTGAAAAATGAACGATGTCAAAGCGTTGTTCAAACTCTCGGCGTGAACTTCGCTTCGTGGCTTCGCTCGTTCACAATTTGAACAGCAGCTTTGACATCGTTCATTTTCAGTGCAAACACACAAACTGACATTCAATTCTTAAATATAGACCTATGTCCTGTATACAGTTTAATATAGACCTATATCCTGTTTACAGTGTAATATAGACCTATGTCCTGTATACAGTGTAATATAGACCTTTATTACCCCCGTGGTCAAC
The DNA here is from genome assembly GCF_003918875.1 of Haliotis rubra. NCBI lineage: Eukaryota > Metazoa > Mollusca > Gastropoda > Lepetellida > Haliotidae > Haliotis > Haliotis rubra. The sequence continues at coordinate 3,941,168 of NW_025767634.1, forward strand.
GTATGGGTAGTTGCATATTAATCTTGTACGTCACACGAGTGTCGTATCGCGTTGACCTGTGTCGTAACGACTTGACCTGAAATTGTAGTATTCTCGTGTAGTATTCTCTTTATATTACACTGTATACAGGACATAGGTCTATATTACACTGTATACAGGATATAGGTCTATATTACACTGTATACAGGATATATAGAGAATACTACACGAGGTCTCATTACATACGAATTATACGAAACGAGTGTCCTTCCTATGGTATCTGACCCGGCGGCGAGGAATCAGATAACATAGGAAGATCCAAGTTCGTATAATTCGTATGTAAATGAACAGTCAATGGTATTTTATTTATTACCCGTCTTACATGCATTTAAATTGACAAAATAAGCGTATTTTTGTTATGGTTTTGGTTTCAAACCCGAAACCCGGTTTCATAAAGAGGTTGCAGCAGAGTTTTGTACTGTAGTACAATATTTGCATGGCGTCACACTAATGGCGTCACTGCCATGGTAACCGATGTCACGATGCATGTCAGTTGTCATGCGCCTCATTACAGCCTCCTACAGTAAACTACTCCGTTGCACCTCGTTTCTTGGTTTCCAGTTGCTTCATTATTTAACATCACTGGTGGAAACATTGCGTATATATTTTTCGACAGATATAATGTCTCAGTTCGACTCACAATTAAACAGCGACACGGCAACGTTCGCAATGTTTACATTCCCACAATGCATTTAAGTTGTAGAATGAATGAATTCACGTGTTTGTTATGAATGAAAAAATAGTTACGTCAGAATGTGACCTAATTGAGAGGTCATCGGTTATCCAATCAAATCGTTAGAATCTCAGGTCAAGTCGTTACGACACAGGTCAACGCGATACGACACTCGTGTGATGTACGATATTAGTATGCAACTACCCATACGTTGACCACGTGGGTAATAAAGACCTATATCCTGTATACAGTGTAATATAGACCTATATCCTGTATACAGTGTAATATAGACCTATATCCTGTATACAGTGTAATATAGACCTATATCCTGTATACAGTGTAATATAGACCAGATCAGAATTGTAGCATTTGTAACACTTCTCAAAGGATAGTCTGTATTGACAGTGTAATCTGATGGAATTGATCACTGTATTGCTATTCAGTAACTGCTGTTGCCTGATATCACTTTCTCACTCTGCTTTATGTGGGAAAATGTTCCAAAATATTACTGGCTGTGTTACGACAGTTAATAATCATATCATACCTGATTTCAGCATCGTGAAGACAGTGGGTGTGATCCCGACTGGGGGTCCATCCTCCTGTATCTGTCCAGACAACATCAGCACGGTGTTCAACGCCCTGCTGGCCGCCATGAAGGACTACACCCTCGACTCTCGGGGAGATGTCGGATCCTGGTAGGCATTTCCTGCTCTGGAATAGAGATAGTGTTGTTTGATGGAAACCTCTGCAGGAACACAGGGTTTTACATGATGCGTGATTCCTGCGTATTTGACGGCAAGTAGTTTGACTGACCAACCCCAAAAATATTATCATAAGAGTCAAGCTTGACGCATGTTTTATGGGTGGTCCTCACAATTCAGTTCAATAAAATCGATTTGATAAGCAAAAAACATATTGTTCGATGATAGTTTGACTTTTACAGAGCTGTCAGATTGTTCCAGTGTACTCCGAGGAGACAGTAATCCTGGCTGTTTGAATTGAACAATGCTGTAGTTTCATTTGGTGGTGTGACATACACAGTTACATACTGAGAATGATTAACATAAAGAAATATTAAATTTTAATGACTCCCAAACATTGAAAATTACTCCCAAAAATACATATGTGAGTCACCATGACTCCCATTTTAAAAAGTCTGTGTAAAACCCTGTGAACAATATTAACAATATATACAGACAATATTAACAATATATACAGACAATATTAACAATATATACAGACAATATTAACAATATATACAGACAATATTAACTACAAATACTTGTAAAGGATGAATACCTTTAAAAGCCACTGAGTGCTTCGTTGTGTAAATGTTGTTTTGTGTCCCCAGGGTACGAGAGGCCAGTATGGTGGGACTAGTGGTCCTTATGTCCCTGGCGGTCAAGGCAGACCCTCAGCTCATCACGCCAAGTGTGTACGTAATCCTTCTGTTATGCTTTGTATGTTGTTTGAGTAAGGTAGTGAGTTTGGGTTAGCCAAAGTTTAATCCATATTTCAGTTATTTAATTTTCAAGAATCAAAGGTTGCTCCCTACCTACAATTGGCATCAGCTTATTACTCCCTATGAAAGAAAATGGCCACTGCTGGCCAGCATCTACACCCCTTGTTCGCAGATCCTGGCCAGCAGTGCTTTCATCCAAGTGGTAATAGTATGCCCTTTTTTCTGTTGCATTGGCCAGACTCACTGTGATAAAATTGAATATTGTTCATCTCCCTCTTATAACAGCACTCTTCCTTCAACACGTCCAACTATCACAAACCCATTTGGATTCCACGTGACAATAGTCCCGTGAAGATCCGGATTAGGTGGTCAGGTTCGCTGACTTGGTTGACATGTCATTGTATCTTAATTGCTTAGATCGATGTTCATGCTGTTGATCACTGGATTGTCTGGTCCAGACTGAAATATTTACAGACTGGCGCCATATAGCTGGAATATTGAGGGCGGCTTTAAAAGCAACCAACCAACCATGTGAGAATATGGCACCCCAGCCAGTAGGTGACGACAGGTATCAGACTCAGTGACTTGGTATGTTCATGTCATTATATCCCAGTTACATTGATCAGTGCTCATGATGTCAGTCACTGGATTGTGCTGCGTTGACTCGATTATTCATTTGTCATGTAACTTGAATATTGCTGACTATACCTCACACATGCTAAACAATGAATCTATCATCACCATTTGATGCAAATCCTAACTAGATCATGAAAACAAATTCTGCACAGCAGACAGTGATATGTTCCATGTTACAGATGTGAGAAGGTATTCTGCTGCCTCATCCAGCAGGCTTGTGAGAAGATTGACAGAACCAGAGCAGTAGCTGGCTCTGCCTTCATCGACCTGCTGTGTCACAAGTATGTCTTACTTCTTCAGACCTCTTTGTCACATTCAAGACTATCTTAACTGACATGCTCCAGACAAGGACACTAGACCTTGTTCACTTACACTTTGTCCATTAAGAATATGTTTACAGTGAAGGAGGGCTTTACAGACGAGCTATCAGGTGTACTTGTTAGTGTGTGTCTATGTGACTTTGAAACCCTTATCAATCACTGAATGTTTCTGTTCAACAGTATTTTCAAATTCTTTACACGTTGCCATAAACTAATGGTTAGATATTTATTCCCACTTCACTCCTCATCAGTTAGCCCCAGATTAATTCATTGTCTCCAAAGATTGAAGATTGCTGTGATTCTCCCTTTCTTTAGTTGATGAAATACACCACGTTTGTCATGCAAACTACTAGGGCTGTATATTGCCCTGATTCTCATATTGCGGTATATTGCAATAATTCAAGAGATATTACAATACATATTGTGATATATTAACTGGAAGGTTTCTGTCCAAGTATGTACATCATAAATTCATAATAGCTCTCGGTGTGCACTTCATCTTATGTTCAGGCTTCCTGTCCCCATTGTGTATGGGTGTATGCCAGTGGTGTACAGATAAATGATATGGAGCCTTAATGTGGAATGTTTAATTAAAGTAACTGTATTGCAACAAAGTTTTCATACATAATGATAAAGGTAATACTATAACATGATTTTCATGGTCAGTGTTGTTTGCTTCAACAGAATGCTCTTCAATGCAGTATGTAATTATTGTTACTGTTTGTCAGTGATTCATTCAGATTCAGCTCCAATATAAACATGTGTTAACATGAACTGTTGTAAAATGAAACAAAACATGATTTAGATGACCTACATGAGCTTAAAATCCCATGTGACCTCCAATAACTAAGATCCTTCACTAGATTGTCATTATACAGCCCTACACAATTTATAAGACTTTGGCCTTTATCATAAATTGATAACATATGTCCCATTATGAAACAAAAATAACAAAATAATGTGAATCGTGAAATGGTAACCCAGAGCCAGTAGTTCTACTTATAAATCCAAATAAAAAATTTGTCAAATTTTTTAAGGGCATTTAGAAGTGGAATGCATAAGAAAAGCAAGTTTTAGCGATGTCAGCCTTTTTATTGTGAATATTCATGACCTGCGAAAGGAGCAAGCATACACTCCGAAACGTTGTGTTATTCACAACAATAAGTTGACATCCATAAATCTTGCTTTTCGTAAAAGATTGGTCTATTTGAGGCCACTTAATTCCTCCAAAACGTCACATATGAAACCGTTCAAACCCCAAAACTTAAAGCATTTGGTAGAATATTTGGCACTTTTGCAGCCACTTATAAAAACATTTCCACTTGTAAAATGTTACATGAAACAGAAAAGAAACAAAAGTATATTTGGCACTTTTAGAGCACATTCTGATTCTGTTGTTATAGAAATGAAGGGGAGATAATTTAAAGGGAGCTAACTCAGGATGTTTAAAGAACCACTAAACTTTGTTTTTGTTACTCTTTAACCATTACATATGAAAGATTTGTGGTTAGTCTTATGCGGAACACCAAATTTATTCTTTAAAACTTGTGGTTAATTAATACCGAAATGATTAAAAGTGGCCAAAAGTCGCCTGCTTCCCTCTCGCCAACCAACTAAAACCACAGACAGGTTACGTAACTCTGTCGCCAGAGCACTGCAGTGACGCCATATGAGGAACGATTTTCAGTTAGTTGTATAGAAAGTGTGTAGCACGCCATCATTTTGATGATTTCTCGACATGAACGACGCGACATGCCAATCGCTGCTTTGTCGCCAATTGCTCCTAGGGTCGGGTGATGGTGTCACCATGCACAGATTTCCACAGGACCCGCAGTTCGTAAGCTAAATGGGTTATGTTTGTGAGTGCGGCGAAGCGCGTTGTGGAAGCCTGAAACGATATCTTACTTGTGTTCAGATCGCTTCACGGAAGTTAAAGAATCAAAACTACTTACTAGTTATAGTAAAATATGTATATGATTGATGACCATAAAGATTTTCCATAACACAACTTGTAACATAACGATTTCTTCCTCGGAAGTGAGGTTGTGGTCAAGTAACAATAATATTGTAAGTAGTATTATATTGATTACCCACCTCGCTGCCAGGAGAGAAATTGTTATGTTATACGCTATGTCATGCAAAATCCTATTGGCTATCAATAAAATATATATATTTTACTACCAGTAGAAAGTAGTTTTGATTTTGTAACTCGGTGAAAACAAACCTAAATAGCATTTATCCACAGACTGGCTGGATGTTCCCGACAGGGCTTCCATTTTGAAAATCGTGAAAGTCTGTTAGAATTAATGAGATTATAGTTTGTTTTCATCAAGTTAGAAAATCAAAACTACTTTCTACTCAGAAGTTAAATATGTATTGGAATCATAACCAAAAGGATTTTGCATGACACAACTTATAACATAACGATTTCTTCCACGGAAGCCAGGTGGGGGTCAAGTCACAATACTGCGCGATAAATTTCTTGCTACATTCACATGGTTAATGTCCACTCACCAGTATGTAGATACTAGTCAATGTGCGCCTTTATATTTGGTCTTATAATCCTAATTAGTTTATTATCATACTTTTATGCATTTTGAAACTAAATAAAAAGCTGACGATCTGCTGATACTTATAGTGAATTTATAACAGAACTGTAATATCTAGACATTTTATAGTTTGCCAATGTGAATCATAATTCGCACACACACCCTAGTGTATGTTGTCTGTCTCATTACACTTCACGGCGAAAACAATGATTCTGTTGAATGCTACGACAAAAATGAATAAAAACAAAATGCAAATATTAAAATTAAAACAGATTAAAGTTATAGGAACAATATCAGGCCATTACCTTGTTTGAGGAATGTATCCATCAATATCCACAAAACTGTTCCAAATGATGTGTCTTTTAACAGTTTAATATACTGAAAAAAGTGATAAATCTTTTCAGGTATTGGTGTATAGTCTCATTGGTCACCCAAGATAGCACACCTGGCAACTAATTGCATAATGTCCGCCTTTCATTAAAAAACAGTAATTTAGTTAGCCAATAATGGGCAATCAATCAATGTATTGCCGGGTTAATCCTTTGAAAGAAGGACGTTGTTTTTACGCAGACACCGACACGGCAGAGTGTATTCAGTATAGATTAGTAAATCTACATACATAAACACTACCTTTGACAATTCCGCTGTGTAAGATAAAAGTAATTAATCAATCAGCTGTTATCGGTTAATCCTTTGATCGATGTTTATAATGTTGAATATTTACTCCAGACACAAGAAATGCCAAATGGGAACCTTTGTCGGTAATCTAAGTGTGTTACCACTAATTATACCTGTTATAAATTCATTAACTGACCATCAAGTGAATGATGACAAATAACATGTGTAGGTTTATACCACCTAACACGGGTTACAACAAGGGAGTATTAATTGCTGTATTGCATGTGAAAACTTATGGGCCGACACTGTTTTGAGAATACAAACAGATTTTGACATGACATGATTAAATATCGAGGTAAAAAACACAGAAATGGGATCAATTTGGATCAGTCATTATACAAATAGGGCCTAACGACACCAATCGATTTTGACAGAATCGCCTATGAAAACAAGTTGTAACTCGAAACTAGGCAAAGCAGGAGACAAAATTAAATGCCAGTAGATTGTGAGAACATATAGCTTTCATTTTCCACAACAATTGTCACGATTTCAGGTTTATACAAGCCTGTAAACAAGATAATTTACCCCCTAAAATGTAGATGAATTCTGCATCGGCCCTCAAAGCTATTCCTTATATGACGTCACAGAGTCGCGCCGCTCTGATTGGTTGAAATTTCGTTCGCGGGTGAGAATTGTGCACTGTTGTCAAAAAGGTCGATTTAAGTCAATTAAAGGTCGAAATGAGTAGTTTTAATGACGGGTTGCATTTATAACGATGCCAGTTAGTGATTTATGTATTTTTACCCCCTAGGGTTTATGTGACCTTTAAGACGAAGATGTGTTTTATTTTGGGAAATATTTTTCAGTTGTTCATGTGACCAGTGAGAAGCCCAAAATCATCCCTAAACCATCCCCAGACCCATGAAACAAGGATATGATGTGAATAGTTTATATTTGTTTATTCTCTTTTTCAGACCACCACTACCTCACATTCCCCATAAAGAAAACCTGGACAATATATTTAATCCGTAAGTAATTCATTGTATTGGTGATGAGTATCCATTGTCTGTCCAAGGGATGTATGAAGCCCATGGCAATAATATTGCTGGAACAATGCTAAAAGGGCTTAAAACCATACTCACTCACTCTGTCCAAAGAATACTGTCTATTGTATTAACTGACAGGTGTTAAGACATAGGAGGGAATACATTAGTATCATCAAACAAGTCAACATTGAAGTCCCTGTATGTGTCGTGCTAAGATCAGTAAAAAGACGTAATTGGCTACTAGAGATAATAACTTAATCCCTTCATGGTGTGGATGCACATCTGTCAGGGATCTGTAGGTATATGATTATTTTGCTGCTTTAACTGGTAACACTGATCTTAGTGTATGCCCTTCAGTCTTGATTGAATAAGCGATGTCCTCCCATTTGTGAGAATTCCCAGTTGTGAGACACATTAATTAATGGTTCGGTGCACATAGGTGGTGTTTCCACATCCCTACAATGAAAGTGGGATCAGCCATGTTGTTGAAGAGTATAGTCATTGATGAGTAGATTAATGAAATAGATTATCAAAGATTATATTTACACAGAAGAAATACTTCATTCAATATTTTATTTATTCAGAAGAATATGTAATTATGATAACACTTTGTTATTGACTATTATGAAGTTTGAAAGTCATTTTGGTTTAAACATATTTTATTATTTTATGAAAATGAATTGGGATTGGTGAACAAGCATTACTGCTTATGTTAACACCGCGCCCATGCAACATAAAATACAAAATGAAATGGAGGATGTGACGTCATCGATATTGACTATTGCATAATATATTTTTAAGTACATATAAATATATACAGATTACATCAAATACAACTATTCTCTAAGTAGTCATAATTAGAGAGTTTCAGTTGTGTGTGTCTAACAAGCTATTGTAGGAATATAAATCAATCATGAGAAGGTTGTTGAGTTAATTTAAGTATTTTCTTGAGAAAATTTGAAGCGTTGTGTCTTGATGATATAATCGTGGACGGATTCAACTATTTTCTGGTTTACACAAGGAGTAAATTCTTTGTTCCCATTCAAAATGGTATCCAGGTTATAACTGGTAGTGCCGGGTAAAAAGGATTTGGCAAAAGAGGCAGTTCGACTGCAAACTTGTAATTCAGAGTTATTTCTTAAACTATATCTTGTAGTTTCGGAGATGGAGTAAATCTGAGTAGGTAAATGAATTTCTCTTTCAAATGATCACGAAGTTACCTACACAAAGTGTTTCAGTTTTAAAGACATTTACCTGAGTATGTTAATTAATTTATCTTAGTAAGTTTCATTAAGACTTCCACAAGATTCAGTTACATAGCAAATCAGTAATTAGCTAGGGTTAATCCATTCTATCAGACAGGGGAGTATGGTGTGTTTTCTTTGTTAATTACCTACTCCACTGTCTCATAACTGGGAGTCTCACAATTGCGAGTTCTCACAAATGGGAGTAGACCGAATAAGCTGATGCAATGTAAAACTTTAACTCACTCACACACTTGATTAAATACAGTGCAAGTGATTCTCTAGCATTTGATTTGTTAGTGAAGCAGTTGCTTTGGCATTATTATTTCCATGAACCCAGAAACAATTGGCCCCTCCTGCTAACAGACTACTGTTTCCTGATTGGTTGATAATAGAAGGGGTGGGGCTTGTGTTGATATATTGCACTGAATGATGTCGCTGATTCCTGTTGTTCTACTTATGTGTTAATGATTAAATAAGCTGTCTGTGAAGTTATTATTGTTGACATATCTGTTTGATTGGCAGGGCGGTAGGGGAACCTGATTGTTAAAGCTTTCGCTCGTCACGCCGAAGACCCGGGTTCAATTCCCCACATGGGTACAATGTGTGAAGCTCATTTCTGGTATCCCCAGCCGTGATATTGCTGGAATATTGCTAAAAGCGGCGTAAAACCAAACTCACTCACTCACTGTTCGATTGGCATTTTAGAAGTTTGTGAGTAACAGTAAAGCCAGCAAAGTATGGATGACAACTTCTTTGTTATGAAGTGATGTTTCAGTATAGATCGTTATACTGTTACATGCGTTAAAGGATCCTACTGTCAAGCATCATCATTTGGGAAACATTTCGGTTTGAACATTTTTCGTAAACAGAAGAAAGGGTCGTGAAATGTGTGCAGCCAAAGAAGCACACATAGTGTTTCAGCGATTTCCTAGTTTCTTACTATTTGTTGTGTATTGTGATACAGTGGTATTGTCAGTATCAGTTGGTATCATGATTCATATTGTATCATGTCATCTCAAGCGAGACTCAGAACATGAATGTTCAGCTAATTAAATCATGTATGTTCAAATTTTGACGCATGTAACAAATGTATTGTAGTGAATTCTCACTGAGGTATACTTTTGTGAAACATTTGATCCACATGCCAATGGAGTATGAAAATATTGCCTTAGAGTGCAAACAGGTGGTTGTGATAACCAACATAAATCTTTCATAATGTCATCATGTCCATGCTTGTGTGAGTTGTTTGAGAAGTATTCCTCTATTCCTTGTGCAGAATGGCTAATAACAACCATCGAGAATTGATGCAGAATAAGATGGAGCTCATATGGGGTAAAGTCCTAACAGATGAAGAAAATCGCCAGTAGGTATACATTTATCTGACGTATTTCATGGTCTTATCGTATTTGGCACATTGTTCAGCCTCCATGTTTTATGATTCTGATTCTCAGTAGAATTCTACTGAGAAGGGGATGATCAGGCTTATACAAGAATGATGTCATGAGAAGGTCTTCATGCTATTGACCACTAGTATGCTTGGTTATTATTTACAGCATCTGTGAGTTAGTTGGAATATTGTTGGAAACAGTTTTCAAGTCAGTTCAATTAGAGCTAGAGTTATGCATGTTTGAACTTTTCTTTCCTTACCTTGAAACTGCAAGTCAAATATAAGGAGGATTGACAATTGCCATAAGTTTATCTATTAAGTTTGCACATAACACCAATATTGCACAGTAGCAATAGAAAATAGAGGCTTATGCAAAGTTCCTTATCCCTCCAGGTTAAAAGGTATTGATGTTAAACAACAATTATTACTGAGCTTGCAATTAAAGGGCCTGATAATTTCCTTAACATTGATAAATTGACTTGCCTCCACAAACTGGTAGCAACCTCCAGTCACTGACATAGAACACAACACAGTGTAAACTAGGTGTAATATTGCATATCATGAGTTCAGTTAAGACACTATATTTGTATGTAATTGTCTTATGTCTTATATTCAGGTTCGGAGCAAGCTCTGTCAACTGGGCATCCCCATTTGAGACATTTCCCAGATTTGTAGAGCTACTCAACCTACCAGCATACCGCTACAGTGTGTTACTAGGGATGGCTGTCAGTGTTGGTGGACTCACAGAGTCTTTGGTAGGTGGTCCTGTTGTTACAGTGTGTTACTAGGGATGGCTATCAGCGTTGGTGGACTCACAGAGTCTTTGGTAGGTGGTCCTGTTGCTACAGTGTGTTACTAGGGATGGCTATCAGCGTTGGTGGACTCACAGAGTCTTTGGTAGGTGGTCCTGTTGCTACAGTGTGTTGCTAGGGATGGCTATCAGCGTTGGTGGACTCACAGAGTCTTTGGTAGGTGGTCCTGTTGTTACAGTGTGTTACTAGGGATGGCTATCAGCGTTGGTGGACTCACAGAGTCTTTGGTAGGTGGTCCTGTTGTTACAGTGTGTTACTAGGGATGGCTATCAGCGTTGGTGGACTCACAGAGTCTTTGGTAGGTGGTCCTGTTGCTACAGTGTGTTAGCTAGGGATGGCTATCAGCGTTGGTGGACTCACAGAGTCTTTGGTAGGTGGTCCTGTTGCCACAGTGTGTTACTAGGGATGGCAGTCAGCGTTGGTGGACTCACAGAGTCTTTGGTAGATGGTCCTGTTGCCACAGTGTGTTACTAGGGATGGCTATCAGCGTTGGGTAACTCACAGAGTCATACAAGTGAGGTGTTGTGATACAACTGAGACTGTCACCCAACTGTCATACAACTGAGGAACTGTTTCTAAGCATCAACGAACCTGCCGACCAACTCACTGAATGAGTGACTGACTGTATTTCTTTGTATTGAAGGTGAAGCACTCCAGCAGTTCAATGTACAACTATCTGAGGGGCCACAACTACGAGGGCGAACAAATGGAGAAGTTTGTGGAGACTCTTGTACAGATCTTCAAGGACTTCCAGAAAGTAGACAGGTACATTAGATATGTCTTGAGTGCTAGGGGTGGGGTAACCAAGTGGTGAAGGCGTTCGCTCGTCACGCCGAAGACCTGGGTACAGTTCCTCGCATGGGTCGAATATGTGACACCCCTTTCCGGTGTCCGCCGTGATATTGCTGGAACATCTGTAGATGTCCTACCACAGAAATACTGTTCAGAGACTTCTAAATACCAAGTTGAATTTAAACAGTACTGTGTTTTATTTTGAATCTTTCATTGCAGATTTGACTTTAACTCACCTATAGAATATCCCTTCTTTGTGCTGAATATGTGAGGAAGAAATGTGTGGTGGTACTTAATTGATGGAAATCTCTCAACTTCCCCAAAGAAAGTCTTTAAAAGGCATTTAGAACAGATACACATAATGGGGAAAGTTATGGATTACAGCTTCTGCCATATGAGGAACACAACATTTCAGATTGTATTCTTACTCCTTTAACAGGTGAATGAAAGTTAGGAATCAGAAAGAAATGAAATGAATAAAATGCCTGTAGTAGTCCTGGATATTGTGAAGTCAAGGATGGTACATAGTGAATGTGAAACTTGGCATGATGTCTTCCTTCAGGGTGTCGGTGCCTCTACTGAAGATGATTGACCAGATGCTGTCCAAGGGCTGTTTCTCCTCCTTCACAAACACAGAAGGGTCAGTACAGGATCTTTCTATTTTAAAAATGGTACCATTAATTCTTGGATCATCCCATGCTTTATAATAATGTTGGTAGGCAGAGAACTGATGGCTATTTGTTGTGGTTCGGTGATAAAAAGTTTAGTTTCAATGATAAAAAGAACATTTTTTGCAAACAATGTCATCAATCTGGAGTAATCTTTACATGGGGCTTCAATTACAATGACTATTGGATAACCAAACTCCTAAACTTGTTTCCTACTTTATGATGTAACGCTTACGATTAACTTCTAGTGCAGTGTATTGTATATCCACTAGGGAGCCATTCACTGCCAATGGTGCCATAGGTTTGTTCAGATATCCATTCAAATGACAGTCTTGAGCGAGAGAAAATCTGTGCAAAGATACTGAATGGTGGTGAGTGTTTATCATAACACAGATGTAATACACTGGATAATTGGGGTGGAGTTAAGATTCATGTTATTTCATCTCTCTGCAGACATCCCTTCCCGCTTGACATGACAGAACTGGTGAAGAAGGAATTAGCTCGCAGTGGAGACCCCAACAAGTTGATGGCAGGAGCTGATGTGTAAGTTGCCAGTTTCAAATATATTCCATAGAGGCATGAGGCATGGATGGTTGTTTGTTTAATGTGTGACGATATGCTATGACTCCCTCAGCCTGAGGTGGTTCACGTTCCAGCTGTGCCCTGATTGTTGTGATCCTTGGTGTGTCTGCACCATGCTCCTGCCCAGTGCTTCACAACAGAAGTGGCAGCCACGTCATTTGGTGCTTTCTCACCAGAAGGAAGTTGGATATCACTCCCTCCATCCATCCCTCCATCCATCCCTCCATCACTCTCACTCACTCACTCACTCACTCACAACTCACTCACTCACTCACTCACTCACTCACTCACTCAGAACAGAGTTATATTTCTAGTTTATGTTAGACTGTTGCTTAGCTTGGGCATTGTGGCATACATTGAAAGCTGTAACACATGCACCATACTAATGTATGTTCATATTGCTGCATTTACACCATTGCATTAGTATCAGTATGCATTTCTGAACTCCCTAGTTTGTGCACAACCAATATAATTTGATCAGCCTTCATCCAAATGGGAACCTGTCCCCTAGGTAAACACAGGCAAGTTTCAAACAAAATCACTACACAAAGATGAATCCTCAAGTTTCATGTCCCATGAAAATTCTGTGGTCAGTCTCACTAGGATTGTATTTTTCCACTGCAGGTACTGTGGGCTTCTGGAATTCTCAGGGGACAACCGGAAAAAGGTGTTGCTAAACCTTGCCATGCTCCTTTGTCACAGATACCCAAGAGTAAGTATCACACAATGGGGGAAAAAAATCATTAAAATGTTTGTGGTCAAGTTATGGTGGGATAGTCTAGTGGTAGAGCTGTAGGCGGCATGTCCTGCTGATGACCTATGACTGGTTCACTGTGGGTATGCCTATTGTTTGTTTGTGCCCACTGCTATAGTGTTAAAACAGTGTTGCTAGAAGCAGGTCTATAACCATCATCTGCCCATCTGGGTGTCGTACAAAGGGGGGAGGTGGTGTGGCCTAATGGTTAAAGCGTTGGCTCGTCACGCCGAAGACCCGGGTTCGAATCCCCACATGGGTACAATGTGTGAAGCCCATTTCTGGTGTCCCCCGCCGTGATGTTGCTGGAATATTGATAAAAGCGGCGTAAAACCAAACTCAGTCAGTCAGTCGATTTTCTTAGCACAACCAGTTGTGTAGATCAATGCTCATGCTGATGATCACTGGATTGCCTGGTGCAGACTCGATTATTTACAGACTGCCGCCATATAGCTGGAATATCGCTGAGAGTGGCGTTAAAGAACAAACCAATCACAGCACAAACGTTTGATCGTAACTCCCAGACATTAACAACAGTCATTGCACTAAGGTAGTTTTGTACAACAGCATCCTGTTCTGCTGATTTTAAGCTTCATATATGAGAAAATACATTGACTACACAGGAAATATTTTGCTTTTTAGTTTTGATCCTGAATTAATGTCTTCAGCTTCTTGTATACATCTTCAGCTGATCACCATCTCTATATCTGTCTGACCCAGGTACGGAAGTCTACAGCCAACAAGTTGTATGAAGCCTTAGTGACATATGATGGTGTTGTATCTGATGAAAATCTGGACGAGGCCCTCAATGTACTTAGTGACACAAACTGGTGAGTTAAATTACTTAACAAACTGTTGTTGCAGAGCTTGGGAGGGTTGTCTGTGGAGGCCGCATCATTGAGAGCTTGGGAGGGTTGGAGGCCGCATCAGTGAGGAGGCTTCTGTGGAGGCCGATCATTGAGAGCTTGGGAGGGTTGTTGTCTACGGAGGCCGCATCATTGAGAGCTTGGGAGGGTTGTCTGGAGGCCGCATCATTGAGAGCTTGGGAGAGGCCGCATCATTGAGAGCTTGGATAAGGGTTGTCTGCGGAGGCCCTACATTGAGAGCTTGGATAAGGGTTGAAATATGGAAAATGTGCTTAAATAATGCTTTATTAAGATTCAAAATGCATAATGTTTTACTCTTGTGTCTGTTTATGTTGGTTTTTCTCCCATCCTTATTCAGCTAAAACAGGAATACACAATAGTTCAATGATGTGAATGTACATCAAAGGGAGGTAACTGTTGACAGACTGCCAGTTTACTCCAACACATTATATGTATGTATGATTTAGCTAGATCTCCCCAGGAGGTTGTGGCAGCTGAGTGAACTCTGCCTTTCCCAGTGACGGATGTGAGTGTGAGTCAATCACGTGTCAGTTCTCAAAAATAATTCACTTTCATTTCTTTACCACCTCGTTTCTGAGATGAACAAAATAAAACACAAACTGAACACAAGTATTTGCTCATTAGTACTCAGTTGTGGTGTACATGCCATGGAAGTGACATGAATTACAGTGTGTAAAATATCATTATTTACTTATTTCCATTCAGATTTGCCCATTCATGTTCTTTTCATGATACAGAAATGAGTAGGGCTGCATTGATTCACCCAGACCTCAATTCGATTCGATTTTCGATATTGGATCCTTCATACAAGTAAAACATCAGATTTCATTTAACTCTCAGTGTCGGCTTGTTTAGTGTGAAATCCATCGTCAACTTGGCGATGTCTACTAACAACAATTCACATTGGATTATTAGCCCGGTGTCAATCACCTTTCGCCTTATTTCAGCGCTCAAAACTACTCGAGTTGGAGTCAAAATTACGTTCAGGCTGTGTGCAAATAATTTAAATAGGTATTCAAATATCGAATCAAAATAGTGGTAATGGTTATCAAATATCGAAACTAAGGTGTCAGATTCGATTTTCGATGAATTGACACAAATTGTTGGAGCCCTAGAAATGAGAAATGCTGTTCCTGTCAAGGATTTAGAACACTTGTCACTGACCAGCTGGTTAGACAGGTCATCTGACCCTAAAGGAAGGTTTGTCATATCCTCAAACAGGGAGGTGTATGACCACTAAACTTCTGAGGGAATAGGATTAACAATTCAGTACATGTATCTATTTATTACAAGAATGCATCCTATGTATTTTTGTGATTCATGATGGCTGGCTTGTCATGGCTTCATGTCCCTATCTTCTATATGTGTTTTACCAATGGATATGACAGACATTGCAACTGTTCAGTTCTGTAGTTGAGCATTGTTTTAGTCATACTTATTAACTGGATCTACCAAACCAAAATTTTACCTTCCACTGTATCTGTTGCCTAATTGTTGAAGTAGTAATAATATGATGTATGAGTTTTAAAAGGGAAGTAACTCTTTGTAACAAATCACGCTCATCACGCCGAAGACCCGGGTTTGATTCCCCACATGAGTACGATGTGTGAAGCCCATTTCTGGTGTCCCCCCCCGTGATATGGCTGGAATATTGCTAAAAGTGGAGTAAAACCCAACTCACTCTATCATTGTGAAACAAAACAGTGCAGCGTCACATCATTTTCAACACATTTTACATCATTATATTATTGAAGATATATTTGCTGCAAGAAGAAAGCTATAAACTAAATAAAAATGAGTAAAAGATTTTCTGTGTTGGATGCAAGCACTGGGTGAAGTGTCTATAAATATTTGGTTTTAGTCTAGCCCTTAGTGATGTTGGTTGGTTAACATATAAGGACAAGACATTGTCCAGAAATTGAAGGCTTTTGCATCTAGGCAAATACTGAACTCATCTTGAAGCCTTTTTTTAAATGCCCATATATTGTTTGTCTCTGGGATTTACCTGGCTGAGCTCGGCAGGTATTCCAGGTTAGAATTGGTCCCCAGTAGGGAGTGGATGAGTTTAGTTTAGTGCACTCAGCAATATACCAGCTATATGGCAGCGGTCTGTAAATAATCGAGTCTGGACCAGACAATCCAGTGATTGACAGCATGAGCATCCATCTACGCAGTTGGGATACGATAACATGTCTCACTCAAGTCAGTGAGCCTGACCACCCGATCCCATTAGTCACCTCTTACGACAAGCATGGGTTGCTGAAGACAATTCTAACCCGGATCTTCGTGGGTTTGATCCCCAGTAACCTACACTGGCTGTAGGAGGTAACCGGATGGACCAGGTGGAGAAGATCCGGGACTTGATTGATAGTCAGTCATTGTACCATAGATTTCCTGAATCTTTAATGATTATTATGTTGTCCACTGTTATATAGCGAGAATGTTGTAGAGTGCTGCATTAAAACAACAACAAAGTGTGTTTGGTGAAACTCACAGTGGTCATGCATGTACCAACAGCAGTATGTATGTAGAATGCTATTTAACCTCTACCAGTGTAAGTACTAGTAACACTAATCACTGATAAAGGCTAAATATACACTTGGGACTGACAGTAATCATAGTTATAGTCATTAGTGTTGGGAATTGGTTTAAATCTCATAATTGATGATTGGTTCATTACAACCGATCAATCATCGAAAATAATTGGTTAGGTCATTTATCAAATGTTCCTGGTTATGTTTGTCAATGCACAAAAGGTAAAGAAAAAAACATGTAGTTCCTTTCGTTTTCTTTGCAAATTGCCCAAAATGCATTTACAAATTTCACATCTTTAAAGGATGACTAGCATGTTAGGAACATGAATTTCATGGAGTCTTTAAAATAAATTCAATCATGAATTGGAAGAGCTTGTAGTGCCAATGAAATCTAACAGACAAAACCAACCTTGTGAAAAATATTGTTATTGCAGACTAGTGTTCCAAAATTGATTGTGTTCGATTATGAGAAAACATGATTGATTGCTTGGTCGTTTTGTCATTGCGACCAATCTTCGATTATTTCAATTAATCGGACCACCACTAATAGTCATCCAGAGTTTTAAAACTCAGCATATTTGTACATGTGTCTGGAAATGGCCAAAAAATACAAACCCACATGTAAATGTGTGCACATGGATTTTTCTAGACTCGCTCAGAGGCGGATATTTGGACCCAAGTCTGAATCAAATGTTGGTAATAATTCCTGATAGTCATTACTGCTTTGCTTGTCACTCATAACAGCATCAGTAAGTAAGAAGAGGTATTAATTTATTGTAACATTTTTGCAATAACTTCAATGCAACATCTGAAACATTGCAATAACAAACATTAACACTTCTTGTGTTGGAATAAATCTGTCCCTTTTGAGAAAATCCCAGATCTGTACAAAATTGTTTGATCAACTCATCTACCAAGGGCCCTGAGTTTGGAATCCTGGTACAACTATTCCACAAGAAAGAGATTTTCATAATTTGTTTTAGATTATTCCTATTATCTCCAAGCTGTAGGCCAGGACACCACAATCTAATGCCTGTGTGCTTAGTGTCTGGTAAGTCTGTGGGGGAGGGCAATCCAGGTGTGATACTTGTGCTGATCTCTTTCATGTTGATAATATCCGTTAATTATTAGGATTATAGGATATTTAATTAGCGCACATATCCAGGCAACTAGTACATGCTCAAGGCACAGGAGTGTTCCCTTTGATCAACGGATGTCTTTTTTTCTGGCATTCTTTTAACCTCTTCAACTCCCTGGGGAGTATTCAACTCATGCTGCCTGTTAGGTGCAGCGAGTTATCACACAGCCTCATCCTCACAAGGTACCCATTTGCAGCTCGGTGAACTGGGACACATAGCCACTGTACATTGTCCAATGATACTGCACGTTACTATACCCGCAACTAGGTGTCTGCCCGTGTTCATGTGTCCACCATCTGGTCACCTACCATCGGATGAGTGGGTTCTTTTAAGTGCCCAGGGTTGTGTACTGCACACTAGGGGTTGTGACAACACTGAAAGAGCCTGCAAGTAATGTTAGCTCTACTAAACACAGTGTGTATTTCCATTCTAGATTTAGGCACAATACATGCCTAGTGTTGATAATTGTCTACTGTGCTCCATGATTAGGGTCAGATCAGAACTTCAGACACATATACTGGACAAAAATAGTTAGGGATACATGTATGTGTAAATTTTTAAATTATGAATAATGATCTATTCATTCATTGACACACTGATAAAATATCAATCATAAAAATACCAATATTCCTAACTTATTTTGTCCAGTATATGAATTCATATACATCAAGTGTGGAAACGATAGTGCCAGAATACCCTATTCAGAGATGATGAACCTGAATTGAGGCAACCAACAATGCTTGTGACGAATGGTTTCTTAAATTACTCATGTTAAAAAAGATTTAGCCATCCTTATTTAATAACATGATTGTGTGGTTTTGATAATAAGCCATCTTGTGCATTGCAGTCTGTTATCCAACCTTCCCATCACAAGTTGAACTAACATTAATTGGTTATTAATCAGTTAGATCAACTAGATCAATGACATGTCTAAATTACGGCTGATATATTTTAGCAACAATAATGTATGTCATGCCGCTGTATTTGTACAATTTGGTTCAAACTGCAATGTTTAATAAAAATAATAATACTGAACATTTACATAGTGCCAAATCGAACCACTAAGTGGGCTCAAAGCTCAATGTTTCCATCATATCAAGAATTTAGGGTATAATTTAGGAATCATAATGTGGGTATTCCTTGTGATTTAAAACAGGTAACATTCAGTTATAAGGAGACACTGACTGCCCAGTTGTCTAAGGCACCACAATTAGCTGATCAGAGTTGCATCCCTTGGGCATGCCAGGAACCTACGAATGTGGGTTTGAATCCAGTTTGGGCTTGGTTATGTTTCTGGGTTTTACAACATGATACTCATATGTGGTTTTCATGAAAATGGTTGACATCAGAGACATGTATCGGTTGACAAGAGAGACATGCATCGGTTGACATCAGGAACATGTATCGGTTGACATCAGAAACATGCATCGGTTGACATCAGAGACATGCATCGGTTGACATCAGGAACATGTATCGGTTGACATGAGAGACATGTATCGGTTGACATGAGAGACATGCATCGGTTGACATGAGAGACATGTATCTGTTGACATGAGAGACATGCATCGGTTGACATCAGAGACATGTATCGGTTGACATCAGAGACATGCATCGGTTGACATCAGAGACATGCATCGGTTGACATCAGAGACATGCATCGGTTGACATCAGAAACATGCATCGGTTGACATCAGAGACATGCATCGGTTGACATCAGGAACATGTATCGGTTGACATCAGAAACATGCATCGGTTGACATCAGAGACATGCATCGGTTGACATCAGGAACATGTATCGGTTGACATGAGAGACATGTATCGGTTGACATGAGAGACATGCATCGGTTGACATGAGAGACATGTATCGGTTGACATGAGAGACATGCATCGGTTGACATCAGAGACATGTATCTGTTGACATGAGAGACATGCATCGGTTGACATCAGAGACATGCATCACTTCAGGCTTTCCCCAGCTCAGATTCATGTATGTTTACAGTGCATTGTGCTAGAATTATACATGGAACTTGATGTGAAGTAGTTCCTCAGTCCCCAAAATAGTTCTAGTGTGTTGCAGAATGTGGATCAGATGGTCAAAATGTCTTCTGAATAGCAACATAACTTGAAAGAGCAATACCAACATGGATGACCAGATCTTGGTGTTGCTCTCTTGTCTGATGTCATGTTGTTGACTAATCTAACCACTAGACGCTCCATCCAGGCTTCGTCACTGACGACCAGGCCGCCTCCGTGGTGTAGTGCTTACAGCGGCGACCCAGAGAGCGGAAAGGCGCGGGTTCGATCCCCGGCCGCGTCATTCCAAAAGACGTTAAAATATGGTACTTGTTGGTGCCTGCCTAGTGCTCGGCATTAATATGCACAACAAGGACTGGTCGGCTCGGAGTCAGTATAATGTGTCTGAGTGGGGTATTCATGCTTCACTGCGGCATGGTACCTCAGTGAGCTAGCACTATAAAACCAGCTTAAGTCTGGGCTAGTACAAGCAGCCACACATACCCACGCATGCACATCGTCATATGAGCGAAATATTCTGAAGTACGACGTTAAACCCCATTTCACCTCACCTCACTCATCATTGACGACTAAGTTAATGAGCTGGGATATAATTCTTACCAATTATTTACAGGTCACTGGTATAAAATAACAAGTAAACATATGTCCTGAATTATGTTTAAGTGAACCAAGGCTGTTAAACATCATGATAAAGTTGAATAGCTTTAAGACTGTTATCTTAGAAACAAAGCCCCTTGTTCAGCAAATTGATTTCTTGCACAATAAGAATTACACTTTGTTTGACACGTCTGTATCACTTCAGTTTGGGGTTCTTGTTTACCCTTGTTTGTCATGTCTTGCAATGTCAACACAGTCTGAGGCTATAAGTTTCTCATGACGTCATGATGCCATGAGCAGCAGTCTCATTAAACACAGCAAACATGGATTGTGACATTTCTTGGTTAACACTGTTCTATAAATGAAACGAATATTTGTCCTGTACTTGTGAAGCCAAACATCAGATTGGCTTTCAGCTTTATTGTGTTACCCTCCATTGTTCTCTGTTTTCATTATTGACAATATGGGAATGTTGCTTGATGGATTTCATTAATTCTCCATGTTTCCAAATTAACATTGCTTGTCCCAGCCAGCATGTTTCCAATCTGTTAAACAAACACTTCAGGTTATTTAACTTTTATTACATTGAAGGGGCGGTGGGGTAGCCTAGTGGTTAAAGCGTTGGCTCGTCAAGCCGAAGACCCGGGTTCAAATCCCCACATGGGTACAATGTGTGAAGCCCATTTCTGGTGTCCCCTGCCGTGATGTTGCTGGAATATTGCTAAAAGCGGCGTAAAACCAAACTCAGTCAGTCAGTATTACATTGAAAAGGTCATGGGTTACCCAGTTGACAGACTGCAGTTTGGTATGCAGAGTTAATTCCCCTGGCGATGCCATGATTTAAATTCAATCACTAACTCACTCACTCCCTGTACATATTTCAAGGTAATTTTGTATCTGTGTGCAATTTTGATAGATTTAAGATACAATATCCAGTTGTGAAGAAGCTAGCTGTAATCCTGTGTCCATTTATGATTCAGGTGGACGTGCAATCAGTCAAATCTCCCATCACTACTGTTTGTGTCAGATTTAGTCCCACTGATCAAATATGTGAAGATATCTTTATGGAGTGGCTGGTCAATATCCTAATTTATGACAGGTCTTAATCTTTGTTAGCTGATGTCCTTTACTGACTGCTAGCTTTACTTAGGTATCATTAATTATCTGCATATTTCAGTAATTTCATACACTCCGTGAAGATTCGGGTTAGAATTGATCTTCAGCCACCCATGCTTGTCGTAAGAGGTGACTAAGGGGATCGGATGCTCACTCACTCACTCACTCACTCACTCACTCACTCACTCACTCACTCACTCACTCACTCACTCACTCACTCACTCACTCACTCACTCACTCACTCACTCACTCACTCACTCACTCACTCACTCACTCACTCACTCACTCACTCACTCACTGGAAAAAAATGTTTATTTAATTATTTTGTTTCCATGGTGTCCCCCGACGTGATATTGCTGGAACATTGCTAAAATTGACGTAAAAAACATAATCACTCACTCACTCACCCCAACGGTAGTGTGTCTCATGACAGTACCTTGACCTTTTTCAAGTGCAACAAAACATGCTGTAACATGTAGCTGATTGGATGTGTTCATCTTTTCAAAGGATTTCAAGTAAAGGATGAGTACTCAGTCCAAGCAAAAAACGTTTTTGTAATCGTCATGAAATAGCCGTTAGTTTACCTTGGTTTGATCAAGGCCAGGTACAATGGGATCCTGAAGTGTTTGGATAATACGAACTGTACTGAATAGCATAGCAGGCTGTATTAGGTGAACTTTCTAATCGGCCAATCACGTTGAGGCTTCTAACTTGTTGGTACAAATCCGCACAGCATTTAGACAAGCTTGTCTCCATATAGAAAATATGAATATGGTTGGGGATATCTGAATGCAAACAAATAAAGCATCTGTTATTTTGTACAGATCTTTTTGTCTTGTGTTGTTTTTGAGTGCACTTGAATCAACTATCATGTATCATGGCATTTTCTATTAAGGGTATACATATTTTTGTTTTATAGTGTTTATCCTGTGCTAAGATAAAAAAGGTTTTAGAGAGCTGATTGCCTCAAGAACCCACATGTCCTCCATTTGGATTGGGCAGTCAACAAGTTTGCTTGGAGGTTCAACTGACATGATGTCCAAGGGAGGTGTCCTCAAATCTGGAATTATCTTTGAGCTTAAAAGATCTATTTTTTAATAAAAATGCAAACTTGCTTCCTGGCAGTGAGATTATGTAAACTGTGAGTTTATCAAAGATGTTTACTACCCAAGGATTGTCAGCCACATGCCTGAGCTCCTGGGTTGAAATAAAGGTGGGAAATGATGATGACCTGCGTCACCTTGGCGTGATAAAACTGAAATACTTTGTTTACGGGGCGTTAAAGCCAACCTCACCATTTATTATACCTCATTTTATGTGTAAGTGTAAAAGTTGAGTCTTATCGTGTGTTATTCAAATACCATTAGTTCATCCCATCCTAATTTTTATCAATATCTCATATTTCATGATGAGATGATAGCATGTTTGTTCAGCATTTTTGAGTCACGTGAAGTCAGTTCTCTTGTTTCTTCTTTCTGGTGACCGAAATGTTTTTTCTCCTGGCTATGTTACTGGGCACTGGAGATGTGACTTTTAAGTACTGGTATGCAATCCTTGAAATGCAATCTTTGATGTTGAAAAGAGATCAAGGAAATCTTTGGATTTTTTAGTAGCAATTATTTTAACAAAGAACACAAACTTGAAACTATTATTTCACTTCCATCTGTTGACCGATCATTGGATTGATATGATGAATTTATAAAATATGAAACTGAGCTGAATTTTCTTACAGTGGTTACAGCACTTAACAATACAATCCTAGTGTAATTTTTCATATTTCCTTAATGTTGTTTTATAAACTAGATTAAAAATGTTCTTTGATCTTTTTCATGGAGAAAATAAACAGGAGATAACCTTTTCAAATGAATATGAAACTCTTCCTCAGATACTATCTGCCTTGCAACAAATTCTGCTTTTTAGAATCTTACATATTTGCCACCAAATGTTAGAACCTGAGAGCTATTTACTGTGGAATGATTGAAACGTAACACTCTATTCAAACAGATCTGATGACATGAATGGATTGTAACAAATCGTGATTGGTATTTGGAATTACAATCATCTTGTTTTACAGTGTTTTTTCTGCTTCAAATATATGCAACAAAAGAAATGATTATCCACGTGGGATGCCTTTGATCCTCGATGATGTAAATGTCAGCCATGATTCGAGTTCATGATTACCTGATCAAGTAACCTTCAACTTTGTAATTTCTCTATTCCCTATTTCCGTGGTGGGAGATCGCCTTTCCTCTGATCGCTTTGATCCATAAGTGTCCAGTAACATCATTTCGAGAACATATCTGAGTTTCAGTGTGATATAGCATAGCTGTTTTTGTCTCTTATTTATTTATTTTTTACTTTTTTTGGGTAGAAATTTAAGAATAATGTTAAAGGTCATGGTTTCTGTGAAATGTGAGAATTTATGGAATTCACTTAAAATCCAGTTTTGAATTAGTATGTTTGTTCCGAGAATGCATAAAGTACTGACTAGAAGTAATTTGCAAACATTGATTATCTTCAAACAGTGCTTTTAGGAAATTATTCATGTTTTTCATTATTTTGTTTTTTATGTGCATGGAGTTTGTCAGTTGATAACAGAGTAAGTAGATAAAATAATAAATAACAGTTAAAATATCCTACCATGAGATGTTCAGGTCCTTGTAATATGTTGTGCCATGACATCGGTTGTGTCGATAGCGACTGATTAATAGGTCAATTAATGTTGCCACAATCGTATTTAATGAAATAATTCTCAGAACCTTTGTATCTCAGAAAAATGTCCTTAGCATTTATTTCTACCGTTTACTTGAACTTATATATAAACGTGATATACCTTTTTCTAATAATAATATGTGTGCGCAGAAGAGTTTCCAATTTCTGTCGTTTCAAATGACTTGAATTTAAAGGGTGAGAATTTATGGATGTCAACTTCTTTATAATGAGGAACATGACGTTTCGGAGTATGTTTTTACTCCTTGCTCCTTGCTCAAGTGCTGTTGATAGATCTTCCTGCATCATCTCCCTGTTTTATGTTGTATAAAGTGTTTGAATCGTATTTCCGAGATGTAACATCGTTTTCTTTATAATAATGCATAATTTCTCACCCTTAATGCATTGCGCTTCTAAATTCCGAGGGGCAGTGGGATGGCCTAATGGTTAAAGTGTCCGCTCGTCACACTGAAGACCCGGGGTTCGATTCCCCATATGGGTACAATGTGTGAAGCCCATTTTTGGTGTCCACCTGTCATTCATTCACTCACTCAGACCTGAATTCATTATATAATTTTGTGGGGGGAAAAGAGAGCAGCCCTTTAGTCCTTCCCACTGGGGATAGTTTTCAGTTCCGTGATAAGACAAATGTCAAGTTTCACTGTATCCTATCTCTGCCTTACTGATGTCAAATAGCAACAAGGTATAACACTACAGCCTTATGTCTACCTCATAGTCAAGTGCATTGGCTGAACCATGTTTCCTTTGTAGCAGTGTCTTTCGTCTGTGAAATTAAAAAGAACTTGTTTCTTGTTCAAATAGAGCTTTTGTTTCTCAAGACGAGAGAAAACGATGTTATCTTTGAGTTGCGATAACCTCCACCAAGCAGATATATGTTTGTTTCTGTGAGTTGAGGTGAAATGAGGGGTTAATGTTGTGTTGAGATTATTTCACTTATAAACCAGTGTGCATGCACATGTGCGTGTGTGGCGGACTGTACGCATCCTGACATCTGCTGGTTTTATACAGCCAACCCACTGCCATGCCACAGCTGAACAAGACTGACATTTAGTCCCAGAAATAAAGTTATCTGATTTCAAAATATTTAAGAAATATTTATCTGCAAAAGAATCCCAGTGGAACCCAGAACAACTCTATATTACTAAGAGAATCTAGACTTGCCAAATCACTCTAGACCTGAGTAGGACTCCTATGTGTGAGTGAGTGAGTTTAGTTTTACGCCACACTCAGCAATATTCTACGCAATTGGGATACAATGACATGTGTCAACCAAGTCAGTGAGCCTGACCACCCGATCCATGTTGGCCATATGGTAGTTCTATATCGGTAGGAATTTTAAATGCCTGGTGATTTGCAGAACAGTAGTCATCTACAGTAGATGAACCCAGAACAATTCTAAATTACTAAGAGAATCTAGACTTGCCAAATCACTCTAGACCTGAGTAGGACTCCTATGTGTGAGTGAGTGAGTTTAGTTTTACGTCACACTCAGCAATATTCCAGCTATATGGCAGCAGTCTGTAAGTAATTGAGCCTGGACCAGACAATCCAGTGATCAACAGCACGAGCATCGATCTACGCAATTGGGATACAATGACATGTGTCAACCAAGTCAGTGAGCCTGACCACCCGATCCCGTTACTGAAGATCAATTCTAACCCGGATCTTCACAGGTTTACTCCTATGTAATTTATTCCCTAGAGTCTACACAAGATGACTGACTATATAGACACTAGACCATGAGACTGCAGTATGTCGACCACCCGATCCCGTTACTGAAGATCAATTCTAACCCTGATCTTCACAAGGTTTACTCCTATGTAATATATTCCCTAGAGTCTACACAAGATGACTGACTATTTAGACACTAGACCATGAGACTGCAGTATGTCGACCACCCGATCCCGTTACTGAAGATCAATTCTAACCCTGATCTTCACAGGTTTAAATTTATTCCCTAGAGTCTACACAAGATGACTGATATATAGACACTAGACCATGAGACTGCAGTATGTCGTACTTACCCCTGATCCCGCTACTGAAGATCAATTCTAACCCTGATCTTCACAGGTTCCTACATACAAGATGACTGACTCAGTATGCTCCACCAATTCGATCCTGTTACTGAAGATCAATTCTAACCCTGATCTTCACAGGTTTACTCCTATGTAATTTATTCCCTAGAGTCTACACAAGATGACTGACTATATAGACACTAGACCATGAGACTGCAGTATGTCGACCACCCGATCCCGTTACTGAAGATCAATTCTAACCCAGATCTTCACAGGTTTACTCCTATGTAATTTATTCCCTAGAGTCTACACAAGATGACTGACTATATAGACACTAGACCATGAGACTGCAGTATGCTCTAACCACCCGATCCCGCTACTGAAGATCAATGAAGATCCTATGTTCTAAAGTCTACACAAGATCTTCACAGGAAGATTTACTCCTATGTAATTTATTCCCTAGAGTCTACACAAGATGACTGACTATATAGACACTAGACCATGAGACTGCAGTATGTCGACCACCCGATCCCGTTACTGAAGATCAATTCTAACCCAGATCTTCACAGGTTTACTCCTATGTAATTTATTCCCTAGAGTCTACACAAGATGACTGACTATATATACACTAGACCATGAGACTGCAGTATTGTTGGCCACCACTTCAATCCCGTTAGGACTGAAGATCAATTCTAACCTGCAGGATCTTCACAGGAAGAATGGCAAAATTTAAAACTTCAGATCAGAGTTTGGTTTTAGAAGCAAAAACTTCAGATCAGAGTTTGGTTTTAGAAGCAACACGAAGTTTAATGGCCAGTTTAACAGTGCAACACTTTTACATTTCTATACCCGTGAAGGTTCGGGTTAGAATGAATCTTCAGTAACCCATGCTTGTCGTAGGAGGCTACCATCGGGATTGTGTGGTCAGACTCGCTGACTTGGTTGACACATGTCATTGTCTCCCAATTGCGTAGATCGATGCTCATGCTGTTGATCACTGGATTGTCTGGTCCAGACTTCGAATTACTTACAGACTGCTGCCATATAGCTGGAATATTGCTGGGTGTGGCGTAAAACTAAACTCACTCAGTTTACATTTCTATTGCATAGAAGTATAAGGCCTTAAATTGGCTGAATACTGCTGAAATATTCATTCATGGGTATCTACTGACTTGCTACAAGTTACAGCTTTTCTTTTTGGGGGTCCTAACTATTGCACATACAAGGATGTGAGAGTCAATGGAAACAAATAGAAAACAACTTGATTGATCTGTCAAATACATTGAATAGATCCTCTCACTAGAATGTATATTTGCTGAGTGTATACTTACACTGTAATTAGCATTCAAGTGATCAATGTGTCCCTCAGACCAAGCCTCAGAACGATTTATCTTTGTGAGTTGTCTAACCCTGACAAGTGCTCTGCACCATCATTGTGAGATAATCATGGCTGATTTATTTGTGGGAAGACTCGTTCGCTGTTGTAGCTTACGTTACACTGCAGATATCTCTAGCATCCCTTTTGAGAAATGTTGCAAGCCACAGTGTTTACATGAGTTAGCGAGTTTATGCAGTTTCTACAGTACATGCTGGATAACTAGGCAGTTTCAAAAGAGACAGCTATATGTTCCCCAGGAACATTTCTAGTGAAGCAGTGGATGTTGTACTTTGTGCCTTGTTTGAAGCTGGGACTTTGCATCTATTTTATTTACCCTATTAGTAAAGTTAACTGTTAACCCTTAGATTGATATGCATCATGCAACGTGCATTATTTCTTTGAGAGGCATTTTTCGAAGTTGTAAAGATGAAGGAAAACCAAGTTCTATGGATAGGCAACTTCTTTATTACAATGAGTGCGACGTTTTGGTGTATGTATAGAATGACTTCAAATTGATTGTCTGGACTTCCAGTTTGTTCAAACCTGGTCACCTTTGAGATCTGTGGTAGCTACAGATACTGAATCTCAACAAAAAGTAGGATTGGAAAGAGGATTTAAGCAAATATGTTCATGATTTTGTTCAAGTGAAAGGGTTGTTTGGTTTAATTAGAATAGTTATGAAGTCTAACAGTGTATTAAGGTATTTGTATGACAGTGAAAACAGTAATTTTGGTCTGGCTTGCAGATTATGTCTTCAGAATGTGTCTAATGTAAAAAATTATTGACCATTTACACAGCACCGATTCTCCATCACTAAGGGGCTATTGCAGAGTATAAACTCATATCACCCTAGTAAACAGATCCACAAGCACACAAATTACTTGATGCCACAGTGCAATATACCATTTGATTTGATTTATTCTCTTATAGGCATTAATGGAGAATCGGTGCTGTGTAAATGGTCAATAAGTTTTATTATCCCCTATTACAATGAAATTAGCATAGGTTATACATTGTTATACAAGGAAGTGTGTCATGTGTTTTATGTGTGCTTTTTTCAGATTATAACTGAGGTATTATCCTACCTGCACATATCGCCTAAACAGTCGTGTGTGTTTTAGCATTTACAGATTCCCATGTATCTTTTCTGGGAAACAATACAATTGAAAGTAGTGTTGAAATCTTATCAGTAGTTTCACTAATGAATTTTGACATATAAGAGTTGTTGATAGTGATGGGACTCTCATACTGTCATGGATCAGCTATTGAATGGCTAGACTAACGCTTAGTCTCTGAATATATATGATTTTCATTGTAACAAATGAACCCATTTAAATCGAAAAGGAGCCCCAGGAGACCAGAGGTCCTGAACCTGGGGAAATATGGACTTGCGTCATTTAGAGTTTTAGCATTGCAGGGAAGGCAGGGTTGTAGGGAAAATAATGTGGTTCAGGGACTGTGAGACAGACTGTTGAAGGTTCTACCATCTGGCCTGCACAGAAACAGTGAAAAAACAAGCTTTGTTACATATAAAACCAACTCATAAACTGGAATATGAGAAAAAACAAACATTTAAAGAATAACCAATTACTGATTATTTGTAAGATCCTAATCTTACTGTTCAACATTAATTCATAAGGGACAGATAATGCATATTTCAGAATTACAAGGAAGCAGTTCTTGATATTCCACATAGTTTTCTTATTGCAAGTATTCACTTCAGCTCAGTAACTGTATTGTTGGAACAACGTCACATTAAGTCATGTGGGATGTCCTGAAGAACGGAAACATTCACCCCAATCATCAACTCTCCGCAAACAATAAAAACAGTTGTATAATTACTGTAATATGACCAATCAGCCAGAAACAAAAAGTGATTCTACTAAGTGCAAATTCCTGGAGCTAATTACTGATATGTTCAATTTAGTCTCCTTGACGCTACAGCTAAAGAAGCTGATCTTGTGTCTAAATATATTCTGATAAATACCCAAGAAATGATTCCACATGCACCACATGCGAATGGAAAATTCATCTGAAGCTTGCAGCATCTACTTACTTAATTAGTTGTCAATTACGGTAGTCAGATGCTAGTTCATGCTTCATGCTTCAGTGGTCAGCTGGTCACCCTGAACAGCTGGGGTCAGACGGACTTCAGAGGAGAGTGGGAAGCGTTATTAAAATGAGAACTGAAGAGATTTAGGATATCAGGGGCTTCTTGAATGAAAATGAGAGCCGTAATGGGTCTACCATATGGTTATGTAAGTCCAAGCAGGTTCTATCATAAATGTTTTCCTGTAGTGTTGATATTCTGTGTTGAAAGTAGTTCTCAGTTTACCAGAAATTGTTGAGTGGGATATATATTTAGTAGGGCTGTGTATTGGCAAATAAATTGTATTGCAATATATTGCGATTCTGGTACCTGTATTCCGATATGTATTGCGATATACTGTTGGTGTGTTTGTAGAGTCACTGGAGAAGCCTTTAACAAAACTTATCGTAACATTTGAAATGTTAGGTGAGGGCTGAAATATCTGATCTACCGATTGATCAAATTCATGTTTTATTACCCATCTTATTACAAGATCATGAGCCTTATAACAATATTTAGAGGTAATGTCAAAGATTCCTGTGACATTGCTGTACATTTGAGTAAAATTATGTTGCCTTAGCTATTTTTGCTAAAAAAATGTTTTGTCTTACTGAATGTCCTGTTTTTGGAGTTTTTGTTTTTAAACCCTACAAACATGTTTGGAGAACTAGAGTAATGTTAAGCCATGTTTGTTTATATCTTCATATGGCCCTTTTCCAGCCTCGAACAGGGAATAATACAAGAAGGAATCAGAACCTCGATGGTGTGTGTGTGTGTATTTAGGTGTACTGTTAAATTTTTGCTAATGAAAAAAAAATCCAGTGTTCCATCTAAACACTGAACTATGCTGTTTGAGCCTAAGTTTTCCCAGCAAACATTGCCTGTCTGGCTTGGCAAGGGTCTGCCAATGGGAGATAGTTTGGACTTGCATCCTCACGACAAACCTGACGTCATCTCAGTACATGCTCTGGTTACAAGCGATGTTGTTATTGTCAGTAGTTCTGATCTGACAAGACTGTGACATTACCTAGTGGATAAAGTGTGTCATCATGCAAAGACCTAGGTTTGATTTTCTACTCGGAAACAATCTCAGTAACCATTTTTGGTGTTCCTTGGCTTGATATATTGGGGACTCACTCACTCACTCACTCACTCACTCACTCACTCACTCACTCACTCACTCACTCA
This sequence comes from Haliotis rubra, assembly GCF_003918875.1. Classification (NCBI taxonomy): domain Eukaryota; kingdom Metazoa; phylum Mollusca; class Gastropoda; order Lepetellida; family Haliotidae; genus Haliotis; species Haliotis rubra. The sequence goes on from NW_025767634.1 coordinate 3,972,460, forward strand.
CTCACTCACTCACTCACTCACTCACTCACTCACTCACTCACTCACTCACTCACTCACTCACTCACTCACTCACTCACTCACTCACTCACTCACTCACTCACTCCTGACTTGTTTTTTCTGAGGAATATGTTGAGTGTTTGAATGGTGGTATGCTGTGTTTCCATGGTCATGGTTAGGTGTACTTTAATGTCGTGTCACTGGGTCCAGCAACATCGATTTCTCAGTCAGAATAAAGATGAGGTAATATCTGTTATTTGTTCACGGAGGCCACTTAGTGTTGATTGCATGACCGGAAAGAACTATTGATGACAGATATTAACTGTCACATAACACTGACTTGAGGGCCTCATTTCACTAAGTGATATCTGCACTGACTGTCGTAACTCCCTTACTTTAATAGACTGACGGTAGTTGTAGGCTAGGACGGCTTTGTTGAAAGAAGGGCTGAATACTTGGAATGTGTTTGTTTGTGATGACATTAAAATATGTAGCCGAAGACTCTATTGAAAACGGATGTACAGTTATTGAAACCAGAAATTGTGTTTTCATCACCAGTGAACAGGAGGCTGACAGTGGTGGTTTTGTGAGCTGCATCTGTTGGTTAACTGGAGGCTTTATGGAAGTGACACTCTTGGAACCTGAGTCTTCTCTCTGTTTCTCAGTACCATAGGAGTGCTTGTGCAGTGAAGTTAAACCTCGACAACATGCACCACATACACACCATCGTAATGCTGTATACTTTCCAGTTGTTTTTAATAGGGCTGCAACGAATACACTATGTGGCGAATATGATACGTATCATGAATAGTGGGTAACGAATACGAATAATTATTCACGAATACAATATTGTAGTTAAGTGATTGATGTACAATATGGAACGCCCATGTTGACAGTTGTGATTTGTCACAGCATGCTAGCAATAACCAGTGATCTCATGACACTCAAATTTGGTATGTAATAGTTATAATCGACAGAACCATGTGCAGTCTTGGCAAACTAACATGACTTGCCGCTACTCAAGACTAGTACATATTCAATTCTTGCACATCTCACTTTCCAAAAGTACACAAGGGTTCAAGTAAAACATGCTCCCTTAAAAAATCGTAAATATTCGTTAATATTCGGTTCTGGTGACCACGAATAACTAATTGAATTCATGAAGGGCTACGGTTCGATTCACCGAATATGCGAGTGAATCGTTACAGCCTAAGTTTTTAACACCATACTCAGAAATAATATAGCGGACCAGATGTCATGACTCGTGTGGATACTATGACATACAAGTCAACAAGCTTGACCACACGATCATGTCAACAGTCTCCTCCTTTGACAAGTATGGCTGCTGAATACCAGTCCCAAGCAGTCTTCACTGCAAAGGAGCAATACCTTTCGGTTTGGTGTTGAACCCATCTCACTTACTTCTGGCCTTATCTGACTATACATGGCCCAGTGGTCTAAGGTGATATGATGATTTGGGGGGGGGTGTCACCCAATTTGTTCTGGAGAGCTAGGTGGGTCATCAATTTTGTACACAAGTACTAGGGGGTCACCAATTTTGTACATAAAAGTATGTTTAAAATTATGCTTAGAAATTATGGGAAGGGGAGGGGGGTCATTGATTTTGTACATGGCATGCAATTTTGTACACAAGTACTAGGGGGTCACTTATTTTGTACATAAATTTTAGGGGGGTCATTCACATTGTACATGCTTCTCCATAAAATCATCACACACACACACACACACACACACACACATAGTCATAAATTATGAACGGTACCTTATCATCCTTGATCCGTCAGATCCAAATCCTTGATCCGTCGTCAGATCCAAACCTCCTTCTACCCAAGAGGCAAATTTCTACAACAGTGTTTCCTTAGCTTCAACCCAGATTCATTTTCCATGCAACATGTAACTGAAAAACTGTTGATTGGTGTAAAACCAACTCCCATTCTGTAGCTTGGCATAATGACACCTCTTTAAGTAACAATTACAAATATAATGTAGATTTCTTGATACGTTTATGTCAATTTGACGTGCTTAATTCAACAAATACCGTAAGTCCCTTCAAGCCATGGAGTTAACAGTGTTTGAGTCTGTCTTCGCGACTGGTCTGTTCAAACATAGACATGATGGTTCCATGGTAAAGTCTGGGGCCGTGTTCCACAAAGCAAGTATAACACCAAGGTGATCATAACTCCCATGCTTTAACATAGACCAAGGTAGCATTAAGATCAATTTGTGAAATAGTCCAGTTCATCTATGTTGTAGCCTTACAGTATGATGTTCCTGTTGATTGATTCATACCTCTATCATGGAGTGATAATTGATAGTGAATTTTTGTATGAATTATTACTCCATGGTAACTTATTATAGAGTAATAATTCATACAAAAATCAATTATTAATTATTACTCCATGATACCTGTGCGATGACGATCTTCGCGGCAGGTGTGTTCAAACTGACATGATGATGCCGTGGTAAAGTTCCTCAAGGCGAGTATAACACCAAGGTGATCATAACTCCCATACTTTGACATAGACTTGTGACCATCTTCTAAGGTGAGGTGAGGTGAAATTGGGTTTGACGTCGTGCTTGAGAATATTTCGCTCATATGACGACGTGCATGCGTGTGTGTAAGTGCGGCTGCTTTACTAGCCCAGACTGAAGCTGGTTTTATAGTGCTAGCCCACTGAGATACCATGCCGCAGTGAAGCATGAATACCCCACTCAGACACATTATACTGACTCCGAGCCGACCAGTCCTTGTTGTACCCATTAATGCCGAGCGCCAGGCAGGGACCAACAAGTACTATATTTTAACGTCTTTTGGTATGGCGCGGTTGGGTATCGAACCTGCGACCTTCCGCTCTCCAGGCGGACGCTCTAACCACTACACCACGGAGGCGGTCCGTGTGACCATCTTAGCATTAAGATCACTTTGTGGAATGGAGCCCTGTTCCTCTGTGTCAACAGCAGCCTTTCAGTACGATGTTCCTGTTGGTAGTGTTTGATTCATACCTCTGTGATGACGTTCATCATTCCGGCAGGTTCTTAAAACAAGATGAAAGCAAGAGGGCGATATATTCACAGGAGTCCTGTTCATATAAACAGCGAGAAATCTTCAACAATGTCCTATGTGTGTTCTAATCGATGATTGGGGTAATCTAAGAAGACAGGAATTTCTTAAGCACACGCATAAATCTGCTTGTAATGTGTGACTTGCTGTAAGGAATCTTTTGCATTTGTCTGTGTGTATGTGTGTAGGCTATCCACATCTGTCCCAACTGTCAATATTGGTCTAGGTTCTACATCAACACAGTCCTGCACTCTTCTGCACACAGAGGTAGGACAAAGGCAGTGTCTATATGTGCTGCAGATGGCGGCTCTGTACTATGTATAGATGTTTGTTAAACCTTTACATGTTTTGTTAAACTTCTGGAGAGCAAATTGTTAAACTTTTCTCAGATGCTGTAATAGTCAAACCTCCTGAGGGTCTGTGGGGTAGCTCAGTGGTTAAAGTATCTGCTCGTCATGCTGAAGGCCTGGGTTCAGTTCCCCACATGGGTACAATGTGTTAAGCCCATTTCTGGTGTCTCCCAACGAACGTGAAATTGCTGGAATATTGCTAAAGCGGGATAAAACTAACTCACTCACTCACTCACTCACTCACTCACTCACTCACTCCTCACTCACTCACTCACTCACTCACTCACTCACTCTCACTCACTCACTCACTCACTCACTCACTCACTCACTCACTCACTCACTCACTCACTCACTCACTCACTTACTCACTGAAAAAAAATGTTTATTTAATTATTTTGTTTCCATGGTGTCCCCCGACGTGATATTGCTGGAACATTGCTAAAATTGACGTAAAAAACATAATCACTCACTCACTCACCCCAACGGTAGTGTGTCTCATGACAGTATGCACGCACTCACTCACTCACACTCACTCACTCACTCACTCACTGACTCACTCACTCACTCACTCACTCACTCACTCACTCACTCACTCACTCACTCACTCACTCACTCACTCACTCACTCACCCCAACGGTCTCACTCACTCACTCACTCACTCACTCACTCTCACTCACTCACTCACTCACTCACTCACTCACTCACTCACTCAAAGCTGCTGAGACATTGGTTTGGAAGTATGTAAAAAAATATTCAATTTCTGGAAAGTTTGAATGCAAACTTCAAATTCAATGCTTCTTGAACTGCTTGTCTTTGTATGTTCGTATATATTGATGTGAGTCATGTTGAATTGTTGTTGATCAATAAGTTTTTATGAAAAGATGAATCAGAACTTGAGTCAGTTGAGTGACTATATGGATTATGTTTGAGAACATGTAACACCCAATTGAATTTTAACTGGGATACATGCAGGCTGCTTTGATGTTCAATCATGCCAAAAATTGCTCGCTCCAATTCATTCAATGGATCATTTGGGCTCCAAATTGCTGCCAATCACTTGGGATGTAACTATATATTGATGCTTTGGTTATTGCAATTCATCTTGTCTCTTGGATCTTGCATGTCAATTAAAAGATATAAAGAACGGCAGTGCAAAAGAACACCCTGTCTCCACCATCCTCAGAAACAACTCTGTCCAGTGCAAAGGAAAAATTAGCTGTAAAAATTGCATGAATGCGTATCAATTATGAATTCATTTATGAAGCATCAAACTCACCAGGTGACTGTTTATGGCGTTACGTAGTTATTATCCCAGTCACTTGATCATTGCACGTGTGATATTCATTCTCAACTCCCTGAGGAACTCACAACTACATCTTTATCTTGTTTCATTTTTAAAACCTATATTTCTGTTTTGTCAACTGCATGCATGTATTTCAAGGATATTGTCTTTATGAATGTACACTGCAGGATTTACAGAAGGAACTATGGCACACAATATCTGTGGGGGCGGTGGGGTAGCCTAGTGGTTAAAGCATTCGCTTGTCACGCCAAAAGCATGGGTTCAACCCAACTCACTCACTCACAATATCTGTGGGGGCGGTGGGGTAGCCTAGTGGTTAAAGCATTCGCTCGTCACGCCAAAAGCATGGGTTCAACCCAACTCACTCACTCACAATATCTGTGGGAGTGGTGGGGTAGCCTAGTGGTTAAAGCATTCGCTCGTCACGCCAAAAGCATGGGTTCAACCCAACTCACTCACTCACAATATCTGTGGGGGCGGTGGGGTAGCCTAGTGGTTAAAGCATTTGCTTGTCACGCCAAAAGCATGGGTTCAACCCAACTCACTCACTCACAATATCTGTGGGGGCGGTGGGGTAGCCTAGTGGTTAAAGCATTCGCTTGTCACGCCAAGAGTATGGGTTCAATCCAACTCACTCACTCACACTATCTGCCAGTGAAATCAGCTGCTAAGCTTTGGCCGATGTCTGATGCCTTCATGTATGTTGTCAGCAAAGAACACGCCATGAGCAACTGCAGAAATGTTAAGCTACTTCTGTCACTCCTGTAGAATGTGAAATCCTAACAAGGTATGCAAAAAAGAATATAAAAGCATCACCCAAAAAAAGAATAGCCCGATTTCGAGTAACATTCACGAGTTACATAAATAGACACATTTCCTACTAAAGTTCAAAATTAGAAGTCATGGCCTTCGCAGAACATTCATTGTGTGTCCGATATGTAGCAGTGTGGCAATTGCACATCGTAATATATTGCAATGCAATTTCAACTGCTAGTATTCACCCCTTTATTACATTTCCCAATGCTGTGCAAATAAAAAGGAAAGATTGATTGAAATAACCCAATCATGATTTCCCACCTATTTATTCATCCGCTCTATACATAGAAATGTTTCAGCCATGTCGGCGACTCGTATAAAAGTTACACATGTATTGAATGGATCTACTTCGTGACATAGAAGTCTACAGCACCTTAATCTAATGCATCAACTGTGGCGAATACCCTGTCAGTGTATGACATGCAGTTAGTGATGCTGTGATGTGTTTTATAAATACACCATTGATTTGTTCACCGTTACTGTAGTATTTGTGGAAGGAAAAAAAACATGATTAGGGTTTTAGTCCAGGGCCCTGTTCCTCAAAGCGATCGTAGCGCTACGACAGTTGTAAGTCTATATAAAAGTATGGGAGTTACGAAGATGATCGCTTTGAGGAACGGGGCCCAAAAAGGTACAAACACCTTTACCACTTCAGGCTTTTCTCCTTTACAAGTTTGTCCGGGTTAGAATTGGTCTTCAGCAACCCATACTTGTCGTAAGAAGTGACTAACATGATCAGACTCCCTGACTTAGTTGATACATCGTATCCGAGCTGCTTAGGTTGATGCTTATGATGTTGATCACAGGATAGTCTGGTCTAAACTCAATCATATACAGTCTGCTGCCATAAAGCTGGAATATTGCTGAGTGTAACGTAAAACAACAAACCAAAACCCACAATTTTTTTTACAAATTTAGCACTCCATGATATAAAGTTTATTTAGTTCAAAGGTGCATAAAACTCTAACGGTATTACTTTATGTATCTTTGGTATCTTATGTCGCATGAAAACATCATCAATCTGATGTGCTTTGTTATTTTGCAGGGATAATGCCATTGAGGAGATACGACCAATCAGGAACACACTGTGTGATCTCTTGAACATCAGCAGACCAATCATGAAGAAGGTAGGTTCACATTAAAGGAGATGCCAGTCATTTGGATACAAGAGAACTATGTCAACTTGACCTCTAGCCTGGCACTGGCAAACCTTTCAAACTTCATCCACGACCTGGGGTGGTGGGGTAGCCTTGTGGTTAAAGCTCGTCACGCTGAAGACCCGGGTTCAGTTCGCATGGGTACAATGTGTGAAACCCATTTCTGGGTCCCCCGTTGTGATATTGCTGGAATATTGCTAAAAGCGGCGTAAAACTCACTGACTCCCTCATCCTGGATCTGGCCACTTTACACTATATGATCTAGCACTATGTTCAAGTATGGAATTCATGGTGCTAAATTTGCTTTCTGGACTGGGCCCTGTACTTCAGTGCCATAAATATGATATGGCCCATTGGAGCTTAATCAGCTTGTTGATATAATGTGTAGTAGATATCGTGATCAGGTTCTCTGTAATTCCCTCTTAGGCAGTGACGTAGTGTGTGAGCCCTGTCTTTTATGACTACCTGAACATGAACATATGTTGTTAAGATGGAAACAGTGAAGTGAGGGTGTATGTTTGGTTGGCTCCTAAATTTCATCTCCTTTCTCCTCTTCCAAGTTTTATTGAATTTTCTGGAATTTTAACCAAGGGCAGGTAACTCTAACATACTTTCCCCAAATTGAATCCAAATTATGCTTATTGTTTGTGCATGCAAGTGTTTAAGGGTTTGAAAGGACTGTAAGGCCTTGTCAATTCCTGATTGGATATCACTTTATTGAATTTATACATATAGACTTGCTTCATTTAGGGCTTTAGAATTGCTAGGCAGGAGGGAAAATAATGTGGTTCAGGGACTTGCTTCATTTAGGGCATTAGCATTGCTAGGCAGGAGGGAAAATAATGTGGTTCAGGGACTGTGAGACAGGCTAAGGAGGATACCAGTGGTTTGATGTTCCAGAACACAAATATTGTACTATTTGTGTCAGTGTTTTTGAATCATGCAAATGAGTTTCTGAAAAAAGCTACATCATTTTCGATCTCACTCGAAGACCAGAAACAAGCTACTCATTTGTGTACAAAGGACAGGACATTACTTTTGATATTTAGATACATAGTGGGGACAAATTGTTTGAATTCAGAAACTTATTCTTTCTGAAAATTACCTTATAAAACTGCCATATTTGTAACAGACACATTTTTCCCACAGTTTGGAGCATTATGTTCTTTTCGGGCATTTTATAGGACAACTGTTCTTGTTTCATTAATATCCCAGGGCAACACACACACAGACAGAACATTGAAAGTTCAACCTCACACTCAGATGTTAATGTTTTTCCAGAGGCTTGTTACTGATTATGTGAAAGAATTACATGCCAGAGGCTAGTGATATATCCTGTTATGTAGAGTTTAGAATATACTGTGTCTTCATCATTGTCTGGATGGGGTGGTGTGTGATATATCCTGTTGTGTAGAGTTTAGAATATACTGTGTCTTCATCATTGTCTGGATGAGGTGGTGTGTGATATATCCTGTTATGTAGAGTTTAGAATATACTGTGTCTTCATCATTGTCTGGATGAGGTGGTGTGTGTGATGTATTTCATCCTGTGTCATGTAGAGTTTAGAATATACTGTTGTGTCTTCATCATTGTCTGGATGGATGTGATATATCCTGGTGTGTGATATATCCTGTTGTGTAGAGTTTAGAATATACTGTGTCTTCATCATTGTGTGTGATATATCTGTTATGATTTAGAATATACTGTGTGTCTTCATCATTGTCTGGATGTGTGATATATCCTGTTGTGTAGAGTTTAGAATATACTGTGTCTTCATCATTGTCTGGATGGGGTGGTGTGTGATATATCCTGTTGTGTAGAGTTTAGAATATACTGTGTCTTCATCATTGTCTGGATGGGGTGGTGTGTGATATATCCTGTTGTGTAGAGTTTAGAATATACTGTGTCTTCATCATTGTCTGGATGGGGTGGTGTGTGATATATCCTGTTGTGTAGAGTTTAGAATATACTGTGTCTTCATCATTGTCTGGATGGGGTGGTGTGTGATATATCCTGTTGTGTAGAGTTTAGAATATACTGTGTCTTCATCATTGTCTGGATGGGGTGGTGTGTGATATATCCTGTTGTGTAGAGTTTAGAATATACTGTGTCTTCATCATTGTCTGGATGAGGTGGTGTGTGATATATCCTGTTGTGTAGAGTTTAGAATATACTGTGTCTTCATCATTGTCTGGATGAGGTGGTGTGTGATATATCCTGTTGTGTAGAGTTTAGAATATACTGTGTCTTCATCATTGTCTGGATGGGGTGGTGTGTGATATATCCTGTTGTGTAGAGTTTAGAATATACTGTGTCTTCATCATTGTCTGGATGAGGTGGTGTGTGATATATCCTGTTGTGTAGAGTTTAGAATATACTGTGTCTTCATCATTGTCTGGATGAGGTGTGTGATATATCCTGTTGTGTAGAGTTTAGAATATACTGTGTCTTCATCATTGTCTGGATGAGGTGGTGTGTGATATATCCTGTTGTGTAGAGTTTAGAATATACTGTGTCTTCATCATTGTCTGGATGAGGTGGTGTGTGATATATCCTGTTGTGTAGAGTTTAGAATATACTGTCTCTTCATCATTGTCTGGATGAGGTGGTGTGTGTGATATATCCTGTTGTGTAGAGTTTAGAATATGCTGTGTCTTCATCATTGTCTGGATGAGGTGGTGTGTGATATATCCTGTTGTGTAGAGTTTAGAATATACTGTGTCTTCATCATTGTCTGGATGGGGTGGTGTGTGATATATCCTGTTGTGTAGAGTTTAGAATATACTGTGTCTTCATCATTGTCTGGATGAGGTGGTGTGTGATATATCCTGTTGTGTAGAGTTTAGAATATACTGTGTCTTCATCATTGTCTGGATGAGGTGGTGTGTGATATATCCTGTTGTGTAGAGTTTAGAATATACTGTGTCTTCATCATTGTCTGGATGAGGTGGTGTGTGATATATCCTGTAGAGTGTGTCTTCAGTCTTAGAATATACTGTTTAGAATTCATCATTGTCTGGATTGGGTGGTGTGTGATATATCCTGTTGTGTAGAGTTTAGAATATACTGTGTCTTCATCATTGTCTGGATGGGGTGGTGTGTGATATATCCTGTTGTGTAGAGTTTAGAATATACTGTGTCTTCATCATTGTCTGGATGAGGTGGTGTGTGATATATCCTGTTGTGTAGAGTTTAGAATATACTGTGTCTTCATCATTGTCTGGATGAGGTGGTGTGTGATATATCCTGTTGTGTAGAGTTTAGAATATACTGTGTCTTCATCATTGTCTGGATGAGGTGGTGTGTGATATATCCTGTTGTGTAGAGTTTAGAATATACTGTGTCTTCATCATTGTCTGGATGAGGGTGGTGTGTGATATATCCTGTTGTGTAGAGTTTAGAATATATACTGTCTTTCATCATTGTCTGGATGGGGTGGTGTGTGATATATCCTGTTGTGTAGAGTTTAGAATATACTGTGTCTTCATCATTGTCTGGATGGGGTGGTGTGTGATATATCCTGTTGTGTAGAGTTTAGAATATACTGTGTCTTCATCATTGTCTGGATGAGGTGGTGTGTGATATATCCTGTTGTGTAGAGTTTAGAATATACTGTGTCTTCATCATTGTCTGGATGAGGTGGTGTGTGATATATCCTGTTGTGTAGAGTTTAGAATATACTGTGTCTTCATCATTGTCTGGATGAGGTGGTGTGTGATATATCCTGTTGTGTAGAGTTTAGAATATACTGTGTCTTCATCATTGTCTGGATGAGGTGGTGTGTGATATATCCTGTTGTGTAGAGTTTAGAATATACTGTGTCTTCATCATTGTCTGGATGGGGTGGTGTGTGATATATCCTGTTGTGTAGAGTTTAGAATATACTGTGTCTTCATCATTGTCTGGATGAGGTGGTGTGTGATATATCCTGTTGTGTAGAGTTTAGAATATACTGTGTCTTCATCATTGTCTGGATGAGGGTGGTGTGTGATATATCCTGTTGTGTAGAGTTTAGAATATACTGTGTCTTCATCATTGTCTGGATGAGGTGGTGTGTGTGATATATCCTGTTGTGTATATATCCTGTTGTGTAGAGTTTAGAATATACACTGTCTTCATCATTGTCTGGATGAGGGTGGTGTGTGTATATATCCTGTTGTGTAGAGTTTAGAATATACTGTGTCTTCATCATTGTCTGGATGAGGTGGTGTGTGATATATCCTGTTGTGTAGAGTTTAGAATATACTGTGTCTTCATCATTGTCTGGATGAGGTGGTGTGTGATATATCCTGTTGTGTAGAGTTTAGAATATACTGTGTCTTCATCATTGTCTGGATGGGGTGGTGTGTGATATATCCTGTTGTGTAGAGTTTAGAATATACTGTGTCTTCATCATTGTCTGGATGAGGTGGTGTGTGATATATCCTGTTGTGTAGAGTTTAGAATATACTGTGTCTTCATCATTGTCTGGATGAGGTGGTGTGTGATATATCCTGTTGTGTAGAGTTTAGAATATACTGTGTCTTCATCATTGTCTGGATGAGGTGGTGTGTGATATATCCTGTTGTGTAGAGTTTAGAATATACTGTGTCTTCATCATTGTCTGGATGAGGTGGTGTGTGATATATCCTGTTGTGTAGAGTTTAGAATATACTGTGTCTTCATCATTGTCTGGATGAGGTGGTGTGTGATATATCCTGTTGTGTAGAGTTTAGAATATACTGTGTCTTCATCATTGTCTGGATGAGGTGGTGTGTGATATATCCTGTTGTGTAGAGTTTAGAATATACTGTGTCTTCATCATTGTCTGGATGAGGTGGTGTGTGATATATCCTGTTGTGTAGAGTTTAGAATATACTGTGTCTTCATCATTGTCTGGATGAGGTGGTGTGTGATATATCCTGTTGTGTAGAGTTTAGAATATACTGTGTCTTCATCATTGTCTGGATGGGGTGGTGTGTGATATCCTGTTGTGTAGAGTTTAGAATATACTGTGTCTTCATCATTGTCTGGATGAGGTGGTGTGTGATATATCCTGTTGTGTAGAGTTTAGAATATACTGTGTCTTCATCATTGTCTGGATGAGGTGGTGTGTGATATATCCTGTTGTGTAGAGTTTAGAATATACTGTGTCTTCATCATTGTCTGGATGGGGTGGTGTGTGATATATCCTGTTATGTAGAGTTTAGAATATACTGTGTCTTCATCATTGTCTGGATGAGGTGGTGTGTGATATATCCTGTTGTGTAGAGTTTAGAATATACTGTGTCTTCATCATTGTCTGGATGAGGTGGTGTGTGATATATCCTGTTGTGTAGAGTTTAGAATATACTGTGTCTTCATCATTGTCTGGATGATGAATATACTGTTGTGATGGTGTGTGATATATCCTGTTGTGTAGAGTTTAGAATATACTGTGTCTTCATCATTGTCTGGATGAGGTGGTGTGTGATATATCCTGTTGTGTAGAGTTTAGAATATACAGTGTCTTCATCATTGTCTGGATGAGGTGGTGTGTGATATATCCTGTTGTGTAGAGTTTAGAATATACTGTGTCTTCATCATTGTCTGGATGGGGTGGTGTGTGATATATCCTGTTGTGTAGAGTTTAGAATATACTGTGTCTTCATCATTGTCTGGATGGGGTGGTGTGTGATATATCCTGTTGTGTAGAGTTTAGAATATACTGTGTCTTCATCATTGTCTGGATGGGGTGGTGTGTGATATATCCTGTTGTGTAGAGTTTAGAATATACTGTGTCTTCATCATTGTCTGGATGGGGTGGTGTGTGATATATCCTGTTGTGTAGAGTTTAGAATATACTGTGTCTTCATCATTGTCTGGATGAGGTGGTGTGTGATATATCCTGTTGTGTAGAGTTTAGAATATACTGTGTCTTCATCATTGTCTGGATGAGGTGGTGTGTGATATATCCTGTTGTGTAGAGTTTAGAATATACTGTCTCTTCATCATTGTCTGGATGAGGTGGTGTGTGATATATCCTGTTGTGTAGAGTTTAGAATATACTGTGTCTTCATCATTGTCTGGATGGGGTGGTGTGTGATATATCCTGTTGTGTAGAGTTTAGAATATACTGTGTCTTCATCATTGTCTGGATGAGGTGGTGTGTGATATATCCTGTTGTGTAGAGTTTAGAATATACTGTCTCTTCATCATTGTCTGGATGAGGTGGTGTGTGATATATCCTGTTGTGTAGAGTTTAGAATATACTGTGTCTTCATCATTGTCTGGATGGGGTGGTGTGTGATATATCCTGTTGTGTAGAGTTTAGAATATACTGTGTCTTCATCATTGTCTGGATGAGGTGGTGTGTGATATATCCTGTTGTGTAGAGTTTAGAATATACTGTGTCTTCATCATTGTCTGGATGAGGTGGTGTGTGATATATCCTGTTGTGTAGAGTTTAGAATATACTGTGTCTTCATCATTGTCTGGATGAGGTGGTGTGTGATATATCCTGTTGTGTAGAGTTTAGAATATACTGTGTCTTCATCATTGTCTGGATGAGGGTGGTGTGTGATATATCCTGTTGTGTAGAGTTTAGAATATACTGTGTCTTCATCATTGTCTGGATGAGGTGGTGTGTGATATATCCTGTTGTGTAGAGTTTAGAATATACTGTGTCTTCATCATTGTCTGGATGAGGTGGTGTGTGATATATCCTGTTGTGTAGAGTTTAGAATATACTGTCTCTTCATCATTGTCTCGGGGCGGTGGGGTAGCCTAGTGGTTAAGGTGTTCGCTCGTCACACCGAGGACCCGGGTTCAATTCCCCACATGGGTACAATGTGTTAAGCCCATTTTTGGTGTCCCCAGCTGTGATATTGCTGGAATATTGCTAAATGCGGCGTAAAACCAAACTCACTCACTCACTCACTCATCATTGTCTGGATGAGGTGGTGTGTGATATATTTCACTCAAATATTGCTGCAGATTTTACCACAGGATACCACTATGATAGTAGAGTTACTGTAAGTTGCAGAATTATCCATACACTCCAAAATATGAATTTCTGGATCATTATATCATGCACCATTAGCCATATTGACTGAAAAAAATGCTGATACTGCAAATTAGAATTTGCTGCTTTCATCTTTTAGGTTTATTCAGTCAATATTTCTGTCAAAGATCTGACGGCGTCCAGATAATTACTTAATGACAAGGCCTTGTCATGTGGACATAATACTTGCCTTCAAGAAAAATGATTGTATATTCTAATTGTGGAGTAGGAAATGAACCGTCAGCCATTGTAACACTGAGCTGCAGGCTCCATGGATGTGGAAGAAGTTTTCACAAGGGCAGGTTTGGAATTGGATTGGATCCAGTCAGACAGATGTAGAGCCTAAAGGATAAAATAAGTAAAAACTCTTTACAAAACATGCATGAGATGGATACTGCAGTCAACATATTTAGAGTTCTGCTTAAAAGAAACCCCCTACAGCAATCAAACTGGAATCAGTACTGATGATAGTAATCACTTTTATTGGTAATTTGGTTAGCATTAAGTCAACAATTATTTACGAATTGGCTTCAATAATTTTTACTCTTTTGGAGATAAATAAAAACTGGTGTGCACACTGTAAATACTTAAATGTGCACACCATTTTGACTCCATGTACACTAATCATGTTGAAGTGAATTTTGATAAATTAATTAAAGACTGCTCATTAAAATGATTAGCAAAAACATCCTGCGAACAATATGAAATCATTTAACACTAATGCAACAAAAGCCCTCCCATTCTGCTATCAACCAATCAGCAGTCTGTTAGCAGGCTGGGCCATGTATTTTGATGGTATATGGAAACGTGTAGAACTGCTTGCCCAAATAAATGCCATGTAATCAGTCAGAAATTATTCAGAGCTCCAGATAAGATTTAGTTCATGTGGGTACTGTACCCACTGTATTTTTTTGGAGTGGCTCTTATGAATGTTGAGTGGGTATTTCATTTTCCGTTACCCACTGCTTTCAAATATGTGCGTATTTCAGTCATTTTACTCACCTAAGTATTATGTGACTGAGTAAGTTTACTAAGCAGGTATGTTCTGCCTTATGTCATACCTAATCAAAACCAACTTAAATATAATGGAAATGATTTCATAAAAAATCACTCATCCTATACTGACAGTACAACACTTGTCCTATACTCACAGTACAACTTGACAGCAATCGATGTCTTTTTCATTATGCAAGCGATTTTTATGAATATATTCCGTACGCATTTTAAATGCGTAATTGGTATGCAACAATTATTTTTCAATGCGTAATTGGAAATTTTATATGCGTATTTTACCCAGATACGCAGCTTATCTGGGCCTCTGATTATTTCTACGTATTTGTATCGTATGATATCCGGGCACTTAAGAAATAGACATTTGGTAGTGGTTATTTAACACCCTGGTGTTGCTACTGTTGTGACTTGAAACAATTACTGTTGTAGTGCCAAGAGGAATTGGTCAATAAAAGTCCATTCCACATTGAGAGGGGAACAATTCAACAGACTGAGATGCAGTGTTTCCTATAAGCTGCATGGATCATGTGAACATTTGCAGACCTTGGAAAGGAAGAAAAATAGATAAAAACTTGTATCTCAATTATTTTGGAATCTCTTTATAATGGTAATCACAGGGCTGGTTCATCAAAAGCTTGCCATATTTTTCTACCTTGTGCCAAAATGATTTATTTTTTATCCAGTTATCCAGGCAACTTGTGAAGAGAAAATAAAACTGGATGATCTGAAGCATTTCCTTGCATGTTATCGTTTTATGACTAATAGAAGAAAAACGTAATTTTGTATTGGTGTTTTTATGAATACACGGAGGAATAGTGGCCCTGATTTCCCATCAGTTCCAATCAGTGACAGACATCGCAATATGATATCTTGTGCAGTAGTTTACAGGGGAACAGCATTTCAGAATTACTTTAACCCTTCCCTGTGAAAATGCAGTTTCAATGTATTTTTTTGTATCTTGTTTTTACAGCATTTCCTTGCTTTTGTTCGTGACCAACAGTAGAGAGGAACTCAGGCCCCTTTCATGCATACATCACTGGAATGGGCTTCACTGTGAATGCACCTGTCATAATCTAGTTACACCAAATCATAAAAATGTCATGTTTATTTATCTTGTAAAATGTTTTGCATAGTACCGGTTCATCTTTTCATGAATCAGCCCAGACAAATAGCAAAACATTTTGTGTAAAAGCTCGAATGTTTCACTCATTCGGTAAAGAAACATATGGCATTGGCTGTTTTGAGTTTGCACGGTGGGTTTTTAGCACAGAAATTATTACGTAGTCTCGTGTTATGCCCACTGATTGAAGTGCCAGACTTGAGCACATTTCAGGAATAAATTATTTTGGAACATGATCTGGAAGAGGGTGACAATGGCTGGTTTTGGTGCCAGCCCTAGTCGGGAGATGTAATTTCAAGACACGTGAAAGACACGATAGCTCTCCAGCTTTTTTTCACTTTTCAATTTTGTGTGTGTTTTTCTTCGCTTCTTTTTAACACCTCATGTGTTGGCGACATTACTCAAATAC
Organism: Haliotis rubra; assembly: GCF_003918875.1. Classification (NCBI taxonomy): domain Eukaryota; kingdom Metazoa; phylum Mollusca; class Gastropoda; order Lepetellida; family Haliotidae; genus Haliotis; species Haliotis rubra. The sequence continues at coordinate 3,988,726 of NW_025767634.1, forward strand.
TTACTTTTTTGGACCAACACATGTGCAAGAATGTTCTCAAAGATGAGTTAATTTGGGAACATGAAAGGAAAAGCGTTTGCTAATGTTTGTGGTACGAAATGGCCATTTAGTATGGTTGGTTAATAAAAACAGGAAGCATTTTCTGAATAGTTGTGATTCTAAGTATCCAAAGAATGTTTGGTTATGAGTTGTGTGCTTGAGTTATGATGCGGAATTCATAAAATCTTTGGTAACTAGCTTCAACACTGTAGGTCGTCAGAAGATGTTGTTACTTTTCTTTCATTCAGTGCTTAAGGAGAGACTAAAATTGTCATTATGTTTTTGTTTGTTTATATGCTGCTTCCAGGAAAAGCTAAATGGCAGCTAGTGGGGGCTGATTAGAGCACATTAACAGAGTCATCTTATCAGGATGTGACCTGGAGTGTGTGAAGTGACTTCACCAACTTATCAAGGTGTTACCTGGAGGTGTGTGAAGTAGCCTCACTATCTCATCAGGATGTGATCTGGAGATGTAAATGACTTCACTGTCTCAAAAGGATGTGACCTGGAGCTGTGTGAAGTACCTTCTCAATCTCATCAGGGTGTTACCTGGAGGTGTGTGAAGTAGCATCACTATCTCATCAGGATGTGATCTGGAGATGTAAATGACTTCACTGTCTCATAAGGATGTGACCTGGAGCTGTGTGAAGTACCTTCTCAATCTCATCAGGGTGTTACCTGGAGGTGTGTGAAGTAGCATCACTATCTCATCAGGATGTGATCTGGAGATGTAAATGACTTCACTGTCTCATAAGGATGTGACCTGGAGCTGTGTGAAGTACCTTCTCCAATCTCATCAGGGTGTTACCTGGAGGTGTGTGAAGTAGCATCACTATCTCATCAGGATGTGATCTGGAGATGTAAATGACTTCACTGTCTCATAAGGATGTGACCTGGAGCTGTGTGAAGTACCTTCTCCATCTCATCAGGGTGTTACCTGGAGGTGTGTGAAGTAGCCTCACTATCTCATCACGGTGTGACTCGAAGCTGTGTGAACTGACTTCACTGTCTCATCAGGATGTGAGCTTGAGTGACGTGTAGAAACTGGGCCATCCGGCTGTATTCTGATACTTATTCAATAAACTGGACCAGTTCTCACGATGAGGGCTGAGCTCTCATGATTACACCTTATAAACTCCAGTCCTACTATCTCCGATCTAACTGTAATATTGCACATTACTGGAAACCCTGTATCATCACCAGATACCAGTTATACCAGTAATGTCCGGAAGGGTTCTTGATTCGTCGTCTTATGATGACCAGAGATGTTCTTATTTTTCACCCAATGAAATGGAGCAACAAATAAGGTGTGGTTAACTGACACCAGGCAATCTCTATAGGGCTTAATCTGAATTTTGGTACCACTTTGGAGAGTACAACTATTTTCCTGTGAACAATTGAATTATTTTCCACAGCTCAATTCCGTTCAGGATATGCAACCTGCCAGCAAACTATTGATTTGTTTTGGTAAGCCCTGACTAATTATTCTTTCCAGACACAACAATTTTAAATACCAGCCTCTTTTATCCCCTAGAATCAAGTAGTTGGTCCTTAGTTTCTTCTCATAACGAGGACCTTGTTCTGAGTCTATACAAACACACTCTGTGTTGTCAGATCTCAGTGCTAGACCCATTCATACTCTTTGTGCTACTTTCCTAATGAAAACTGAAAATATTTCTGAAATTTGTCAAATTAAGCACACTCACATTTGAGAAAATTTCCTTTTTGGATATGACTCATGACTAAAAATATTGGCAGTGAATTGAATTTGTTGCATTAATGTCTTTGAAAAGCCACTTGGCTGTAATTCCTATGAATAAATGTAATTATCAAGGAAATGAAAATATTATTTTTAATTAATCCAAATTGTTATTTCTACTTCCTGCTTTGTTGCATCGAAGCTGCAATAATAATGTTATCGATTTTCGCTAATGATTACTGGGTACATCATATAATTATAGTATGTTATCAATAGTTGTCTTGCTGAGGGTTCAAAGATGAATATGTCATGGTTATCAACGTTTGAAATCAGGCAATAAGCGATATTGTTCTCCAGTAATGCAGTCCATGCAGTACATGATTGCCGAACAGTTTATTGATTCAATAATGTAAATATCCTGTCTACGAAAGCATGCATGAGGTATGAAATTGACAAGGTGTATCGTCATTGTTTAGTCATAAATGACAGAGGGATGTCATGGGTTCAGACATCCTACTATGGCCTATTAGACAACTGCCAAAACGCATTATTCAGCCTCAGTAATTCCATGATCAAGCAAGTCAAGCATGCATGGGAAAACATAAAATGTGTCTTGTTTTTATTTACTTTCAACAGATTGACAGGGCAAAAATTTCAGAAATAAGTGAAATATTAAGAAAAATTCTTAGATTCTTTCAAATTGTGTTTACCAGTTCCTGCGAATGTTTGTGTAGTCTATGATTTTTCTATGGCACTCATACATGAGAAATACATTTATCAGCCTCTGACAACGTGTAAATGTAAACTTAACTCTTACAAGGTGAATGTCTCCTGGGAAGAATGTCTAAAACATGTACACAGAAATTTCATTTTTATGTGAATGAATGATTGACAAGAACCAGCCTTGACTCTGTGTGATGGATGAAAATGTTTTGGCAATTCCTGTGGAGTTTTTCTTATTGTTATGAGCAAAAAAATGAAAGTAAAGGTTAACCATTGTGAGACTTCCAGTAGATTTAAACTTGGTGAAGAAATGTTATGTATCCACGTTTTTTCTCCTGAAATTCTATAGGACAAGAGTTTGTCTGAAGTGGACACGTTAAAAACATTTCCTGGATTACGGTTCTTTCTGTAATCACTTATAATCAACAGAAATGGTTCCATGTTACAAATCCATTATTGGCATATTTTTTCCATACCACTTTAACATGCTTAGTTTGAGAACCCAAGGTACTTTTTCCATTTAACTTCAGTTGTTAACAATATAAGGGAAGGGCTTTTAATTTTTATTTGTATGCTGAACCAGAGAAGATATTTAAGCTCTTTAAAGAAATATAAAGTGTGGGATATTCTCCAGCGGCCATATTAGTCCAATACATTTGAACTGAGGGAGACAGTATAATGGCCCTGTTCTCAGTTATGTAATCACGTCATGTCGCTGGAGTTGATTATCTTGTTATACAGATTACATGGGTACTCGGGATAATGGCTTCCTGCACTTTTATACAAAAGTACAACTTTCTGGAGGAAGCAGCAGTATTTTTTCTTATTGTCAAAGCACGAGGTGTTTTTCTACGATCTGTCCAATCTTGGGCCAGATTTGGTTTTCCTTTCTTGACATACTTGATTGGCAGTTGGATGTCGGCAGTTTTTGCTTGATTTCATTGGCAAAATGTATCAGTTGGAGTCTGGGTACAAACATGGATGGTAAAGTAATTACGAAAGGGGAATTTTTTTCTTAGGCGGAGTTGTAGAGTTTCCTTTCCTCTGTGCAAGGAAGGAGGTTTTAACGATGGGATTTAGCCGTGCACCTGTTTGTTTTGGTGTGGATAGGGGTGCACTACCCTTGATTCCTGTGGTCTTTTCTCCAGCGTGATACCGATACCTAGCTGGAATGTTTTTCTAGTGATAAGCTCCCCCCTCTTAGATTGCTGGACAGTTGCTGGGAGTTAAATGATCGTAAATCCGGCTCCACTGCCTTCGCTGGGACTGTCAGACTAGTACGTTATGGATTGATATAGCACACGGTTAGTGCTTAATTTATGGGAAATATATCACAGGAAAAAACATCACAGGTCGGCTGCCTTTATATTAGGCAGAAAGAAACTTGGTTGGAAGTGCACCTGAGTCTAACCATGTTATTTGAGATAGTGTAAACAGATTAGTGAATTTAGTAATTTACGGCCTCATGCTTATCAGAATTCAAAAACTGTGTAGAATTTTATCTCAGGTGTGTAAGTGGGCTATAAATGTACATTATATATGTGAGAGCTATTAAAAGATAAGATTTTAAATGTTTCTTTCTGAACTTGTCTCTTTAACTTGTCAGTGATACACTAACTTTTCTGCTTGTCGATTTCATGTTCTGTCAGATTTAACAGTCTGCAGATGACCTTGAGATTGTCTCTGACAGTCCCACTGCCAATCACGGACTAAATCATCACAGGAAAGATACTCTCTGGCTTTTGTACAAGTTCAAATTGACAGATCCAGAAAGAATCAGACACATGTGAATGATATGGCTGTTTTATTGTCATAATGTTGGATGTAGGTAGTCACAAACACAGAAAATCACTGACTCCAATCCAAATCACAAACACAGATAGAGACAATTACTGGTGACTCTCAAACATGTCCAGACATTACTGATAAACTAACATTGTGAATGAGTGAGTGTGGATTTATGCCACACTTAGTTATGAGACAATCGCAGAGTAACAACTGAACAGAGAATCACTGCCTCACAAACACAAGCAGAAACAATCACTGTCTCACAAATACAAATAGACAATCATTCTCACAGAGACAGTCACTGTCTCACAAACACAAATAGAAACAATCACTGCCTCACAAACACTAGCAGAAACAGTCACTGCCTCACAAACACAAGCAGAAACAGTCACTGCCTCACAAACACTAGCAGAAACAGTCACTGTCTCACAAATACAAATAGCCAATCATTCTCACAGAGACAGTCACTGTCTCACAAACACAAGCAGAAACAATCACTGTCTCACAAATACAAATAGACAATCACTGCCTCACAAACACAAATAGAGAATCATTCTCACAGAGACAGTCACTGTCTCACAAACACAAGCAGAAACAATCACTGCCTCACAAACACTAGCAAAAACAGTCACTGCCTCACAAACACAAGCAGAAACAGTCACTGCCTCACAAACACTAGCAGAAACAATCACTGCCTCACAAACACTAGCAGAAACAGTCACTGCCTCACAAACACAAGCAGAAACAGTCACTGCCTCACAAACACTAGCAGAAACAATCACTGCCTCACAAACACAAGCAGAGACAGTCACTGTTTCACAAACACAAGGAGAGACAATCACTGTCTCACAAACACAAGCAGAGACAATCACTGTCTCACAAACACAAGCAGAGACAATCACTGTCTCCCCAACACAAGCAGAAACAATCACTGTCTCCCCAACACAAGCAGAAACAGTCACTGTCTCACAAACACAAGCAGAGACAATCACTGCCTCACAAACACTAGCAGAAACAATCACTGTCTCACTAACACAAGCAGAAACAATCACTGTCTCCCCAACACAAGCAGAAACAGTCACTGTCTCACAAACACAAGCAGAGACAATCACTGTCTCACAAACACAAGCAGAAACAATCACTGTCTCACAAGTACAAATAGACAATACTTCTCACAGACAGTTACTGTCTAACAAACACAAGCAGAAACAGTCACTGTCTCACAAACACAAGCAAAAACAGTCTCAGTCCCACAAACACAAGCAGAAACAGTCACTGTCTCACATACACAAGTAGAAACAATCACTGCCTCACAAACACTAGCAGAAACAGTCACTGCCTCACAAACACTAGCAGAAACAGTTACTGCCTCACACAAGTACAAATAGACAATCATTCTCACAGAGACAGTTACTGTCTAACAAACACAAGCAGAAAAAGTCAGTCTCACAAACACAAGCAGAAACAGTCACTGTCTCACAAACACAAGTAGAAACAATCACTGCCTCACAAACACTAGCAGAAACAGTCACTGCCTTACAAACACAAGCAGAAAAAGTCTCTGTCTCACAAACACAAGCAGAAACAATCACTGCCTCACAAACACTAGCAGAAACAGTCACTGCCTCACAAACACTAAGCAGAGACAGTCACTGTCTCACAAACACAAGCAGAGACAATCACTGTCTCACAAACACAAGCAGAAACAGTCACTGCCTCACAAACACTAGCAGAGACAATCACTGTCTCACAAACACAAGCAGAAACAATCACTGTCTCACAAGTACAAATAGGCAATCATTCTCACAGAGACAGTTACTGACTCACAAACACAGAGACAATCAATTAATCTCAAGTTGAGACAGAGACTATCATTCTCACAGAGACAGTTACTGTCTCACAAACGCAAAAAAACAATCACTGTCTCAAACACAGAGACAATCACCGACTCACAAGTAGAGATAGAGACTATCATTCTCACAGATAGTTACTGTCTCACAAACACAAGCTGGGACAATCATTGACTCACAAACACAAGCAGAGACAATCACTGTCTCACAAACACAGAGGCAATCAAATTCACAAATACTGACACTGTTGGAGACATTAGATTTAGACAAAGATGGAGACAATCAAATAGAGACAGATGTTCTTCAACATTGAATGAACGAAGACTTCTTAGTCTTGGACAATCTTGCATAGAGTTGGTCAATGTTGTGGATGATCTTAGATTCTATATATTATATTCATAAGGGGCGCTCTTCCACAGGGGTTTTACCATTGCAGTAATTTAACCATTGGGAGTGAGAGAGGGAGTATGGTTTTACACCGCGTTTAGCAATATTCCAGCAATATCATGGGGGTCTTCTTGTTCACCCAGCAGCTTAGGGGGATTAACAGTTATGCTTGCTTGATTGTGCAAATACTGTTCATCCCTGTGAGATATGGTCCAGTAAGCTGGGGTGGGGGTGGGGGTCCAGATTCAATTATTTACAGACCGCCGCCATAAAGCCATAATATTGCTGAGTGAGGCTTTAAACAACAAACCAACCAACCCTTTTGTAATTGGGACCTGTTATCATATTTATTACTATGTAACCTAACTTGCAAAATTTGATGCCATATTTGAGAATTTTTACAGATATTTATCGTAGACAATTCATCACAGCCTACCCAGATAAATTCACTAGGATTCTCACACATTTACAGGTACAGACAGAATGTGTTAAAGATAGGACATAGCAACCAAAATATTTTAACGGAATCACAATAAAACAGCTTAAATGAAAGTAACCTATATTAGCAAATTAGACACAAAGATCTTCAACTTTTATATAATGAAGCCCCCAGCCCTCCACGTGAACATCCATGCAAACACCATCTGGCCAAAACATCCTTCAGAAATACCAGAAAATATTTACTATCAACTATTATCTGAATCCTTTTACACTGTGGGCTCGGTGGGGGGAGTAAGTCAACAGATCAGACCTCGCTTTTGTCCCCAGCTGATATTGCTCCATTGCAAAACATTTTCGTTTCTGACACTTTCCTCACTTTCAAGGGCAGACCTGATGTGATAATGCTGTATGATAACTGTCCCGGGGCCTCTGATTGGCCGACTCCAGTGACGCTGGACTCCATGTAGACTCCATAATGGTCACTCTATCTGCTCGCTGTGTCATTGTACCAGTGGGGCACATTTTAATTGATATCTGCTTTATCTTCTTCCTGATCTTTTGTTTTTCAGCCCCCAGGAAACCCAGAGGGGAGTCAAGGTGGGAAGGTGTGAGCGGTAAAAAGATCGAGGAAGTTGTGGAGATGCGAGACATTGGAAGAAAAAAATATCAAGCTTTTCTGTTACTGCAAGATACTGCTTCTATTTACCAGTAAATATTTTCCTATTTCTTATACCAGTCTGTTTGATAAACAATGATAATGCTTGTAGCCATGACGTTATCACCTAAAGGTAACAAGACTGTTGATATAAGAGACTGGTATCTCTGTGAACATGTCATATTTTGTGTATTACTTTATATCATTTGTGATGAGACAAAAACTAGCGAATCAAGTTACTGGGCACTTTTATCATGAATCAGGTTTAAGGTTTGTAAATGTGTTGACATTATCTGTAGCGACAGAGGCATCGGGTTACGCATGCCCAGAGGCACTTTCAGATTATCTCAGTTTTGTAGATGCCAATCTTGTTTACAACTTGTGCCTTCAAGCTTTGAATAAATTGTTTGCGTCATTCCAACGTGGGTAGATCAACAGGAAATCTGTAAGGTTATGTGAAAACTTCTGTAACAACAACTTTTGATTCATGTAAAGGTTAATACATGGTTAATCATATTGAACCAAGGTCAAGGTTGCAGTGATGTTTGAACTTACATGTACAAGATGTTCAGGTTCAGCTGAAACATTCATTAAAATTCTTCTTGCTCCAGTTCACTAGATCTAGACCTTTCATTGATTGGCTGATCTATAATCAACAAATTAAAAAAAGTATGAAATATATATAGCAAATATCTAACTGTTTCATAAAAACTGCGTCAAATGAGTGTAGATCAAGTAGTGATGGGAATATTCCTCCGGGTATAAACTGTATTTCACAATAGGCTTGTGTTATTGAAATATTTCATGAGGTGTTTTTATCAGATTAAGCCTCATTATCACTGTTTTTATTATCATTATTTATGAATAAATGAAACTCGGTATCAGTTCAGCAGGTACTTTCAAGGTGTAAAATGTTGGTGTGACTCTCTCACTGCAGCTGTGTGTAGACAGACGATTGACAGGCACATCATACTGGTGACAGCCCTTACAAAGAAACAAAGATCCACACCTTTGCTAGTTATTCTTTACGTGTTTTTCCAAGTATCATAGCCTTGATCTGATTCAGGATGAAAATAGCCTACAAAGTCACAATGGTTGTTTAAAAACAAACATATTGTCCTTGAGAAGTGCTTCAAAAAGTGTGTATTCTGATCATTTCTTTATGACTTTTGTCGGCAAATGTGTGCTAATTACATGTATGTGAACACTGCATGTTTGTGTTCATGTGCAGCCAGGACTTATGTGCCAGAGAGCCTGTTGTATAATGTGCCCAGTGAATAATCATTGAAATAAAGTGTGCTCTTCATTAACCTGTGATACAAAGCTTATGCCTGTGCATGTAGTGATGTTTTGAATGTTGTGTCCTGAAAAACGCTACTGCAGCAAACACTGACAGCAAAGTCCTGGTTGTGTGTTACAGCTCGACTCAACTGCTGGAAGCTTTAAGGAAGGCTCCCTGGGAGGTTTCTCAGTCTCATTCCTAGACTAATGCTTAGTCTCGGAATATGTATAGTTGTGACAGAATAATTCCTGTTAGATTGAAAAGGAGCCTTAGATGGGAGATTCAGAAGCTGAGGAACTTTATACTTGGTTCATTTAGGGTTTAGCATTTCAGAAAGGGCTGGGCGGAAGGGAAAATATGCAGTTCAGGGACTGTGTGACACATCCCATCATCTACATCAACGGGTTAATTTTATCAGACATTTAAGATTGCTCTGTCAGTCTGTGTTTTAAACTACTTATGTGAGACCCTTGTCTAGTAACAGTTTGGTTGGTCTAAAAAGCACATGTACAGGTTGTAATAGTCCTTTATTTACACTAAATTCCTAATAGAATGATGACAATAGCGTTTGTGCTATATTTGCCCCGATGTTTCAGGCACAAATTGATTAAGGATTATGATTGTGAATGGTTGGTTTGTTTCAAGAAAACATGTAAATTGTTGTTAATTTTGTCTTTTTCTCAAAGTTATGTGTTGAATAAATGATTTATACAATGAATTAAAATAATGAAAAACTTAATGAAAATATGTGATTTTGGCACGTATATGAGAAAAATATTTTAAACTTGATCAAAGATTTGTTGAGTATTTTGATTGAACAAAATTAATTTTTCTGCAAAATCAATTATCTGCTTACAACTAGTCACTGCATCAGTGCAGGGTAGCTGATACTAACTATGATCCAGTATTGGAGAATCCTTTCTGAGGAGGAGGAAGACACATTCCAGCGTGTCAGTAACACAGAAAACAACTAAACAGATCAATGCTCATGACGTCAGTCACTGGATTGTCTGGTCACGACTCGGTTATTTACAGTCTCCAGTTATGTAGCTGGAATATTTTCTGGAAACTAAGTGTGATATACTGTACATGTACTGTATTTATGTGCTAAATGCATCCTATGTATGTGAAAGGCTCTCATTGTGGGTAGTTCACAACACTTTCTACTGTTTCCTTATATTGACATGGCTACAGTGATTACTTGCAAGCTGCCTTTTTTGTGTATGCTGTGTAGTACTCCCCTACTCTGGTTTACAGATTCTTGACTACTGTATGACAGATCAATTTATGCATACATTTATGGTTGTATATGATTGTAGCATTTGGTTCACCAATAAGATACACTCTGTTAACCAAGTGTCTTGCTTCAGTAATTTTGTCAATGAGGCGAGATTGTGTTCCTTAGGTCTCATACACTGTATACTAGATTATGGTAATAATAAACGCATGAATGATAGCATTTCTTTACTTTCTTTAGATAACATTTTGTTCTTTTATATGTTTCAGTATTCATTTCGAAGATTTAGTGCTCATTAAAATATTTACATGCCCATAATGATTAAGCAAATTTTGTACACTTTTTTACTTCTCACAGATGTTCTAGGCCAATAAACCAAAAAGCATCTTCAAGAAGAGATACTTTTAATGGTTTTTGTTGGTGAAGTACATCTTAAAGCATGCAAGTTCTTAATGAAAGAATTCAGAATTTATCTTTTTTAATATTCTGAGCACCATAAGGTTTGTTATTTCATTTTCTTGAACACGTTCTCTGTGGCATGTTTGACAGACACACATGAAATATGACAAGGGTATCAGCGAGCATGTCCTAACACATGTGGGATGGTAGGTAAGAAACGATACTATAGGTTTAGTTTATTTTCAGTGACTACAAAGTTAACTTTAAGAATTTGACCTGTTAGTGTATTTCCTTTTCTATCCCTTGGGTTTGGAATTTTAGGTCGTAAAATCCCTGTCCATACCTGTCTAGGGGCGGTGGGGTAGCCTAAGGGTTAAAGTGTTCGCTTGTCATGCAGAAGACCCGGGTTTGATTCCCCACATGGGTACAATGTGTGAAGCGCATTTCTGGTGTCCCCTGCTGTGATATTCCTTGAATATTGCTAAAAGCAGTGTAAAACTAAACTCACTCACTCTCTCCATACCTGTCTATACCTACCCTTGAAGATTCAGGTCTGAATTCCTCTTCAGCATCTCATATCAGAGGGGTCAGCATCGCTGACATGGTAGATATGTGTTACTGTATTCAAGCTGCGTAGACAGATACTCATGATGTCAATCACTGTATTGTCTGGTCCAGATTGGATTTACAGACAGGTTGTGTATTCCAGCTATATGGTGGCAGTCTATAACTAATCAAAGTCTGGACCAAGGATGTAGGGCTGGGACAGGTAGGAAAAAGTGGAATCAAGTACCCGCATGTACTTACCCGAATCGGAATCGAGTACCCGGAAATGTAAGGAACACAACGCTTCTGTCAACTTTCTGAATATTCAATCACGAGTTGACAGAGATTATTATAGAAAATTCGAAAGGATGGCAATAAGACATTAAAACAGATCTTAGGCTTTTTAATTTACGTCTGTTAAACCAATATAAAGAGTAACACCATTACTTACATTCATCGGTAAAACACAGAACCTTTCGTTCCCGCTGTTACCGTAACTTTCACTACTCACTGCTCATGCGCAGATAAATTACAGTCGTTAATAATAACCTTCATATCATTAATCGGACAACACCAATGATGTAAATGAGAGTTCCCTCCCTTCCCGGGTACTCGATTCCAAGAAATAGGACTCGATTCCAGCTGTACCCGACCCGGATTCGAGTACCCGAGTACCCGTCCCAGCCCTACAAGGATGAGGACTATTTTTATGGATATACAACTTCTTTATTCTGTATAGGCAACGTTTCGACATAGATTCTAATGTCGTTGTCAAGCAAGTGACTTGAAAACGACATTAGAATCTGTCGAAATGTCGCCTATACAGAATAAAGAAGTTGTATATCCATAAAAATAGTCCTCATCCTTCATCTACCCAACTTCTAGAATGCCAATCAAAAAAGTCTGGACCAGACAATCCAGTGATAAACTATCATCAATTGGGATGCCATGACATGTGTTTATTGGTATAGAAGCTGCATGGAATTAATGTGGATTTGTACTTGGTAACATTACCCTCATCTTAGCCTGTTCTTTCATACATATACGACTTATCATCTTGCCAACATCCCTTTGGTAGCAAAAATGATTTTAATAGCATGAAGCATTCTATCAAGCAAGCCATCCTTTGATAAAACTATGATAAAACACGTTCACTAGAATGCTATGAAGCCAACTGCTGCCGTGCTGATGCACTGGAACGGATCTGCAGGTTCCCTGCACACCAGCTGCAATTCTGTAGGATAAAATTGCAAAAATATTGAAAAGTGTTTTGTCTTTTTTGTGAAGTGGATGTGACATTGCCTTTGATGTTGCTCTTGAAAGAAACTGCCATGCCAAGAAATGATGATAACTGAAGTTCAGCATCTGTTGGAGGTGACACAAGGCTAAATGAAATGTCTTATTGCATTTTCTATGGCTTAGCAAAGCCTGAGTGCTTGTGATGATGGTAGGTGTTTCTTGAAGTCGTTGAGTGTAAACTGGCAATGCATACCAAACCTGTCTCTTATGTTTACCTGATGTTGGGAGTGGTTATAACATATACTACGTAAAGTCATCACTCTAGGGGGCGTGGTGGGCGAGCTGGCTAAGGCGCAAGGCTAGTGATCCAGCGAGGTTGAGGTGTCGGGATCGAGCCCACCTGTGACCTGGTGTAAAAACCTTGGAGTCAACTTTGTGTGCAGACTCTTTCAGTGTTGTCACAACCCCTAGTGTACAGTACACAACCCTGTGCACTTAAAAGAACCAACGAATCCATTGGTATTTGACCAGATGGTGGCCACATGAATACGTACAAACACCTAGTTGCGGGTACAGCAACGTGCAGTGAACATGGACAAAGTACTGTGACTATGTGTCCGAGTCCACCCAGCTGTGAATGGCTACCTCGTTAGGATGAGAAAACCACAATAACTCGGTGCGCCTAGTGGCTGCAAGAGTTGTATACTCCCCAGGGAGTTGAGATTGATAAAGCTATGTTGAGATTGACATCCAATGATCGAGGGAAAAAATAACAGCGCCTTGCGCATGCACTAGTGCGTGGATATGTGCGCTATATAAATATCCTATAATAATAAAATAATAATCACTCTGAATTGCTGCGCTTTATAAATGCATGTATTGTTTTTATTATTATTATGTTTTACAGATTAAAGATAGTATGCAGCAGAGAGGGTTCGGGTGATCCTGGCACAGTCAGGCTGGTAAGGCTCATCATCAGCTCAGGGCCCTTGCCCACTCTACACGCAGCCCAGACAGCGAATGGGACTTCTCCCAGGAAACGCTGCCTCGTCGAACCCACCAAGAACTTTCCGGAGAATATGAAGGCTCCCCAACACTGCAGCCTTCTGCATTACCCAGAGTGTCAGAAGGGCTGTACTCCCGGTGGAGAACCCGGGCACTCTCCTGATCTGCGCCAAGAGATCAGGAGGTACCAAACCAAGGGCACCGAGATGCAAGCGAGACATTTCAAAGGCGAGGTCCGCATATTTATCATGCTTTTCCCGAATCTTGCCAATCACATTGGTGTCAAAAGGGACAGAAAATTCAATGATATAAATAAATTCATTGGCTTTATCAAAAAGGACAAGATCAGGTTTGTTGGCAGGAATTCTTCTGAGGCTGTATATGGGCCTATTCCACAGAAGTTTGAAAGCATCATTTTCCATGACGCCCTGGACATGTTCAGGGTCGTACCATGGATGGACCTCGGAGTCAAAGCCACAGGCATGTCGGAGACGGTAGTAAAAGCAACGAGCCATGCCATCATGTCGTTTAAGATATGCTGTTTGTGCCAAGGAAGGGCATCCACTGACAAGGTGTTGGACAGTCTCTGTAAATTCATTGCAAAGTCGACATTTCATGTTAATATTCTCTTTAAGAATCACATTTAGGCGATTACGAGTGGGAAGTGACTGGTCCTGAGCAGCAAAAAGGAAGCCCTCAGTTTCACATTTAAGACCAGCTGACTTCATCCAGGCGAAGGAGTCGGTGGGATTGCTATTCTGTTCAACACACTGCATGTACACACGATGCAATGGCTTCTCAGAAAGCTTCTCCACAAACGACCGACTCTGGGCAGACTTGGTAAAGGACTTCACCTGGTTTTACCTTACTCCCATCGCTGTACCATCCAGCAGTACATTGCCATCAGCAAAGTCAACCTCAAATCTCAGATTCTGTCCAACAACCTTGGCACGCTTAAAATAACTGTGGAATTCCTTGCTTTCATCATGAGTCTTCACATGCATCACCAGAGGATCATCCGATAAATAAATATGTGCAAAAGTACACAATAAAATTCTGTCATGAAGAGCCTCCACATTAATCAAACCCCGACCTCCAGAATTGATTGGCATGTATAAACGGTTAAGAGAGGAACGAGGGTGGTGGGCTCTGTTATCAGACATGATCCTTCTGGTCAGACGGTCAAGACTCTGGATGTCTTGTTTTGTCCAATCAACTACTCCAAAGGAATAGGAGAGGACTGGCACAGCAAAAGTATTGGTGGCTTTGACCTTGTTTCGAGCATTTAGCTCTGAGCTCCAGATTTTCTTTAAACGAGATTTATACTCAGCCCGAAGTTTTTCTTGAATCTGGGCATTCTGGAGCTTGTCTCGAACTTGCATTCCAAGATAGGTGTAGGCCTGATCTTCCACAAGATGCTCAATAACTCCTCCCCCTTGTAACCTGACCGATCCATCATTAGTTACCTTGCCACGTTTCAAATGAAGAGTATTACATTTGTCGAGTCCAAATGTCATGCCAATATCATTAGAAAAGGACTCGACAAGGAGAACCTGCTCTTTCAAATTGGAATCTCCTTTGGCAAGGAGTTCGATGTCATCCATGTAAAGGAGATGAGTAAGAGGTGTTGGGGATCTGTGCTGAGGAGGTCCGGGATGGTAACCCTCCTCTTTATTGAGCAGAAAGCTCAAAGGATTTAGAGAAAGACAAAAAAGCAAAGGACTAAAGGAATCCCTGAAATATTCCCTTCTGATTGGAATAGATTCCGAAGTCTGAACCTGCCCTTGTGAGTACATCTCAAGTTGAGTCGACCAGCAACTCATCAAAGACTTGAGTAAATCAAGTAGTCGCTCAGGGAGGTCAATACAATGAAGAGACTTCAGAATCCATTCGTGAGGGACAGAGTCGTATGCTTTTTTGTAGTCAATCCAGCACATGGAGAGGTTGCGGTGATAAGTTTTAGCCTCTTCCAAAATCATTTTCTGTACAAGAAGTTGATCCTTGCACCCCCAACATCCCTTTCTTGCTCCCTTCTGCTCTCTGTAAATGATATCATTGGAAGAGCAGTAAGATGACACGAGGTTTGTCAAACACCCTGTGAATATTTTGTATTGTGTATTCAAACATGTGATAGGGCGGAAGTTTTTGGGATCAGTCAAGTCTCCTTTCTTGGGGAGAAGTATTGTGCGACCTTTGCAGAACCATGGAGGAACATCACCTGTGTCCACGAGAGTATTGTAACAGTGTAGTAACGGTGTTTGGACACAGGGGAACAGTTTCCAATACCGGTTTCGAATGCCATCAGGCCCTGGAGCTGTATTAGATTTGGACTTTTTTATAACACTTTTCAGGCAATCTGGTGAGATGTAACAGACAAACGACCTAGTTACCTTCTCATGCATTGCATGGTCATAATCACGGACCCATGGTGCCTCAAGGTTACAGTTGCCGGGTACAGACCACAACTGTTTCCAGAACCTTTCATTGGCATCCATGGGAGGCCGTTTGTCATGTTCACCATCACCTTTTGTTTTCAGTTGCCTATAGAAGTGTTTTTCATTGGTTCTAAAAAGTTTATTTTGTTTGATGAATTTATTTTTCTTTTCCCATTTTTTCTTTCTTTCAGTCCAAACCTTTATTTTTGCCTTAAGGGAATCGACAATTTGGAGAAGTACCTTTTCTTTTGTTGTCTTGTATTGTAATTTTAATTTTCTCCAAATTGACTTTTGCCGTTTTGACATTGGACTCCCTGATGATCTTAACTTCAGGCACAGTTCTATCCAGGAAATGTATTTTCTAGTTTCCGTTAGTTTTACTTGAAACCGGTTTTTCTTTGGTGTTTTGTTCTTAGTGTTAGATGTTTTTTCTTTGGAAACTGTGTGAATTTCCTCCAAGGTTCGAGCAGCAGCATAGACACAACAATTAACTTCATGTAATGAACAGTCCGATGAAAGTTTCATAGAAATAATATCATTTAATAAATTGATTTCATTTTTGGGAAAAGATTCATTTGTTTGTTTAATTGGCCTCCGATTTTCTAAAGGTATGCCAGATATTTCATCATAAATAGAATGAAACAAAATATACACAGGGTTTTCGGAAAGGTCTGCAACTGAAGAAGAGGAAGAGTGAGGGTCTGAAATTTCGGGGCCAATTAGCTCTTTGTCGGAAGAGTTCCCATCAGCAAGAGGAAAGAGGTTGACACGGACGTCCATTAGAAGTTTCAGGGTCTGCTGCCACTTGAGCATTCTGTTCATGCAAAGGTTCCTGACGGGCACCAGTTGTGGGTTGAACTGGCTCACGGGGCAAGAGATTTTCAGCCGCCGGAATTGATCTCGAAGATTTTGCTCCGTCAGGTAAGCATACATGGGCATGGCATTGTCCCAATGCAGCTTAAGCGACTTGCCATTTATTCGTGGATTATCAGGCCATCCTGTCGCTTTCGCACACTCTAGTAGTGTGGATTTTAGATGGTTTGACCAAGATATTCTTGGCCGGGTTCTGTGCCTTCCCCTGGGGCAAGTCCCATCTCCAGTAAGGTTGGTTTGACTACCGGAGGAAGGCTGACTGGGCTGCGGAAGTGAAAGACTATACTCTTCTTGGCTGTTAGTAACCCAGTGAAAAACCAGCTTCGGGGGGTCAGCCCTAACTGGGTGATGTACGTTTGGTTCAGGGAATATAATTCCCCTATCTAGGCCCACCACGGAGAGCGTACATCATCAGGCCCTTATTATTATTATTATTATTATTATTATTATCAAAGTAGTGACAGATTAACTATAGTGATATGAAAGAAACAGGTGTTCTACACTTCCGTTGAGCTGTATATATGAACTCAATATCTGATGGAAGTCTTTTTTGTCAAGATGTGACTTGCACCATTAACAACACTATTTATGAGCAACACATACATTTTGATAATGATATATAGAGTGGTGGGGTAACCCAATGGTTGGAGTGTTCTCTCATCACACAGAAGACCTGGTTTGATTCCCAACATGGGTACAGTGTGTGAAGCCCATTTCTGGTGTCCCCCGCCGTGATATTTATATTTATATAAAACTAACTCACCTGAAGTATATGTTTTTAGGGGTTTCTGGAGACACATAACAACTTGCTCAATAATACTTGATTAAACTTGGAAAGAAATAGATATGTCTGGAAATATTTTAGATGTTGGTGAATACTTAGTATACCTTATCCCACCTTTCATTATTTGCATCTAAACTTTGAGATGGACAGGCACTGAGCCTAGTCTGTCGTACAGACCGTGAAGCAAATATATCCAAGAAAGCCCACGAAAGTCTAGAAAATGTGGCAAGTCTAGATTTCCTCAGCTTCAGGAATGAAGAAAGTCTCAGGGCTCCTTTTCATTATGTATATTATATTTTTTTACTATGAACTTGCAGTAAAATATGTTCATTTCAGAGACTAGTTGTTAGTCTAGAACTGAGCCATGCAACAATGGACAACCTTGAATCGATAAAGGTTTTCTGGTATTCTAAATCAGGTGCAGTTGCCTAAACCTATTCACTTTAGGTGATTTTAAGGTGAGGTGAGGTGAAATTGGGTTTAACGTCGTGCTTGAGAATGTTTCGCTCATATGACGAAGGTGATTTTAAGGACACTTGGGAACAGATCTTGAAGTACACATCCCTAACATCAGGACAACGATTTCTACTACGCCAATAGAAACTTCAGATCTGGGAACACTAATCTGTGCCAGTCGACATGAGCCAGATGCATTTAGTGGACTATCGTTCTTTCCCCCTAAATATGGCCGATACAAACTCGGTTCAATGCTGACTGTTTCGTGTAGACATCACCGGCATTGCTGTCGTAAATCGATGTAATTGATGTCGTCTTTTCTGAACCAAAGCTCGTAATTACAGGGGTGTTTTAAGGCGATCCGCACGCCAACCTTTGATGTTGGAAGTTTCCGAATTCTATCGTCTGCTCCAAGACGCACGCCGGAACTTGCATTACGTAACGTGCAACGAGGCGTGAGGGTTGTTGGGTACTCGACAGACATCCGAACCGGCAGCGCGAATGGCGTAACGAAAATCTTCTGACCTGCATACTCATTATATGAGGAAAACTCATCTTGGTCCGGTTTTTTAATTTCAGCACAAGGTTGATTAATGACGTGATTGCCCTTACGTCACTTTTTCGAGCTTATTTTGGAAGCAGTTGTGTTGTTCTATTATACCCGTGCTGATATTTAGATTAACAGGAATATGAAGTCATAACAGAGTTTGTAGACATATATACAAGACGTTAAGCTTTTAAACCATATTCTTGTTTCTCATTATATTTGAAAAAACATTCGGTGTTTTGTTTAGTTTTTAGAGTTTATTTTCGGCAGTACCAAAAACGTCGTTTAAGAGATGGCATGCTTGTTTGGTCAGTATTCACTGTTAAGGAAATCAAGTCGGGAACGAAATGGAAAAGAATACAAACAGACCGGGATCAGGTTGTGCGCCGGTGTCCGGAATATAGACCTTGATTGATTACCACAGGTATTTAATTATATGCAACAAACATGTTTTCATTATCACAAGAGGCAGCGTTGATTGTACTATTCCGATGGCTGCATGATTATGTGGGTATGAATCACGATTAAATGGTGATTATATCACATGTTAGCGTATCCTGCCCTACTGGTGATACCCATCACAAACACATGCAAAGCCAAGCCACTTCACGTGAAAAATACACGGGAGTATATGGTACAAGTCAACATAGAGGATTTCATCGGGCATCATGTTTTGTCAAACGTTTAAATTCGACCATTAAAGGGACCAGCCATGCATATCTTGAGTATATGTATATTATCCCTGGTGTTTCGAAAGAAACCCAATTTACAAAAACACTACCGGAATTGTCTCCGAAACACCCATCTTCGATAATCCACTGCATTATATATCGTGTCAGTTATGGTAATATTGATTGTAATAGGATTGCGATATTCTGCTTTGGGTATTCGACGATGAGGTATCTTCATGATTTTCGAACACAAATCGTGGTTATCGAAGGTAACCTTATTATGTCGGGTAGCAAACATGCCAACTAGCGTTAGTTGCTGTTGTTTTGTTCGTTTGTTGTTTAACTCAGCGGGGTGGTAGGGTAGCCTAGTGGGTAAAGCAGGACTCGGGGCCGAGTCGGGTAACTAGAGTCCAATTGAATGGACTCACGGACTCGCAGGGGAGATATCTCTAAACATCTCATGCAATCAAAATGGATGATCGTGAGAAAAAATCCAATGTCTGGACGCATTTTTATCTTGATTTAGTGGCCAAAATACAAAATGCCGTCTTTGTGGCGTTTTCCTTAGTTGCGCAAGCATTTGTCCTGTAAGTACCCACAATAAGCACTGTAGACAGAAAACCAGCTCAACAAGCAACGCTGGGGCAGTTTGGTAAGTTTGATAGCAAAAGTCGCAAGCCTGTTGACAGGAAATGGTATGAAGGTATTACGCAAAAAGCAATGCTTATGCGCGTTAAGGATATGCGACCATTAAGTCTTGTTAAAGGGGAGGGTTTCAGGGCTTTCTGTGAACCATTGAACCCAAATTACCAGGTCCCATGTACTGCGACAATTCACAACTACCTCATAAAGTCGTATGAAGTTTGCAAGGAGAACAAAATATCAGTACCCAAAACAGTACCTGCCGTTGCCCTAACTACGGACGCGTGGACAAGCGTAGCCACTCACGGCTGTATCACTGTCCCTGCCCACTATACCTATGTTTGAACAACTTGTTTTCTACATAGATATTCAGTCGTTCTTATCCAGCGTATTTCAGTGTTACATATTCAACAATCAACACATACATACGCATTCAAAATAACATTCACACTTGGAGACCTATATCCTTAATAGTGAAATTTTTTAATCACAATTAATACCATTGACGTGATCTCCGTTCAGCAGAGTTTCGGAAGAAGAAATACAGCGTAGTGTTACTCAATAAATGGTTAGTCTTTAGTTTGAAACCAAACCGTTTTTTCACTATAAGAAGTCTCAAATAAACATCAATCCTGTTTTACATATTCTTTAAGTTCCATAGTCGATCCATCTTTACAAGATACTATAGTATCTAATGCAGCACCAATCAATGAATGCTTTATCTATGTATCTTCCAGCTTTGGAACGTGTTTTGCCGCATTTTAACCGTGATTAAGATTTTAATCACAATTAATACCATTGACGTGATCTCCGTTCAGCAGAGTTTCGGAAGAAGAAATACAGCGTAGTGTTACTCAATAAATGGTTAGTCTTTAGTTTGAAACCAAACCGTTTTCACTATAAAGAAGTCTCAAATAAACATCAATCCTGTTTTACATATTCTTTAAGTTCCATAGTCGATCCATCTTTACAAGATACTATAGTATCTAATGCAGCACCAATCAATGAATGCTTTATCTATGTATCTTCCAGCTTTGGAACGTGTTTTGCCGCATTTTAACCGTGATTAAGGTTAATTGATTATGTGACTTATCGTCCAGGTGAATGTTTAAAAGTTGCTAATATGTCATAACTGCAACGACATATTAATATTAGATAATCTTGAAAGCGCAGTCAAACTTAAAACCAAAAGAAAAGAGAAGTAGATTGATTGGTTTCTTTTCCCGGACACATCCAATCATATTACAGCATTTACAGGCGTAATAAGGTATCACCGGCCCAGCTCATGAATATTAATCACATAATTGATCGCGTAGAACTGGGTCACAGTGACACTTACGTTGCCTTCACATTCTGTTTGCAAATAAAAAGGTAATAGATACTTCCATTGACATTGAATATCAATTGCTTTATTCAGGAACGTTTGGATTCACATATACATGTTGCATTATTCGTAGATTGGAAGTTGGAACAGCTACGTGTATGCTTGAATGTTGGTTTCAGATAAGCATCCAAATTGTCGGGTACTCGGGTCCGAGTCAGGTCTGACACCTCGAGTACTCGAGTCCCAAATTTTGGACTCGTGAGAGCCCTAATGGGCTTCGCACTTTGTACCCATGTGGGGAATCGAACGAGGCCCTGTGGCGTGACGAGCGAACGCTTTAACCACTAGGCTACCCCACTGCCCTGCCAAGTGTAAGATCGAAGTTGATAGAAAAAGCTACCCCAAAACACACGCCTGAACAAAACCAGTGGTTCAGCTCATGCACGTTCAAACACATGTGGGTATGAAATTGTTCTTCCAGATGCAACAGAACTGCTCTCTTGGAAGCTGAAATGTAAAGTTTATATTTATTCTCGTATTCGCTGCATTACCCCTCCATAACACGCTGGGTATTATTAGCATACATGTTCCATTGACAGCACTGCGCGCCCCTCCATTTGTCTTGTATTTAGATTTGTGAAAATACTGTGCTATGTTGGTGACTGCCTCTCTGGAACAATTTCGTAGTTCCCTACCAGAAGTATTATTGTACCTGTTACAGAGAGAGACTAACGGGATCTGGTAGTTTCGCGCTTGCTGACGTGATTGACACATGTCATCGTATCCCAGTTGCGTAGATCGATGCTCATGCTGTTGATGACTGGATTGTCTGGACCAGGCTCAATATTAACAGACCGCCGCCATAGAGCTGAAATATTGCTTACTGAGGCGTTAAACAAAAAATAATCACCCACACACTGTAGTCTAAATAAACTTAGGCTCTGTACTATTCGTTATACTGCTACACTGAGTCTAACAAAACCTTTAGAAGGTCGCGTCAGCTGACCTTTTGGACTGGCCAATCAGAACACAGCTTACCAAATCACGAAAGTTAACATTCGCACATACCGTTTGAACCTTTACCTAAAAAACTCGAACGATTCCGAATGCTATTTACCGCACGATCGCTTCCAAGTGATTCACGCAATGAGTAAAGTCGCTGAAAATAGCGTTTTTGTCAATATTCAAGGATGTGATCTTGCGAAAATATAAGCAAACAGTAACCATGTCATTAGAAACCCATAACCGTATATACTGCAGGTCAAATATCTGTGTTTTATGCGAATTTTCGTTTATTGATAGATCAGTGTCAGCGACCCGGGAAAAGAAAATCCAAAAACCATTTTGTAAGTCCCACCGAACCCTAACAAGTAGTCGTTGTCTGATTGGTTAAGTCCATTCGGCCTACTCGAGACGAGGAAGGGTTTGCTGATTTTGGGGGGTCACCCATTTTGCTCTGGGGAGGTAGGGGCGGATATAATATATAAATATTAAATAAATATGCTAAAACATTAAGGACGATAGGGTGGGGGTCATTGATTTTGTACATAAATATTTGGGGTGGGGTGGGGTCATAGACATTGTACATGCTTCGCTCTAAAAATCATCATCATCCCAGAAGCCATAAAATATGAACGGTCATTAATGTCGGTTTATAATACCGTCTTTTCTCGCGTGGTAACGTCAGGAGTTGATCCCACGTGCTTCCAAGGTTATGTATTCAGTAGGTGACAGTACAAAGCCCTTAAGCCATGCTGTATTTATGTTTAGATTATACAACGATAACCAGGCACTTTATACACGCCTTTAATTTCATTTTCTTGTTTCACATTGTCACCGGGGAAAGTATTCCCCCGAAGCCATTTGCGCGAAACATGGGACTGTGCTTACGGCCTGTCTATGTGAGGTGTAGACATTGTTCTGAGGCGGAGACCTCTGTCGCTGTGTGATTACAGACCTATCGCTCACAACTGGTTATGTTGCATAATAGCACTTGCAGGTAATTATACAAGGGAGACTTATCCCTGATTATACAGAGTTTGCAGACAAACACTAATTGGTCGACTTGCTTGAAATATAATTTGGCCCAAGCCTTGGTTGTGTTCTGTTGTTTTTTTGTGTTGTTGTTGTGTTTTTATTTTGTTGTTTTGCCCAAGCCTTGTTTAAAGCCTTTGTTAAGGCGGGCTGAGATTTGTTTTGTTACATACTGGCAATCAAAAGTTTAGACTCATTAGTGTAAATATAGCCACTTGCTTCAGTCAACTGTTCTATACTAGATTTTACAAAATATTCCATACCGTTTAAAGGTACTGTTTACACATGAACTGAACGCTAGTCCGTGGCTTGTAAAAATCCAGCCGGGCCAGTAAATCTCCACAGTCACTGGCCCGACTGGCCAGTGACTTTTCTTTGGGTCATTTTGTAAATATATCACTCTCTCCTACTTGTTAAGTTATAATACACTTTTAAGTCATGCAAGATTTAAAAACCCAAAATGTTCATCGTATTAACAGCTTAATGATGAAACCCGTATCATGCCGACAATATCTTATTCTCATTTATTTTTGTAATCTTTTGCTTATTTTCTACATTCAAATTTCGGCCTAGTGAATTATTTTGTGGGCTACTAACTTTCAGGCATAGCTAGCCCGACTGGCTAGCAAAATTTGGAAACTAATTCGCACACTGATCTTATCCGCTCGATGCAGAGCGCTAGGTACGTATTTAACGTATTTTGGTATGAAGCGGTCGGCCATCGAGCCAGCAATCTCTCCGGGCAGATCTTTCCATCCGACCAATCTGGGGACGCCAACGGTACTGGTTGTATGTAGCTAGGTGTTCTTATACGCTTTCTCAACTGCAGAGTGTCCTTTTATTAACAAACAAACCGGTCTCTTCCCTGTCTTAGCACTATCGGGGTACCCAGTCGTCTTAAACACCGCTATTCGCGATGCAGAGTTACGTTCCTTGGACACTCGAGACATCCGCGACCGTGAGTTCTAATCCCCTTCGTGTGTCCAGTTTTCAGCACCATAACTTCTTTGAGGGGTAGTTAGAAGTTGGTGTACTAAGATTTAGTAAGGATAAGCTATACTGATGAACAACTTGTGTATTACAAACGAGGATTTCCTCTGGTTTTCTCTGGTCGACGTTTCGATCAAAATTATATATATTCAGAGACTAAGCCTTTAGTCTAGATAAGCTATACTGATGAACAACTTGTGTATTACAAACGAGGAACGACGTTTCGGAGTAGATTTTAACAGTGTCAGATCAACGTCTTAATTTACTCCGGGCGACGTTGCTGCGCGAATCAACACCAAACTGTCGCTCAAGTAAAGACGTTGGCCTGAAATTAAGAACTTTACGGTTCCTTCAATGTATAGTTTACTTTTATAGAATTAATTTACCAAACCTTAGGCATACCCTTATTTCGTAGAATACATTACATATATACCAATATACTAAGTTGGTATCTGCTGACTTGTTTTGTAAAAATGGACAAATTATTTCAGTCAAGAATTCAGATCATTTTCGAAATTCTTTTCTTTATTTTGATATATTTTTAGTTTTCTTCACTGATTTCTTTTTCTAGACCTGCTTTTAATCAAGCATCTATGAAAGTGAAACTAAATCAGTTCCTGAAATAATTTTGCAGCTGAGTTCTTTCTAAATATATTTGTATTCAATTCCTGTTAAACTTCACTATTACAAAATCCGGATGAGATCTGATATATAACACTGTTCAATGTATGCCATAGCTCCTAAATAATGGTCTAGTATCCCCCGCCGTAATATTGCTGTAATATTGCTAAAAGCGGCGTAAAGCGGTATCTGTGAAGGTCCGGGTTAGAATTGGTCTTCAGCAAACCATGCTTGTAAGAGGCGACTAACGGGATCAGGTGGTCAGGCTTGTTGACTTGGTTAACACATGTCATCGTATCCCAATCGATGCTCATGATGTTGATCACTGGATTGTCTGGTCTAGACTCGACTATTTACAGACCGCCGCCATAAAGCTGGAATATTGCGGCGTTAAGCAACAACACAAATGATGGTTATGGTTTTGTTTCAAGCTATTCTTTCAGCGCTGTTAGTACTTGTTTTTCCATTTGTTATTTTCTTAAACAAAATGTAGAAACTGACATGTTTGTGAGATGATCGGTACGTTTAGGTGCAATAGATTAAACCTGACATATTTCAGGTATCTCTTTTTGTAGAGTGGACAACATTGCTTCTGTTAAGAGTCATGTTTGTGAGATGATTATGACGTGTTTTTGATTGTCACGTGAAGGTCAAACAGATTAAAGCTGATATTTTTATTTCATCATTTTGTAGAGTGGACTACATTACTTCTATTAGAGCAAGTTGTACCAGACAGCCGTTTGCGTGATAGGAACTACAAGTCTCTCGAGGCGCAACTTCCGGAACTAAGCTGGAACCCGGCTCCCTTTGTGCCCGCCAACTTGCGATCCCAGCTTAGTTCCTGTACCATCACCGGTGACAAGCGTATATTCAAGAACCAGTTCTGGATCCAAATTGCGCGATCGCCAAATACGAGTTTACTAGACCGGACGAAGTGTACAACCATGCTTGGCTGTCACAGGTGGTGACTTACAGGCCCTATAGATGGCTAATTTGGGGATGGTTGATCAGGAATTAGTTATTCCTGCAAGGACTAACGGTTAACGTTCCTTACTGTCAACTGACAACCATGAGACCATTCGAAAAGGTATGAAACGATGTTTATCACCGGAAGTACTAAGGTCTCGTGAAGTGTCGTGACCTACTTACGGGGCCGTATATACATCAAAACGTGTATATAAGCGTTGGCCTATACATCAAAATATGGATATTAGCGTTGACCTCTTTCTTTAAAACAAATTAAAGATATGTGTCACCGCGAGCTGACCTCGTTCATCTACGCCATGATTTACACAACAGAGAAGGTGGGACCTATAACCGAGCCTTGCCGGATACATGCTGGACTGACTTTGGAAATTCGACTAATTCGTAGAGACGTTTTGCGTTCTATTAAACTAATTCTTAAACAGTATAATATTATAGTTGTGGTTTACCCGTTTAAGAATGAGCAGTATTTCAGGAGTATCATGGCTGAAAACACCCGCAATGGGCTTCACCGGCGTCGTATACACACTAGTGGTGGTCCGATTAATTGAAATAATCGAAGATTGGTCGTAGTGACTAAACGACCAAGCAATCGATCATAATTTCTCATAATCGAACACAAACAATTCTGTAACACTTGTTTTCATTAACAATATTTTTCACATGGTTGGTTTTGTCTGTTACATTTCGTAAGCACTACAAGCTCGTTTCAAGTCATGATTGAATTTATCTTAAAGATTCCAAGACATTTATGTTCCTAACATACTAGTTATCCTATAAAGATGTGAAATTTTGCCCAAAAAACCCAGAAGAACTACAATTTTCCCCCTTATTTTAATGGGCATTAACAAATTTCATAAATGACGCTAACCAATTATTTTCGATGATTGATCGGTAGTAATAAACCAATCATCAATTTTTAACCAATTCCCAACACTAATACACACGGGGAATCGAAGGCTGGTATTAGGCGTGACGATCGAACACTTTAACCAGACGGCTACATACTGAAACAGGTTTCCTATCACAACATGTCTGATATTTCGATAAACAGTGGAACTACGCCAGTCCCGCTACTATTCCGTGACAGTGTTCGGCTAAACCAATGTTAAGATTAACGAATCAATGGAACAGGATAATTTTCCATTTTTTTTTTAACGGCACATAACAAAACTCCAGATATGTAACTGTACTTGCACAATCGAGTCTGGACAAGACAACTCAGTGATCAATACTTTGACCTACTTTCCACGCCGTCGGGGTACGATGACACGCTTTGATCTAAGTCATGACCACCCGATCTAGTGGATCGCCATAGCTGTCTGGTTGCATGGGTATGCGGCACTCTCCTACCCAGAGTTCCATGCGGCAAGCCAGCATAGTACCTCTGCCACAGGCCAGAAAAATGTTACGATTCGTCACATCTTGCAATGTCCATTCAATATAATGTACAGATTTCTTTTACTCTTTTATTTTTGACAAGTCTGCACATCTAACTAAACATCTTTAATAGAATGGATTAGTTTCACTGAGTAAATATCCAAAAACATGTAACACTATTTCGATTTGCGTAGCGATCCTTTGTTTACATAGGTTGTACGGCTCCGCGTGCAGTCATCGAAGCTGATGGAGAGCAAACGATGCAGCCAGTTTGATATCTAAATATGTACTGTCATAGACCTAACTGTCGCAGTTGTGGAAGAATATATGTGTAACAATGTAAAACATTATGAAGAGAGCGCCGAAAAGCTTTCGTGAGTCCAGTCTCTTCTTATTATGAATATGCGCGTTTGATTACAAACAAGAGAAAAGTCCGGTCACGTGGTATGCAAATTAGCCTGTGGCAGTGATGTTATGTTAACTCATCGCTGTGCCGGAGTGTGGGGTATGCGGCTCATGCCCTTGACTGTAAAGCGCAAGCGCAGCATACCCGGGGAACACGGCTGCGGCATGGGTTAGTGGGACGAATCTAAACTCGACTCCTCACTGTTGAACGTCATCTACATCATAGACTCAGAGGGACGGTGGTGTAGCCTTGTGGTTAAAGCGTTCGCCCGTTACCCCGAAGGGCCGGGTTCGATTCACCAGAAATGGGCTTTCACACATTGTATCCATGTGGGGAATCGAACCCGGGTCTTCGGCGTGACGAGCGAACGCTTTAACCACTAGGCCACCCCACAGAGGCTGGAGCAGACAAACCAGTGGTTGATAGAATGAGCAACAGTACAAATTAGGATAATTAATTCTTTCCCAGGAGTTCCATCAAGTAATGTAGTAAGAGACATAGTTCTCATAAAAACTTTAACAAGCTCATTGAGACCATGCTTTGTCAACATTCTGGATTATTTTACAGGAAGTAATTAATTACCCCAACCCACATTCACATTATTCTGTGTGTCATGTTCCTGTCCGGAGTCGTTTCCTTTCAACCCCGCCTACAATGCTTCAGCGATATTCTTTACATTAATCACGGAAATTGGGTGGTTTGCGTTGTCCGTTTCAGGGCAACGGAATCCCGTGATAATTACGGCAGAACAATCTCCCCACCTGTCACAGCCGATATGATGTACATTTAGCTGACGAGGTGACAGCTACGTATGCACGTGGCCTTCGTGAAGAACGCTTTTGTCGTTTTTCAGCGCGTGACATGGTTACCAAACAATTTGGATGTTGCTCCTGTCTAGGTTTTCCACGAGCATAGGAAATCTGAACATTTTTGTGACACATTCTCAACACACTATGACATTTAAAAAATAACCAACGAATGTAATTGTGTGTTTACATATATAACATGGGTAAACAAAACAGTTATGAAAGGTTTATCCTGAAGGCTATTATATATTACTTGCTTCCTGATAAACACGGCCAGGTTTTACACAGGTGCAATATATTTCAAATTTAAAAAAAAAATTCCTTTTCCCTTCAGCTTGGATCAGTAATACAAAATAGATTAATATGGAAAGGTTGACCAAGAGCAATGTATCACTTCATCTGTTTACAAATTTTAAAAAACTCATTAAACATAATATAATATCATAATTGTGTTCGGCAACTGTTTTCAGCTAAACAACGTTTTCATAATTTTTAATGATAAATGGCACAAAACAGAGTCGGAGAGTTTTGTTCTATTCCGCTTTTAATAACTCCCGTCATATCACAATCAGCCAACTTTGAAAGTCATCCTTGATCAAAAGAACTCCAGGTCATGGAGTGGTGACCAGGGCCTCCTTTCAGAAAGCACTAAGGTTGACCGCAAGTCACTATGGTAACCTTAGTGCAGTGTTAAAGAATGGAAGTTAAGGTTAACCTTCGTAAATGTTGCTTCGTGAAAGGAGCCCCTGAACAGGATCAGGATGGAATCAAGCTAACCCTTGACTTACACCACTGTGTAATATTATGATTCTTGGCGGGAGGTAAACCTCCTCCGTTATAAAGATTTGTACCAAGACAGGTTGATTAAAGTTCGCATCACGTCATATGGCAGAAGCGATAGGTTGTAACCCAGTCCCAAGCACAGAAATTATAGGTCCCGATCCACAAAACGTTCGTAGCGCTACGTCATTCGTAAGTCTGTGATAAACTACAGCGTTACGACAGGTCGTAATGTTACGAAGCCTTGTGGATCGGGACCCCGACCCTGCTTGGATTTGTTTAGCGTCCAGATAGCATATATATATGAGCTCCAAATTGTTGGCCATGGTAAAGTATTATTTCAAAAGCAGTTTTTTACTTTGTTTTCTCAAATCTAAAACTAAGAATATGATGATGCTCAAACCTTGGTTAAAAATTGTCGTGTGAACATTGCACGCATTTTCACGTTTCTTTTTTACCACTCCCAAACACTGTCCCACGATACAATCACAACAATGCCTCTTATTGTTAACACAAGGATATGCATTTTTCATTTGTCAGGTATACCTGTACCGGTATAGAAGTACATCAAAATGATGTAGAGATGGGTTGTTATAACATATTTCACAGCTGATGTTAAAGGTTAATCTGCAGGTGTGACACTATGAAGCCATTATTTCTCGTGGGAAGAAAACATATGTCTCACTCCAGTTACTCACCCCGCTCGTGACGTCACATCCGTGATGGTTTCTGAGATATTACAAAGGACTATTCTAGTTGTTTTGACACATTTCATAGTGTGAATGTCCTCGAAGATTTGGACTGTTAAGTGTTATAAAGGGGCGATAGGGTCACCTGGCACTTCAGATGTTTGTTCTTTACGTCGGAGATCGGGTTCGAGCCCCATCATGGAAAGATATTCAGTGAATGAAGCCAGATCTTGGAGTTATATGGGGGGATCGGGTGGTCACAATGTGCCCCTGGGTGCATGTTTGTGTCAAAGACTGACTGACTGAGTTTGGTTTTACGCCGCTTTTAGCAATATTCCAGCAACATCACGGCGGGGGACACCAGAAATGGGCTTCACACATTGTACCCATGTGGGGATTCGAACCCGGGTCTTTGGCGTAAAGAGCCAACGCTTTAACCATTAGGCTACCCCACCGTCCCTAAACAACAAAGAAGTGGATTGTGGCTCATGTTACTCGTGTTTCTGATCACAGGCAAACTATAGCGTATATAGGGTTGCGCAACAGAGAGAGAAAATTACCAGTCTTCCTATAAGCGAGCAAAGGTTGGCAACGTACTTCCCTCGCTTCGGTTCGAATAATAGTTTTAATGTCAAAATCAAATGTCGCCACCCTCAAAGGTAGACACCCATTTCCTCACAGAGTTGAGCTGTCAGATTTCCAACCTCATATTTAATAATTACTCACATGAAATATAATTAATTCAACATTTTAAGCGCCAGTCGTGGCATATCAAATCGTTCTTCGCCTCCATTACCCCTACCAGCTTCCGGTTTTCAACGGTTGCCAAGCTTTACTCGCTTTGCTCTCATATAGGAAGACTGGTCATTTTACTCTCTGTTGCGCAACCCTATTTGCGCTAGAGTTTGCCTGTGTTTTGATCCAGACTTATGCAGCAGAGGCTGTGACGTAGCGTGTGTATTGCGCCGTAAATCAGCATTCACTTACCCACTGAAGCTGGCAATGCCGATAATGATGATTATGATGATTTTTATCAGGTAGGAAACAAAAGATGAAGCTGAATAACGATTAAAACGCCCATGACACAATTTTATTATAGTGTTAACCGTGAGACAAATTCAAAATAATCATTCTTAGAACTTGCGAGTGCATCATTTTAGGCATGTATGGTATCAGTGAATGTTTGAATTCTGTTGATGAATACCATTTTGTTCGAATATTTTATTTCTTTTTGAACACCAAGGACGGTGCGTCACTTATTTTAACTCTGATTTTGGGGATTGGCAGAAACGCGTTCATCGATCCGCAATGCTTGAACAGGCCGCTCTGATACCTCATCGTGATAGTGCATATGAACGTGAATTCTCCATCAGCATCCATATATGACGCATTTAAAAGGCGGTCATTGACTAAAATGTCAATTTGCACTTCGGGAAGGAATTTGCTACAAACGAAAAACCCGATAGCGATTTTAGACTCTAGCGAATTCACCAAACGGAAGGGAAAAAAGTCCCTCAGGTTCGGTCTTCCTGGGGAGAAGAAACATGACCTTAAGCAGTTACCTCCCTTTTTATGACAAACATACCACGCATGCGTGCCGTTCCAGATTCCAAGTTCATTGCTACATTTTTGACGTGAAATACTCTACTTTCCAAACAAATGGGGAAAGCGAGATGATTTAACTGTTTGCTGTAACTTGTCAAAGTCGTTTATTTACATGGTAGTTATGGCGGCTCGGATTTGTTTCCACGGAGGTCGATATCTGACATTCAAGAAACTGGCGCAACTTTTTACGTCAAACCCGACTTCCCAGTCAACAGGGCGCAGAGGCCACGTCTCCCCATATAATCTGCTGGTTGTTATGGTGAAATCAGGTGTACACGTCTGCTACATTCAGCGTGTTGATTACAATGGCGTCTCATTACTTGCCAAGTGACCGGAACGGGGAGTGTGCACCAAGTCTGCTCAAGTAACTGGTATATTTAGCTGTACACTTGTTGCAGTTGAGGAAATGGATACTCAGACAATGCACATTCCTGCGGAGTTTCAGCTGCACAATGATGAACATAACCCTTCATCGCTGCAGAGGAGAGGGTTGTTTTATAGTCTGCTGTTGCACGTAGACTAACGCTTAGTCTCTGGGGGCGGTGGGGTAGCCTAATGGTTAAAGCGTTGGCTCGTCACGCCGAAGACCCGGGTTCGAATCCCCACATGGGTACAATGTGTGAAGCCCATTTCTGGTGTCCCCTGCCGTGATGTTGCTGGAATATTGCTAAAAGAGGCGTAAAACCAAACTCAGTCAGTCAGCCAGCTTAGTCTCTGAATATATATAATTTTGATAGTAACAAACAAACCCATTTAAATCGAAAAGGAGCCCCAGGGAGACCAGAGATTCAGAACCTGAGGAAATCTAGACTTGCTTTATTTAGGGCTTTAGCACTGCAGAGAGGGCTTGGCAGTGGGGAAAATAATGTGGTTCAGGGACTGTGAGACAAACCATTGTTGCACTGCATATCACAATATCAGAGTGTTTAGTAAATAATCGAGTCAAGACCAGACAATCCAGTGGTTTACCTCTTGTGGACCGATCTTGTGGACTACCGCGACATCTATGAAGTCCGCGAGTCTGTCCCCCCGATCCCGTTAGTCGCATCTTACTTAAAGCATGCATGGGTTGCTGAAGACCACTTCTAACCCGTATCCTCACAGACGAACAGCGGATAAGAGACCTCTGTTCCACAAACCTGTTCTTTTGGTAGCCCAGGGATATTTTAAATCCAGACGGCCAGACGAATCTGGATTATGGAAACACGCGATATCTTGTTTACCCAGACGGTAGAGTTTCAAACATATAGGCTTGCTTTGTTTGATACCGGATTCTATTGGTACACAAAGAAACCCCTTTAATCCAGACGGTGGAGTTACAGACACAGTCGTACGGGTAAAGGAATCCGGATTATCGAAACACGAGCTGAAACCTTGTAAAACCAGATGGTAAAGTTTCAGGAGTAATGGGAACAAATGCTGACGTAGTCTGACACGTGACGTGTCGGTAGAGTGGATTACACTAAATTAAACTATATTATATTTTATTCCAAACATACAGGGAAAAAACAATAACTGCGTAAGTGAGTGAGTTTAGGTTTACGCCGCTTTTAGCGATATTTCAGCAATAGCACGGCGGGGGACACCAGAAATGGGCTTCACACATTGTACCCATGTGGGGAATCGAACCCCGATCTTTGGCGTGACGAGCGAACGTTTTAACCACTAGGCTACCCCACCGCCCCAATAACCTCTTAAGGAAACATGAAAAAAATGTTGATCCGGAAGGCGAAGTACCATGGGAAACAGATCGGAGAATATTTTGGGGGGATTGAGTGACTTTGTTAATAGGGCTTTACACCACTTTTGGCAATATCCCAGCAACATCGCAGAGGGGGACAACATACCGCCGGCTTCACACACTGTACGCTGAGGGGGGTCGAACAGACTTCCTGGCTGTGAAAGGCCTGGAATAACGAAGATGAGATGCGTCATGGTGAAATGAAAATGAAACACGTTTTGCCGAAGTTGGTGTCTACGGAGTTTTGTAGATTCGGATAGATAAGGTTTTGCTCAGGTGAAATTTAATCTAAAGAACATCTGTGTTTTGTTAGGTATATACGTAAAACTGACTAACTTTCCCCCTGGTTCGAATCTGTAGGACACACGCGAGATCCAGTATTCTCAGGCGCCACAAACCGCCTGCGTGGTGTAGTGGTTAGAGCGTCCGCCCGGAGAGCGGAAGGTCGCGGGTTCGATCCCCGACCGCGTCATACCAAAAGACGTTAAAATATGGTACTTGTTGGTCCCTGCCTGGCGCTCGGCATTAATGGGTACAACAAGGACTGGTCGGCTCGGAGTCAGTATAATGTGTCTGAGTGGGGTATTCATGCTTCACTGCGGCATGGTATCTCAGTGGGCTAGCACTATAAAACCAGCTTCAGTCTGGGCTAGTACAAGCAGCCGCACATACACATACACACGCATGCACGTCGTCATATGAGCGAAATATTCTCAAGCACGACCTTAAACCCAATTTCACCTCACCTCATCTCACCTCAGGCGCCACAATTGGCGGAGATGAGTTGTGTCCCTTAGGCGTGTATATTTATGATATCGGGTTCGGATCTCCACATACGCTATTATACTGTCTCATGGTTTATCATCACCATGTCCAGGCGTTTCAACAAAGTAGGAAACATCTGAATCAGTTTGGGCTGTCCCTCCGTATCAGTCTGGCACATCGTGATGTAACTGATCGTGAAATACAGCTCACAGCGGGGTTAAGCCAAACTCACTCACTTACTCAAATTTAAAACCTAAGCTTACCGAGCCGTCACCGAGTCGATTTCAGTGCCGTGGTTCATTGGATCAGTTAATTTGTTCAGGGTAGACGAAACATTTCGTGATAATTTTCGTGACGGTGCAACGCTCACTAATGATGCATAATACAACCCATTTACCCCGTAGGTAAATCTCTATGTAGGGTGTCCCTATCAGCGAGAGCGGACTAAACTCACGAGTCTTAAACTGATCTTGTAACATCTAACGTGTCTATGGTGTATCATAACAGGAGCAACCCCGATTATATGTTTACAAACACGATCTTGTGTGCCAGCTGAGCAAAGAGTAAACGTAGTGTTGAATAGCCTGATATTTAACTAGTGCATACTGACGCTATATCATGTGGTCCATGCTGTGCCCAGACAGTGTCGAGCAGTGGTGCAGTGGATAGAACGTCAGCCAGGAGAGCGGCAGGTGGGTGGTTCGATCCCAGTCGCATCACACCTAAAAAAAATTTCAAGGCGTCTTCACTACTACGAAGCACAGTGTCCACCCTTTCCGAATTTGGTTGAATTTCGTTGCTCGATCGATTGTAGCGTGCGAAGTATTAAGTAATTTTTACGCTCCTAATATTGACCAAACAGATCCTGCATCTCTTATCACATAATTGCAGACAAAACGACGTATTCGATGGTCAAAATCCATTATGTACTAAAGCACTTGAGCACCTTGATTTAAAAGTATGAAAAAATGAAAACATTTGAATGGTCCATGGCGAATTTAATTCGACAAATCATAGTCTCATCAGTCCAGCAAAGATATTATTTGCCCAGTTTGTAGCTTAACTTTTATTGTTCGTTAACCCCCTTTGCTCGAGAGGTTGTGAAGATATGGTACTTGTTGTTACCGAGCCTTGTGCTTGGCGTACAGTCAATGCTTGGTCCACTCTGAGTCACGGGACTTCAGAGGGGTATCCATGCATGATATCGTAGTGGGGTTTAGTTCGGACAAGTACACACTTGGCATAATTTGAATGCACACCCCGCAAATCCATGAACGCCAAGGGAGGTGACTCCAAATGCCTATTTGGTAGTCTGATGTGGCAAGTTGGGCAAGAAACGTTATCTCTAGGCCACAACGCGCATTATTTTATGTTTCTCCAGTATGGTAGGATTTGCTGATCGTTGGCTTTAATCACTGTTTACGATATAAGGCATTTTGGGACTTGCCCCAATAAGATGACACGTGGTAATATACTGCAACCCTAATCCCAACCCTATACTCTTTTAAAAAATAGGGGAACTTCATTTTTTAGTTACGATTGAAAAAAATGGGAGATGTATCGGAGTCAGTAATGTTGATATGATAATAATGAATGTTTTGAGAGTGCATCACCACTTGCACTTCCTTATGACCATAGTTGTTTGTACAGTAATCGCTCTTGAAAGATGATTGGTGTATGACGTGAAATTTGCATGTGTACGATTTTCATTTTCAAACAAAACAAACCCGGCTAGAAACAAACACTAACAACTGTGCTGAAGATGATTGTCACAATTAATGGTCTACAGTGATTTATCGACCTTCTTGAAAACCGTCAAAATCAAGAATGACACCCCATGCACGTGTATGGGGCTACTGCGTTGTGCACGTGCATCCCATGCGTTGTGTTTAGGGGGTGATAAAGAGAAATGGTGGTGCGTTCATAAGATGTCTGTCTTTGAAAAGTTTGTTAACGCTTATACTTTCTATCCAAATTGAAAGTTCAGGTTCCCCTACTTTTTTTATAAGAGTATATATGGAGTTCGATTCCCCAACGTGGGTGCAATGTGTGAAGCCCATGCATATCTGGTGTCCCTTGTCATGATATTGCTGGAATATTGCTCAAAGCAGCGTAAAGCCACAATCAGTCCCATTTAAATTTAAAAAGCAACACAATTTACAAGCAAGACAAAATCTCCATAAACTTTGTAATGATAAGAACCCACGCTTTCAAAGGAAACCGCGGCAAAGCGCACGTTCCGTTCCACCCCTGAAGATTAGAACTGATCTTCAGCAACCCATGCCTGTCTTATACTAACGGGATCGGTAGTCAGGCTCGCTAACTTGGTTGACACATGTTGACACATTGCATAGATCGATGGTCATGCTGTTGATCACTGGATTACCTGGTCCAGACTCGAATATTTACAGACCGCCGCCGTTTAGCTGGAATATTGCTACAAGACAACAAACACACATTCCGTTGCAGTGTACTAGATTTACTGTGTTCGGTTCTGTTGAAAATGTGGCGGATTTTAATAATTAAACTTGGGAAGAGGTCTGAGCTCACTGCTGACCATGACATTCTGTGGACGTTGTACTGCTGGAGGTGAGTATTGACGACTCGTGCACAGCGAGCACGGGCGTTGTTGTCATCCTGAAAGACAGAACGTCGGGTGATAATCGGAAGAAGGTGACATTGAAGAATTTGGTCGATGTACCGATTTGTTTTCAGGCTCCTTGGAACCTCTGGAATGAATCCGTCGAGCTGTCGAACGTAGTTTGGTGCAAAATGTTCATTCCGACATCGGTTGACACGCTGTCTGCCATCTTGGCGTTCCAGAAGAAATCGTGATTTATCACTGAACCTCACTCGTCGCCATGTTGTTGCTCATGGGTCAATGCCAGTAAGGTGTTACTGTGTTGTCGATGCAAACGTCCCAGTACAGGGACAAATATCGGTGTTCTGGATCTACATCGCATCTCTCGGAGACGATTTCTGATTGTTTGGCTCGATACTCTACTCAACCCAGGCAAATGTACTGTGACCATGTCAATGACGTAGATGAAACATTGGTTGGTTGATTGCTGTTTAACGCCGCCATCGAGTCTGGACCAATTCTTACTCGGATCTTCATGTGTTGTAGATTAAAGACCCGAATGTAGTATATCCTTGGGGAAGGAGGAATATGACTATTAGTCCTCCGCTTATTGGACGTTGTTTGGTTGAATTGAGGCTGGGTATACCGATCCCGTAAGCCAGATATGGTGCTCTATAGTACCTTAAATTGCTTGCAACTGCTCACTTTCAGATTCAAAGCGCAATATCAAATGAGAACAACAAACAGCTAACGACTAAAGTTTCTCTGAGTTTTGACTTAAGTTAACATTTTACTCAAGTTTGAGAAAACGCAGAAAAATGCATTTCCCAGAATAAACTGAAATCGATATTTAACTCAAACACAGTACAAAATGTAAGTTTAATAGATAGGTTACCTTCAAAAGTTGTTTTAGCTTTTTTACTTTAGAAATGCAGTTGAGTTAGAAATTCCTCTGTTTCAAATTGTCAAATTAAGTTTGTAATTTGAGTTAAAACTTAAGTTTGTTTCGAGAAATCAGGTCCTGGTAATTTGAGATAGACTTTCACCAAACAACGTAAATATTTTAAAAAGCGTTTTAACTGTGACTTAAATAATCAGGTGTGTACGTGTACTTTCTTTTGTACCTCAGTTTAGTTAGGGGGCGGTGAGGTAGCCTAGTGGTTAAAGCGTTGGCTCGTCACGCCAAAGACCCGGGTGCGAATCCCCACATGGGTACAATGTGTGAAGCCCATTTCTGGTGTTCCCCGCCGTGATGTTGCTGGAATATTGCTGAAAGCGGTGTAAAACCAAACTCAGTCAGTCAGTTTAGTTAGAGTACATTTGAGTGCCGCATTTGGCAAGATAAAAGGTAAAGATAAAAGGCTAAGATTGCTTATATTTTTAGTTCCAGCGGTAGAACCTGTTTCACAGGATGACCCCGAAGCTGGTTTAAGATAATTGGCAATGCTGTGTCACATGAATCCCGACATTTCTCTTCGTGTCAGTTTTCATTATTGATCACAGAATCCAGCCCCGTATACTTATGTACGTTCCCTTTTTTTCCCTCAGAAGTATAATCATGTCTTATGTAAGAGAACCAGTAACAACACATTACTAGTATATCCGAAAGGTAAAGAGAAATCATAAAATGTAGATCACTAAAACATGACGGTTTTCAAGTCAAACAGTAGTCAGGAAGGTAGTACTGACTGGATTGACACCGTATAGCTGAAATAGTAACCTGGAAAATAACAGTAATGGGACTATGTTTACATTGACGAGAAAAAAAGCAACTTTCCTTGAAACTAATTATGTGAAATGCACTCAGTCTGGTACATGTGTATATTTCCGATGTTCCAGCGTTCAGTGCATTCCAAAGATAAAATGGCGAGTATTTTTTCAGAAACGAAGCTTATTAACAAATAGTTTCAACATGTTCGGAATAAAGAAACCATTTTCTTGTCAAAAGGGACTGAATGCTTGCTCGAAAATATTAATTTCTTCTTGATTTAGCTTGGCATTCATGGTGGGCCCCAAAGGAAAGCAGGAACCCCCCGCTTTCATCCCTCCAAATACCCATCGCGCATTAGCGCGTATTAGTTAAGTCTAAATTTTCGCTCTGAACTTATCGCATCCCGAGATGGGTAAACATTTACGAAGCCAATTTTCTCTGTCGTGAAGATAGCGGCAATGTGTATTTCTGTAGGTCTTAATTCTTACTTTTTGCGATAAGCTCCTATTTCCATGTAATGTAAAATGATAAATGATATTTCACACACAAGTGTTCAAGCACAGTCAGTAACCTCCTGCAAATGATTGTGCATGTTTTCGCGCAATGATAATCACGTGTTATCGGCGTTTCTTTTCGCCTGCAGCTGGCAGGGAGTTGATTATTGCATTCGCGATTGCATGTAATCATCTGAAAATATGTTGCAGTGCAGAAGTGAATATGGTATCACATATCATATTGCTATATGATGTTTTATTGGACATGTTTTGAAATGGTAATTTTTTGTTTAGTTTTCGCGATTCCATACATATATATTTACCAGGTGGTCTGTGTGATAGATTTACAGCTGAAATACAGGCTCACATAAAATTCCCACAAGGCGGCGTCTATAAGTGTGCGTGTGAGAGAGTGAGTGAGTGAGTAAATGAGTTTAAATAAAAGGTATTATATCAAGAAAAGTTGGTTAGGAGGACAATCGGTTATGAGGACATACTGGCGAATGGCGGATTGACCTTATTTGATCAAGTGAGTGAGTATGGCTTTACTCCGCATGGCTTTGCATAGAGAGAGAGATAGCTGTGTGTGTTTGTGGGGTGTGTGTGTGTGTGAGAGAGAGAGAGAGAGAGAGAGAGAGAGAGAGAGAGAGAGAGAGAGAGAGAGAGAGAGAGAGAGAGAGAGAGAGAGAGAGAGAGAGAGAGAGAGAGAGAGAGAGAGAGTCTGCATGTGTGCTTGTTATTTGAGAGTTAACAGGTACAGTTACACTGCATTATTTGGTATTGTAACAGTGGCAGCATGGATTAATGTTAGATGTAATTCATTTCCCTCGTAAAACTGACACATAATCTTGATATTAAAGAATAATATCTCTCGTGTCAAGAAGGTCTTCAAGAAGCAATTTTACAAATGAGAGTTGACGTAATTATTACGTCATTTTATCGGTTATGGGGGCGGTGGGTAGCCTAGTGGTTAAACCGTTCGCTCGTCACGCCGAAGACCCGGTTTCGATTCCCCACCTGCGTACAATGTATGACGCCCATATTTGATGTCTTCGGCCGCGATATAACTGGAATTTCGCTAATGTGGCGGAAAACCATACTCACTCACTTGATCAAATAAGGTCAATTCGTCATTAGTCAGTATGTCCTCATTATCGATTATCCTCCTAACCAACATTTCGAAATAAAATACATTTTAAAATTGTAAAAAAATTTAATTTAAAATCATATTCATAAAACAAAGGTGCGCACGTGTTTACCTTTACCTTTGCACTTCAACATTTTATTTGGCTACCGATTTCTACCAAGGCCTTACACGAGTGACATGATCGACATGAATTTGAAATGTCTTGCCCCGATCAAAGCCAAACATAACCGCTCTTCTATTAAACATATATATTGAACTTTCCGCAGGTGCCATGGCGACAAACATTGAATACCCTTCAACAAACACAGAACCATTGACAGCGTTATGTTTTTCGACACGTTTCAACATTTGTCAATATCGGCAGGTCATTCGAACTCTGCTCTCGATCATCCGTCTTCCCGCCTATGTTGAGACAGTTATTCAAGGAGCGCATTGTGTGTTGGGGTATAAAGCTTATCTACATCGTTCTTAAATGACTAAAAATTTTCCAAAATCTGTATAAATATAAAACTGTAAAAACAAAAAAATGTGAGTTTAACTCAGTCCATGGTTTTCGAACTCTTAGAACTCTGACACACTTCTTCCCTGTATGGAGCCAGTTGTGATGTGTCTTTGGGAGTTGAAAGATGTTTACATTATTTGTTGTTTGACGGGGCACTCAGCAATATTCCAGCTATCTGACAGTGGTGTGTAAATAATGATGACTGGGCGAGACACTGAGTTCATTAATTGTTTGAGAAACGTCCGACGTTGTCCAGATACGCTGACATGCAATCAACTATGTCTGACAGAGTCTGACCTCTGATCCATTTAGTCGCTAGCATACGCAACTGCGGACCTATTTTTACCCATTTGGGGGAAGGAATAGGGAGTTGAGTTTTACGCCGCTTTTAGCAATATTCTAGCAATATCACGGCGGGGACACCAGAAATGGGCTTCACACATTGTACCGATGTGAGGAATCGAACGTGACGAACGAACGCTTTAATTAACCAGTAGGCTACCCATTCTCTTCCCACAGACGCTACTTAAGTCATCTTCCTACGAACCTTTGTTCTAATACGGCCATATTTCCCGGTTCTCGTAAAATCCCCTAGCGGCCAAAATCGCGACAGGAATTATCTCCCTTCTTTCTATCCAATCAAAACACGTGTTGCATCGACTTAGATCCAACTTGACTAATACACAAGCAAATGTGAGGCCACAAATATCCCTCCTCTGCCGGGGACTTGTGTTGATCTGACACACAAGACATTTAATGGCTAGCTTGTCCGTTGTCAACGAGGGTGATGGAGACGCCATTGATCCGCCATTTACATGACTGAGTTCTGTCTAGAAGAAATGTTTGCGCATTGCGCAAGGATAGAGGTTCTAGTTTTCCCGAAGCATACGGAAATTACCGAGGCCTTGCGAATGATCACTTTTGAAACAACGTCGCTGATTGCACAACTAAATCTGATTGCAACCAATCACGAATCCTGACCGCTCGCACCATGAAAGGGTCGTATTAAAACAGAGGTACGAAGGAAGATATGATTTGAGTAACCTCTGTGGGAAGAGAATTCTCGTCCAGAAAAAAAGGGTTTGGATAATTGAGGTTATACTACAGCTTAAACGGATTTAGACCTCGGTCAGTGCATACATATTCAAAGTTGTTCCTCGACTCCCACTCGACTGATGAAGTCAGTGCGGGGCAACAACGCCATAAAGATTACTGCCTTAAAGCACAAACCTTGTAAACAAGCTATTGTTATCCTTACAGTGAAGACATAATGGATTATCGACCATGACGGTTGTGCTTTACACGAACACACTGGCTGGTCTGGCCTTTTTTCTTCGCCGCCAGTTTGACCAGGCTGTGTCCGCCAATAACTGACATCTATGCGGTGTAAACACGGAAGTATTATGACGTCATTACTTCCGGTGTCCTGGCATGATATGGTTCAGTGAACACGGATATTACTTATGATTATTTATATAAAGTATATTATACAATATAAGTATTTTTAAATTCAACTCAATATGTATTTTGAGTGAGTATATTGTTACGCCGGTTTTATAGCATTATTCCAGCAATATCACGGCGGGGGACACCAGAAATAGGTTTCACACATTGTATGCATTTTAGGAATCGAACCCGGGTCTTCGGCATGAGGACGGAACGCTTTAACCACACGGCTATCCAACCGCCCAGTATTTTCAGTAGGCCTATTTATTTTGCTGTTTTAACATTAGTCAGCAAAATTGCATCGGGGATCCGTGAAGATCCTGGTTAGAACTGGTCTTCAGCAATCCATGCATGTCGGTAGAGATGACAGGAGGTAACAGGATCGGGGACCCGTGAAGATCCTGGTTAGAATCGGTCTAATCAGTAAACCATGCTTGTCGTAAGAGGTGACTAACGGGATTGGGTGGTGAGAATAGCTGACGTGGCTGACACAGGGCATCCTGCTCCAGCTGTGTGACTGATGCTCATGCTGCCATTCACTGGATTGCCTAGTACAGACTCGATTATGTACGCACAAACTTCGTATAGCTGGAATATTTTTACAAGAATGTGGCGTAAATCATCATCAAACAAATAGACAATTAAACAAACAAACAAACAAACAAACATACCAATAGTTAATAGCAAGTGTATAGATACACCCCAACGGGTGACACAAAATGAGCCAGGTTTCCACGTTGTAACAGCTCGGGTGGTCAAGCATGGTTACATGATATATTATATGTCATCGTAACCCGACGGTGTGGATCGTTGCTCAGCATATCAATCACTGGATTGTCGGCTTCAATCCAGATTACTTACAAATCTCCGCCGGAATGCAGCGTTTAACACTTGACCAAATTTTCTAGTTATATTGTGGGACCCCGTAATACATACCTTTTTCTTACAAATAACCCGCGACGGAGGGGTAGCCTAGTGGTTTAAGCGTTCGCTCGTCACGCCGAAGGCCCGGTTCGATTCCCTACATGGGTACAATGTGTGAAGTCCATTTCTGGTGTTCCCCGCCGTGCTGTGGCTGGAATATTGCTGAAAGTAGCATAAAACCAACTCACTCACTCTAAAAGAAACCTGGTAACATTTGGTCTGTTATATACTAAGCAGCAAAAGAAACGTCAGTTTGGAATATTCCTTCGCAGAAACGGATAACTGTAACCTCATTTAATGTTTTGATTGTATATTTTTGACAACATCTCCAACTTTACCTGAGCAAAGACATTCCTTCCCAAACTCAGAATGGAACCCAGGAAATGGTCTTAAAAACGCAACCTGATCTCGGAGATGGTACGGTGTTCTCCATGTTTTTCATGCAACTCATGCTGCACGTGCTGTTTACAAGGACCAGCCCTATAAAATGCACCCCCAAACCTGGTTGAAACATTCACATTACAACGTCAGCAGGATGCCGCGACTCACGACAGCTCAGAGAAACCAGGCGCTAGGAAGACTTGAAGCTGGCCACACTGCACAAGCCGTTGCCAATCACTTCCAGGTCAACGTTCGGACCATCTACAGGCTGCAGCAACATTTCCGGGCCACCAACACCACAAATGATCGCCCCCGTACTGGCAGACCAAGGGTGACCACAAGACGACAAGACCGCCATGTTGTGCGACAGCATGTACCGAATCCCTTCATGCATGCATCCGAAACAGCACGCCAGACAGTGGGAACACACGGAAAACCAATCAGTACTGATACAGTACGCCGACGTCTTAACAGCGGGAACCTCCATTGCCGCAGACCTTACCGTGGACCTATCCTCTACCATCGTCATCGGCGTGAACGTCTACGTATTGTCCTACAACACCAAAACTGGCGATACAGGCAATGGAGAACTGTTCTGTTCACAGATGAGAGTCGGTACTGAGTATCAACTGCAGATGGCAGGACAAGAATATGGCGACGACGTGGCCAGCGTTACTCAGACCAATGTGTTATGGAAAGAGACTCATGGGGAGGTGCAAGCATCATGGTATGGGGTGGAATAGGCCTGAACCAGATAGTGGGTCCTGTGGTGTTCCAGAACCTTGGTCCAGGGAGAGGAGGCGGCATCACAGCGGTGCACTACATCGTCCAAGCTCTCAGACCCCACGTCATACCACATTTCGCACGTCACCGGAACAACATTTTCCAGCATGATAACACTCGGGCCCATACTGCCAGAGCTACACGGGACTTCCTACAGCAGAACGGTGTCAACATTATGCAGTGGCCAGCCCTTAGTCCTGATTTAAACCCAATTGAACATCTTTGGGATGAAATTCAGAGGAGACTGAATAATGTCATACCAAGGCCGAACACAGCCGATTTATTGCGCCAGGCCTTCCTCAGAGTGTGGTTCAAGGTGCCAATGGCCTTCATCAATCGATTGGTGCACTCCATGCATAGACGCTGTGCTGCAGTTATTGCCGCTCGTGGTGGTCACACTAGACACTGAAGTCAAGGGTCTGAATGAACTGCAAACGCTCACGTAATGTCTTGAAATTGTGCTGAGTTATTCATTGATGTGTCAAGATATTGTACACAAAAAATGTTTTGATCCGCTTATGTCCATTTTTGTAATGATTTGATTACAGTGTCTATCTAATTTTGAATTCGTACTGACGTTTTATTTGCTGCTGAGTATATAAAAAGCAGTAAGTATTCTTTGAAAAAAACCTAGCAAGACTACAATTGCAAGTTCGTACATAACGATCCATGACAAATAGCGATAATTATTCGTTGAGTAACATAGAGAAAGGACTAGTTTATGCATAGTATGGTCAGTAAGACCTCTATGTCCTCCTTACGTAAATCGTTAATCAAAACCCTTTATCGGTTATATTCAATCTATATTATTACTGATTTAAGAGACCGGTCTGTTTTCGCTTGTGCAGTGTAAACACGAGCTGCAGGGAGCTGCCTATGCCAATCAGCGGCCACATCAAAGTGTTTACCTGTCCCAACAGAACGCTCAGGTAAAACTGAATTCAGAATGCTAGCTTAATATGCGGTCGATGTCGTATAAACAATGCAGCGTTGCGTCGTAGCAGAATCAAGGCTTCTCTCCGAGTCTATATGCTCTGTCG
This sequence comes from Haliotis rubra, assembly GCF_003918875.1. Taxonomy (NCBI): domain Eukaryota; kingdom Metazoa; phylum Mollusca; class Gastropoda; order Lepetellida; family Haliotidae; genus Haliotis; species Haliotis rubra. The sequence continues at coordinate 4,033,558 of NW_025767634.1, forward strand.
GCAAACATTGCCCGTCACTATAGCGTGGTGACAATGGGGAACGCTGCTTTCTTGGTGAGAGGGACGTTTTCAGCACCGACATGGGACGTGATCTTAGAAGGTAATTAGCTGATAGGCTCTTGTTCAGCACTGGTTAAATCAAGGTGTGTCACCCGAGGAACATCCCAGAGAAACGTGCTCCGCCAGGCATGTCTACTCGATAATAGTTCAGTGTTAATGACTCAAATCAACTTGTTGATATCTAAACACTTCTGATTCATGGATTACACGGATTCTGAGGCTGAAGCAAATAGAAAATTTAATCTAATCGATGCATCCAGTACAATACGTCATATCAAAGTGTGAAAATCGGGATTTTCATCAAAATCATCCCACAAGTAGAGAATCTGGTGAAAAAACGATGTGGTGGGAAATGATGTGACGTATGTTTTTACTATATCCAAAGTCCTCATCCTCGACGTAACTACACCGTGACGACGCGTGACGATGGAGGTGGTCGACCACGGAAAAAACTCAGGGTGAAGGTAAACTATTTTTTTTATTTCTTCAGCATCGTTGACAGAACAGCCCCTATGTCTGCGTACAACGGCTCTCCACGTGGAAGCAGCCATAATGTCTCTGTTGCATTCGATCATAAAACTAAAATAATAACAGTTCCTCATTGTGTTCTAAAGTTCTTGGAATTCAGCGGTTCATAAATACAGAATCGATTAAAGTTTTAAGGCCAACTTTAGATTTGAATTATTAGAAGTTTTAAGTATGACAATCGAGATATCCGAAAAATGGAACTAGAACACCATGTATGTTTATATACTTCATCACGGGTGGTCCAATGTTTATATATTTCATCACAGGTGGTCCAATGTTTATATACTTCATCACGGCTGGTCCAATGTTTATACTTCACACGGCTGGTCAGGTATACTTAGATCATCACAATGTTTATATACTTAGATCATCACGGCTGGTCCAGTGTTTATATACTTAGATCATCACGGCTGGTCCAATGTTTATATACGTAGATCATCACGGCTGGTCCAGTGTTTATATACTTAGATCATCACGGCTGGTCCAGTGTTTATATTAGATCATTACGGCTGGTCCAGCGTCATATACAGATCATCACGGCTGGTCCAGTGTTTATATACTTAGATCATCACGGCTGGTCCAGTGTTTATATACTCAGATCATCAAGGCTGGTCCAGTGTTTATATACTTAGATCATCACGGCTGGTCCAGTGTTTATATACTTAGATCATCAAGGCTGGTCCAATGGTCATCACGGGTGGTCCAGTGTTTATATACTTAGATCATCATGGGTGGTCATGTTTATATACTTAGATCATCACGGCTGGTCCAGTGTTTATATACTTAGATCATTACGGCTGGTCCAATGTTTATATACGTAGATCATCACGGCTGGTCCAGTGTTTATATAATTTAGATCATCAACTGGTCGTTTATATACTTAGATCATTACGGCTGGTCCAGCGTTTATATACTTAGATCATCACGGCTGGTCCAGTGTTTATATACTTAGACCATCACGGCTGGTCCAGTGTTTATATAATTCTAGACCATCACGGCTGGTCCAGTGTTTATTTAGATGAACTGACCTCGAAATCTTAGCGATTGATAAATAACTTTTGTGACCTCGAACCGATACTGAGCCAACAAGAAAGTTTTTGAACATGAACTGTTCCGGTTAAGTTTGTTTATGTGCAGTAACCTTTTCTATTTGTATGTGTAATCGAAACGTCAGTATCGTCGCTTACTCTACGTCACGGCTAAATACTTCTGTAGATCTAAAGACCTACAAACACAAAAAGATGCACTTCTCAAGTTCCTCTAAACACGTTTTCAAAGGACATAAATCAAGGTGTACAAAAGGGAATCGATTTCAGGTGGTCTATTTGTAGCGATACTGTCCAAACATGGCAGTGAATTTAATTAACGAGCGTCATAGGTTCACATCGTTCGAGAGAACTCCCGGTGTTGACCCAGTCCAAATAAAACACTGTAATGACAACAGACAACTCTCAGCTGACCTTCAAGGACTGTTGACGTTTACCTGACGTTAGGACATACAGTGTAGGGGACAGTGTTTTGTGTCGTCAATATTTGAGATAAATCTCCCCAAAGATCATTTTTCCAAATTTTTACTAACTACACCGTGACGACGATGCGACGATGGAGGTGGTCGACCACGGAAAAACTCAGGGTGAAGGTAAACTATTTTTTTATTTCTTCAGCATCGTTGACAGAACAGCCCTATGTCTGCGGCACAACGGCTCTCCCACGTGGAAGCAGCCATAATGTCTCTGTTGCATTCGATCATAAAACTAAAATAATAACAGTTCCTCATTGTGTTCTAAAGTTCTTGGAATTCAGCGGTTCATAAATACAGAATCGATTAAAGTTTTAAGGCCAACTTTAGATTTGAATTATTAGAAGTTTTATTATGACAATCGAGATATCCGAAAAATGGAACTAGAACACCATGTATGTTTATATACTTCATCACGGGGTGGTCCAATGTTTATATATTTCATCACAGGTGGTCCAATGTTTATATACTTCATCACGGGTGGTCCAATGTTTATATACTTCATCACGGCTGGTCCAGTGTTTATATACGTAGATCATCACGGCTGGTCCAGTTTTACTATATCCAAAGTCCTCATCCTCGACGTAACTACACCGTGACGACGCGTGACGATGGAGGTGGTCGACCACGGAAAAAACTCAGGGTGAAGGTAAACTATTTTTTTTATTTCTTCAGCATCGTTGACAGAACAGCCCCTATGTCTGCGTACAACGGCTCTCCACGTGGAAGCAGCCATAATGTCTCTGTTGCATTCGATCATAAAACTAAAATAATAACAGTTCCTCATTGTGTTCTAAAGTTCTTGGAATTCAGCGGTTCATAAATACAGAATCGATTAAAGTTTTAAGGCCAACTTTAGATTTGAATTATTAGAAGTTTTAAGTATGACAATCGAGATATCCGAAAAATGGAACTAGAACACCATGTATGTTTATATACTTCATCACGGGTGGTCCAATGTTTATATATTTCATCACAGGTGGTCCAATGTTTATATACTTCATCACGGGTGGTCCAATGTTTATATACTTCATCACGGCTGGTCCAGTGTTTATATACGTAGATCATCACGGCTGGTCCAGTGTTTATATACTTAGATCATCAAAGTGTTTATATACTTAGATCATCAAAGCTGGTCCAATGTTTATATACTTAGATCATCACGGGTGGTCCAGTGTTTATATACTTAGATCATCATGGGTGGTCCAGTGTTTATATACTCAGATCATCACGGCTGGTCCAGTGTTTATATACTTAGATCATTACGGCTGGTCCAATGTTTATATACGTAGATCATCACGGCTGGTCCAATGTTTATATACGTAGATCATCACGGCTGGTCCAATGGCGGCATGGCACCATGGCGAACTTGATTATGAACTGACCTCGAAACTTAGCGATTGATAAATATTTTGTGAACCGATACTGAGCCAACAAGAAAGTTTTTGAACATGAACTGTTCCGGTTAAGTTTGTTTATGTGCAGTAACCTTTTCTATTTGTATGTGTAATCGAAACGTCAGTATCGTCGCTTACTCTACGTCACGGCTAAATACTTCTGTAGATCTAAAGACCTACAAACACAAAAAGATGCACTTCTCAAGTTCCTCTAAACACGTTTTCAAAGGACATAAATCAAGGTGTACAAAAGGGAATCGATTTCAGGTGGTCTATTTGTAGCGATACTGTCCAAACATGGCAGTGAATTTAATTAACGAGCGTCATAGGTTCACATCGTTCGAGAGAACTCCCGGTGTTGACCCAGTCCAAATAAAACACTGTAATGACAACAGACAACTCTCAGCTGACCTTCAAGGACTGTTGACGTTTACCTGAC